>NC_137583.1:0-600000 GCF_963210335.1 Falco punctatus | reverse complement strand
GTCACGTGTGACAAAGTAAATCCAGGGTAACTTCACTGACGTGAACATGGTCACTCTCGTAAAAGGGAGGGGGGGATTTGGCCCAAGTCCTGCATCAAGTGGAAGAGGATAAAAGACTTTGTTAAAGACATCTAAAGAAGGGGACTAAAAAGGCCAGGCAGAGAAAAACCTTTCATTCCAGTAACTGTAGTAATAACCATCTGCACTTGCATTATGAGAAATTACTTTCACCTTCCAAGAAATCAAATGCTCATGTCTTTTCAGATCTCGCAGCAGATCAAGAAATAGCACAGCTTGTCATGGTTCCCCATGGACCGTTTTACCAGAAAAGCAGGACAGCCAAGCTCTAGAATATCTCCCTTGGGAAAGAGCAGTGGTAGTAACGCTCTGGCAAATGCACTTTTCTGCCAGATTTTTCTGTGAAATGAGGAACTTATGGGCTACTAAATCAAGCTTGTGGCAACAGCAGGTAACTGCCATGGTCTCATCGATCACATATCAGAAACATAAATAACCTCACAAGGCGATTTCCCTAACTACTTTTAGTGGCTAAGTCTAAGCCTTCTTTGGTGTCATGCTTAAAAGACTCCTATTTCCTTGCCTGTTTTTTTTTTTTTTTTTTTTAAGGAGCAATTTATTGTCATTAGTTCTAGCATCTCTAGAGTCCTTCAGCAGCAGCATTCCTCTCTCCTCCATTTTTAAACCTACTCTATGAGATAAAGACACATTAATTGGATCTCCCCCATCTATCTTGCCCAGCTGAACAAGCCAGTGTGTTCCAGTTCTTGGGATGTGATCATATCTCCTGACCATTTTGGCTGTCATTTACACGCTTTGCAATCCGAGCTCAACACTTCTGAATATGATAAGGATTCTTACTCTCAAAACTGTTTTCGGTGAGGACATCTTGACTAACTTAACCTCCCACTTATCTGAGAAGCATGGGCTAAGCAACAGTTCAGTTGGAAAAATTCAGGTTTTGTGTAACATCAGTAGCATGACCTTCCCAACTGATTCAACCAGCAAGCTATTCCACCACCTCCAGCATGTCCCAACTGATAGAATATCCAATTCAGAAGACAGAAACTATTCAAGCTTACAGAGGACAGATAAACCACCCCAGGAACTGTACAGGCTTCCATATTTCATATCAGCGCTAGGGACCAGTTCAAGGCCTGAACAGGAACTTCTGGTAGCTACCTACAGAGCTGCACTTCCGACTTTGTTATAGATTTCTCTGTGTAACTCTAATGAAAGGGCCTTCATGTGTTTCAGTTCCCCATCCACAAAGTGGTGCATACTTCCCTGACTGCTGAGCTATGCTGGTGATGGGGCTGTGGGGAGAGACCCCAAGAGAGGCAGGAAGAAGCCATCCTGCCTGTGCCTGTTCCTCTGAGACAGCCAGCACAGTAGACAGGTGCTACCAGCTGCGATGGAAGCTTATGGACTAAACTCCTGTTTACTAGGAAACAGTGCTGGAAACTTTTTTTACATTGGAGACATGCACAGCTACATGGGAAAAGGGTTGCTGATTAGCGAGTCTCAAGCAATGATGTGGACATGAACAGCCTCTGTTTCCTAGTTCCCAGATCCTGAGCACCCAGCTTCGGCACACTGCAAGGGCACCTCTTGAACAAACCTATGATTGATGCAAGGCTTGTGAACTTCTCTGTCTAGATACCTGAGCCAGCTACCAGTCTGAGAGGCACCCTGCTTATCCTAATCCATACCGCCACTAATCATAGAAATACTACCATGGCTCTGCCGTAGCTAGCCTAACATAGTCCCATTTCTCCCTTGGAAAAGTGAGGCTTCGCACTTGTTTGTGGAATGAGTCAGGCCAGGTGGGGATCCTAGCTGCCCTGAGGTTCTGTTCATTTCTGTACGTGCAGGACTTTTCCTGAAGGCTGCCACATACTCCCACAGCGAAGGGCTCAACCTCAGTCCTACCTCAGTGCCACCAGCTCCCCAGCCCTGCCAAGGGCCCAGGCTTCCTGTGGTCAGAGCAGGCAAAGCAAGGAGGCAGTTAACCATCCCAGGGAAGACGTGTAAAAGCATGCTGGATGCCAAGACCAGAGAAGAAGAGAGATCTGGAACTTGTTCCTGACTCTCATCTTGGGCAAGTCACGTAATCTTTCTGTGCTTCACATTTTCTGTCTATAAGATTAAGGAATAACACTGGAAGTATTAGAAGTATTAACACTTGTCCTCAACCTGGGGTGGAGAGACTGAGGATTAAATCATTCTGATTTGTAGGGTACAACTCAGAAACCCCAGCAGAAGGGAACAGAGCAAGACATTAGCAGACTGCACCAGCAGCCTCCCCCATGCTGTGTTTGGCAGCACAAAGGAGAGGCTGTCACAACTGAAGAAAAACAGCCGAGATCAGCCACATCCTGCTGGGCAGAAAAACACACCCTCACCCTCTTTCCCCAGGAAGCTGAAGTGGGATCAGTTTGGCCAAAGCTGTAACCTGGAGTCCCCTGCCCTGGGAACGCGGCACAGCACCGCTGGGGTGCGATTAGGGGTCCCTGGAGCTGCAGCGCTGCCAGCCTGCACAGCGCTTCTCGCCTGCTCCCGAAGCCGAGCAGGCAGCGGAGACAGGGTTCTCACCATCTCTATCCAAGGAAACTCACGTACCCAACTCAGGACCCCAAGTCTTGAGGCCTCCACCTGAGGTCTTAAGACACCCTTCCAACACTTCTCGCAAAAGTATCAAGCAAGATCAGTGACACTCAGTGCCTCTCTGAGGATTGCAGACTCCCCAGCATTGCACATTAAGAGTCTGTTAAAATTCTCCCTTAGGGAATTTGCCCAGAGACCCAAATGTTTGATAAAGGACTCTCTTCTCTTGAGAGTCTCTGTCCCTACACTTTCACCAAAAAGCAAGCTCCCCAAGCACTGCAGAGTTAAACCAGTGGAGAAGAAACAACAGTATTCACAGGGTAATAAAAGGATAAGGAGAAATCTGTGGTTACTAAAACAAAATTGAAAATCAGAGTCTTTTCTTACTTCAGATAAGCCTCACTCCGCCACCAAATTACTATCTTGTTCAGCCCAACTACTGACATCAGCCAAACACTGTCCACTTGCACAAACCCAGGAAACGGCCCTCTGAATTTCCTGTGAGGACAGGCACTTTGGCACCTGCCATGGCGACATACGAGGCAGCAAGATGCAATTTATTAATCCCTGTGCCTTAATAAACCCCAGTGCTTTGCAGATGAGCTCGGCATACACATTTCAAATGCAGGCTGGCTAATGCGGTAAGAAAGGAACAAGATTACCTGTTGAGAAGTTGGGCAGCACCACTTGACCTGACCCCAGCAGACCTAGCAATGAGGGCAGGAGAGCAAGACAGAGGTATCCAGCAGCTGACACCCCTCCTGCACTGGAGAGAAGCAGCTAAGAGAAATCTCTGCACACATTCGTTTCAGGAGCCTTACAATGAGCCGAGTGCTATTTGTTGCGCTCCCAGTTAGCAATATGGAAAGCAGCATGAGCGCTGCCAGTGACCTCCTTCCGATGGCAGTCCTGAGTAGCAACAGCAAGTGAAACTGAGTTCACCTCAGCCTGCCTGGAACCTCACACTAAACCAGCAACAACCAAAAATAAGAACACCCCACCCCAACCCACTCACACCAGCCAGCTTGTACCACTGCCCTGCTTGCTAAAAATAAGGCCCGTTTCCAAACGTGAAATGAATGATCTGAATAAAGGGGACAGATCGTTTCGCAGACTTCCTTCTTTACAAATGCTAGAAAGAATCACGCTGACCCTGTTTTATGAAAGTAAAATACCAGAACAAAGAAACCCCAAATGGGTAGCCCCAGGAAGGCTTGTGATAACAAAGTGGTTATTAATCTGAGTGCAAAATGTGCTCGGGGCATTTACTGTAAGCCACAAAAAAATGGGAAGCTGACTTCACTTGAGCATAAATATACATGGCTCTAAGTTCAGTATTCAACATTAATTATGTGAACAACCATTAGGGCTGGCAAAAGTCCCCAGAAGTATTTTGCAAAAAAGAATGCAGACTTTTCATATGACTGACTCGGTATATTTAAGACATGTATATTGTGTTTTTTGCACCATTAGCAAACCCAGAAAATTAAAAAAAAATCTCAATCTGTACCTGTATAAAACCCATCAGAGTATCTTAGAGACAAAGTCTGAGACTCTTCTTTACGTCAAGTAGTATATTGTTTACAGTGACAGTACAATTGAATAAACTGAAAACTAATTTTTTTTCTCAGAGCTGTCCATATAAAAGATCACTTGAGTTCCTTGGTGATTTATGAAGGTGTCAGTAATGCACTTAAATCACTTACTGCAATCTGGAAAATACCAGTCTCTAGCTTATTAAACCACGGGAATGATGATCTCTTCTTTAAACGTGTACATGGGGGCTCTGGAAATGTGTCCAGTTCTTGGGGCTGCCATGTGTTTCCTCTGTAACCTCAGGAAAGTCACCGTTCCTTTGTACTCAGTTTCCCACACGTAAAATGGGGATAACACACAACACACAGAACACCTGGCTTATTTAGACAGTATTTTCTTGGCCAAGAAATAAATTTCCCACACATAATTACACAGGTCTTAGACAAAGTGCCTCAAGACTTTACTTGGAGCTCCTAACCACTAATAAAACAAAATGAACATGAAATATTAAGAAAAGCCTTTAAGCACCCCTGCAACAATATCTGATCTAAAAATCATTTAAAAGTATATGAATTCAAGTACCTGAAAATTATCTATTAATCTAAATGCTTAAATATATGTAGCTAATCCATCAAAAATCTTCCTGCAGACACACTACTGTATCGTATAGAAACATGCAATTTTTTTTTCATTTTTTTAAATTAAAATATTTTAATATTATTTTAAATATCACTAGAGACAAAACTGTATGCATGCTGTAGAAACAGTGTAATCAAAGTCTAGGTCAGATTTTGAACTGTTATACTTTGTATGAAATGAAGAAATCTGCAGTTCGTATGGATACTTCCTGGCAAGGAAATTTTAAACTTGATTCTACAGCACTAAACCAGAGATGGTTGACTGTCCACAAGTACAAAGAACATCATTAATACTGTAAAAATTAAACTTCTAGTTAGAAAATGTCAGATATAAAATTGGCACATGGAGTCCTATTTAACCTTTATTGGGCATATATTGAAGAATAGTGTCTTTAATTCAATATCCACACTTCATAATTTCATTAGCATTTAAGGCCAAGAAAAATGATTCAATAATTCTGTATATAAATGACTGTCATTTCATCATTATCCTTGGACTGAGCCCAAAACTTTTATACTTGGCTGAAACATCAGTCCCAGAAAATCATGTGTTCTTGATTTAAAGACATCATGGGATGGAGAATGTACCACTACTGTTGGACATGTGTTCCAGTGGTTAATCCCCTTTAAAAAAGATGCCTAATTTACAATTTGATTTGTGTGCTTTCACATTGCAGGTGCTGGTTCTTATCATACTCTTCTCAGATAAGCACCCAGCCTACCTGTTTCCTACCTCCCCTGCTCAGCGATACTTCTACACTGTTATCAAGTCCACTCACACTATTCTTCAAAAAAATTAAATAGACTGAGTTCCTTAAGTCTCACACTGTAAAGCTTTTTTTTTTCTAAAAAACAAACAAACAGACAAACAAAACCACAAAAAAAATGTGTGCCCCTCTCCTCATCTTCAAATATTAATAAATTTTAAGAAGAGAGCCTGTTCACAATTGCACCATCTTAGGAAATTTCTCTTTCAGAGGCCCCATGAAGGAGGAAGAAGCATGAGCTGGACCAAGCAGAAGAAAAACAGCAGCAGCCAAATCTGGAGGACAGAAGTCCTTCAAATTCCCTCCCCTTAGATAGGCGGTGGGGGGTGGAATATCAAATTAGCAAGGTTTCCATTCCTGAGTGACTTGCTAATCTATTAATGTCCTGAGAGGGTCTGGTGTGTTTGCAGCAAGACCTGCTCTACACAAGGGCTAGCTTGTGCCTGCGAGATAGTTACTAGCTTCCTTTAGGAAACATCCAGATTTTACCACAATGCAGTGCAAGTCTCTGCCTGCATCCCTGTTCCTTATCTTCTCTCTTCCAGAAACTAGACTGGTCACTGTGGTATAGCATGATAGACACAGGCTAACACCAACTGTAGATTCATTTGTGTATAATCCCTGTCTGTTAGACAGGTGTATACAAAGAGCTTCATTCACTGCTGTCCTGATCTTGTCAGACCCTCTCATGTGCACAAACCTGTATCTCGTAACTGTAATGAAAGCTAGTTTCACAGTAATTGTTCTATACATGCTTATTATTTAGGCTGTATTAATGAATATTTTAACTAGAGATTAGGCTGAGGTGTGATTTCCACAAGATAAGAAATAGATTTGCTATGCTCTATTTTATCATTGTAATGGAAGTGTGCCCCGTAATATTATATTTCTTAATTCTTTCATATTATGCTCAACAGCAATTCAAACTCTCTGGATGACGCAAGGTTACAAAATCTCACTTTGAGAAAAGTTGTGGATTTGCCGGAAGGTCTCCAAAAATCAGAGGCTTAGAAAACATGGCCTGTGAGGAAAGATTGAGGAACTGGGTTGTTAAAAATAGAGATAGGAGAACAGGAGGAACATGATAATGGCTTTCAAATACACTGAATAGTGTGGCATATAGGAAAGTAGTAACGTATGGATAGGATAAAAAGTCAGTTTCAATGCAGAAGTGAGTTAGGCTGAACATTAAGGAAAGCCTAATGACTTCACGGTCAGGACAGCAGAACATGGGAATAAGCTACGAGTTTGTGGAGCCTCTGCCCATGGAGAAGCTAAAAAGTGGGTCACACACATGTACTAGGATTGACATGTGCTTGGCAGCTTCTCAAGACTGTCTCACAGCTCTCTTCTCAATGACATGAAGTTTCTAACTAGGCCACAGTTACGTATACTCATGCAGAACCATGTCCATCAAAAGGCCAGAACAGCTGATTCCTAGGGCCACTCACAGAATTCTTTTCTAGTTGTTCTCCATGGCTACAAAATCTCCTGAACTGGCTGGGTATTACTTTAGAGTCTTTGGAATCCACCTGTTCCTACAGCTACAGAGCTTGTGATTCACATGGCGTAAGCTAAGGGATGTTTCACTATTTCAGGCCCAAAATGCTGTCAATTAATTACCAGAGGTGGTAGAATCTGGCTCTTGCAATGGGAAGGATGAATCCTGGTAAAACAACACCATAAACACTATCTGCTGGTAAGAAGGCTGACCCTTTTCTGCCTTTATAGCAGAAGACAGTTGCTGTTTCTGACAATGTGCAGACAAAGAAGGTGGGACAACTAAGAACGAGAAAAGAAGAGGGAACAGCTTTGCTGCAGGCAAGAAAGGTGCAGTTAGAATTAGAAAGAGCTCACACCTTGCTCGATAAAGCCATGTGAAGACATTGCGAGTGATGGCCTGGAGATGGCCTTGAATGACCTTTGTAACACAGAATGAACTTTCCATCAGCAGCTAGCCGAGTATGAATGAGGACTAGATCCCAACGGGAAACTAAAGGCTGGATAATTCTCATCTGTGACCAGAGGCAACCAAAAGCATCAACAAAGGGACTCGTGGCAAGCAGTCTGTATTGGAGGACTGCTCCCTAAGATGCAGAACATGGAGTCTATAGCTGGGGAGCACAGATTGGCAGGCACAGCAAACAGCTGGGGGGTAGGTGTACACATGGAGGAAGATTTATATTTCTGTGGGAGACAATTATCCCTTTAGGTTCCCATCCAAAGGAGCTGCACAGCAGCACCACGTAAAAGTGGAGCATTTAAAGGAAATGCAGTAGCTCCTCGTGAAGTGATACTTACAGCTACCCAAAGATGCTTTGCTGGCAAGAGGATTTTATTAGCATCCCACGCTGAATGTCTGAATTTCTGTAAGAGAGATGCAGTGGAAGACAGACAAACCTCTTTCTCCCCCACATCTGAATAAAGCCATTCTGAGAATTGCAACATACATCCCAGAAGGGCTCCTGTAACAATTGTGTCCTTCTTCCAATGTTCCCGTAGAAAGTTATCAGGTAGACCAAAGGCTGGTGTGCTCCAGCAAAAGATTCAGAGATGCATCCCAGACACTAAGGCAAACAGACTCATGCTAAGGGAGCAACAATGGTAGTGCAGACCATGCTCCCTCCCCTGATTTTCCAATGTGTATCCCCTGTGCAGCTTCAAGATACCATTACTTGAATCCCTCTAGGTGTTAAAAGAGGATGAGTGAAAGAGGAAGAGTGAGAGGGAGAAGATCACATGTACTTCTAAATACTACCAGATTTTTTGTGGTGAGGCTGAAGAGCTCATGAAGTCAGGCTGTTTTGGAAAGATGTCTGCAAAGAACCAATAAGCATACTGATGGATTAGCTGCAGAGCCAGTGCTGGGCTCACAGCACAGGTAAAGCCTCCAGGCTAGGACCCTGGCAAGGTGGCTGCTGCTTACTGTTGCTCTATTTTCCATTCAATCTTACAACAAACGGCGCTTCAGAAGGAAGCATTCCCTTCCCCAGAGGGGAACCAAACCAGTTAGTCACAGACTTAATATTTAAGAACCTAGAGTGAAAAGGCACCGAAAAGCAAGACCTAAGGTGTGAGACCTACTTAGTAAAACCAAATGGCCAATGCCCCCCCGGGACAGGGGACTAAGAAGACTTTAGTCTCAGTATTAGCACTGTGGGGTGCAGAATGCGTGCTACAATAGAGGAATGAACACAGCACAGCTCCAGCAGCACTGCCACAGGTATAAGAAAGCACAGCCCTAACTTCATGAACTTGTACTGCCCGTGCCTGAGACAATGTGCAACAGATTGTTTGAAGAAAATTGCAGGAAATTGTATATTATCTATATGTGTCCTGTTTTTATCCCTTTATTTCACTATCCCTTGAGGAAAGACATGATGTTAACACGTAGCCAGAAAAGAACACATTTTGCCTTACCTTTGTCAAAAGGCTACCGGAAGAAAGAAGGGAAGGAAAAAGAATATATAAGCAAAATATAAGTGCCTGAAGTGTTGCTCCCACTCCTTTACCAGGCACACACAAATCCTGGGGAGAAATCAGGAGTCTCCATTAACTTCAAAGAGATGCTTTTTCAAACCTTCCGTGGAAAGGGTGACATCTTCTGTATCACCACACAGTGGCACTCTCCCCACACATTTCCTAGAGGGAACTGCACGTTTTTTTCTCCATTACCAAGATACCTATAAGCATAAATGCCACTGAGATGAGACAGGGTTTTCAGAAACCACCAGTAACTGAAAAACATGCAACTTGGAACGAGCAGAGATGGTTAAACACCTGCTTTGTCAGCACAAGTATTAGCTGATTACAAGTTGTTAGAAACAATCTGTTTTATTGCTGGTAAATCTGTTCTTTTGTTGTTCTGTTCCCCCCCCCCCCCCCCCCCTTCTCTACACACTTTACTTGCACTTCAACATTCTGGCTTCACCATTTTGAGATCTCAGGTGCTTCATGCTACTTCTACCTTCCGTAACTCTGGCAGCACCACTCTATACTCTGGCAAATCATTTATTCTCCATGGCTTCCCAAGCCCTAAGACTCCCAAGCAAATACACATCCAAACACCTCTCTGCTAGACATACCTAACGTGAAGATTTATTCAAGGTGAGAACAGCGGTGTGTTGATAGGACTGCTGCAGACAAACAGGACTAAGTAAGGGGAAGTGATGGAAAAGTAGGGATGAGCTGGAAGACAGCCATTCACACAGGCTTTCCTGGTCAGTCTTGATTTTTCTGCTTAAGTACCAAACGTTCAGGGACAAACATAAGCCTTAATCTTTATGACCTAAACATAACTTGCACAGAGACAAGGTATCAGAGCTGATGTCTGTAATGATGCACATAGAACAGTGGAAGCCTACATGGTGTGAAAAGTCCCGCTCAGCCCTCCTGACTGACCTTTGGATGGGGCTATGTCCTACTGCAGGTGGGATATCTGTCCACCCCAACACTTTCTCCAAGTTCTTTAAGCCACAGATTGATTGTTTGGGATTTGCAGATAGCAACTCAGGTGTATTTACCCTTCAGTAAGACAGACCATGGCTGAATTTGCAGGTGCTCTGAAGTACACCTTGAGCCCTGCCCCTTCCAAGCTCCACCTTCTCACTTTCCCATTTACCCAGCTCTTATGAAAGCTCTCGTGCTGTAATGACAGAAATGACAAATGTGAGTCCGTAAGTAATGGTGAAAACATGGCAATAAAGTGTGCAATACCTTCAAAGTACAGAGGGAGGAGGGGTCTCCAGAGAGAGTCCTATCAATTTCCAGCTATTTCTGATCTGTCTCCACCTTTGCAGATGCCAGTTCAGACGAGCTAGGCTAGCTGCCACTTAACCAAGCAGAAGAATCCCAGATGCCTACAGAGATCAAAAGGATTATCACACATGTATGGCATAAATACCAGCAACAGTGACTCATCTGGGTGAGGAAACTCCCTCCACAGCCAGCCCTCTATTTGGAGGCTGGGCCAGAACAGTGAATCTATCAATTACCACACAGGATTTTACCTCGGGGGACTCTGTCTTCCCTTTTCAGGAAGAAAACTCAGATAGGAGAGCAGTATTCCTCAGGAGAAACAATTACATTGCACATGACAAAAATCACCCTAAACCATAAGAGGTAAGAACATTCATGATTGTTCTGGCCAAGGTTTTCTTTGGAAAACCCTTGTTCTTGCACAGGGGAAGACAAGGGTCAGTCCCTATCCATGCTCTTGTATCTTCAGTCATGTCTCCAAGCTGACAATGCCTTCTCATTCAATGCTATATAGAAGCCATTTGGAACTTTCCCGTGTCTAGTACACTCCTTGAAGATGAAGAAAACAGAACCACGTTGTAACCAAGGTGAAAACACACCAGGGTTTTTTTTTTAATTAAAAAACCCAACCAAACAAAAGCCCCCAAACAACACTAAAAACAAAATACACCCCCACACACACACACACTCCACCCAGTCCTTTTCTGTTTAGTTCTTTATTCCTTTCTTAACATCTAGAATTTGATTTGTCTTTCTGCTAAGCTTGACCTGATGCTTTCATGGAGCTATCTAACATAACCCCAAGATCTCGCTTCCAAGCTGTGTGGTCAGCTCACAGCCCATGATTTTGTATGCACAACAAGCACTGTTTTTCTCTGCATGCCTCATTTCACATTTATTTACATGAAACTCCATCCACCATTTTACTGGCCAGCCACTCAGTCTCCTAGGTTTTTCAACAATACTTCACCGTTGACCATAGTCTTGGCTGTCTTGAATAACTTCATTCTATCAGCAAAGTTTGGAGTTTCATTCACTGTTCTCTCTGATTTCCATGGTCATTCCTGAATACGTTCAACACTACAGATCCCCGCACCGACCTGTGGAACTCCCCCAGCAACATCTTTCCACCGGGATAACTTTCCTTCCATTTCCTCCTACCTTATTTCCTGTCTCTTTGCCAATTATTTACACATCTCAGGACCTTCTCTCCTAGGCAATGCCTGCTCAGGTTCCCAATAAGGTATTTTGTAGAAGAACTTTGCCAAGAGTCTTCTAGAAATCTAGAATCGGCTGTTTCACTCGTATCTACATACTTTTCAAAGAACTCCAAAAGACTTACAGAAATCACACTGACTTCTCCAAAACTGCTTGTGTTTATCTCATTGTCAAATATAATTCTTTCTGTTACAGCTTTTACTAGTTTATGTAGTACAGATGTCAGACTTACAAGCCTTTCATTTCCTGGATCCTCCCACAACCTTTTTTTAAAGATTGATGCTATATTTACCCACCCTCCATGCTTCAGGTGCCAAGAAATTTTTAAGAGAAATGTTACACACTGCCTTTGGCAATACAGCTATTTCATCCTTGAGTTCCTCAGACCTCAGGTGAAACCTTCAAGTCCTGGCAATTTGTTAGTGTTCAAAGCTGCTCAAATATTGGATTCTGGATCCAAACCACAAATCTGTTTCACCAACATTTTATGTTCTGTAACAGAATGGGGGAGCAAGAAGGTGCTATCAACACCCTCACTAAGCAGCAAGGTGAAAGCTCAGAATGAAAGGAGGTCTAGTGAGAGCTGGGTATAAAGCCCCATACAAATCCTCCTACACAAACCCCTCTCACATACCCTGTGTGGGAGGGTGGACCTCACTACAGACATATCAGTGATCACTGTACTCAAGAAGTAACAGTGAAGCTAAATGACATTTCCCCAGCCAATCCATAGCAAGGCCTCATGCTCCCACAGAGCAGAGCAGTCACAGGCACAAAAGGGATATGTTTTCAAGTAGTTTAATTGTTCCTCCATTTGGCCAAATGAAGCATTTTACTGAGCAGGAGGTTATCTTGGAACAGATGCATATCACTCAGGTTAACCCTTCTAGTCAGACAGCAGAGCCCCGGTGCGGCCCTTGCCAGCCTCCACACTGAGGTGCTAAACAAACAGGCAAAGGGTGCACATTTGGAAAAGAAAAGGAAGATGACAGAGGTTGTATCTATGAAGCCTTCAAGATATGAAGGGTTGAAAGAAGAGGTGTCACTTCGCTACAGCAATGCAGATGGGAAGACTACTACTTGCATACCAGGATGGCTGGGGCAGAAGCTGTGATGACAGACAGAGAGCTCCACTTGCCTTCCCTACGCCTCCAGTGCCCCCAGATACAGCCATGAGCAGTACCCCTAGCACCATAGTCAAATGGTACGAAGACAGCTAGTTACCTGCAAGCAGACATTTCATAAATGGGATGTGAAAGAAGGTTAAGAAAATAAATACACTCACTACACTAAGCTCCACTCCTGTTACTGGGATTTCCTGCTGGTAGACCAACAACAACATGGAGCTGCCAGAGGTCTGAGTCCTTGTTTTGCAGTCCGAGAGCTCCAGGATGAGACTCCTGGGTTGCAGTGAACAAGCAGCAGGGGAAGGGTGCACACCAACTGCAAGGCATCGGCAAAGGGATGCACAACAGGCATTAACTCACACCTCAAAATAGGTGTTGCTTTTTGGTTGTACTCATGAGCGTTGCAAATTTGGATGCCAAAAGATGGCTGCGATTAGAGTATTTACAGCTTGACCGAAAATGCAGCAAAACCTCCAGATCGTATGAGGGTTTTTTTGTCACCTCTGACTGTAGGCTAGAAAACTTCAGCAATGCGTGTGGGGGCTTGAAAAGGAACTCACTTGAGAAGCTGCAATGTCAGGTAAGATGGCCCAGAGACCTGGCCCCAATGGTTCATTGTGCCATCTGTCCAAGCTACTCACACAGGCTGGCTTTGCTCAGTCGCTGGTCTCCAACGTTTGGTGCTCTGTCACCCCGCAGAGAAGGGCATCTCATGCTGCAGGAGGTCTCTGCACCCAGCTACTCCACTTCCATACCCCTGTAAGATTTCTCCATCTCCCATTCCTATCCTCATTCCTGGTGTATTTTAGGAATTCTCTGCAAAACTTCCCTTCTTCACACCAGGAGCTCTGGGAATTCTTCATTTTTCCAAAGGAGTCTATTTGCCCCATTTCTTTTCTCTGACACATTCACTTCACACGGATGCCCTTATTCCTTTGTCTAGCTGCACTTTCTTCTTTCCATGTTTCTTTACCAGGGCTTCCATTTTCTCTTTTGCCAAGGGCTTTGCATTCCCTGCATTTCGTATTTTTTTCATCTCGCTGCCAGGACAACTGCTTTGTGTGCCAAGAAGGCTAGACCTCTTTTCCCTCTTCTGATCTTAAGAAAATTAGTGACTTTCTATCCAGAAATCAGTCCTGAATTTCACAGCTGATCAGATGCAGCATCCAGTGGTAGCTTGTCACAGACAGATAATGCAGAGACAGGTATCTTCCTTACCCTTTCACCTTGTTTCTTTAATGGCCAGATCAAAAACATAACACTGTTAAAGAAGTGAAAATGAAGTATCTGTGCTCCTCAAGACGTATTCATTAACCAGGTGCTAGGTTTGTCAGGGATTTCAGTGGCTTGGGGTTTTAGATATAGGTTTTGAATTTTATAGTAGTGGTGCCATTTCAGTCAAGGTAGAATTCAGATTCCACAGATATCTCAAACATCCAGTAAGAAGAAAAGGGAAGGGAACTGAAAGACCAATTCTGCAGAAAAATTTGTCTATTTGGGAACACATCTCTATTTTGAAACATTATCTCAGCCAAAGCAGGAAATGGAGTCTTCAGTCTGTCACCCAGCTTTGGACCCTGCCATCTCAGGAAGAGAGGCCGAAGCATGAAGCACAAGGACACATGTAAGCTTGAAGTGCCCATGGATTAGTTGCAATACAGTGTTGAAATTAAGTAGTCTCGTTTTGAAAAGTCTCATGCTAGCAAGAAGATTGAATAAAATAGATTCGTTTTGCAGACTTTGCTGACTCCTTGAAAGTTGAAGAAAGCAGGCACTGTTTTTCTTATAATTATCTCCTGTTCCCAGAGCGCTTCTTCTAGGTTCTTTACAAACCTAGTAGCATCTGGCTCTTTGGAATCCAGTTCATCCCTTACTTCTGCAGTGTTTACTTCCTATCCACCACAGATTTGCAAGTCGGATGTCTAGCATTCTGCAGGCCACCAGGAGACATGAATGGCTTGCTTAAAGTAATCCAGCCAGAGAGGTGATGGAAACAGGAAGGGGCAGAGCAGACCTGACAGGCAGCAGGCATGCATGTGAGAGCCCATCTAAAATTTCAAACTCTCTTCTAAAGGAAATCAGATGGAGATCAGGCTTGAGATTCATTTGCAGGAGATCAGTTGGGTTTTCTTATCTGGGCCTCCATTCCTATAGCATACATGTGACGTGATACCCTCCTCCTCATCTGTCTCTCATTCCAGATCCAAGACCTCCTCCCTCCTGCACAATGCTACATCATCCCACCTTCTCTGCCTGCTCCTACCTGTGCCCATCAGGGAGCTACAGCACAAGCACTTGCTGCAGCTCCTCATTATAGCTCAGAATTTTCCATTGCCCTCCACAGCCCTCATGGTTATTATTCTCTCATCACCTGGGCAAGCGAACTCAATCTTTGCTTTTCTGATTTTCTATTGTCTGTTTATTAGATGGACCCTTTGTGAACTCAGCAGTTCACACTTGCCTGTGGTGCCAAGTGTAAAATTAATATCGACTAAAAAATATGGGCACTATTTTGTGGCCAGAGAGGAGGCATTTCAAATTAATGGGAATGTTACAGTGTGTCACACCCACTGTCATCTTTCTGAAGCTCCCAACTCTTGCAGCTTATTTCTAATTGCAGGCATTAACTCTTAATGGGCCTTGTCTGTTCCGGCTGGGTGGGTACCTCCCTCAGCCAGCCCAGTGCCCACATGTGCTGGGCTGGCTGAGCATGTCTGGGACTTACAAGGTCTCCTCGAAGGCAGAAGTGATGGTGCATCAAACAGCCGCCCAATTCTTCTGACTCCTTCACACAGCTGTCAGGCAGGCAAAGCCAGAGGCTCGTCCTCCTTAAAGATGCCCTGACAACAGGTTAAGCCTGCTTGGATGAGAGCGCCCTGCGGGCACCAAGGGACACAGCCCAAGCGCTACCTTCTATCATGCTGCCGGTGGTGAGCTCCCAGGTTGTGCTGGCAGAAATGTCTCAGACCAAGGAGATCATTCTGTCTCCAAGGTCTCAATCCAGCTCTCCGGCTGAGAGGTGACTAGCAGTGACTGAGGGGACAATCACTGCCATCTGTGGTAGCTACTACTGTGAGGAGGTAAATGGCCTATTTGGTTTACAGCCGAGACCACAAACATTTTTGCTAAATATTACCAAATAGCCCCTAAGCAGGCAGTATTAACTTTTGCTAGCTCAGAAATTGCTGAGAGGAGAAATCCTCTATCAGCTGAGCACAGGCTGCAACTCTTGGTGGGCACATCCATGCCAAAAAGTCCAGTTCCTGCATCCCTCTCCAGACACCACTCTGTTTGCACAGAGAAGTGCCAGTATTTTCTAACTGGCATTACTGACCCAGCACCACTGCAGAGCTCAGGAGACAAGACTGCTTACATCAGAGATCTCATCGCTCTTACACATTCTGAGCACTTGCAACCCTGCAACTGCTGTAAAATGCTACTTCTGGTATCATGTATGCATCCACACACCAAGCAAGACACCGAAGAGTTGAGTCTTTCAGTGGTCTGCCCTACAGCATGCACACACGCTAACATTAGATTTCTTTTGGAGCATCCCCCTGTCCATCTGGCCTTACACAGGAGGGGAACAACTGCTGGGACAGCGTATGCTACTTGAGAAACAAGCACTGCGTCCTGAGCCTGCCAGCAGCTGAGCCCTGCAAGCCATAAGAGACTGCAGTCACGCCAGAGGAGCAGTGGGGAAACTGAGGCAATGTATTACCCTACCAGAGACAGAGATCTTTCTCTCACTCAGACTGATTTAAGATTAGAAAAGTGCTGGCAATCAAGGTTTTAGTTGAGTGTATTTCTACAGGCAGTTATGGCTGAGTAACAGATAGGGGTTTTCTACTGGTGGATCAAAATCCCCCAAGGAGGTCAAGAAACAGCCCAGGGAAGAAAAGAGGATTAGAGAGATGCTGAGCATGCAGCTATGATCTCAGGCAAAAGAAATCTTGCTGTTGCATGCCTTGTGCACCCTAACCCTTTATAGCCAAGAGCTTTTTGCCAACCTCTTAAAACAAACATGTAAAGCAATTATACTGGTGTAATTCCAGCTACCACTAGTACCTCCATGCACTTGCACAGCAAGCGTAAGAGAGGACAGTTTAGACTTCATTATTATTACTTCAAATACTGTTGCCAACACAAAACATTTGAGAAACAGAGCTAACAGACACAACTGATTACACACACCCCCACACAAATTTTCCTCACTGTAACTGTCCCAGCCCAGACCATGCCTGCTACAAAAGACTCCAGTGTCACTGCTTTCACTTTCAAAAGGAAGATAACACTGAATAAACTTTTGTTCTCCAATGAAACTGAATAAATGAAAGAGGCCAGATGTACAAGTCCTTCCTGGTCACATTAAGCACATTACAGACTTCCAACCATGTTATAAATCGAGGAGCACTGCAGCATCACTGCACGTATGAGAGCACTGAGGCATGCCCAGTGAATGCCCAGGAACTGAGCTCCCACCTCCAGCCATGACAGATAAAACAAAGAGTTGCCTTGTTTAAAAAGGAAGGGACACATGGTTTCTAATGTGTCACCTGTGGATACTTAAAATAATTGTATCTGGACAGATTAATGGCAAATGGCAGTTGCTCAGATGAATACAGTGTACTATATGGAGCTACAAAAACTGCCAGAAGTACTTGATTTTCAGATTACACCAGCTGTAAAAAAATATGGATCACAGAATGCTGTCAGGAGAGGACAACGAATGCTTTCCAAATGACGTGTCAGACTCTGGCAGCTCAGGCACTAGCAAAACCACGCACCTGATAAGCAAGGCAACGTGTACTGAACCCCCTGACCCAGCACAGCAGAGCTGCAGGTGCACAACTCAGTCTCAAGCACAGCCAGCAGAAGGGTCTGCAGCCGCACAGATCCACATCAGACTCTGTCCCTCCCTTCCTACAAAGGTGGAAAATTCCCAGGCACGGCATTGGCTCGACATTCCTCACACCACAAACAACAGTCAAGACCAACAGTGACAGGTTTTGAAATCCTCATCCTGCAGCTCACAGGATGATCTATAATAGCAAAGACACAGAGAGATAAAAGCCTTCATGCAGTATGAAGAATTTCACTTTACTCAACCAAAAATTAAAACCCCTGTCCTTTGAGAAAGATAGCAGGTTTTCCTTTATCTTGAAAGATCTTTAAAAAAAAAGGGGGGGGAGGGGGACACGGACGGACATGTACTCCATCTTGCTAAGATAAATCAACTTAAGGGGCAGATTCTTCTCTTATGTGGTCCCGTACAACCTACCAAATCATATCAGCAGAATGGTGGAAGATCAGGTGAGGATAGGCTGGTAGCAGTTACCCAGAGTGCGTCCTGTGCTGTCCAAGCAGATCAGACCTGCTGCACACCTGAAAGACCTTTCTTTTGTCCTTCATGACTGTGCTTCAAAATGTAAGGAAAGTGAAGCTGGGAGATACAGATCCAGCCCTCATGCTACAAAAACATGTAAGTCAGACTTCACATCAAATGTGTCAGTCGTCCCCAGGAATATCAAGCTAAGCACATGAGTGGGTGATTGCAGGACCAGAATGAAACATGCCGTTTGTATTGAAATGTAGCTTATGATACACTGATTTTTATTCTTCAGATAAAGCCAAAAAAGGTAAGGAGCATCCTAGCTGTGCTTGGTATGACTATCACTATTTAATAGTGTCAGCTGAGACTTGACATTGAGGCAAGTAACAGTTAGCAAATGAAACAGTCTTTTACAAAATAGCCACAATGACCATCATGATCGTGCTATTTGTCTAATAAAAATGTAAAAGGTGCATTTTACTTAGCAGGTTTTTATGACTGTGACAAAGGTAAACTTCTTCAATAACCATTCAGTAATGATTAAGGCATGCTAGAGTTTAAAGCTCTAGTTTACAATAACCTTTCAAAACAAATTGTTTTCCTTTGCATTGCTGCAGGGCAGAATAAAGGTGGTTAAGGTACCTTAATTGCATTTCTAGTCCTAGCATCTTTTGAAATCATGCTTGGACTACAATTCTGAAGGTTTTAAGGCTTCGGTTGGAGGGAGTAGTCTGAACTGCAAAAAAAGCAGAGGGAGGAAAAGAAAAAAAAAAAAAAAAGCCAGGAAAACATAGGCATTTCCTGAAATTAAATCCCAGGCAATTAGGGTATATCTGACATTCAACAATGATGCAGTGCAAAGACAAAGGGGTTAACATACACAGCACAGCAAAGGACAGTGTCTTGGTTTAATCCAGAAAGCTATGCCAGAGCATCCTACATCTGAGTGGCCCAGGCACAAAAACATTTTACTTCGGCAATCGTATTTCTAGTTCTAAATGGTTCTTCACTAGCTCAGGTACTTCTGCACTGCAATGTGCAGTGTGGACGCTCCTGGCTATGAACCCTCTCACTTTTTTCCCCTCAGAATCACCCATCAGCCAAAATTAAAACCCAAACAATTGCAGGAGATGCAAGCAGGGAAAAGTAGAGACAGAGCAAAGTGCTCCCTGATTTCACCATAGAGTTCTTGACACAGCCTGCTTGTGTCTGATCTGTTGAGTGCAGCCTCGAGTGACTCATTACAAAGTCTTGGTGTGTTAATTCAGAAGGCAGAAATTAATCTGAATTCTACTGGCTGGAGGTAGATGACAGCATTTTTTGTTCCTTAAACAGGAGTGGTTGCTTCAAACACACAGGCATTGTATTAGCAAGTCTGTTTCTCACCACAGCTTTAATAAGATGTAGGAGAGCAGCACTCACTCTCAATTTGTGGGAAGTGGTTTGAAAGCTGTTCTCTACCTCCCAGGCTCACGTGTGATGTGGCTGGGATTTACAACCCTGTTAACTTATGTAGGTTTTCCAATTTGCATCTATTTCCTGAAAGATTCAAGCCAAAGGAAAGTGGATGCTAATGTAGGAGCCTGTATTTGGATTGGTGAAGCAGATAATCCAAGATTAATTTCATCTGACAAAAGAAATCTATTATTACAGTGTCAAACTCTGGTGTGCAGCTAGTAGCTCTCAGCAAGACTGGAGATGCAACTCAGCACCTGCGTTCTTGCACACAGGTGCTATCTGAAAATGCTTAGGAAGATTGGAGTGATTCTGACAGGGGCAAAAGTGCCTTTGAAAGCAAGGCCGAAAGCATCCTCTTTATCACCTGGTTTTTGGCTGGATGGAGAATTGAGCCTGCATGTGATACTGCAGCAATTATTGAACATAAGGCTATGCTAGCCACTGATAGGAGGTTTATTATAACCACAAAGGAGGAATAATCCATCTCTAGCCTGGGTTTGAGGTCTTTCACTGAAACACTCTCAAGGATCTGACAGGGAGACCCAAGCTCTGCATCTCACACACTCCCTTACAACAGCGGAAAGTGTGGGTTAGAAATAAGTCTTTGATACTCACATAAACTACACACCATGCAGGGCAACACCGGATGGGTGTAACAGTCCTTTAGAAAACTATGGAGCAGATCCATTTCCTCACCAAACACTTAGAGGTCCTTTCAATAAATGAGCCACCTCAGATGATTCAGGTCAATTTCCTCTGTTGCCCAAGGCTCATCTCCCATTACATCTTCAGCTTGAGAAAAGATGTTACCATGACTTTAGCAATTATGACAATATTAGCTGCTTCCCTCACATTCAGAAGTGGTTGCAACTGTGATCTCTGTATTACTGAAGATGTTTTCTTTCATCCAGGCATATCCATGTGCTCATGCAAAGCCTAGAGCAATATTGCCATTGCCCTCAGTCCCACTCCTGCATAAGACAACAATGCTGACCCCAAAGCTCCTGCATATGTGAGAAAGATGTCTCTATCTCTGCAAGAGATAGACAGAAGTAGATAAAGAGCCCCTGCACTTCCTATACCCCAACACATGGTTCTGGTAAAAAAATTTCTATAAAAATATGACCTAAGGGTAAGGAGTACAATGATAAATAGTAGACCAACTCCAACTGAATGAAGTACACACAGAAGTTGCTTTGAGGAGGCTGGCTCTTCCACCAACCGTAAGACTCACTGTTCTGACGGCTATTTGGCACTCTTCCCTACTTTAGTCCTTAGGTTGAGAGAATGATGTCTTCTGAGGCTCCCAAGAGAAGTACTGGATAGCATTCAAGCTAGTCTCGCTGCAGCACACTGTATCTCATTTGTTGTGAATTTCTGGGACTGCTGACCGGTGAGCTTGGCCCGTTTGCAGAGGCCCTGAGCCTCTGGCTGTATTTCTTTCTACCATTTAAGCCACATCCCAGTACAACTGCCACAGCCTTTTAATTCTCTGCAGTCATCTTGCACACACCCTACTCCTTGTTCTCCAAGGATTCAGCTTCTCCCCACCTCCTGCTTACACTGCTGACAGTTTGCCTCTGAGAGGGGTTTGCACTGACCCTCGACTGCTGCACGCACTCTGCTATTCGTCTCTTGCTCCACACAAGCACATGGGCACACAAAGGCAAAAACCAACAAGCCTGTTATAATAACACGTTACAAAACTTAGTAATGATTTCTCCTGCATGTGGAAGGATGACTCCTTGCTTTATCTACCTGCCAGGACCAGGTTCACAGCTGGTGACATTGCCATGGCCAAGGCAGCAAGACAGGTGCTGCGTTTCCTGGCTCTGTCCTGCACAGATGAGGTCAGTGGAAGCTTTGCAGCCGCTTTCACTGAGAGCGGAAAGAGGCTTGGCATTATGAAGGTCAAAGAGCTTTCTAACTTCTTCTAATGAACCCTAACACTGCTCTCAGCTTACAACCCCAGAGCGCTTTGCCAACACATCACTTTACTCAGTGTTCTGTTTGAGAACCAGCAGTTTGCCAAGAGATGCAACTGATGAAGGCACTTTTCTAGCTCACCTCACTGCCATACGGCCAGGATGGCCTCGCAGGGAGCAAAGCCTCCACGGCTCACGCAGCACTGTAATCCCAGTTGCTGATATAACACCCATTTGTCATCTGGCCATTGGGAACTGGACTGTCATGCAAATCCCACAGCATCATGTTGAGGACTGGTGAATGCTGAACAAGAAGTGCTGGGGGAGAAAGACTTCTGATAGCATGCTTCTGTGAGGGAGCAGTTTTTCAAGTCACCTTTCACCCACCAGATCACACTGAAGTGGTTCCTTATCGTTAAGAGCAGCTCCCATGTACTGCTGTGATTTCTCTGCTCCACAGCAGCAGCAAGCCCATTATCCAGAGGAGAGAACCAGCAGAAAATATCCATAGGAAAAAAAATAAATATCCAGCAACAGGATGAAATCCTGGCCCCAACAAACTCACTAGACATAAACTATGGAATAAGCAAGCTTTGCAATTGGCTCTACAACCCTGGTCACTGGGTGCAGACCATGGCTGCCTCCTGGCATCATACTGGGAAGATACCTGTCCTTATGCACCCCTCCTTTAGGAAGAGAGCCTGGGAAGGCCCAGAAGAACCCCCAGTATATACCAATAGGATCCCCCAGTATAGGTGAGCAATGGAAAAGCATTAATGCTATTTGTCACAGACTGTTAGGGTCCATCAACCTTCAGCATCCTGGTTCTTGTAACCTCAAATATTTTAACCTTCAGAGTAATGCAAAGCCTTCATGCAGCGCTGTGGGGGGTGGAGAACAAGACCTCTCCAACCTCTGCTATGCAAACAGCTTACACACTGAAACACAGGATTTATTTATACCCACCTCAGCATGACCAAGTGCCAGACCTAAAGCAATCCATCTTTCAAACTGTGGCAGAATGAACTGGTTTAATGGCCGGCTGGGGTAGCAATAGCCCCTTGATGGTTACAGTAAAAGAAAGTCCTGTCTGATCCATGCCTCAAAAATGATCTGAATTGCCAATGCTTGCCTGAGAGAAGTCGTAGAGTGAGTAGAGGCTTAAGCCATCTGTGTTGGGGTCCTAGACTCCTCATACATGCCCCATGGTGCAGAAGAAACATGTAATGAGACATGAGACTGTCTTCCTCCTGTCAAACCGTATCAGTCTTCTTGGAAGCCATAACTCATGGTGACATCACAATCACAAAGATGCAACACTACCAGGATGGTAATGATCTTAAGCCTTTGTGCTAGAAGCAAAGGCCAATGAAAAAAAAACCCAAGGAGTCTGTTTTGCACTGTGGAGAAGGTGACAGCTCAGAAAATAAACCCTGGGAACCTAGGAGAGTGCCAGGGAAAGGCTTTTAAAAATGACCCACCAAAGAAAAAAATCACCAGAGCCTGATAGAGACCCACATCTTTCCTGCATTTAGCTTTTCTGCCATATTAGCTCAACTCCTTGTCAAAACAAGTTCTGTTTTGCTGCTGTCAGCACAGTGGGCTTAATGTAGCTTAAGAAAAACATCTCACACTATTCTTCATACCTCATATATCATCTCCAACAAGCCAGATAGCAGAAAACAAGCTGCTACTGTGCAGCTGATTATTGGTGATCATGTACGCAGGCAGGCCCAACGACAGAAGAATACTACTAAATTTTGCTAAGATCTGTTTTTAGCTATGCAGAGAGGCAATGCATAACAACACAGGGGGAGCCTTCGACTCAGGGAAAAATCCAGACTGCCTATTAACTACAAAACCACAATTCAACATTTTCAGCACTAACAACTGCACCAGAGAGCACCAGTCTGACAAGTCCCTTTTACATGGTACCTGCTGTTAGAGAACAAAGTTGTTGTCCATACGAGGCATTTTTACATGTAAAGTTTGTCTACAATGATTTAAAAGAAGAGTCAGAAGAGCTGAGATGGAACAGACACTGAGAACAAATACTGCTATTAAAATCAAAGCAAAACCTGCCATTTGGTCTTTTCCTTTCTCAAACAGTTCAGCTGCTAATCTAGCAGAGACAGTAAGTCACTCCATTCCTCTTAATTATCCTATTTTGGTCAGCTCCATTCCTATGGATAGTATCTGTGTCTGCGCATACAGTAATTTAATACAGCTACTGGATTCAGCCACAGAATGTTAAATAGTTACCTATCCTTTGTTTAATTGCAGAAAATCAGGACATTCTCCTAACAGCATGGTAATAAGAACTTGGGGGGTACATCCCTGAAATAACTCATGTCAATTTTCTAAAACATCAGCCATTTAATTTAGGAGAATCCCAGAAGATATGAAGATGATTTCCTGATACCAAGGTATTCCTGCCAGTGTTTCACTGTGAACCATGTATTTATTTTGTCTTGCATATCTACCCTGTGAAAATATCTCATCATCATTTTCCACTGATATTCGAGAGGGATCGTGTACTGCTCTCAGCAGCCAGCATTATAGTCTTCACCCTCTCTGCTGAGATTGGGTGGTTCATTTCCTCCGCCCAGACTAACTTCAGATTGTCACTATTGCCTCACGGTTCTGAAAAAAAGTATATGCAAAATATACTTACTTGTACTTGGAGCAAGTAGTTCCTCATCTTGTAATTTCTTGACACAGCAAGCCAGCAGTGATAAAACAGGTTTAAACTACAGCTTAAAATTAAACACCTCTTCCTAGTCAAAGCTTCCATGTCAAAATTCTTGGTCATTCCTGAAGACATGCTCAAAGTGGTGTTGCCCCACTCCTCGATGAAGAACCTGACTACAGAACCGAAGCTTATTTCTCACTGCTTTTCACAAGGCTAGGACCTTAGCATGGAAAATAAAAAAGTAGGATCTGGGATCTGGCTTGGAAGGGATGTTCTGTGTTTCTGAGTCCAGCCCCTGTAATTCATCAGCAACATTCTAGACAATTAATTTTTCTCTCTACTGTTCCCATGGGAAGAATGCTTCACAACTTCATTCTGATGGTTGGAAGTATTCTTCTCATTTGCAGTCTCAGTTTGTTGATGATTAGGTTGTGCAGTCTTCTTACGCTGGCATTTCCCTTCAGCTTAAATAACGCATCTCCTTCCCCAGTACCTTTTCCTAGAATGCATTAGCAGACAGCTTTCACAGATCCAGCAGCCTTTTATTGCTAGTTACACTGAGTCAAATTTTTAGCATTCTCTTACCAGACAGGGCCTCTCTTCCCCAATCATCTCAGCTGTCCTCATCTAGCAAGCCAAATTCAGAATCTGTTTGTCATCAACAACACTGGCCTGGCTCCAGCCTGCTCACACTGATCTTCCACAGGAATTCCCGCAGGTCTAGTTGCCTCACTTTCACTTTTGTCTCACCAGAATGACCCATGTCAGTATCCCACTGAGAAAATAAAGTTGATACAGTCGAGTTAAGCTAGGTGAGATCCAAGTACTACAAGGGCCTCTTGCAGGTAGGAGCCAAGGTACGCAGGGAAACTGATGAGCCCAAGTTCACCACAGCCTGTTCGGATGCATTAAGAGGATATCACCTTGAGCTAAGGTGCTGTCAGTGCCAGTGGCCCACACCAAGCAATACACTGCGCTCAGGTGCCCATGTAGGCCCCATTACCAATGGCTGCATAGGCTTTCCAAACAAACTATGAATTCCTTAAACCCAGAAACACTCTTCTGTGCCCCCAAAGAGGACACATTTGAAGAAGGCAGGGGAGCTCCTCTTTCCCATCTCTGTGCATAAGTACAGAACCACCTCAGGTGTACCAAGACAAAAAAACCTGTTTCCAGATGTTTGGGACTATGAGAACAACACTTCCCTTTCCCCCCCAGGAAGAAAAAGCTCACTTTAAGCCAGCCCATTCCACTGTTGCAGTTTACTGTGCAGTGGCAAACAGCCAAACGGCAGGAATACGCAAGCTGGCTTCACCACTGCAAGCAATGGGGCATGCTCACATCTGCAGAGGTGGGCCCCACCAAGACATACAAACTCTAAGCAGCTAAGTCATGACAGCACTGCTCTGCCTGTACAGACAGTACAGCCACAGTCTGTTGTCAGGGTACCCTCATTAAACTCCTTGCCACTTCACCGGACAGAGGTGATATAAGCTACCTGTCCTTCACACATGCTTGCTTCACCTCTTCTTTCATTCAGGCATTCATTAGGCCACACAGTGAAGAAACCATTTCTTGTAGGATTCAGGACATGCACCTCACCTTCTTGTTGTAGATTTTTCACCTTGTGTCATGTCACTGAGAAAAACTGGCTATGAAACTGTGAAATGCAGCATGCTAAACACTGTCAACCTGTAAAATCCCACTGGGCAGCTGCTGTACACGCTTATCTCTGTGCAGCCAGGCTCTGCCATCTCGCTGGCTTAAAAGAAATGTTAATTTTCCCCTGTAGAATATGGAGCTGGATTCAATCTCTATTCAATCTCTGTTCCTGCCCCTTCCCTCTCATTCTCTCACAGCTTTTCTCCCCCTTCCTTTGTAGCCGCATGTCTAAGGGTACAGCAACATCCTGGCAGACCTTTGAGGCCAGCCAGTCCACAGCTCTCCTGAAGCCACAACAAATTTCACCACCTTCCACTGGAGCAGAGCAAGGAGTCAGGACTCTTGCTGCTGATTATGGTACCTCCCTTTCCCTTAAAACAAGCTGCCTCACCACTAAAACCTGTTTTATATGGAGATCAACCCAGTCTCACTGCACATTAGAAACACCGAGGGGTCCTCAGCAGCCAGGAAGGCCAGGCACCAGTGGGGCACCTAGCTTTAGCAGCCCTGTGCTCCAAGGCACCTTGTATCACCATTAGCAAGGAGCCAGCGTTCCATTTTCTGCCCATCAGAAAAACTGTCCCACTGAACAATGTAGAGTGAGAGAGAAACAGAAAACACTTTTTGATAGTGCAGCATTCGAAACTCAAGCATTTCCTAGGCACAGTGACTACTCTTCTTTGGATCATTCCTGTTTTCTTGGAGAGCATAAGGCAGCAAACGTCTCCAGAATGACTGCTTGCAGTAGGCAAGTGGTGGTAACTGCACAGACCTTGTTGCGAAGTACTCTAAGAAACAGCTTGCTTCCTTCTCCCTTAGTTCTCTTCCCAAAAGTCCCCATATCATCAATGAAATATACCGGCTTTCTGCTCTTACTTGTTAACCTCTTCCAACAGAAAGGAAGTGAGTCAGCAAGACAGGCTGTACTGCAAAACCTAACCCACGTGGCAATCCTTCTCTTCACCTGGGGGGAGGGAGGGAAAGGGGATATGACCTCCTGTCTCCTAAATAAAAGCTCACAACATTGCATGGGCAGAAGAATAGGGCAACAGCCACACATGCCTAAAGTTTTGCATGCAGCAAGTGTCAGGTCATATGACACCTCTAGCTATACCAAGTTCTCAAGCACTTGCAGTCAAGCCCTGACACTTGGTCATGCTCAGCAGTTCACACTGTGATGGAGCCATCCTGAAATAAGAATTGGGTACCAGACAGCAGCAGAGCAATGTTTGTATGGCTTTGCTGTAGCATAATGTCATTGCAATTCAGAATGCTACACCAAACGGCAAAGAAATGGCACTTAAGGTCTAGATGACAGGAAGCAGAAAGTTCGCACCTGCCACTGAGCCTTTCAGACCAAACTGAAATAACCCACTCGGATTTAATCTCTTCTTCTAAAGACAAAGCCACGACACGTATGTTTCCAGTTTGTTGATGACAGACGGGTGATCTTGTCAGAAAGCCAAAGACTTAAGTACAAAATTCCTGATTCCTGTTCCAAATTCTGTCTCACATTGTCTTAGTCAAGTTTCTTCATCTTTGTTGTCCAGCCTTTCCCCTCTGCAGAGGGGGAGGTTGTGCTTCACCAGGCTCTACCAAACTTTATTCATGCAGTCCAGAATCCATCATTGCTACCAGAAAGTAATGTCTTTTTTATTTCTTAAACACTGGAAGGAAGATACCATATTTATACACACACACACACAGAGTAAACCTCTATCTAGGAAACCGCTTGAGTATTTCATCCTACTGGAGTAGGCAGGAAAGAGCATGAAAATAAAATAGTGGTGTTCTGGATGTTTTCATCCAAATCTGAAATAGTTTCACCTCTCCCAGGCTTTAGTTCCCTTCTCATCTTCTGTCACAAGTGGAGTCTATACCCACAACTGGACTAATCTACATTTAGGGACTTTCATTTCCACCCTAGTCTTTTCTTCTTCTTCACCTGGATGTCCCTGCAGAGCTGTTCTAAGTCCACATACTACACACTTTTTGCTGTAATTCAGGCCTTGCTGAACATAAATATCAGTACAAAAAGAGGGACATGGCCAGTTGTTCTAAATGCAGCCTTAAAATGACAGCCTTAGCAAAGCCTGTGCTGCTAAACAAAGAGACTTGAATTTTCTTGCTAACTAGGGATGGTGAGGGTGCACTGGTTCCTTCAACAACTGCTTTGAAATAAAAGAGGAAAGTGATGTGAGTGATGATAATAAGCCATCAAATGGAATAAACCGGCCTACACTGAGCATCACCAACTCTTCTGTGAAGTCAGGCTGAAATTTTGAATTTCAATTTAGTAAGGGGAAGAAGAGATTGAGTGCTTTGCAAGAAAGAATTGTGTGTGTGTATCCTACAAGGAATAAAGGGATGCTGTTTCTGCAGGGAGTGGGAAGAGGAGGAAAGTGGCATTTTTAAGAGCATTAGTGCACAGAAAAAGCAGGACTTATAATGGGGAGTTCCTTCTGTCTCAAAGCCGTAAGAGTGCCTGTGTTCTTGCTCACCTCAGGCACGGTAAAATACTCATATGGAGGGGAGCGATTCCGTCTCTGCTTCCCCCTCCCCCCCCAGCTGCACTGCTACCATCTCCCACCCACCTGCAAACAGCTCCCTCCCCTCCCCTGTTGCTGACAGCGAACAGAGAACGCTGTCCCCTGCTATGCTCCCTCCTAGCAAAAGAAGTCTAAGAGCTTTCAGTGCTGAGAATTTTAGCTGCGCTGCTCTCCATGGCCTAAGAAACAGAAAATCTGTGCAAGCCAAGCCCAGTCCTTTGCTGCAGCGTTTTTTTGACAGATGTATGTGGAATCACTCACTGCAGGGGGTGGAAAAGGGATTTTGCTTATTTTATTTTCCTGCAAGCAAAACTGAGAACTGCTAAAGAAGCAAAAATCAGAACTGCTTCCATTACAGACCATGCTGGTGTCCAGCAGCCAGACTGTAAGTCACTTGTGTTCAGCTTTTCCTGATGAGTTCTTACCTGACCCAGCAGGACAATGGTGGCAAAGTCTTTGTTTTCTATGTTAAACATAAAGCACAGTTTTCTGTTCTCAGTGCCAGCACCAATCTGTGCTTCTATCAATGCTGGCAGCAAAGCCAGTTGCTCAGTATCATTGCTCTCAAGAGCTTTTTAGATCCTGACTACTCTCAAATTACAGTAGATATAATGCCCAGCTGCATGCTAAACAGTTATTGCCAGAACTGTACCTTCCAGCAGGCAGGGCTCTAACGGGCAGCAGCCCAGCAAGGTCAGTCTCCTCTTAGCTCTGCCACTGTCTCTGTGCCATTCTTTCCCCTCCTTGTTTTCACCCAACATATCTATTTGATGAGAGTTTGCATGGAGACTGTATACGCTACCATACTGTAAGGACAAATGGTTTACTTCCATCAACTGCTATACAATGGCTTGCTGCCACACTACAGAAATCCCAGCAACTCTGAAGTCACTTTACTGGCTTTTGCAGACTTCATTTCATTGCCTTAATGGGAAGACAACACTGTTTGGGGTATCCACAACAGAAAGAAAATGATAGTGGGATGTATCTGAGTTCTGTAACACGCTTGTTAGACCTTGTTTTCTCTTTCCAGGAGCAGAAATAATACAGTGATTTGTATTTCTCCAGGTATAGACTCTTAACTGCATTTTGCAGAAACAAGCCATCCATGAGATGTCTGGCACTTCTACCACCAGCTAACCCTTTGCCCACCAGGGAACACTTCCAGAACAAAGTCTCAGGAGAGTTTATTGTTGCCATTTCTGACATGAAATCAACCAGCCAGCAAGGATTCACTTCTGGCAGCTGAACTATGCATGCTCACTTCCAAACACAGGTAGAACTTCAGACCTTTCATTGCAGGCAGGGCTATAAGGCTGTCTCAGCTCTCCACAAGCCTTTGGGACACAAGGACATCTGGGCCAGTTGTGAAAGGAAAAGCACAACAAAGGGAAACTTCAATCACAGTTGTAATACAGAAGGCTCTGACCCTTATAAGCCCTGCAAAACTGTAATACCACATGGTGTTCTCTAGATTTTGAGTGGTCTCTACGCTGGACCTAGAAGGCACTGGGTGACAGGATGAAACAGGCATGTACATAACATTTCTTACAGGAAAAAAGATCCTCATTGTCACCACCATAACGCTGTGCCAATCAGCAGTATCAGGCAGGAATGAATGCCAGGAATTCCTGGCCTATGATCCTACTTCTGCTGCAGAAATCCATTGGTAAAGAGCACATATCCAAGGCACCGCCTGGTACATATGTGAAATCGGAATGGGCACGGGTTGTTTTGTGGATGCAAAGCCAATGTGTCTGCACAGCCACTGCCTGCATTTGGGTGTCGAGGTCTGATACATGCAAATACAAGCACGCACATTTTAAAAGCCTTTTTAAAACTCAAGTGTTTGTGCAGCTGTGATCAAATCACTTTAATTCAACCAGAGGAGAAGCGTGGCATGGCCATGTGATTGCAAACAGTGAAGTTTCCTTGGCTTAGCAAATTACTATGTGTCCGCTGGGCTGTGGCAACTTATTATACACACCCTTTTAATTCAACTCTAATGCAGAACAGAATATTTTGGTTTAAATCATTCGGAAGCAAGTAGCTCTTCATTCAAGTGGTTTAAACAAAAGCACTTCATTGCTCAGTGAGGGTAACAGTGCACATGGTCATCCGCTGCCTGAGCTGAGCTTTGATATCTTGACCACTTGCAATTATAGTCTTAGAATACAAAATAATCTGTCTAGACGATAGAGGAATACGATGTATGTATGAAGTTGTTGTATGAGTACAGCTCTGTTACAAACACGTACTCCTGAATTTGTTTCAAACCATAAAGCTACCAGGGTTTATCAAGGCATCACCTCAATGCCTCCTTGTCCAAGACCTAGGTACAGAGCAGGGGGCCTGTAACCCACCAGTAGCAGGCAATGTTTCAGACACATCCAACTGATGCTGTTGGATGTCTTGAGTGTCAGCATCAGAGCCAAGCTATGGAGCCCTACAGTACATTAGGGCTCTGGCTTGCTCTAGGCTGTTGCAAACACAAAGACCAAAAACTGGCAAAGTTTTGCCCACTTGAAAACAAAAAAATGCTACATTTATCCCAGTGGTCAATGCGAGTGCTTAGGAGCAATGCCAAAACAATATTTATCAGCCCAGCTGCGTTCAGCTTACATCAGGGAGAACACCCTGATACAGCAAGCAGCCAGCCTGGGAGTACTCAACACGCTAACTCTTACACTATTTCATTTGTACTAGTTATTCTGTAAGGTAGTTTTGAAATGAGCTGACCTGTGAACTGAACACATCTGCTTGTGTGTACGTGGCAGACGAACCTAGCAAAGAGAGGAACTGGACAATACACAGGCCACTGAACTGAGGCAGCTTGCCAGTGCCTGGCTGTCACTGTGCCAGGAAGTACTGTTAGCGACGGGTCAGACTATTGCCACAATAACCGATCTAGAAAAGGAGAAACCCAAAAGCGAGGAGTTAAGTCTCCACCTTGCCTTCCTCTGTAAGCGGAACCACACTTAAAACACATTGCCAGCCTGGCTGTGCTAGTTTTAAAAACAGCATTGCAGAGTAAAAGGAGCAGGGGCGTGGCTTTACACTTGAGCAAAGCAGCAGCGGAATGGGCAGGCTGGTGGGCAGGCTGGCAGGATGGCTGCGGACCCTTTGTATCCTGCTGGAGACCTCTACAACCTGAGTGACGGCTGCAGAAGCAGGGACAGGGTACAGAGACCAAACTTCTGCTCTTCTGCTGAGCACGAGCACATGGAGGGAGGGCCTTTCCCAGAAGCTGTTACTGCTGTCTCATTTTTTGATTTTCATACTTCTTGCACCTGATCTCTATCACTTGGCTGAGTCTTACCAGCTGCCTCACTTCACCCAGTTCAGTTTTTTTCTTACAGCACCCACTGTAAGAACTACCTTGCATTACCCTTCTCCTCGGGACAGAAAATGCAGCTTTTTCTACACTGTCAACTAATCTGGAAACAAACTGCCAAAAAAGCTGCATGTGCTGCCCAGACTGCTTAGTTCCAGGGAAGAAAGGCAATTTGGTTTAACTCTATTCCCTGTCACCCCAAGCTAATGCCCAATTAAAGTAACAGAAATCTAATTACACATTGGGCTGAACAAGGTAAATAATGCCAGCACGGCTGTGTCTGTGGCAATCCCTGCCTCCTCATCTCCCATCTTTGGTACTAAAAGGTGCTAACATGAGTGCAGCCTTCACCAGTGGCTCCAGACAGCTGAGTCACTACAGTTAGAACATGATTGAACCAGAAGGGATGGGGTGGGAATGCTCTTATTCCCACATCCTATGAGTGTTACATAGCTGGGAGTAAGCTACCTACACCCAGCTGTGCAGACATGGATCTACAGTCTCTTCAGCACCCTGGTAAACTCATTCAAAAGTTATAGAAAAATCACAATTACAGCTTAAAAAATTAAGTAATATACTAAGCACAGAATTTGACATTTTTTCTTCTACTACAACTGTTTTCAGAACAGGCTGACATGAACAAAATACATATGGGTCAGTGCTTGCTTAACAAGGCCAAGACCTCACCTGAAAACTTCCAAGAGCTAAAGCAAAACCACCAGCCCATTACCTTGGCTCTAGCCTATGATGGTGACCCTGTGTGTTCCTCGGTATCACTTGACAACTTAAAGGGGGGGGGGGGGGGGGGAAAGGTGTGTGGGTGTGTGGAATCAAAAATATATCTTTGAACCTCTGAACCCCAGAGGTCCAGTTCTTCCTTCTAGTCCTCCCAGAAAACTAAGCTGCTTGCTTAGGAACATCTTGCCAACAACCGTCACAGTCAGAAAGCAAAAGGCTCTGACCATGATATCAGTCTCACTTTATAACCCAGTGCTGTCCCCGCAGGAACCAATTGCTACAGCAGGGAGGCTGGAGGCAGCAGATAAGCCTTAGCTGGGTGATAAGAGATCAGCTGCCGGGTTATCAAGGGAGTACAAAAATCAAATAGATTTTGATTTGGTAGTTAGAGCTTTTCATATATCCAGGGAATAGAAAAGAGAATGACCAGGGAGGGGGAAGGGGGAGAGAGGAGTCTTTTCCAGGGTGTTGTGATGTCAGATCTTTTTAGCAATGAATTTCTAGGTTAAGCAGTTACTGAGACACGTGGCTGTGGAGAACTGCAGTCAGCACAGGCGTTTGTAGGAGGAAACTGAAAGTGGTGGAAGAAAGGCAAAGCATAGCACATCTAAGAGCTGCAAACCCTGCCTGAAGTAAGCAAGATGCAGTATAGCAATGACAGTCACTCCCAACAGGCACAGAAACAAAGAGCAGCAGCAGCACTGTACCCTCAGAAAACCACTTATTGCAGCATTACAACTCATCCATCCGATTCAGCATGGGAAGTTAACCTAGTCCTTCTCAGATGTGACCCAAGCTTTGGGCTCCAACGCCAACTATAATGTCCGTTGGCCTCCATGCTATGTGTCCAGCTCTGTAACTCTTTGGCAGGAGCAGACCATCAGCAGTGAATTACATCAACAAACATCAGCTGTGTTGCTGTTTTAAGTCCAGAGGCAGGCAGATGAAGATAACAGACTGGATTTCATTGCCAGCAATGGAATAGGCAATGGGTGGCAACAGCCAGCCAGGCAGAGATCAGTAGACAGTGTAGTAGGAAGAAGAGAAGATGATCCTTTGATTACCTGAAATTTGACACAATAAGCTTGGAATTCAGGTACAATCGTGCTATCAGCAGTGATAAGGGCCACATTTGTAAACTTCCATATATTCACCTAAACATTAGCACCTCTGGTATAAGCTTCTAGTCACAAGTTCTGGATGCTGCAGCCATTTTCGTCACAAGGAAACTGTCACACAGCATATAAAAAGTGTTTTTTAACACACAATGGCTTGCAATTAGGCTTACAACCAAAACCTACAGGAATTTAATTCAGAATTTGCCCTGGCATCATGGGATCAAGTGCATAAAGAAGGCAGGCCACTGGAGCCCTTCTCCTGGTCCCTTGGCAAGTGCCAGCAGACTGCTCTCACCTCTGCTGCTCAGCCCACAAAGCACTGTGCTGGCCTGCACAGCACCTGGGGACAGCATCCACCGCCATGTGGACCGCACCAAGCACCAGTGGCACGTGGACCTGACGTGTCCCAGTTAGGCCCAAACAGGGAGACAGCATCTCCACTGCGCTGCGAGGGAGACTCACGGAGTGATCTGAACCGCTCTTCATCTTCAGTGAGCCACAGACTATTCGTACTCCCATAATCTACTTCCCAGCTCCATCTCCATCTCTGTTAATTGCTGTCACAGCAGGAGAGTTTCTGGCATTTCAAAGAATGGCCTTTCTTATTGAGCAGGAAAATAGGAGATAGCAGGCAGCACTACATGCACAGAAACTGCCAGAGATGCTCTCTTCTCCCGGCACAGCACTGTTCATGGGTTTCCCTTGGTCAAAGCAGGAGAGCAGGTGGGAAAGCCACAGTAACTGACAGGGAGCTCCTAGCCTTCAGGCCTCCACCCAGAACCCTAGGAAAGGCTGAGAGCCTCTGGGATGTTGGCTGTACTAGGAGTGCCAGGCATCTTGTCTGACCCTTCCTGGTAGAGAACAGGGCAGAGAAACCAAGTGCAAGGAGTTTGGATTGAGCCTGGCCCACCTTCTCCCAGGAGGGCATGCGACAGGGCAGAAGGGCTGGGTCTGGCAGGAGCTCCAAAGTATTCTAGGCTCTCCAGCATCTCGTTGTTTCTGAGCACATCTCTAGTCCAATTTCAGATATATCTGCTGTTGCAGCAAATGTTAACTCTGGTGTTGGCTGGTATCTCACATAGATCTGGCTTTTGAAATAACTGGTTCTCTTTGAATCAGCCGAGCAAGACCATGACACCTTTATGCAGATAAATCTGCCCTTTTCAGCTAGGATGTGCTTCCTGGCAGCCTTTCCAGACTCAGACTTTAAGCACTTCCTATTGAACAAAACAGGTTATTTAAATGGGGGGAAAAAATGTAAAAGCAGAGATCTCTCTCCAGCTGATTGTCTTTGGAAACACAGGACTGGAGGCTGCTGTCCCAGAAGACTGAGCTACCCTTATCTGAGGCACTCTGTTAAAAGACTTGGAATCACTTATTAATTTAGTGAAAGCTCCTTAATTTTGATCCTTTGTCTGCACTAATTGATTTGCTATCAATAACCTGCATTGATTAGGCCTCCCGACCTGACAGAGACTCTCTTTCAGAGCAGGAGTTCAAAGCCTGAAATGATTAAAAAAGACAGCACCAAAACGGCTGATAAAGAAAAAGGTGTCATTCTTTTTCCATGTGAGTATGAAACCAAGTGCGGTTAACCCTTTTGTACCTAAAAATATGCTTAGGTCTAAGGTATTTGTATAACCTAGATATATCTATGAGATTTATCCCACTTTGCCATTTTAATTAAAATATTACTGATGCACTGAAGTACCAGACAGGATGATAGCTGAGGGAAGATCTTATCTGCTTCAGCCACAAAGAAAGCTCAGGGAAAGCTCCTGGACCCGGAGGCTGGTGAAGGTAGGACTCTCAGATCCCTTCCAGCAGATGGATGGCATTGTAAAGACTGTTGAGGAAGTCAGATTTAATTTGCAGCAGATCCAAACCAAATGCAACAGTAAAATTTAACAGTCACCGGGTAAAATTTTGACAATAAAGTTTTGAGGGCTGAGAATGGCTTGTGTACAAGATGGCAGGAAATCATCCTCAGAAAGAGCTGCCTGTCCGAGAGGGTGCTGTCACACAGCCCCAAGCTGCTCCCGATTCAGTATCTACCTTGCACAAGCTCCAAGAGGGGAAGAAGTTAGGGCTGTCCACATAACCTGTTCCTCCAACACAACAAACAAAAGTACTGGCTAGGGAGAACTCTCAGGCCATCTAAGAAAGGATGTTTTGGGACATACACTAAGCACAACAGAGTAGGAACACCTCAGCTGTCCTCTGCGCATCAGTGAGGGGAATAAATCACAGCCAGGGTCTCAGGTAGCTTTGTCAGCTTCAGATTCCCAGTCTCCAGTAATGGCTTGCAAAACAGCACAAGACCAGGTATTCACTCTAGCTCAGAATCTGAATAAATCCAGATGGCCACTGTCCAGCAAAGGCACTTGACTGATCTTTGAGACATCCAACTATCGTAACAGCAAGGCAGTGTGGCTGGTGCTTTCTTCATCCAAGCTGTGTCAAGAACTCTGACCACCCCTGAGGTGTGACAGTGATAGCACAACTCCTAACAGCACACCTTCCTAGGCCTGCAGGTTTTCCTCTCAGAACTCATTTCACTAGGGGACACCCCCCCCCCCCGAACATGTCATTCCTCTCACAATTTGTTTGGTGGCAGGACTGAGTGTGGATCAGGTACAGCACAAAGAGACTGCTTCTACCCTGCAGGACAAGCCATCAGCTGCTGGTCCAGAAGGACCATGTTGGACCACTTTTTAAGAATCCTATGCAAATGTAACATGAATTATAGCTCATGGTTGAAACATGCCCTGCGTGACAGATTACCACATCAGTACTTCCAGTTCACATTGGCAGCACTTCTGCAGAGGGGAACTGACAAACACAAATTGTACTGAGCTTCTGCATTTCTACTTTAACAACTGCATACAGCCACCAGCACTCTAAATGCCTTCCTATGCATCTTGGCCTCTCTTCCTTACGTGAATGCTTTTAATATCCCTCAGCCCTTCTAGCACATTTTTCTATTCCTTCCTTTCTTTTTCTCTCTTCCCTCCCTACATGCATCATAGGTGGGTGCTAAGTATCCCTGCAGCTACAGTTACTCTTCACATGTTGCTGTCCCACCCTCCTGTAGATCTTTCATGTTTATTTATTTACTGCATGTCCTTCACATGTCCAGAAATCTCAGAAAAATGGACAAAATTTATAAGTTCTAGCTATACAAAATTTCCGGGAGAACAAGGAATGTGTTGACACCCATGCCCTGGTCTCACACCATGAGGAGGGGTGAATTCCTAAGCCCTGAGGCTCACAAGCAGCTCTGAAAATGGTGATTTAGCAGCTGCTTTCTTCCACAAAGCACTATGTGCTGGGAAAGAACCATCTTGCACATCACAGGAGAACCAGCCCACTGAAATTAAAGATTGCGTGTTTTCTGAAAATCCCTTCCATTTAGTATGGAAGCCATGTCAGCCTTTGTGTCCTCCACAAATTCAATGTGAATAATGGTTAGGACAGCTGAGCACTGGAATAGATGGCCTTGGGAAGCTGTGGAGTCTCCATCATTTGAATTTTTTTGAACAGGCTAAACAGTCATTTGTCAAAAATGGTTTAAGTATTAAAAAATCATGCCTTGGGGGGAGAGGAAAAAGAAAAAGTGACCTCATAAGCTCTATTTTCTATTTCTGTAATTTAATTATCTCACCTGTGGACTCTAGAAACTCCACTTGCCCCCTCAGCTGACCACAGCACACCTTCTCCTAAGCCCTTGTGTTTCATGTCCATGTGTTACAAAAACTCCGTTCTGCAGTAAGGGTGGCCTTCATGCAGCGGTTCAAGTGATACATTCACATCAGCTTCCCGCATTTACAAGATGCCGAGGAATGGAAAGCACAGTGCTGCAAGTACCTGAAATTCTCCATATTTTAAAGAGGAACTTCTATTCCTACTTTTAACACATGACCAACAGATCAAAGTAACTGAAGGCTTTACCTGGTAGCTCCCAAATACTAACACGGTGTGTACAGATATCACAGTGATATGTGCAGTATGAGAACCAAAGGAGGTACGTTTTCTCCACCCACAAAGAGCAAAAATAGGCTTTTATTCTGGATGACTTATTTTAGACTAAAATCAAGAAAGAACAAAAGCAAAAGCTCCAGGAAGTGGAGTCTGCACCCGCTTCTTATTTTAAGATGCTGCCTTGACTTTTTAGAAATTTAAAGCTGCAGCACACAGAAAGCAAAATCAGATCAGTGATGTTACACAGCCCACTATTTCCAAATATCAACCCAGGCTCTTAGAAGCAATAAAGATTCAATAACACTCCAGTCTCCAGTTTTGAAAATCCAAAGGGAAAAACTGTAACAATTAAGGACAGATACAGATACATAATATACATTGCACAGATGTTTTATTTCCCTGCAATTATATATATGTCCTCAAAAAAACCCCAACCAAAAATCCAAAACAACAACAAAAAAACCACCAAAAAACAAAAAAAACCAACCTTCATTAACTCAGCATTACAGTTGTTGTATATTCTGCATGAAAAGGAATCAGGAAAAGTGAAGGAAAGTACTCATCAAGATAGCATCAGCATCCAGACTAATCACATAGCCATTCCACCAAATTAATTTCCAACATGTTCAGATACTGGCCTTCCATAAGTAATTACTACACAAATATTTCCAATGTTGCCTCTTCAGTCTCAGAAGATGTATCTAGAGTAAATATTTTCACATGAAATTGGCAGCATAGTTTTACATACCTACTGCTAAACAACACACATATATCCTTTGGGGATACACACATAATATAATATAATCATTTATGGGGAATCCACACTAGCGTGTGCAAACCTACTAGGAAACGCAAGTTCATCATCAGTTAAGAAGAAAATCTCTGCTGAGGACGCAGCCTCCAATGCAGACTGTTAATTCTGACCTCAGCACCTTAAGATTGCTCGCTAAGTCCCACAGACAAAACAGTGATAAACTACTGGGCTGAACTTAAGAGGCATGCATCTGAGTGTGACTGTGGGGAGATGGGTATGTATATTACCCCGTCGACATTTAATACTATCCAACATTACTGACTTGCTGGTAGACAGCAATAACTCTGTCAGCAGCAGGGAAACAGAGGCACAGAACATTCCCATTTTCCAATGAGCAAAGGCGAAAAACATGAGTTTCATCTTCAAACATTTTACTTATTGATTGGTTCTCTCAACCTACATCCCAGAATTTCTCTCCACCTCAGAAGCAAAAGAATCCCAAATTCCCTTCTTCCTGGAAGTTTTTTCCTGACTCAAGGAAGAAATTGGAGGGTAATAATTTCATTTGGTAACAGCTGCTTTCCCTTTCCTGGTATCCCACCTGGTGTTTGGAGAATCACTCATTCCACAATCAGCCTAATCCTTAGCAGCATTCAGCTTTAATAGCAATTTAGCTGCAAAACCTCTGACTGCTCAAAGACTCACAGGCAGAGCAGTAACACATACTTTGTTTATTTTTCCTCTCTAGTGGGTGTTTAAGACAGCCTACAAAGATATCTGGGTACTACAGTTTACCTCAAGCTCTAAAAAGAAGGTAGTCAGCTTAATACCATACAGCTCTGAGCTTGAACTTAAAAAAATAAAATAAAATAAATACGTTTCTTCCAATTTTGGCAAGTGATAGGAAAACAAGCATTCCAGTTCTGATGAATAATCTGCTTTGAGCTAAAACCCACATTGCTGAACTGCAGCTTCACTCAGCTTTAACACTAAGAAATAGACCAGCAGACTATATTTCAACACACAAATTAGTAGGGGCAAGCACTATGGTATGCAGATGATGTATTGCTGTTGCATCACCTTTTGTTTGATTAGTGATTAGAAAGTAATCACCTTCCTGCCCAAGAAATGAAATCCAGCAGTCCTTCTGCAATAAACACAGCATTTACATATATTCCTCTAAAAGCTATAAAATACTTCAGTCTCCATGCAGCGTAGTTTAGTTTGTCTTGCATAGAGTTCGATACTATCCCCATGCACAGCTTGTTAGGCACAAAAGCCTTTGAAATAAGAAACCCCCTTCTATGATCCATACAAAAATCTGACAGATGTCCCCTGCTTAGCATATGCAAAAAGCTACTACAGTAAGAGGTAATAATAAAGGAACTTGATTGGGTTAATAGAGTCGCATATGGTGCTGGTGTGGCCCTTGAGACCATGCCCCCTCAGTTTCAGTTTTCTCTCACATCAATCCTCTCCAGGGACTGGAGGAACGGTAGCATGGAAAGGGAAAAATTCAGGTTTGTTAGCAGATGTGACATTTTGGGATGAAAGTACTATTAATCACTACCACTGAGACAAGATCAATAAAAACTTTTAAAGATCACATTTTTCTAATGTGTGCAAAGTCCAAGAAACACTGACAGCCATACCAGCATCATGATACTAAAATATATCCAATGCTTTTCCTCTCCTGGGTTTTTACTTTGGTTTCTTCATCCCACATAAAAGACCTTACAATGGAGATATTGCTGTGTCGTCTCTTGTGACTGTGTGCACTGATGCTATTCACCAACTCCAGCAGGATGCTGCTTTATACATGCAGCTTTGGGATAAGGAAGGTTTGAGTGTGTAAGCAAAGAGGGTGTCTGAGTGTGTGTAAGAAAAAAGAAAAAAGTACTTTGCTGTGATCAGTGATCAGACTTGAGAGAAGGGGGCAGAGGAAGTGAGAAGACTACAGATTGCACAGTACTATACATTTCCATGTTTGCTTTATTTCTTGACCAGCATGCAATTAACTCATGCTCCTGAGTGTTGTAGACCTTGCATGAAAAAAGTCCCTTCTCACTTGGGTGTTCGTGCCTTTTCTTGCTGTAGATCCTTTATATCTAGACGCATCTGTAACGGGGCAAGAACAGTTTCCTTTGCTTGTTGAAAAGGGCACTGTTTTCCTGCATAAAAATCCATCCCTCTGGAGCACAAGAAGGGAGATGCTGCTTATAACAGTCGTCTCCATACTACAGAGCCTTAGCAAAAACCAATCCCATTAAAACAACAGAGCTCATCTGCTGTCCCCAAAAGTCTGCTCCCACCCTGCCAGTCAGAATATGTTTCTGCATGTGTTTATTTTTAGGGTACAGCTAAACTAGTGATGTCAGTCTAACAGACTGTGCACCCATTGCACTGCTTTTTAATTACAATAAATTCACTAGGGAGGAAAGGAGCATGAGAAAAATCCAAGCAAATTCCCCAAAATGGCACTGTCAAATCTCACCTATTTTATCAGGGACCTAACCATATCTGAACCTTTCAATAAAGCTCCAGTGTCTGGATTACATAATTAAACAGCAATTTAATTTTAAAATAAAACTTCTAAAATACTTTGTTGAAAAGCAAAGCATGAAAAGACCTCAGAACGTGTATGCTGATTGTGCTCAAAAAACTAAATATGTATACTTCTGTGGTTTCTATAAATGTGTATGTTTGTAAGTCTCAGGTATTTTAAGTCAGCATCCTGAGTTTAGGACACCTAGCTTATGTTTTGACACTAACACCTGCTCCAGATTAATATTGCTATGAAACCTTCAATAAATTGTTTTCTGTTCTCAGGGCACATTGCTACCTGAAGCGCAGCTTAACCTCTCTTGAGGAAATAGTCCCAAGCAGAACAAAGGAAACACATTCATGGTTAAATTAAGTAACAAGCATTTCCAGGGCACGAGGGACAACCAGTCATTCCTAGGAAGTGAAGGCTCAAGAAGTCGCTTGAAAAAACGGCTTTCCTGAGCTTCTAAAATGCTAACTATGCACATGTTTATTATTTACATCCAAACTGGATGGCATGCCTAATATTTCAGGAGATATATTTTGCAGCTATAATACAACTCGAGGAACACCCTGTTTCACCATTTATGAGGTACCATAACAGCTGAACAATATAGCTCTTTCTATACATCACATTCAAAGCTGAGAAATACTTTGTTGTTTGCTGCAAATATCCTTTTTCTTATCTATAAAAATAGCAATAATAATGATGCCTTACACAGTTCTAGAACTTCATAGCCCTTTCAAGGCACTCAACACCTCTGTCTTACAGCTGAAACAGTACTGGCATCTCCACAATTCAGACAGTGAGTAGAAGATGAAACACATTTGTGAGTTAAAACTACAACTTAAGAGCTTTTTCCCTGCTGGGATGCCCAACACCATGTAATGGTTATTTTGTCATCATTACAGAGGTGCCAGTGATAATAAATTAGAGAAGCATGCTGATAGGAGACAAATATATACAACTATGTGAAGAACACTCTTCATTTGGAAAGAGCTTCATTAAGAAAGAGCATCATAAATGCGGCGAATATTAGGGTTTTAAGGAAAGTTTTTTCACTTTAATCAGGGTAAGGGGCAGATGCATTGCCAGAATAACACTTCTAGTACTAATTAGACCCCTTTAATCCCAGAAGCCATGTTACATTAAAGCACACACTCCCCTTATCATACTACACATCACCACAAGACAGGAACCCACAAGCTGGGGAATATGAAAGCTTTACAGTCTACATCCTATTTTTTTTGTTCTTTTTTTTTTTCTGATGCAAGTCAAAAAACCCAATACAAAACAAAAACCATCAGAGAAACAAAGCACCATCTCTTTCAGAGCAAGCAGAGTATCAAAGCAGCTAAAATTGCTTACCAGCAAAAGCCAGGGCACAAAGCAAACAGAAATTAGTTGTCAAATGGCTACTTAAGGCCTCCAGCTGCTTTGCGCTGCCACTTTTAAAGGGCCAGCACAGAAAGGCACATAGGGTAAAGCAGCATGTCCTTCTACAGGACAGCTTTGTGGAGGGAAGGCAGCCTCAAAGGAGGTGCTACTTTTGTCTGTTGTGTCCAAGCAACGCAACATGCAGTTGCAGCACACGCGAGGCCTTACAACTTGTTCTTGGCACAAGAGCTTCCCTGAGTGTTGTTCACCCATTGCATTAATTCTCTGAATCTACAGTCATTTTATTTGATAGGCTACAGCAGCAGAATGACTGTTTGATGGCTTTTTCTAAGTATTAAATGACACTGTAAGGAAATGTACTAGAGATGGATACTGTTAATAGTTAAAACACGTACACATGCTTTAGATTAAACCAAAGTCCAAGGCTGCCTAAGCTGAAGGGGGAATCACCTGTAGCTAGTATTAGCAGAAGGTCCCTTTCTGACACATCATGTTACAACCTCTCAGTTACACGTACATCAATTGTATTTCTATGCAGTCATTAGATCTGTCTGAGTCTAAGGTCACCAAGTTGCTTTAAAACAGTTAGCACTGAAACCCCTCCAGGAAGCCAAAAGTGAAAAATTATCACTTGTTCAGCAACTTGGCCCAGACTCAGCCAGCATCTGGCAAGCCAGAAGTGTAGTGCTCATCCCATATGAGTGTTTTGGTCTGTGGCTTATACTGCCTTAACTGATGCTGTATGCTCCCTAAAAGGCAAATCACTATGTCAAAGCCACTCTCATTTTGCCATTGTGTGCATCACATCTGAAAAGATTGCTGCTTACAGTCACAACAACGGGATGCTGAGTTTGGGCTATAAGCTATAGAGCACCTGGCTACAGCAGTGCTTTACCCCTTCCAGAAAAAATACTGCAGTGCATGAAGTGCTTTTCTTGTTTCACATTCCTAGGCAAGAAAGCTGATGAGCAACCTGAAACCAGACAGGCAGCTGGAATGGTTAGCAGACAGGACAGAAAGTGAGAAAGCCAGCAAGCAAGATCAATGCCTGTACATTTGGAGGATGTGGAGTTAGCATCTTGACTAACATGGTAGCTTTCTGCCACCGGCCTTGATTCAATCTCAGAAGTCTCACGTCAGCCAGCACTAAAACAGAAGCTGATGTGGGTCTTGCAGAAGTTTGTAAAGACTACATAGCATTCATGCACCCCATTTAGTTGGGGATCATGGTGAGGTGAAACAGCTGCCCCACACCAGGCAGCTGTCATTCGATGGATTCAGCACAGCTGGTACGGTTCAGACTCAAAGAGAGGGAGAGAGTTGTCTGCAGCGGCCCTGGGGCTACATTTCACTGTTTACCCCCACACCTCCTTCCCCCTCCAACTACACTATGGTTACACTGTCATGTGTGCTGGGCTTCTCTACGAGTGTGTGGAAAGCTCAGTTGCCCATCTCACTGGCTCATCTTCAGTTGAGTGCCTCTGGCAAATGGGGACCTCTGACAATTCTCCTTGGTCTTCATGAGATGGTTCAGGCCCTCACATGTCCTTCCTTTGCCTGCGAAGATGAACCTTTCATGGTGTCTAATGTTTCTCCTTATCACACCACCCTGAGATGGGCAGCTCTAATCTTCTCTTTAGAGCTCGGAAGTTAGGGCACAGAGACTTAAAGGCAAGTTTTCAAAGATCCTTAAGAAAACTATGGATACACAGTTGACTGGAACACTTTTCAAACACACAAAATGCATAACTGCAATTAAAATTGCTCAGTTGAAAAGTCCTGAGGAGCCCATTTCCTTTTAATTGATTTCAATGGGAATTAGACATTGTTTGTCTCTGAAAATAGTCATCTCTAAGTATCTAAAAGCCTCACTCGCAGCACCTTGTCTACAACATAGCAGGAAATGGAGTCAGTTTTCCAAGCATGAGGCTACTACTCTAGCCACAGGTCCCCCATTAATCCTTCCTTTTTTAAAAAAAACAAAAGTCACCAGCCAGCCTGCAAAGGAGGTATGTGGTACCATCAGGGTCAAAAGTTACTAGGCAAATTCAAGACCAGATTCACAAGTGGTTACTGAAAACTAGGCAGGGATGTATCGTCTAGCACTCCTGACCCAACATTTCTGAATGCTGCAAGAAAACTGCAGCAAGTGCCAAGGGTCATAGGCTCCCCCTGTAAAGCATGTCTTTTTGCTATGTGGGAGACAGAACATTTGACCAGATGGACCACCAGTCTGCTCCAAGAAGGTGTTTGTCATGCTCTGATGTTCTTACATCTTAAGCAGTCTGTGCTAAGTGGCAGTATAAATGCACTGATAGCCTGTACTGAGCACCAGCTTCTATCACACCGCAGTCACTGCTTCTGCTGCACCTCTCCTAGCTGGACAGAAACATGTGGACCTTGAACGGTGTGGTTGCCATTTTGCTATGTAGACTGCTTTTTGTCCTGATCCCATGCATTTTTAAATTGGAGTCTGAACTGGTTATCTTCCTTTGAGCTACTTCATTGCCACAGTTTCAAACCTGTGAACATGCTCTGCTTTCTCGTTCTTATTCAAACTCTTTTGCATTCCCTTTTTTTTCCTTCACAGCACTGTTATTGTGGCAGTGGCTGGCATGATTATTACTACTTACTCCCAATCCCCCAATGGCAGTGTAATACCTCTTTAATTGGGTATTTCTCCCTCCCGACACTAATCTCCTAACAAATACCGGTGCCGTGTTAGATGCTGTGTGGGGATCTCTCATCAGTATCTCTTTAAGCAGGCAGCTGTGTGTGGAATGGATGCATAGTCACTCAGCATGGATGGATTTGTCTGAGTTCCTGTCAACTCCCTGTTTTTGTCACTGAAATCTTGCATTGCGGATCCGGATTTCTATTGCTTTAACTTTTTGAGGCAGATTTATCTCAACCCCTGTCAGATCAATGGGTTTTGTCAGAGAAATCTATGTGACTTTGTTCCCTGTGGAGATCTAGCTAGTCAAGTTTGTGGAGGCTGATTTGGAAAACTGAACCTGAGGCCTTGTTTGCCTATGTCAGTGGGGGAACAATAAGAACTGAAAAGAGCAGAAGCCTAACAACCATGAAGATTTAATTAGAAAATACACCAGCAAAAGAAAGTTCATGAGAGACAGGACAACACACATGCCAAGTGAGCACATTCCTTCTAAAATACATGCACACGTGTACTTTGGTAGGTTTGGGGCTCTCCATCTGCTAGCACTGCACACAGCTGCTCCCTCTGCTCATGGACTGCAGCCATATAAAAATCACTGCGATCTTATAAGGTTGTAGGTCTAGGGCAAATCAGGCTTTGCAAGACAGTATGGTTGCTCAACACACCCCTACAGCTATGGAGGTGGTAAGTCTGTAGGAGGCACTCTTCCTTTAGTGCAATTCAACTATGTATTAGGAAGCACTGCACATCAGAGGTGATCTTTCTCAAGGGATACAAGCCCAATTTTCTTCTTGCCTGTAGCCATCAGACTGCACAATGATGTCAACAACAAAGTCTTCCAGATACAGGTCAGCTTTAGTGAATTGTTACATGTCCATCTTGTCTCCTTGGCTGATTCAAAAATTTCCAGGAACAGCTTCAGTAAATGGAAGTTTCCTGGTGAAAAGTACATTTTTCAAATAATCTTTTGGTTGGACGGAGGAATAACATTTCCTTTGCTTATTACTACTTGAAGAGTTTTTGACAATGATCATCACAGTTGAATCTGACTATTGATCAAGGTCTGAATGGACTTCTAGAACAAAGTGGTAATAATAATAACAATAAAAGAAAGTAGGTAAATACATTAAAGGAAGAGCCTGCTGTTGACTGATAAAGACTCAGACTTGACTGGAACAGCCAACTCAACCTGAAAGCTCAACACGGCAGGGATGTAGTCCCTGTTGATGACACTGCCATAATCTTGTATTTGAAGAAAAACATTTCAAAAAGAAAGAGTACCCCAGGAAAGGGGAGATTTGGGGAAGGCAGCCATTAGCATCTCAGCATTGATGAGAAACATTGCAAATTGTTGGCCATGGGTCACCTCATTGTTCTCTTTGCAATATTCTGGTCATGGGCTTTCTTTACAGCAGATGCTCATTTCTGTGCCTAACTTGTAATAATTCCCTTCTTTCTTTTTAATGAAACTCTCCTTTTGTTGTATGCTTTTCTATTTCAATTTTACGCCTGGAAATTCTTCATTCCCATTTTTTACCTTCTAATCCTTCTTCACCCATCCTTCTCTCCCTGCCTCATTTAAACATTCATGCTTCTGTTTTGCTTCTTCCACTGTGTGATTATCTATTCCCTTTTAACTGGTACCTCTCTAGGTTTTTTCCCTTTCCCATCCTTTCATCTCTCTCTCTCCCTTTTGCTGCTTGCTCTCTCAATCTCTCAGCTTGCTGCTTAGGAAGCAGTAGACCTTAGATATTGAAATGACATGTTTAGTTTCTGCTTGCAATTCTGTGCTAGATACATCTGTATGTCTGTGCAGTTTCAGGCAGAGTGTAAGCCTTGGTAAATACAGGAAACTAAGCTGGAAGGCAAGCTGAATGAAAAGTTGCTTACTTGTGCCTGTGATTTGTAGCTGTTTAATAATGGCCTGCTGATTAACACAGACTGCAATTCCAGAAATGCCACAGTGATAGATATTCAATATATACCTGAATAGAGATACACAATTCCCTTAACATTTAAAGCCAGTACTAGCGGTGCAACTATTATCTTGTAAGTTGTTCACACCACTGCCTGTGTGCATATCGCCTAGTAAAACACAACTTTAATTCTGCATGGGCCTCTGAGGACTAACAAGGTGTTAAATGATCATTATTACACGCAGCTGTCACCATGCCTGCAGTTTTATCAGACCAAAAGAATTATGTTGTAGCTTTCATGTTTTCACTTCACAACAATGCAGAAAAGTATGTCTTTAATAACATTGCTGAAACTGTCCCCTCATAAGTCAGCCTGTCTGCTACAGTCACTGCTTCTCAGAGGTCCTCATATTTTATCTGGTTATAGTTAGTTAAGAAAGAAGAATTACAAGGCTTGGCTAGACAAAGAGTAATGCGATACTTGTAACCATCCTATTGCTTTAGTCCATCTCTTTGGGTACATCCTAATGTGCAGCAAGGTTACTTCATTAAGGAGCTTTGAAATACTTGCTGTTGCTGCTTTCAGACTCACTTCCAGAAGCACACAAGATTCCTTTGGTTAGATTACCTGTCTGTGGTCTCCTTCTGCAGGTAATATGTTTCAGGATGACTTCCCAAGCAGGCAGAAAGGACCAAAGGATGATAGGAGGTCAATTATTAGCAAGGCAGCCCGAGAGCAAAGGCTGCCTGTTCTATCCTACGCTAATTGTTTCTCTTGCCTTCACTGCAAGTATAAACCAGGCTGATTAGTTCAATCTGCCATCCTGGCTCAATAAACCAAGTTGAGAGTTGTTGTTACACACTCTGCTAGGGTTATAACTATCTTTTAGCAAAGATCCAGGTCTAGGAATGAGGAGGTGCAGAGGTGCATTCACAAAGATGAATACTAACCTGGATTGCTGCAGTATTAACTGGAAGTGTCTGTGAGAGCACATCTCAGGTGCTGTTACATGTCAGAACCTAGACGTTCGAAAACCAGTTTGGAAAAGGGGCTTTAGCACAAAGTGTGGGAGCCCACACTTGGAAACAAATAACTAGTCTGAGGTGTACCAGCACAGCTGTGGGAGGAAAACTTGCACAGTGCCTTGACTACAGACATGGCTGTTTTTCCTCACATTCGTGGGCTTTAATTCTACATAAAATAAGAAGAGGAGGAGTGAGAGGCAACACTACATCATCTTGACAGTCCTTTCTAAGTACATAAAAGATGAGCTGTAAGTTCCTCAGTGTCTTGCTACCATATAAACAGGCAACAGCAAACCACCATCTCTAGAGCCGTGCAGGACAATGACAAATCAGTGAAAGGCAGCCTAATTCTGCTGATAACAGTGCCCAGCCATGTTTGCCAGTAGTTGGCTAATTAGTAGAAATACAGATTTCAAAGACAGCAACAGACTATTAGGGAGCTCTGTAAAAGTTTCAAGGCTGGCTATGAGACAAATCTCAGAGGACTGTGATAGAAGTCTTTGCATGTATGCCCCTTGATTTTAAGCTAACAGAGATCAGTGTTGGACTAAGGGTCTGCTGGACCTATATTACCTGAAAATGGCTGATGGTCTCAGTCCACCTTCTATTGGGTAGCCACCTACACCACTAAAGAAACAGGCAATCAGCTCATATTTCCAAATTTGTGGGTATTCAGGCTAGCACTTTAAAATGACCATGCGGGCTAATGTGTCTTGTCCCCCCTCAGCAGAGGTCTGCCTGGTTCAGAACTGAGGCAAACTGTGTGGAGAGAAGGAGCTTATGGTAGTTTGCTTATGTTGTACCTGTCAAAAAAAAAAAAAAAAAAAAAAAAAAGAAGAGAGAGAGAGGACTCTCATTTCTACATGTATGAGTCTGGCATACTTCCCAGGTACTGAAATTCTGTAAAAATTAGAACTCTGGAATATTCTCTTTAAATAGCCAGAGATATTGGTTAGCAAAAGGTCACTGGGGGAGCAGAAACATTAGGTAATAGCCTAAATAACTTCAGCAACAGTGAGAAGTCAGGTGGATTTATTCATTGTGCTACCACAAAATTAGCTTTGCAGGAGTTGTAATTTAGGACAACATTATGTAGCTGTGACTGCAAGTTAAGCAGTTGTGTAAGGTGCACCTTCCCCTTGAAATGGGTGATAGAAATGAAAGAGGTCACCAAATGGTTGTACTCCATGTAAAGCCAAATAAAATCAAGTTAATACTTGAAGAGTATAATGCAAGATATGAAGTTGCCAGTGACATTAAGGAGGTTCAATCCTTTCCAGTTTGTAACAAAACAACCAGTTGTAATTAACCTCATGTGAACTACTCGCATGAATATCCAAAAAAGGTCTGGTTACTTGTCCAGAAACTCTTCGATCTGGAAACTGGGTCAGAAATCAGACTGTCTTGTCAGATCATGAATTTTCTGGTTACAGTGAAAATGTAAGGATTCCTTTGGAGGTTATAAAACATATATATGACTACAATCAGCTTCTTTCTAGCCCAAACCTCCATTATCCAGTCCCACTGTACCTTATATCATTCATAATCCCCTCTAAAACAAAACCTACAGTGGAGTAAATGTTGTATTATTTAAAACTCAAAATTTGATGGTCAAAGTGAGGAATGGAATTATGAGGGCTCTAATAAGATGTTTTGGTAACAGCAAGCTGTCAGTTCTAAGCAGCAGGGAAATGTACTGCATGAAAGACAGCCTCCAACAAAACCTGGGGTCAGGTCAGGTGCTGCTGTATACACCGAATCTGTTGCTTTGAACTGTACTCTGAAGGAAACCAGCAGCTAATACTATCTGCAGAGAACTGTGGTTTCTGAAACTGTTGAGTGGTCTCTTAAGGCAGTCCCATACAGAGCCTCCATTACAACAGGTAATCAGTGTAAGAGCTTCTTCAGAGAAAAAAGGGGTGAGTTCCTTGGAAACTACTTGGAAGAGAGCATTTCAAGCTATCTCTGCAGGAAAAGATCAAAAAGAAATAGTAGATTTTTTATCATTGTTAATAAGCAACTCAGTAATGGAAACAATGCTACATGTTCCAGCTACTTCTCAAAGAAACTAGCATTAGCTGTCTTGTCTCTGAGCATCAGCCCACTTGCACCTCTGGAGCTCCTGCAGGGAGAAAGAGATGACTGCTCACCGAACGCGGTACAGCAGCAGAGCTGGTGTGGCTACATCACTTTAGGCCTATTTGGAAAATTTTCTCTGGGACTTTGGCCTTAGACACAAAATTAAGTGCAACACAACTCATGTTCCCAGACAAAATGACATTCCTGTAAAAGAGAAGGGCTGTTCAGCACTGTGGCAAAATGTGAGAGACTGCATTGTGGCAAATGCCCTGGCAAAACTGATGCTTTGTGGAAAAACAGCTAGGAGCACTAGAGCACAGCTCCATTCTGCAGCTAAGGTAATTCCGCTCTGCCCCCAGTGTAAAGTCCTCCAAATCAGCTAGGCTAATCCTCAGAGAAAGTGTAAATTATCCAGTAGAATCATTACAGGGCATACAAAATTATGCAGTCCATCTAAGAAGGACTACTATTGCTTTTTAGATTGGAAGATTTTCCAATTAATTTAATCAGACCACCTTCATGTACAATTAGAACTGAATCTGCCAGTGACTGATCTGCTTTGATAACTACATGACCTTCAGGAAAACAGCTTAGAAAATTATTGCTTCTAAATTTTATAGATTGAGGATTTGGTGTGTCACCTACAGACATGACTTTTGGGTCTTTTGAAATGGCAACATAGGCAGGCCAAAGGGAATATCCCCCACTGGTCTTTGCAGTGTTAAACACAGCTCTTCAGTTGTTTGGGAGCTGACAGCATGGGAACAGCTCTTGTCTTTGCTAAAATATCCTTCCCCCACTGTAAAAGCAAGTTTATCGTAAACAGATTCCCTTAAGGTTAAACATAATCAGTCAGGGCCAGTTACTCTTACGGGCTCCTTTTAGTCTCCTCTATCATTTGTGAGATCACCTGTAAGTTATCATAAAAACCCAGGGAAAGCAGCAGTGCTGGAAGCAGTTCAAGCTGAAAGTCAGACTAAGTGCACAGCACTGCAGTCACAGTCTCAGGTGGGAACTCTGAATAAATGACAGTGTAGAATGACAGCTTAAGAGGAACCTGTGGGCGAGTAGGCATTAAACCTGTCCCAGACACACAGACTCGTCACTTAAGTCACACAAGAAGAGGTTGGTGAAACAGCACAAAATTATCTAATTGTATTAGGAAGAAGAACAAGTTATCTAATTCATGTGTTGTGCTGCCAGAAATCCAAATTAGAGCTCACAACACTGGAATTTTGGGTATCTTAAGACAGAACAAAGTGGCAGATAAGTTCTTCTCGTCTTTATTCAGTATCAAAAGCCACTGGATTTTTTTGTGGCCATCATAAATTCAATCCAAATGAAAAGGAATGTGAAGTTTGATGGTACATGTCTCCTAAAACCTTCCACACCATAAACAACCAGGGCAGCAACATTTGGTGCTGAAACAGTCTCCCAGTCACCATCAGAGCTAGACGGAGCAAAATCAACACAATCACTAAAGCAAAGTGAAGAGGAGCTTGCCATGGGCCAGTTTTATATCTCTATTTTGTATCTTAACAACACAGTCAAGAAATCACGGATGGTGCTTGAATTCTTTATTCCTTCCTACACCTTTGCAATGCTCAGTAGAGAAAGTATATTAAGAATACATAGTACCACTGCTTACTGAAATAGCTAACGGTCCTTTACCAGGCAGCTCTTGCCCTGAACTTGCCTTCTTTTAGCACCTAAACAGAGCTAAGAAAACCACTAATTAATTCTTGAGCCCCTGCAAACAGCCACCTTCCCATTGTTAACCTTCTTTCTGCAAGACAATGAATATGAAACTGTCAGGGCTCTGCCTCCCCGAGGGGCCAGGCACAGTGACAGCATGACAAAACACTTGCAGTGGCTCTGGCCCTTCCCCTCACACAGTGCCCAGAGCAGCCGGTCCTGTAACTGCTCCTGAGCATCCAGAGGCTGTATCCCTTGCTGTCCCCCACCATGCCTGTATCCTCTCTGCTGATTATAATCAGGGAGACACCTCCCACGGAAGAGGCTCTCTTGGCACGCAGTGCAGCAAGAGATTTACAGTTGAATTAATAGCTGTACAGCGGCTTTTAAATACCTTGCAGGAGAGATTTTCTGGGAAGCACAGGCATCACAACGGGACTGGCAGAGTCCCCTAGCTCGCATGTACCAGTTTTTGAGTGCTCTAGAGCAATGAGAAGGAGCAAGGAACACAGTACTTTCACAGTGATTTACTAAGCCAGACTCCAAGAAAAGCTGTAACACTAGGACATGCTTCCACGGTGAATTTGTTTATGTTCAGTTTTTCTTGTGACCTCTCAGCAAACCTGTTCTGAAAGTTTTTCTGTGTCCTGCTACTCTTTGTCCAGCAGCAGAACTTCTCTGGACCAACTGTATAGACATCTTTCTCTCTCAGTTCAGCGAGGGGTTCTTTGGTAGCCAGTAATCCCCTGACTTTGTAGACCTCGGTCTAATGTGAATAACTCACTTGGTAGTAGCTTACTTGGCATGCACCCCAGAGCACAACTGGTGACCTGAGCAGACAGAAGTCCAACCTCTGAGAGGACAGACAGACTCTCAGCAATGGGAGGTGAGCTTCATACAGATGCACAGAAGGATCACTGCTCTCCAGGGAGCCAGCATGAAAATCATCTGCCAAAAGAAACCCTCCTCACTTCCTCCCAGGGGGTGAAAAGGAATGACAGAGTGACAAACAAGGAGTGACAAGTGTGGAGTGACAAGTGTGGAGCGCCTCACAACAGTGACTGATCTGTTGGTAATGCTCAGAAAACCCCTACTACCCACAAGGAGGAGGGACAACAAACAGCCTCCACCAAAGCAGTCACCTCCACGCTGTCCAATAACCTTTCCACATATTCATTAATAGTAAAGCCACATGCCAGGCAGGCAGGCTAGTAACTCTGGGGTAATGGTGTACACACTGGCATCACCTGAGCTCCCCAGGGTCTATCTGTTCTATAGCCAGGGCTCCCATTCAGCAGTTCTAAGTGAAAAACTAACTCCCCTAATCACGAGATTGTACCCTTTCTCCTCCAGAAAGATACAAAAAATAGTCCACTTACCAGCAGAAAGGGCCCAGAACCTTCCTGACAGATTTCTATGGAATCTGTCCTTGAAACTCCAGTGGAACTGATTCATGTCTCTCACATCTACATGATGATAATTTTCAACTGGAGATATCTCATTCTCTCTCTCTCTGTTTCATTTTGTAGGATGGCCATCACTGTTGCAGCTTAACACCAACACTGAGTTCATGCCACTTTCTGCAGTCAATGTATGCCTGAGGAGACAGAATAAATAGTTACTAAACCTAATCTAGATTTGCTGTCATATTGTAACTAGGCACTGGAAATCAAATAAATATATCATATAAGATGAGCAGTTAAAATGTCTAATGAAAAAACAGATTCAGGCAAAATGGCTTAATCTGCAGCATTAATGAGTAACAGATTGTTCCATCAATAGTATATGAGAAGCAGCATGCAAGAAAGCAAAACTCATACAAGTTTCCAGGGACTCATGGCATCGTAAAAGGCCCAGCTCAGAGGAATACTCAAGAACATAATTAAGGTTAAGTATGTGTTTACATCCCATTGATTTCAGTGAAACTGAGGTACAAGATTAAATGCTTTTTTTGAATCAAGGTGCTTTACTGGACTGAAGAATAGTCTACACATAAAACTCAAGTCAGAAGCAAGAAGAGCTGGGAGGACAGGACTGGCCAGCTCTGCATTCTGCTATCATAGCTCTGTGTTTCAGCTCTAGCCTAAGAATCTTCTCTAAGATACATCTTCTAAGTTAGCCTTTGTCTGTGCCACACACTTTTTTCCTAATGTAATCCTCAGTATAAGGAGAAAACTGAAAAAGGATCCTCAGACTTTGCCCGTACCAAGCATACATCCTGACTTCTTGCCTGCATGGGCACAGCTCATGGAAACATCACCACACAGCCATCCTGTGCTCTCTGGTGGGCAGCACATGCACAATTGCAGATGATCAGTAGCAGTTCCAGGATCCAAAATGGACCAGGACCACACTTCACAGGCAGAATGAAAACCCAGCTTCTTTCTCAAAGAGCTTGCTGACTTAATGAATGTTGAGAGGAAGAGACAGAGGAATAAACCAGAGAAAGCTCAAGGCCTTTAAGGACAGAAAGGGAGTCTGAGAAAGGAAGATAGTAAAAAACAGACGGATAGTATTTCTTCTGTTGAACACATGCACCTCAAACCCAGCAGAAACAATATAAGGACGTGAGTTGGTGTTCGCAGCCCTGCTCACCAGAATGGCCCATACTCGTATTAATAGAGTATATCTGCAATGCCATTAGTGAGGTGCTGCAGAGAAAATAATGAAATTACTTGACGTAAGCAACAAAGACAACTGGCCAGCTCTTCCTATGGCTAATTCAGATTGACTCTGTGTTTCTTAGGTATTATTATTCAGTTTTAACTTACTCCTTTATTTCTTATGTCTGATCAGGCGAAGTAGACATAATACTTTCTGCTGTACACACACTATAATCTGTTTCTATTCCCTTAACAACAACTCGTGTCATTCTGCTAGCAGCAAGGGTCAGCATGGACAGTGCTTAGGAAAGCAGCAGAAGTCAGTGACTGGCGCTAGTGAACAGCCTGCTCTTTCCATGAGCGCTTTGCTGCCTAAGGCTTAAGAAGTCACATGGGGTGTTTAAAGAGAGGAGAAAATGGCTATTAATTGGCAAAGCCTTCCAAGCCTAGGGCTTTCATCCACCTGTTACACTGAGGTGAAGCGAAGCCTCCAGGGTATTTGTAGAGAGATGGAGCTCACAATTTTCCTTCTGTGACAAGCAAGTTAGGTAAATGTACACGAACATGGGGAAAGGGAAGGACATCTCCATGCTCACTGCAAAAATCCTTAATTATGTCTCCCTGGCAAGACCAATTGTCTTGATGTTTAATCTTTTCATATTCTTTAATCAACTCTGTGGTGTTAAATCCAAAGTAGCTCCATTCATAGGCAGGGTTTCTGCAAAAACATCCCTTAAATGGGTTGGTGCTATTCATACCATAGTCCTTCTTTAAATCCCTTTGGGAAAAGAAGACTGCGTCTGCAGTCCAGAAGCAGAAGACATGGGTTTCACCTTACCTGCAGCCAGAAATCATCGCAATGACCTTGGATGAGTTACCAACTTCCTGGTGCCTGTCAGACAGGGAAGAGGGAGCCTTACTGGCCTGCATGGGAGACCGTAAGGCTTGTAGCTAGCTGTTCTGACCAAGTCCTTTGAAATTCTGCAGTGAAAGGTTTCAGAACGTGGCAAAGTCGTGGTCCTCCCTCATCTACACCCCTGTGCATGCCACCCGTCCCATGGGGAAGTACAATGACATGGCCCATTGGAGCAGAAACTACTGGGCTGAAAGGAGGTCTCACAGTAAGCCTGTAGCCTTAATTACAGAGGTGTGTGCCTCTTGGCGTGCGTTTCTCCACCTGAACATTGTGTGCTTGGGGTAAGTGCTAGTTAGAAGCTTTCACACATGCCAGAAAGCTGCCTTGGTGTGATGCCATGGAATAGACACGTTCATTCTCTCAGTGTTGGGGCCTGACCAAGGATGGCAGCAAACATTTACGAGCACAGGTGTTGCTGGCAGGTGTTCTGTTTCCGAGGAAGCTGCCTTCTGGCTGAGCTGCTGCCAGCCCATCTATCCACCTCCCCCATTGCCACACAACCTCACCTCCCCCAGGGAGTTTCAGGCAGGCTTATTTGCAAACAGCAGGCACAGGCAATGAACACATCAGGTAATTAAATGGCAGATCAATTCGACTTAGCTTCTCTTGGGAAAGCAGCCCTTGGGAGACAGAAGAATGAGGCAGCAGGAGACAAAGAGAGAAAAATTGAGAGGTACAGGAGAGGAGTAGAGCAGAAGAGCAAAGATGGAAACACAGCAGGCAGAAAGGGGTATGCACAATGTGGTGTGAAGCAACAGCTGCAGGGGAGGAGGCATTCAGGGGGAAAAGGGCATGGCTAGCACAGGCAGCATGAGAAAGACAACACTGCAGGAAGACACAGGAAAAAGAGAGCAAGTCTAAGAGAAGGTGAGAGCAAGACAGAGAAAAAAGAAACTGAAAAGAGTGGGATAATGAATATAGCAACTGTAGAGAATGGCCCCAACTGGCTACCTGGATCTCAGGCACAATGGATCCCCCTGTAAATGTTTACATACCTGCAAAAATATAGGCTTTACAAAATTGGACCTATCAGCAAAAAATAAATTTGTAATATCCTATTCACTTTATTTAAACTAAGGTGAAAAATCAGTGGATATTGACAGAGGACTTCCCTCCCTGAAATAAATATGTCATGAACCCAGCAGCTTTATGATACCAATACGAAAAACAGACACTGGAACTGACAGGCAGGAGGAAAGGCAATTAAACAGGCTGGTATCACTCTGACCAGCTGAGTGGAACACTACAGAAAAAAACAACATGAACTTGTAATTAGTTTTCAGTTTCTACCTTTAATAATCTGAGATACTGGTAGTACTCACTTAGCAGTGCTAGTCTCGAGCCTTCAACAGTCATGAGTAATGAGTAAGGTACCAAAAATCTGAGTCTTTTCTTTTTAAAAGTCACATGATTCTTATTTTCCCCTAGTTAAAAAAAAAAAAAAAAAAACCAAAAAAACCAAAAAACACTAGCCCTGTGATTTACATTTTTAATTTTTTGTCTGCAACAGAGGTACTAGAAATGTAACCACATACTTAAAAAGAAAGATGAACTTCACAATTGTAACATGACTTTGGGAGAGGGAGAACACTATAATTAAGGGACCCAGAGAAACTCTGAGAGTCAGCAACACAAAGGGACCTTTCACTGTATGACCTTCATCCTGTCAGACTCCCCTTCAACAGAAGTGGCCTCTAGCAGAATGTCTCTCTTTGCACCGCCCCCTCAGTTGGGAACAATACAAATCTCTCTTCCCTGCTTCCAAATCCACCGCTGCCCGCTCTGCAGGACCCTGCCCATCCTAGGGGGTGTGCTTCTCACATCCCTTTTACAGCACAGCAGGAGCCATCCACAGGAGGGCCATCTAAATGCCAGGGCTTGAAGCTACTGTGCCAAAGGACAAATGAAAATAGCTTATACTGGCTCTAGGGAAGCCATGTCTTTCCATTTGTTTGGCTAAAGCTCTGTGGTATCATGGTATGTTCTTGTAAATTCCCTTCTTGCATGGCTTCCATCCAAGCATACCAAGGCTATTTACATACACCCACCATATTTACAGAAGTGCTGTGAAGAAGCAAAAGACAAAACCATACCAAACCATGCAATGAGTCAGTGGCAGAAATGCTAATAAACCCAGATTCCTTGCTGCGTTTTTCTTCTTCTTAGGTAGACAACACTCCATTTCTTCTGCTCCCTTCAACTGTCCTGTGACAGATTTTGAAGAATAAATCTATGAAGAGTCATTGTTCCCATTTCTGCTTAGGCAGAGGAGCCAAGAACTTTAAACCCAGCGTCAGGGATGACCAGGCAATAGGGAATCCTAGGCCTGACTGCTTCACACCTCAAGGGCAGCACATTAGAAATGCTTTTTTTCCCACCATCTTTGATTTCTCTCTTGCCAGGAAAAGAATGAAGTTGCTGAGTCTGAGAATGTCTAGCACCAGTTTGTTCTACAAGGTAGAATCTGACCGTACTGTTAATTTGGTTTTCTTTTTCTCTTTCCTAAGCCTTGTCCCCTCTACCTCTTATAGCCCACCTCTACAACTTGCAATGTCCCTTCACTGGTGACAAATTTAGTCCAATACATTCTTGACAGATGCTGTTCCTCAGGCTATGAGGTCCATACTCTGCACTCTGAAGCAGAATACCAATGACTGGTATTGTCAGGGCCAACAGGTAGCTGCCACAGAGGGACTTAGGATGAGACCACCAGCCAACAGTCACTTCACCCTCTCTAACCTCAAGCCAATGATCTCCATTGCCAAAGCACTGAATGGAATTAGATAGCCTGCACTACAGCTAGGAGGGAGGTAATCACACAGTCAGGAGGGTGCAGAGGGAAGAAAGCAGAAAAATTTAACCTAAGTTAACAAGAACCATGAGGGTGGCAGAAGATGGAACATCTGGTCAGATGCCTTGCTCCTCTGTCCTGCAAGCATGCACACACAGAGGCAGATGTAGACATGTACACACACTCCTCCTGTCTACTAAATCTGGGCATCTGGGCTTCTATCATCTCATACGGCTAACCCTACATCCCTTCCTAATACAGGTTCTTTGGCTACCAGACCCTGCAAACAAATGGAGTCCTTACGTGGGTGATACAGACCTGAATAACTATCATAAGTCTGCTTCTTCTCAAGGTCTGACTCCGTAAACACTCAACCTTTCGGCCTCTGCTTGTCTGTCCTAAATTTTCCACAGTACTTACACTGTTAAATGGGAAAGGGCACATTGGCAAAGAAGCTGCAACCTCAGTTCCCTCTTTCTCTGCAAACATAAACCATGCATGGGTTAGATGCTGCATGCTCCACAGAGACCAGATTGCATAGTGGTTGTGCTGGCACAGAGCTCTTCGTCACAGCCCTGTCCCCAGCACAGTCCTGAAGGGAGCAGCACCATGGCTTCAGCAGCTGCAGCTGCAGAAGGAAGCTTCTCCTAGGGCTGGAGCGGAGAATCTGCACGAGTGCCCGGAGGAGACAGCAATCCGAATACTCCCATCTCTTCTGCCCGGCTGCAGCACTGCCATGATTTATATTCCTAGTGCACAGCTGGAGATAAGCTGTAGCACAGCACTGGAGAATCAAGCAGCAAGTTCCTGCAGCAAGGCAAAAATACAGGAGCTTGAGGTCACTAGAAAGGGGAGATTAAGTCCTCCTAACTCTCACTGAATCCTCATTTCCACTGTTTGTCTTGAGACAACGGCACTACATGTACCTGCCGAGAGGACAGCTGACAGAGGAATCCTAGTTCTGCTTTAGTGGCCTTGTTCAAAGCAATCAGCTCTTTCTGATACAAGTTCTCTTTTTTTTCAAATCATACATTTTACTGTCTACACTACCATCAAGGGTGGCTGCAGCACCTCAAAACATACCAGAAAGGGTTTAAAACTATCTTGCTGCTCTTTTTTGTGCAATGCATGACACAGCTGCCCGCATCCCCTCTTTCTGACTTACTGAATTGCTGCTTCTTTTTTCACTGACATCATGAAATGAATTCTTGAATGGAAGCCCAGTCTGGCTTTTACAGTCCAGAATCTTTAATATCATGGTTCTTCTCAGCACTGTGGAGCTGTAACCAGTTTTGATGGGATTTAACGGTTGCTCCCTCCCAGAAATCTGCCACTTTAAACAAAAGGAGTAGATGAGTATGATAAATATTAAATATGAGGGATGTATCTCTATGTAATAAAAGCTGGCTAAGCTTGGTAGACTTTAGTTGTATTAGCTCACTTCTGTGAGGTGACCGATACAAATTAAACATTGGTCAAGATTGTACAACTTGCACCAAGCCCTACAGGTTTTTTAAAAGACAGTTCGCTGAGATACTAGATCTCTAAACCAGAGGAATATGGTAAGAACTTCTCATGTGCCTTGGTGCTGGCTGCAAGAAAGCCACTGTGCCCATTGTCTGTATTCTGGAAATTCGAAATCTAGAATCCCAGCATCAAGACATTAAAAAAAAAATCAATAATTAGTTGGCTTTGAGTCTGTACATGTTTGTACTTCCAAGTCTTTCTCCTCAAGCAGACAGGTTAGAAACTGACATTCTAAAAACTGAAAGCAGAGATTCACATAATTGCATGACCCAAGAGCTTAGGCTTTAACATTAGATTTTACAAGGCTTACAATGAAATTGTGGTGGCTGGTAGCATGGGGGATTCACATTCCTTTCTTTGCAGAACAAAAAGAGTGAACACTACACATACTCCAAATACATTTTGTCACCTGCGTTCTTCTTGATCTTTCTGAATTTATTGAGCCTGTCAACTGCAATGGAGGCCAGTTCAACATGTGATCCCCCAGTGGTAACATTCACAAAATAGGTTTGCAGTGTGTGACACCACCCCTATAATAAATGCTGTGGTTTATGAACTATTCCTAGGGCAGCTGAAAAGGAGCACTAAAAATTGATATAAAGGACACTGACCATGCTGCCTGGCTTTATGTCCCAGCTTTTTATCCCCCCCCTTTTTGTTCAGTATTTTTTTTCTTTCTAATATCTTTACCTTCCAAAAGTTCTTCTATATTTTCCTGCTACTTTCAGTCTCTTTTCTCTGTGGTGATTCTGATTTATTTTTGTTTCTCTGTCCCCTCTTCTGAATTCTTCCCTTTAGCTGTCTTTTAGCATTTTGTAATGTATAATTTTTCTTCTGTGTCAGGTTGGCACCAACTGAGATGCGATCAAATCTTTTGTCCCGAGGGATGCAATGTCTCTGTAAAAGACTTTGTGCCCTGCCAAAGCGGAAAGATTCTCTCTGCACCATAATTTGCAGACATGCCACCCTCTTGAGCCCAATTTAGTTTCTGTGTTATCACCTTTCATATGATCGCTGCCCTTGGTCAAGATACCTACATGTCCCTGTCCCAGTTACCGTGTCTTGCTGATCTCCAGGAGCCGGAGAGAAGCACGTTGTTAACTACTGCTGCATGTGGACCATCATGCTGGATTCGGGTTCTTCTGGCCTGCCACATAGCCCAGGTCTACCATTTACAAGTCTGTCGCTATCTTATGGACAGAGCTGAGGAGTGCACAGGACCTAGGACCAGTCCAAATCGCCATAAACCACCAGCAAAGTGCTTTCCTGGCCCCTTCTCCGTTTTCAAGCAAAATAATTATTTTTTACTGTTATTATTATTTCTCTTGCTGAAAATTCCTAATTTCCCAATGGAAATGTCCCTCATCTCACTTTTCTGACCAATTCCAGAGTCACAAGCGTTTGCACAAGTCTAGCAGGGCCTGGTACGTTACCAGAGGTTGCAGAGGCAACCTGGACAGAAAACACAGCCCCGTGCTCTGCGACAGGGCAGCTGGCAGCTACACAGACATCCAGCTTCTTGAGAGCTGATGCAACAGGGGCTTGAGCTAGTGAAGTGAGTCCTTAGAAAACCAAGATTGGGGTGATCTGGAGTCAGAAATTCCAAATTAATGACCCCATTTGGCCTCCCTGAACCTTTCTGACGTGTAAGTGGATCCAGCACTCTCTTCCCCGGCTTGTCACTCCCTGCCGTGCGGTACTGGTAACGCTGAGGGACTGGTAGAAGGTGTGGAGCATTCTCACCTCCCAGCTGCAGCACCCACTCCGCACATTTCAGGGCCGGGCCCTGCCTGCCTACCGCATTTTGTGCCGCCAGCAGCTCTGCTCCAGCAGGGGCGGGTGCTCTGGAACAGGCTTTACAGCTGATGCATTGTATTTGCATAGGCCATTGTCATTCCCTGCGCAGCTCCCTGCAGCTGGCATCCTGAACTGGAGAAATATCTTCCTTAAGGAGAAGCATGCACGACACAGCTAAAGATAAAAATAACAATAATTTTACTAGATGAAACTTCATGTTAAGCACTTAAAAAGCAATAAAAAGTCAATTTTCTTTCTTTCAATTATTTTGCTTATTTCGATTTTGAAAAAAAAAGGGGGAGGAGGAAAAAAGGGAAAAAAGGAGAAAAGTTTCCTATTTATAAAGACGTCTGTTTTTCAGCACCCAATGTCTTCACCATTTCTCACCCCTCTCTCCTCATTGCACCCCACTGCCAGTGAACATGAAAATAGCCATTATCAGGCAGGGCTGGGGCTTCCTGCCATGTACAAAGGAAGGGAAAAGAGTACTGATAACTGGTGAGCGCTTGCTGCCTCTTTCAGCACACAACCACCTTTTCAGAGAAAGAGAAAAAGATAAAGGCAGAAATTACTGCTCTTGCACAATATATGCCAAGTTCATAAGAGCAGCGTTTAACACTTAATCAAAATGGTTTGACAATGTAAAAATTAGGTTTTCGAATGTCATTAGTGCCTTATAATAGGTTCAATTTATATCATTCCCATCCCTGTTTTTTCATCTCTGCTAATTGTTTTTATTAATTTCTTTCATTTTTTACACTGTTGTCTTGTTGGTTTTAATTTTTAATTATCATAGGACCTTTCCTTTTACCTTGTTAATTGGTCTAGGTTTGAAAAGACTGGTTCTGTCATTCTTTTTTTCCTAGGGCAGCTACAAGGGATGTTTTAGGCAGGTTTTTTTCCATCGGTAGGCAAGCTCTCTTTTGGGCTAATTTGGGCAAAAAAGTGGTTGCTTTTAGGTCAGTGTGAGCACCTTTTTTTGTAGTGTAATTCACAGAAAAGCTCTCTTGTATTGACCTGTAAATTTCCTTCTGCACTGGCATGAAGGATTCATTTGGTATTGGCATGGAAATCAGACCTCTGTTCTACAGTTGATATGCAAACACTTTTCTGTTTGGAAGAAGATGAAAGCTCTCTTCTGCTCTGGCTTGCAAGGTCTTTTCTATACGGGCTCTCCTTTTTGTCACCCACTGAACACAAACACACCCAAACACACCATTTCTTTTCCCTCTCCATGTACAAGAATGTTCCAAGTCTTGGTTATCACAGGGCTGCAAGACGTCATTTGCATGGAGATGTATACTGGCATCTTATTGGTTTTTTTCTGCCAGTATAAATGAAACTGGTTTAAATAATTCCACTGACATCTCGGGGGGGGGGGCAGAAAACCATTTTGGGAATGGCCATTTTTTAGGAAAATGCTGACACTTCCTTAGTTGTACTTGGCAAAGGCAGGTACTTGGGTCTTAAAGGGTAAATCTGCAAAATGAAAACGAGAAATCTGGGCAAAAATACAAGTTGAGGGGAAACAATAATTCTCCAACTTCATTTGTACACGGATGAAGAAGCGCTTGCAGGAACTCACTCTAGGGTGACTTCTTGCTCCTGGAGGAAACCAAAGCTTGTAGACATGAAAACTTTGTAATCTTTCTCCCATTGCCAGGAGGAGTGGGCTGTGGCTTCACACCAGTAAAACTGCATTACTTTGGCACTGCAGGGACACTTGGAAGTTTATTCTTACTCTCACTCCCACCCAGTTCAGTCCTACTGACTGCAAGATCCTGCTTGCGGCTTCCTACTGGCGTTGGTGCACACTGGCTGCTCAGGAGGCTGTTTCAGTGTCCTAATTGGGCCCGAAACTCTTCACTTAGAAAGAGACCATCCTCATAAATAAGAGTCCTTCACAGAAGTAGTACTGGCAGAACTCCTCCTTGCACCATCTGAGAGAGTCACTATGAGCCCAAGTTACACCTGATGACGTTTGAAAGGACATTTGCATCAGCAGCTCTTGTCTGGCAACCAAAGGCCTCATACCCAAGCTGTCAAGCATGAGCTACATGATAGTTTTATTCATTTGGCCTTTAACAGCGTTTTCAATTCTTCCTGCTGGGTAGGCCTGTACTCTTGCATCCTGCTTAGAGGTCTACATTGTCTCTGTATTTTCTCCTCCACCCACTGCAGCTTGTGCATTTTACCCCTCAGCTTGTGGATACAGACGCAAGTGTTTCATCCTTCCTACTTAGCCTCAAGATCCCTTGTAAATAACACAGAGCAGATCTCAAATTAAACCTTCAGTGGCAGCGCTCATCGGCAGAGCCCTACCTGACAAACTGCCAACGTACTGCCTGGCCCTGGGGACCTCTTACTCTGCTTAATGTGCTGCTGACTGCAGGCAGCCTTCTGTTCTATGATGGACAGGCATGGCTTCATCAAAGGTTCTCCAGAGCCTTAAATCAGGAATGATACAACATGTATCTATGAGATGCCAAGAACCTACACTGATGCCTGATAAGAGGAAGGCCTTTTACTCACCCCTCTCTATATTTAGCAGCATTCTCAGGCAGCGTTTCTAAAATTACCAGCTGCAGTAATGTGATTCATACCCCCATCACCGCCAGCAATGGATAAGAAGAGTGTAAATGACATGCAGGAGAAAATCATGAGCAGTATAGCCCAAATCAGGACTGTAATGGTATAATCTTTAGTTCTTGAATTGATGTCTATGCCAAGCTTTCAGAGAAAAGCAGTTACCTGATCTCAGCAGTAGGTGGGAATGCCCCGAGCTGCAAGATACTCACCTGCAGAGAAAAGGCTTGAGACTGTTTTCAAGCCATGTTTTTGGGCAAGTCTGGGTACAACCAATAATGACAAAAGATGTGCAGAAATTGTTTTTGCAAGGACACTGTGCTGCTTGGGATGTGAATGCTGTCACTAGAACAGGCTCTGCTCTCTAAGAAGGCTCTCCATCTGCAGCAAATTAAAAGCAGGCAGGCAAAGCATCTGTATCAGTTGTGGGAACCGATTCCTGAGACAGCAAGAATGAGTGTTGTGATGGTTGTCACAGTCTGCCCTGAACCAGTCTGGAAAGAGGCATTACTGTGGAATGATTCCAAGAGCTGGAGCTGTTACAGGTAAATACCATAAACATCTAAATATTTTAGGAGGTTCAGTCTGCATATCTGGGCCATTATGGGATATTAGCTAAAATGCTCATTTGAAAAATTATCCTGTGAATCACCACAATGTAGCAGAGGAGCTGTTTTGCTCAGATAAATAATAATTGAAAACTGAGGCAGAAACCTGCAGCCATATCAGTCTGTTTTGTGATCTTGTCAAATCTCATCACCTAATTACTAAAAGGCCTTGCTGGTCCATGACAGAGAGACCTGCAGAAAAGGCAGAGAGCCTCAGAAAACAGTATTTATTATTCTGAGGGAGAACTCTTCTCTCAGAGTTGGTGCTGAACCAATCCCTCAACAGAACTAAAGGGAGCTGTGCTTCTAGCAATGCTTAAAAAGAAATTAAAATGCTGGTACCCTTGATTACTGTTGCCACTAAAGATCCTTGTGCCACCATGGGGTGTTTATCCTGTTTGCCCTGATCACATTAATATTTGAGAATTACTTCCCGCCACTGTGAAATATCCCTCCTTCATCTGATCTGTACACCAGTTTCAAAGGAACACCATGCTGTTCGTTTCTTCATACTTCCACATACATTCCCCAGTGCTTTCACATAGCTGTTCCACAGCCAGGGAATAATGGTTATTGCCACACATATTGGCAAAGCATGCTTGGACCTTTTAGGATGAAAGCACACACATTCACTATAAGAAATAATTTCGCTGTCTACCATTGTGGCAAGTTGTTAAAGACCAGAAGCGAGGACAGTGATGAAGTTAGAGGAAAGAGACCTCAAAGAAATCTAAAACTCTTACCTGTGCTGCAGACTATTTTGCCAGCTGGTTTGCTCTTTTATAGTTTGTTTTGGTGACCAGAATAAGTCCATATTCATCCACTGTTGCAATGGCCACAGGCAGTACAGAGAAGGAAGGAAATCCTCACTGTGCATTTTACAAAGATCTTAAAAGTTCAGACCAAGTTGCATACCCACACAAATGCTGCATAAACTGCACACTGAAAAGCGTAATTCCAATGGGTGGCAGCAGAGCCAGGCAACATTTTACATTTCTCTAACATTTTGACAAAACCTGGACAATAGAGAAGTCATAAGAAGATAAGGGTCTCCATTCCATTTCACACAGGTGAAGAATACTGGTCTGATGGAAAAGAGGCTGAGTTCTTAATATGAGGGGCTGAATAACAGCAACCTAGTAATCCATGGTCTCACTCGCTCTCAGTAACATTTACAACGTATGCATAGTTTCTTTCATGGTATTTCTTCTATTCAGATAATTTTCACTATCTTCACAGAAATTCCACACATTTCCTTTAGGGATTTTATTCATTTCCACCCAACCCAACCTCCCCAGCTCCAAACTGGGTAGCAACTAGAGAAGGCAAAGGTAGCCACATCAGGACTGGAACGATGAAAGGGTTAAGAGCTCCTCCCCAGACATGGGGATAGGGGGCATAATTTTAAAATAAAAGTGAAATACAGTTAGGAGGCAATTTTATTCTCTATTAACCCAATCAATGGAAGGTTCCCATAAACCATTAGCAGGGAGTTCAGATGCAGAAGGTATCATGAGGGGTTAGATAAAGATGTTTCTGTGTTCATTAGTACTGACAGCTCAGGGAAAGAGAAGGAAGGAGAGAAGGGTGAGAGAGAGGAAAAGAAAATTCAGGATCGGGACACAAGGAGAAAATAAATACCTATCAACACATAAGTTGTATGAAATTCCTGTGCAGATGTGACAAGATATACTAAGGCAGTGTATTAAGGCATGCATCAAGGACAGGAAATTACAGGGGCCAATATCCCAGGGCTCATCACGCTCCACGGTGCATTTAGGGGAGACCTTGCTATACTGAATCCAGATTTACAGAGTTCACACAATAGTGATGAAGGGATAACTGTGCCCCTGCTTGTGACCCACAGAACAGTTGAGCTATGAACAGCCAAAACAGCTCAGCCCCCCAGCAAACATCAGTCCACACAGGACACAGCAGAATGATCTGTACCGAAACTTAACTTTCCCTGGTAGCAAGCCTCTAGGAGACAGGCAGAACTGATGCAGGGAAAAAACCTCTCCCAGGGTGTGTCAACAACCTTTCTCACTACCATATGTAGGTCTAACCAGTATTATCTAGCAGTTTGTAAGTCTCAAGATTCACACACAATGGCAGTAGCAGTCAATAAAAAAATAATTCATTTATAAAAGGACGTTCAATTGCATCATCCATATTAAATAAAAATTTATTATTTCCCAATGCAAGTTGTTTTGATTTAATGAATGGGGAATCATCCCTTCCCTACTTCCTAGCAACTGATTTCTTCAAATGGATCCTGCATCACTGGATAGCAGAGACATGTTAACAGAAATGCTGGGAACAGCTGCTAACGCATCCTGGAAAGCATCCTCACGGGAGGAGGAGGGAAGTGTGAGCAAAAGTTCTTCCACAGGGAGTGGGGTGCTCTGCTTGTAATCTGAGTCTCCCTTTCACCTCTGAACTGGAAATGTGGATCATATTCCATGTTATCACCAGAGCGGAGACTCAGCAGAGTTCCCACTGTGGCAAGAGGACAGAGGTGTGTAAGGGGACTGTAGCTGGGAGAGGAGCTGGGAAGAAGCATGGAGTGATGCTGGTGGTGAATTGGATGTGGCTAGCTCTTGGAGAGACCTCTCCGTCCTCATCTTCCAGAGTTTTTGATGACACTACTTTAGCTCTCCCTTAAGGAGACAAGACCTCCCCTCAGTCATCTAGGTGTGTTTAACTTTTCTGGAAATCTCCCTTTTCCCTCCCAAATCCTTTAATTTCACACTAACGTAGTCTCCCTGTGCTGTTCACTAACCACATGGAGGCAGCTGTTGCTTGCTCAGGACATTAATAGAATGTCTTCCCACCCATGCAACCAGACACAAAGGGGGCTGCTAATGGCATTGTCGTTTTGAAGTGAAATTCCAAAGCTTTCATTTGGCTCATGTTCCTCCCTGATAAAACTCTCCTGTCTCTGTCTCAATATGAGGCAGTCTTATCTAGTCTCACTTGGGGGTAGCAGAAGCTCTGAGGCTGATCTGGGGAGTGCTCTACCTACCGTCTGGTGAGGAGGCAAAGCCATCGACCACAGCACATATGAACCAGATGTCTCAAAGGGGACATACAATCATCATTATTCTTGAGGCAATAGGAAATGCATATAATAAATCAGAAAGGCAGGGAAACAGTCAACCTACAGATGTAGGGAACCATTTGAGTATCCCTAGGATCAGCCTGCGAGATGAATTTTGGGGACAGGGATCCACAGACAAATCATGGGCATTGCGATGCAGCTTTGGGACATGGCAGCATTCTAGGGAATACTAGGCTACTGCGTTCATTTGTGAGGTAATGTGTTCACACAGACAGACAGACAGATACACTTTAGAACACAGACACAACTCAGAGAATCATGTCCATACATTTTCACGCAAGATTCTGATGTGGTAGTCAGTCCTGCAACTGTAAGGCATTTGTGTTTCTCAGTATTGCATCAAAACCTGTAACATACTTTTTTCTGTACAGAAAGGCAGCTACTTTGTGAAGCTGGGGCAGCCTGCTACAGAGGATGTGCACACTGTGCTATCTCTGACCTGGAGAATTTGATTTTGTACTTGTTTTTCTTGTTTCCTTCTCTAAAGATTGTGAAATCGTTCTGGTTCTTCTTTGGCAAGTGCAAAAACATAAGAATGGCATCAAGGCATATAGCTGGGACCCACTTTTTCATAAGACAGTGTTTCACAACACAACATGTTGTTTGGTAGCATGTCCCTCTGGGAATCTGCTGGAAGAGAACCAAAGAAGAGGAGAAAAACTCCTGCTGGCTGCATTTTCTGGGACTCCACCATGGTCTCATTAGACTTCACAAATGAAGCCAAATAGACTGGGATCTTTAACGGATCCTAATCCTGTTGAACAGTAATTTGAACATCCACACCAGGAAAACTTCAGTTCTCCATGATAAACACAAACAATGTCATTGCTAGATGAACCATGAAAAGCCCATTCTGGGAATAAGGTGAACATCTGAGACATGCCTAACCGGCAGTGAAAAATTATGACTCCTTTTAAGAAAACTTGGTCTTAAAAATTATTAATATAGTCCATATATTTATGCAGCTGCTGGTAGTTTACAAACAGGGATTATCAGCCCTACTCCCAATCATTTCCACTAAAAAGATGCTCATGCTGTATTATGAGGAGCTAAGAACCAGCGTGGAGCATCCTGGCCTGTCAACTCAGAAGGAACTGCCTGCATCCATTCCCGCCGTCTTGCAGAGCCATCACTCCCGCACCTCACAAAGCCCCCTTGAACACCAGGGATGTGCTCTCTGATGGGATGGGAACGGGTTCTCTTTCCCTACCACACTACCATGGTTTCATTCTTTCCCTGCTGAGGCTGGGTGACACGTTTCCATTGAGTTCACTGATTCAGCAAGATTGAGCCCTTGGTCTTAAATAACTAAAGACTGCAAACTGAATATTGTAGCCATGGCAACAAGCAGCTCAACTTTAAACTCTCCAATATATAAAAAGGCAATTTTCCTTATTTTTTCTCTCTGCATTTTTGTATTTCCAGAATTTACAATGGTAATAATGGCCTCAGGCCCTAACCTCCACCAGCCAGCCATTACCTTCATGGAAATACCTTCTCCATCAGCTCCTATTGTCAACAGTCAGCACCATTCCACGGAAACCATAGGGTCTCACCACACTAACACGACTGGATGTCTCAGCTGTGCCACAGCCCTTTGCAATCCTGCTACAGACTTATTTCCTGATCATGACAAGTGAACCAGGACCCCATTTAGAGCAGCTGCATGACTCTGCAGTGCTCGTAACTTCCCCTGGGAAAATGGAGAACAAAATGTCTCTCATCACACTGATTGCTATTGTGTCCTGCATGCATAAGCTCATGGGTAGATGCACATGCCTCTGCCTTCCCCCTCTGCATTCCGGGCTCATCCAAGTTGAGTCTCTCCCCATCCATCTTTCCCTGAATGGAACAGGAATGCTTTCATGTTTCAGTTTTATTTGGTTTCCTGTTTGTGCATCAGAAGCATTGTCCATGCCATTGAGAAAACACTGGAAAGAGTGGAAATAGTTCTTTGCTAACTGCTGCTAAAGTCCAGCCAACAAAGGGACCTTTTACATTTTAGGAAATTCTTTTTTATTCTTTCTCAAATTCTTTCTGAAACTTTACTTCAAGAGCTAAGGCTGGATTAAAGATACAAATGAACTGTTTAGAATGTGTAAGACGTTGCTTGCCTATTCACAACAGGAACAGAAGACCTCAATCCTACATATACTTTTGCCCTTGACTCTGTATGTGGCAAATTGTTTAACTTCTATGTGCCTCAGTTTCTCCTTCTGTTAAAAGGGAAAATGATACTTCCATCTCTTCTAATGGTCTTGAAATTAATTTCATTAGTAACATGTGTGTAGTATGTAGAGATGGCAGGATGAATGGTAATGGTTGCAGGTATTATTATATATCACTTTCAGCAGACAGCAGTTTCTACAGTAGGTTAAATTCTGGCCCAAAAAGTACTTGACTGTGTCCCTTTAAGGTCACATGCTATTATGATGTTGGAAGACTAAAATCCTTTGTATATGATCATGAATAAATGAATTGAGTATCACTGCCCAGCCATGTGGGATATGGAAACGATACTGAATATCATCAGCCTGAACTATCAACATCCATCAACTTTCCCCTTGCTCATCTCTCAGCTGTTGCAATAGGAAGCCCACTCCCCCCAGAGATTTCAAACGACTGGGGCTAAACAGCAAAAACATTCGGTGACTAAATTTGCCAGAGAAGGTCTCAGTCACGAATGACTAAAAACAAAATTATAGAGCAATCTTGGCTGACTGAGAGCAGAATGAAATGTGATTCATTTTCATCCACCAGGCAGGGACTGCAGGGGGAAAAAAAAAAAAAAAAAGAAAAAAAAAAAGAGTGGATTAACCACTTCCCTGCTACCAATGCCCATGCTCCCTGGGCTGATGTACATGCTGTTTGTATTACTCAAATATTAGGTCTTCTGCTTGTTTAGTAAGGCAACTCATAGCTTTTATTACTCAGGTGGGCCAGACCAGTAGTTGGACTGAACTGAAAACATTTAGTATGGTATACTTTAATGTCATATATGGTATATAGGAACGCTGACTATAGACCCCACTGTCCTCTACCAAGCAAGACATCACCCCCTGCCCCAAAAAAACAGTTTAAAGATGTAAGACAAAAGCTGGGTAATGACATACACTGGCAGGATAAAACATCTGTCAGCAAGGCAGGCAAAGGTGTCAGCATTGCATCACCTTGCAAGAGAGAAAAGAGAGTTGTAAGGTGGGGAACAAAGAAACATAATGACACGGCTTTCCAAATGCTGACAGGAAGGACCTCTCGAATGTGAAGAACAGCAGGGTAGAAAACATGGAGATGGTAATCTGACAGTTTGATGGGGGGATGATGGAGCCTGGTCTCATGGGGATATGGGTGGATGCTCTGGGCAGAAGCCATTGTTGCAGGCTGCTTTTCTCACCCATGCTGCACTCACAAGCTTGGGGATCACCACTGGACTCATCTGGAGGTCTCTTGGGGGGGGGGGGGGGGGGGGGGGGGCGGGTCCGGAGAGGAATGAGACTGTCAGTGGTGCTGAGTCCCCTTTGTTGTGTGGGAGTCTGGGGCTAATCTCCCCATGCAATTTCTACCCATTATTGGAGGGCGGAAGGTGAGACGCTACTGGAGTTTAGTACCCATCATGACAAACACCATCACCTGAAGGCTGTGTGGTTAGCCATGTGCACCAGGTGGCTCTGCATTCTGGCTGACCACCTGCTGGAAAAAAATAGATTTAAAGCATGTCTGTTGTCCCTAGCCCAGAGCAGCTGTTTAAAGAAAGAAATCAAAGTAAGAAAGATTACATTTTAAACAGTAAACATCACAGATTATCTTTTCTTCAGAATTTCTGCTGACACTTGCTAGAAGTAGAGTAGCTACAAGACTGACAACATAGGAAAAAAAGAAAGTGCAAACAATTAGCACTTTATTAACAAGTCAAGAGCAAAGGTTCTGAAAGGTCATATAGTGATCTCTCCAGAAACAGAAGTCAAGGATCTGTCAATAAGTTGATCTCCCCGAGGCAGCATTGTTCCTAAGGTCAGAGACTGAACTAGAACATGACAATTCATGTAAGGGTTGCTCCTCCTTGGGCGTCTGATACACTCCATGTCAGCACTGCATTGTAAATCTCTAGTAAGATCACACCAGCAGAGCCATGATACAGCAAGTCAAGCTAATGGATGATGCATGTGATACTCAGAGCGAAGCGGTAGCACAGGTGAAGTGCTGGAGCAGGAGCAATTTACTTAGAGCTGCACAAATGCTAGAGAGAAGGCAGACTTCCCCTGCCATGTTTTGAGAATGCTAGGTAGAAGGCTCCCTAAACAACTCCTGGATTAAATCAGAGGCAGGATGAGAAAGACCAAAGCAGCAACTTCATGAATCAACAGCTTGTACAGGTGAAACAAATGGCCCGAGGTAGGCTTGGCTGATGCCAAATTCTTTCTGCATGCTGTGGTACAACTTATATACTTGATTTGGTTTCCTTCCACAAACTGAGAAAGTTCTCATGAACCTTAAAGAAACTGTTTTAAAATCATCCAGGTTTACTGCTTCTTTAATAAATGTGTAGTTGGTCAGTTTAGTCACATAACTGTGCTTTTCAAACAACATCAGCAAAACCGTTTTTACTATTAGCGAGCAGCAGGAGGAAAAAATATGAAAATAACAGAATTTTAAGTATTTAGGTTTGCTGGGGTGTTACAGTGAACAGAAACGTCTGTTTATATTGCAAGGTTATGGTCTGCCTGGGCCAAACACGGCACCTCAGCAGGGCTATGAGTCTTAGTGGAATTGTCATAGCTGCACTGCTTCTGTTCCATATAACGGCTTATGCTGAGCTCACTCAAGTTTTGTGGCTTGGCATGGTGGAGCTGTGCAAAGAAATATCTAAAGGTTCCCACACTGCATTTCCAGATTGAAATTGGTTCTCTTCTCACCTCTCTTTTAAACTAGCTTGTTGTGTTGATTAGATCTAATGAAAAAGATCTGCTTTCCTTAATGGTTAGCAAAAACACCAGCATGCCTGTAACTAAATAATAGTAATTGGCCAAATCCTTACACCGATAAAATGCCTCCTGAACACCACAATGGTTATCTTGTTCTCTGTTATACCCAAACAAATCCATTATCTTCAATGGAGTAGCACTTGTATAATGGAGGGGGAAAAAGGAATTTGGCCTAACAAGACTCTTTCAAGAGAAATGACTGAGTAAAAGGGCTGAGAATTTTGCTGATTACTAGTTATTTTAGGAACCATATGCACAGGCACTTCCTGACTCATGTTGCTTTCAATGAAGGGCAGCTGTGCAACAGCAGACTGAGCCCAGGAGTCTAGTTCTGACTCTGATTCACAGCATGATCTTCCGCAAACCCCTTACCTCTGGGGTCAAACACTCTGTGTGAAACAGGGTTGACAGTATTGACCCTTGTTACCCAGTGCTTACAGATCCTCAGAAAAGATTGCTATGCTAGTGCAAAACCAGGCGTCCAAACTGCCCGTCTACCCTCAAAGAGTGAATGGGCAGGATGAGGCAGGCTGGATTTCAAGGTGGACGGGTCCAACATGGTGTTCTCTATGTAGTATAACACATTTAGAATAAAATATGAACAAACACTTCCCAGTGTCTGTCTTAAAATGGAAAGGTATTTGCAATTTCTAAATATATAAAGCATTTGCTTTGGTTGTAATTTGCTTTGCTTGCTTAAAGTAAAGCCAAAGGATGCAATTAGGATTTCATGCAGATGAAGTTACGTTGTATTTTGTAAAATGAAATCCATTTCCTCGACCTGGAACCACACGCCACAACCTGTTCACCACATGAATAGAAGTTGTAATAGAAATTATTATCAAAATAACACCCAGAACGACAATCAATATCAGTTCCCCTCACTAACCTGCACTGGATGGGTACACGCTGAGCAGCATTACTTAACTAAGAACTTGCTGTCCAGAGAAAGAGGAAGCAAGCAGAGAAGTACAGTGACCTTCTAGGACCACACAAAATGCCACTGGAGATGGGAAGGGGCCAAGGTGTCCAAAGTCCTCACTAATAATCCTAATTTCTGCCTTCCCAGAAGAAATATGTCACTATTTTTCCTGTCAGACAGTAAATTTGCACAAAATAGTATTTTAGCAGAAGATTAAGAGAATAAAGCTATTGATGAGACTGCACTGAATTTGATGAGCAGTATTTGCAGAAAATCAGGGGAGAGTTTTCAAAATGTCAAAACAGTTCATTTTTATATATTTTTGTACAAAACGTTTCCTTATTGAAAACTGACACCAAAACCACATCTGTGCTCAAAAACCACTTACAAAAATGAATGGAAATTTGAAATCCAAATGCAAAAAAGATAATCAAACACATAAAAGACATAATCTTTCTTTGCACTCAATCTGTAGTCCCAGGGGACACCAGTTATTTAATTACCACACAAGACTGCAGTGAAGGTGTGAGTAAAAGCACACAGTTCCACTTGAAGGAACAGGTACGTGCTCCTGTGACAAAGGACAGGCCAGAAAGCAAAGGGAAATTTTCAGGACAAGCTGCAATCCCTTCCTCTTTGTGCTTTTTCCAACACCAAGGCAAACTGTTTTTGTGCAAAGCACAGCTTCGTGCCCTGGTTAGAAGTAAGCCAGGTGAAGATGTGACGGCATGGACTGCACACATCCATTGTACAAGTCCTAAATATTGACTGGGGCAGCTGCACTGCTGCCTGCACTGATGGCACACAAGCAAGCTCACACACGTTTTTTGCATATGCTGCAACTGCACCTTACATCCACGCTGCAGATACGCACCACTAGTGTAGCCTTAATTGTGCAAGGCATATTGCACTGGTTTATGAACACACACAAGCAGATTCCTGCACTGCTCCCAGGGAGACAAAGCTTATTGTAATTTCACCGTTAGCACCACTTGACACAGCGCATACATGCCATGCTGCATTGCTCCCTTCCCTCTGTCTATAAAACAGCTGTGGCTGGCGGTCAATGCACTTGTCATTCAGCCTGAACTCTGCCACTGGTGCTGCAGCTCCCCACGGATCAGGCAGCAGGCTTGGTCCCATTGGGTTTTTGAAAGGACTGGTCATACAAGCTCACCCTTGGAAAACCCACAGTACTTGGGGGTGCGGTGGGACTGTGCCCACATTACATGTGTAGTTCTACACTTGGGGCCCAAGAGTTCAAGAGCAAGAGATGTTGCAGAGTAACGGCACGGCAGTAAGGAGAGAACTTGGGCACATTACAGGTCACAGAGGAGGAGCTTGCTGATCTGCACTGGAAACAGCCTCCTTTCACTCCACATTGCACAGAAATAGGTATTCAGTTAAGAGTCATGTGCTGTGCACGACTCTCTTGAGAGGTGGGCTGGGGCTCCCACATAGCCACTGGCCATTTAAGGAGCAGAGGGCCTCAGGAGAAGGATGGGGCTTGTTTATGTTTCCTTGCTACCTGCAGCATTTCCATCTCAGGCTGCCTAATTTAAAGTGCTTCCAAGCCTGTGCTCTCTGAAGGCCTGGCCCCATTCAGCTCATGAACAATGGAAAACAATTTAAGTCTTGCAGCTACAGCAGGGTGATGCAACTGATAAGAGAACTTCAAGGTTAAATAAACTGTTCTGTGGGCAGAGGACTGGAAAAAGATCTCCACACAGCCAAGGAGGAAGGTGGGGAAGCACCAGCACTGGGCAATGGGCAGGATTCAAACACTTCCCCAAACCCAGAGAGACTTGCCTGCGGCCACTGCAAACAGGACTTGGAGAGATGCTCTGCTCCACAAATAACACTGTGTTTTGTCATTGCTGTTGTGCTTTGTGTAAGGGAAAACAGAATATGATTGTTGGCAGGGCAGTACTATAGTAAGTGAAAGGTAAATTAAAGATTTTTTATATTTTCATAGCACCTTCCAGTCAAAAAACTTGGTGTGCTTTAGTCCTATCATCTCAGTGATGCCAAAAAAAAGAATAGGAGTGAAATTTCTGTATGAAGGGATGCCTTCTCTGTAATATATTACACAGGCTTTGTCACACAAAATGACATTCACCTTGCAGGCAGGCCAACAAACCCTTTCAATCAGTTCAAATGCAATGGCACTACAAATTTCACCTATTTGCATGCCACATCTACCAGAACTTTTTATCATCCAGTACTCTGTCATCACACTACTGCCTACAGGAAGGACAGCTTATCATCCTCACATCACACACAGGGAAATTCCTGAGGCAGTAAGTGTATTGCCCACGGTTTCATACAAGAAGTCTAGGAACAAACCTTAGGGGTTGCTGCCCAATTCTCCCCCCTCTAAGTGTCAGACATTCTTCCATTGTAAACAGTACACTTATCTCTGCTTAACAGGTCCAGATGCTAGAGCAAGGCAAATCCCAGTTTTAACTGTGTTATCAGTCACGTAACTTCAGTTGGACCATAAAGAGGGAAGGGGCACTGTGCAGCTACTGCCTTGACACTGTTGGTTTAAAACATCAGTGGGGACTGGGCAAGCCTATTTTCATATAGCCCGTAATCATGTTAGTGCTATTTCTCATTTGATAATTGATTGCTGCTAGCAAAAAGTAGAACTCATAAGGCACATCCACCCTGCAGGGAGCTGAGGTGGGAATCTTGCAATTTAGGCTTCTCTTTCTAGCAGAAATATCATCAGTGATAATGAGTCTGGGCCTGATGGTAGATCACCATTCAGGTGATCCCTGGATTCCCTGAGACAACTTCCTGTTTCCTTTAATTTTCTCATAGTTATTTTTTTCTTACTGAGACACTGATGTAGGAATGCAGTCCTTGAGACTGTCAGTTAGCTAGGTTATTCTGGTGCTACATTTCCTAAGAAAATTGCCAGTACATTACATAAAGTGACTATACAATAACTCCTGCAATAAATTAATCAGGACGGTCACTGGCAGTGGCCTCACAAGGTGATGGGAGAGCTGGGAGATTGCAGCCTACCCACAGGAGATCTTGTAAATTGCCTTAATTGTGTATAAATAGAAAGAAATTCAGAGGCAACTGTCAGCCAAGGTCCTGCTGACTCAGTGCCACCTTGTGTTTTTACTAGGAAGCACAGAAGCAGAAGGAAGATCGTCAGTGAGGGGCAGAGAGGGTTTCTGAGTAAGAATGCAGCCTACTTTAATCTGTGGTATTCTGGATTCACTCAGAACAAACCCAAGACGCCTTTTCCCCATAGGAATGCTATGACTCTCAGCCATCCAAGCCTTCCTGGAGGAGAGCTGGCATCACTGGGGCAGAATAATGAGCCACAAAAGGGTAGAAGTTTTTGGCCCAGCATCACAGCCAGTCAGTGGAGAGCTTTGAAGCAGGGCTTTCATTTTATAATGGTGACCTACAAAGTCTAAGCTCTATTCCAGACTCCTCTGAGACAGAAATATGTGGGCAGCATTAGTAAATGTCAATATATAGACTTGCAGGATGCTACACAGAGAAAAGTAAACTTGTCCATGTTCCTTCCTTTCTTCCTTCTTTATTAGTGGTTGGCTTTGCAGAGAAGTAGCCCAGGAGGGCCATAATGCTGTCACTCCTCAGGAGCCCTGGTGTGAGTGATTGAACCCCTTGTTTGTCTACTGTTCTTCCACTGAGGTAGGAACACACTCACTCAAATGACAGAAACAGAACTATATCCATCTTTGCTCTTTCTTCCCTGAGGAGAGGATGGCTTGTGCAGTCTTACAGCAGTGCGGCTCTGAGAGGATGCCCGATGGTGCTGGGAGGGCACCTATGCAACCCACATCCCATGGAGCAAACTGCACTAGGCAGCACTGGTGGGAGGCTGTTGGCCCTCGTAGCCTCCCTCTACTGCTTAGGTCTTCCTAAGTCACAGGTAAAGAAAGAGAAGCTGAGGGTCAGCTTTCATTTCAGTTCCCCTACAATTCTTTTAAAAATCATTAATAGTTTCCACTTCGGCATTGAAGTCGTTCCCTAGGTTCACTTTGCTTCTTATGAAAAGAAGGATCTGATGATTTTGCCTGGAAATGTTCAGTGCAGGCATTTGCCCACACTCCTCTGTCCTGGCCTGCACCATCCCACTGCTGGGCCTGCCTTGATCTCCCAGCGGCTCTGCCAACGTCCTGCATGCAATGTCCTAACCCAGAACTGCTCCTGCTCTTCCAGTCCTGCAAGTCTCCTCCCAGCTTTGCCCTCAAAATCTGAATGCAAGCCTACTCTTTATGAGCAAAAAGCCTGCATACTAATTACCTCGGGTTCTAAGAGCAATTTCATTATCTAATATTTTAATTTTACAAATAAATATAGACAGCTGTAGAGATATAGATACAGAAATATGTATTCTTATTTCAGTGGAAAAGCAGTGCTACAGCATCTTTTCTAGCCTAACCATAGCAGAGAGCATTACAGCAAACCTCACTTTTCCATTTAGTATACATCAAGTACACAGGACCAAACCTCTCCCCAGAATAAGGTCGCTGAAGTCAAACAGGGATGAATTTGGCACTGTCTTTGTACTGAGCTTTGCAGCAGAAATTCAGACATATTCTAAGGCATGTTCCCACTGAACAGGCTGAAAGTGCAAGGCTACGATCAGGAGAGGAGAGAAACAAAACTCTGCCACCATTTCATGACTATGTCTTTTGGATCAGCCCATCTGTCTGATATGCCCTTACCATGTCCTCTTTTCAACAGAACGGAGAACATTAGGAATTGTCTGCAGGGGATGATGAGGTCATATCTTCTTCACTGTAAAGCAAGGTGTCTGTTTGCACAAGAAATTTGAGAAAACACAGGACAAAACACAGTCTACATGAGAAAAACACCGCTAGATCATTGTTTTCCCACAAGCAGAAGCCAAGTTTCCACAAGTTAGCACCCAGCTTACTGAAACTGAGGACATCCTTAAGACTTACCCAGGCCATAGTCACCAGTGCGACGTACTCCTCTAGGACAGTAAATTGCTAACACACACCAGCTTAAGCTAAACTGCCAGAGAGAAATTTGTCTGTACTGAAGCCAGTGGAAGCTTTGGTATTAGTTCCAGCTGAACCAGAATTTCATGTCTCCCACCTGGTTTATGTTCTTCACCGTTATTTGCTGTCAAGGTGCACAGGATGAGAGGCTTTTCACTGAGTAAGTTGCTGCTGGTAAGTTGAACCCATAGGAGCAACTCCTTCTGACTGCAAAAGGAGCATGGAGACATAAAACACTGTATGATCCTGTTCTTCTAATACTAATCTGAACTCAAAAAATTTGAAACTGGTGAAATGGATCTGAACATTCTGGATTTTCTTATGTACCTTCTTTTATATAGTGTTTTCTTATTACAGATGCTAAAAGTGAACCTTTCTGCCATGAAACACTGATTCACATAGAACTTTCTGTCCGTGGGAGAAGAGAAGCTCATTATAATCACCTGAAAAAATTTATCTTCTGAGTTTTGATTGCTCTTGATAATTTCATTTAGTCAGTGCTAGTTCATTAATTTACCAAATACATATATTTCAAAAGTGCATTTCATCAAGCTTTATATTTTGTCAAGCTGCAAAACAAATTCCTAAGAGAATCAATCTGCCAAAAGGCTGGAGATGGGGTATAAGCCCATTTCATCCAGGGTCTATGGGTCAATGTGACCTCAGCTTTATCAAATACAATGGTGGCAGAACGGTGTATGTGCAATATGTCAGCAATCCCCATCTAGCTCTTCCTAGAAAAGGATCTATATCAGAGAAAGCCACCATCAAAACTAGAGAGCAGAGAGACTGACCAGACCTTCAAAACACACCTATCAACTCACCCCTACAGCAGATACCTCTAGTTCAGGAACAAGTCACGTTGGAAGGAGAGATGGTGATTGGGAAGTATCTACTGTTCCTGTCCATGACACACAAGTTCTGTCACTAAATAAAGAACCTCATTCCCCAGAACCCTTCAAGCCAGGACCTTTCACCCAAAGTTAATCAATTTTTAAAGTTGAAAGCCCAACTTTGAGATGGAAAGGAGAGTTCAAAATACTATTTCATTCTTTCAAGCTGTGCTACAAATGGCCAACACCTAGGGGGGAAACATTAACTCCCAGGACCAGTGAAAAGACATATAAATCACATAGGGAAACATCTTGGCCCAGCAGCTACTAAACCACTGGAGATAAATCTAGGAAAAATCTTCCTGGAGTTTTGCAGATTTTATTTCAAGGGAGAAGAAATAGGGGAAAACAGTTTATTTGCTGCCCAGTATCAGTCAGTATTATACTATCTATACAAAGCACATTTCCCTACATCAGTAAACCACAAGAAAATTATCATACCCCTTATGTTAAGCTGTAAAGCTGTTACAGAATTTTGACATTTCAGTAGCAGCCTTGTATTGTCCAGGTTTGCATTCACACCTCCTAAGGGTATGAGCTTAGCAAAGTTAGAGGAGATAGAGTATGCAGATAAACTGTAGAGAAGAGGGCACCTAAGACCACTCTGGGGAGAAAAGGCAGAAAAGTCTGTGCCCAGTAGCATAAATTCCCTTTCAGAACCCAGAATATTATCCAGGATTCAAGTCTCACTATCTCTTGTTAGCAAACATCTGTAGACTCCGATACAAAACATTCGCCTCATTCCCCTCTGTATGCTGACCTACAAGGAAGATAACTATGTACTTCTGCTATCAGTTACTCCCACAGCCAGGGTAGTAGAGGTCTATGCAGCGTGTATAAATGTTCCCACATTACTGATGAGTCACCTAGGAATGAATCTGAATTCACATGATGGAATTTCTGTGAAGTTTCCATTTGCCTTTTTTTCCCCCAAATACATGCACAGACAAATAAGAGAAACAAGGCATTGCAAAAATTGCTGATACCGCTGAGTCATGTATTTAGAAGACAGAAAATAGCAGGTGAAAATTTAACATGAAGACCTAGTTAAATCCAGTTCCTTTGAACATATTTCTGGTGAGCTGGTCCTTTCTTATCCTATCACATGCTATTTGCCGATAGAAGACTGACTTACATATTGCACAAGGCAGACCTATTCTTCAGCAGAACAGGAGGTTATACTGAAAGAGGATGTTGTCTTTAGGATCTCTACTCATTTATTGCCAAGATGGGAAGGTGTACAGTAAATGAGGCAAGGAACTTAGAGGAAAGAAGAGGTGGGTCTCAAGATTAATGTAGCTGCATGTCTAGAAGGATGGATTTTCTCCTGCCTGCTAGTACAAATGTCATTTGTACAAATGTCTTGGTTTAAGCAAGACACTTAAACCAAGTACCATGAAAGGTCACTCACTGAGTATGCCCTGTTTTCTTGATTCCTGACTTGAGGCCTGGGCTGTGATTTACAGACATCCTGAACATACCTATCTACAACAAACAAAGGTGGGAACTGTTTAAATGTGTGAAGTGCTTCAGAACTCCCTACTGCAATGTCTCTGCCTCAGTTTCCCAGACAGGAACCCAATACAATAGTATGCTCTCATCAACCAGAGACGTGGTACTAAGTTAGTTAATGTTTGTACAGAGGCTAGCCATTATAGTGATGTGTGCCACAGAAAAAGTCTGTGAGAAAATTAATAATTTTCTCTCCAGGGTATGGTTTGAATTGTGCCCAGCAAATAAAGCCTGGAGCCATATGCCAAACAATGAGAAGGAAATAAAATATTGACTAGCTGCTTATTCATAAAGCTCCATCTATTCTGTGCATCTACCTTGACACAGAACTGTTGGGTAAAAAGTATGAGGAGATGCATTTAAAGATTTTATTGTACACCCAAAAGAAGACTCAAGCTACTAACTTCGCATTTGATGCTGCCTAGGATTTGAAGCTTCCTTTGCAGTTTTTAAGACATTCATAAAAGAGTACATACCTATGTGCAAATGTCTTTCTGTGTTATGATTATATTCAGCGATTATATTCAGAATTGGGTCCCTAATTCCTTTAGATTTCAGCTGTATTGGAATCTATTAACAGTAATAAACTGTTTAAACAATGGTGAGAGGCAAACTGATAACTCATTTTAAAACCACAGGTGGCTTCTGCACTCAGGGAAAAATATCTTTTCTCCCTCTGAACTCCTAGCTAGATCTGCTGACAAGGCAGATAAACGCCTCTGAGGCTTATCTGTGCCTCTTTGCCTTCCCTCTCTCCTCAGCAGATACCTGTGTTTTCCATAGAAATGCTGTCCATGCCAGAGTTAGAAATCCAAGAGCAAAGGTTTCAGCTAACCAACTGTGTAATCTGAAGGACAAGAGGTCAGAGTCTCTGAGGGGAGTATAAAGCAACCCGGAGCATCTCTGGGGAAAGCAATGGCAAGACCTGCACTCCATTTCTGTGCTCTTGACTTTAATGAGCTTTGCCAGCCTTTGTGCTTTCACTCCGCTGCCCCCTGGACATAGACAAAGGAGTACAGTTAAAGGAATTTACCTGCTGCCTCTATCAGAGAAGCTGGCAAACAAAAACTACAACCTCGAAACAGAGAGAGGAAGAAACAATTGGTTGTCAGCATCTAATCAATAAATTCTCCTTGGACTGTTTCTAGTTCACCTGAGCCTGATCAATATCCATTGGGGAACCTTCCAATGGGACCAACTTTTAATTTATCTCCCAATTTCCTCTCCAGAGCCTAGGCATCGGATCTAATTACTGTGCCTGTTTACTGGTTTTGCTTTTCTTCCTCACCTGTGCGCAAGGAGGATATTACGCTTCTTGATGGGGAAAAACAGATGTTACAGTGCAAAGGAAGTGCTCACTGCAAGAGCCCTGGATGCCACATGCTGATAAACATTTCTGGCCTTCCTAAGTAAAGGTCAGGGTGCAGGAGGAGAGCCAGAGAAAATTAATCCCTGGAGAGATGACACCAAGCATGAGACAACAAATGTGATCAGACACTAGTAAAGTACAGACAGCTGTATGGAAGGATGCAGGGAGAACTAGGACAGAGAATCCAGTTCTTGGTTGACTGGGAGACAAGAACATAAATGAGAACAAATCACATTAAATATCATTATATCATTAATCTACTAGCCGTTCCTCAATAGCTTTGTCTTGAGATGTTAAAAGTGCCTAAACCACTGAAATTCTAGGGTATTTGAGTACCTAATCCACTTAGTTCCCTTTGACAATCCTAGCTGCAAATCTTTACTCCCCCACGTCTGACACTCTCCCTGTGAATAGCACAGGGAAGGACTAACCCATTGAAATGTAATGAAGAAACGAATAGCTGACCAGGTTCTGTTGTCCTGGCAGTGATTATTAATGGTGTAGAGTGACACACTCACTGGTGCTTTAGAAATGCAGATAGCTACTGGTTATGGGACTTGGATAAATCTGGGATACACCGTTTCATAGCAGAGGTAACTTTTTCCTTTTTTTCTTTTTTTCTTTTTTTCTTTTTTTTCTTTTTTTCCCCACAGCTAAAAAGAACCCCTTACCAGAAGGCTGAAGCTGCCCAGACATCAGATGTACAGGAATGCTTCACCTTCCCCTTTTTGGGGATTCCCCAATCAGGAAATCAGAAAAGATGGATTATAGACTAGGTGGCAAGAGGATGGGGAAACAAAGCAGAGCATCTACAGCTCTACAGAATGCCTCAGACAGATACATTAGTGCTTTAGACTTAGTAATGCCAAGGGCCTGCTATTTGCAGCTCTATAACCCTTCACTTAAGCTACTGAGGCAGTGCTTTTCCAGAGTGTCAGTGGCATTATTTCCCCTGTATTGTTTCCCATACTGCTATTCTCATTCAGTTTTCCTTTGTTGTTCTCATGCTGTTACTCTTGCACTGTTGCTCTCGTGGCTTGCACTTGCTATGAGAATCTGGGACCTCACCACCACCCTTCCTGTCTGGCCCCTGGAGATTCTCCCCTTCCCTTTCTCTCTCTCTGTGCTTTATTCACTCCCAAAATAGATTTATTAGACATGATGTATGCTATCAGCTATGGACCCTGCTAAACAACATTGTCCACATAAGCCTGTCTTATCATACTTTGTGCAAGAACAGCCATGACTGAAATGCCACTATCATCAAGGGTGGTTACTGCATCATCAAATCACCAGAAAAGCAAATTGCCGCTACTAGTAACAGCACAGCCACTAGTTAGTTGGGGATAGTATGAGTACAAACACAAGCTGTACGCGTATTCTGAATTCAAGTACCACCCTACTGGAGATGCAATTGCCAGGTGCCCACTCACACTGGATGTTGCTGGTTTCTATGCTAGAAACTTGTTAATTATCAGTTAGTAAGTAGTGTGATTTTTGTATACTAGCTTAAGCCTGTTTATGGAGGCCATTACACTAGAAAGAAAGAAAGCCAATAAAAGAAAAAATGAAACAAAGACTTGCACCTTCTTTCATGTTAATTTCATTTGGTAAAGAGTTCAAAGGCTTCTTCAGAAAAGCGCTCTTTTGCCTGTGTCTACATAATCACGGGTACTGGCACAATTGCTCTTGCATAATGTTTTCCAACAGTTGCTATAGCCCAAGGTGCAAGAAAAAACACGCTGCTGTCCTTCTGGACCTGACAGTAAAGAAGCTCAAAGTCTCAGGAGAATAAGGAGAATAAGGATGCAGATGGTGAGGATCAGACAGAGCAACAAACAGATTAAACAGCAAGCAGACAGAAGCTTACCTGGCAAACAGCAGCCTAAAAGAGCTGGGTATATGAAAGACAAGAGGTTCATTTTCAGCTGGGAGAGGCAGAAGTATGTTGAGAGGGGTGATATTTGGTGGTGTGGCTAAATGGCAGGTGCTGCAGAACAGAACATGCTTGCCCCATGAATGATGAAATCTGAATGAAAACCCAGAGAGGGGGAGAGATGCTGAGGGAGATGTAAGAGGACAGACAGAAAGGGGGAAAAAAGAGGATTACTGAAAACAAATGACTTCATCCAAATCCCGCTGAATTTGATAAGAGTAGCATTCATGCTTTTATCTGAGTGCAAACATGGGGCAAAGACATCAGTACTCCTGACACTGGAATCTAAAGAAACGGCTTGGTCTCTGCAAGTTACTGGCACAAAGAGCCTTGAACTAGCCAGAACAAGAACCTACAGTACAATGCAATCAAGAATCTTGGCCCATCTTCTTCCTCTTTAACTGATATCATCTACATTTTAAGTCTCTGTGGAAAATAATTTTAAATGTCTGAATGTCAAACAGAGTAAGACAGACCTTTGGCTAAAGAAGCCTTAGCTAAAAGCTTCTACTTTATCCACTTTGATTTGCAGCATTTTCTATCCTCCTGATCCCACAAATTTTACCACTCCATGTCTACGTGCGTGAGTTAGAGATGATGTCGAACAATAGAAAAAACAAAGGAAGGGGACAGAGGCATGATTACCTGGCTGGAAGTGAAACAGGATATGGAAACTTCTTGTGGATCTCTGTGCACCATTGACAGCAGAAGAAGCTATACTTGTAATTAGTATTCCTGTTTAGCTTACTGAAAAGTATGCTTTACATTTATGCCTAAAAACACAGAGTAAGGAAAAGAAACCAAAGAGAAGAGTTCAGAACCTGGCAGAGAGGATTAGAGGTACTGCTCAAACCAAATAATTCACACTTGTTAAAAGTAACAGCTAGGTTTCACAGAATGGTCAGGGTTGGAAGGGACCTCTGGAGATCATCTAGTCTAACCCACTGCTAAAGCTGGTTCTCCTAAGCACAGCCTCTCTGGGCAGCCAGTTCCAGTGCTCTGTCACCCTCAAGGTAAAGTTCTTCCTCATATTCAGAAGGAACTTCTTGTGTTGCAGTTTGTGCCCACTGCCCCTTGTCCTGCTGCTGGGCACCTGGCCCCGTCCTGTTGACACTCACCCTTAAGCTACCTGTAGGCATTGATAAGCTCCCCTCTCAGTGTTCTCCAGGCTGAACAGGCCCAGCTCGCTCAGCCTTTCCTGAGAAGGAAGATGCTCCAGTCCCCTCATCACCTTCGTAGCCTCCGCTGGACCCTCTCCAGTAGTTCCCTGTCTCCTGAACCGGAGCCCAGCACTGGACACAGCACTCCAAACACAGCCTCACCAGGGCGGAGCAGAGGGGGAGGGTCACCTCCCTCGACCTGCTGGCCACGCTCCTCCTAATGCGCCCCAGGATGATCCCACTGGCCTTCTTGTGCCCCAGGACACGCTGCTGGCCCACGGGCAACTTGCTGCCCACCAGAACGCCCAGGTCCTTCTCCGCAGAGCTGCCTTCCAGCAGGTCAAGCCCAGCCTGTACTGGTGTGGGCGGTGGTTCCTCCCAGGTGCAGGACCTCACACTTGCCCTTACTGAGCTTCATTAGCCTCCTCTCTGCCCAGCTCTCCAGCCTGCCCAGGTCCCGCTGAATGGCAGCGCAGCCTTCTGGCTCATCAGCCACTCCTTCCAGTTCCGTATCACCCGCAAACTTGCAAGGGTGTGCTCTGTCCCTCCATCCAGGTCACTGATGGACGAGTTGAACAGAAGCGGACCCAGCACTGACCCCTGGAAACACCGCGAGCTACAGGCCTCCAGCTCGACCGTGCTGCTGATCACAACCCTCCGAGCTCTGCCACCCGCCAGCTCTCAGCCCACCGCACTGGCCGCTCGCCCAGTCCACACTTTGTGCGTGCAAGTGTTTGCTCAGCACTTGTATCTAAGTCACCTGAATAACTTATGTCAGTAAATATGATTTTCGATTTCTACAGCATCTTTCAAGAATCTGAGAGAATTTCATAAGCATCAATTAATTAAGACACAGCCCTCTCATGTGAGACAGGTAAGTACTGTTATTCCTAACTTACAAACTGGATTTGAGGATTTGCCAAAATATTGCTGGGGATGTAGACAAGCATTCTGCATAATTTTATCAAAAAAACCCCACAATCCAACCAACTTCTTAAGAAGTGAAGCAGTTTAGCCAAATGTATTCCACTAAGCTACAAAATACAAAACAGGATGTAAAACTGAGGTTGCCCAACTCTCCTACCTGCTCCTTCAGTTTCAGAACAGTCTCTCTTCTTAATGTGCGGGCAGAGGAGAAAATGGAATTTTTCTCCCACAGGGAATTTCAAAATAATTCTTCATTTCATACTTGAACAGAAAGTAAAAAATCTGGAGAGAAGTATAAATGTTAAGATCTAGACATTTTACATCAAAACAGAGTGATCCAACATGTCATTCTGTTACAGCATTTTTAATTTTGAATCAACATTTTGAAACAAAAAAAAAAGTAATTTTATGTTGAAATGCCAACCCCAAACAAAATATTTTGTTATGTTTCTCCCAGCTGGAAAACCATATATATATATATATATTATTTTTTGTCAGAACTGACATTTTCTCATTGCAAATTTCAGTTTAGGTGAAACCACATTGTCTGATGGGAAAACATTTCTGTGAAAAAATGTTAATCAGCTCTGAAGTGACTATGTTTTCTGTCAAGAAAAGGAAGACATAAAATGCTGACTTTAAAACTCTGAGGAACTGAAGTGTTCTGAACAAAAAAGATCTGGGAGGCCTCTGAACTGGACTGAAGTGCTGATTGGGAAGAACAAGTAAATTGTCCTAAAAAGGAAGTTCAGAACGAAGCAGATCAAATATCCACATCACCAAATGAAGAAATTGTCTTTTTTGTAGCTATACAGAAGTTACTTCTCTTATGCCCTGGAAACCAAGGTGGATTATATAACTGGATAACATATGCACTGGAAGGCTACCAAAATTGTTTCCTGGCTCAAGAGAAAGATTGCCACTTCATTTATGACAAAACATGTACAAAGTAAATCTACCAGCTCCTCTTGGTCTTGAACCAGTAGGTAGGCTTCATGTTTTGAAATATACAGGTTTATTCCTTTTAGGTATCGGTAATATACAACATAGCTCTTACTCAATGGAACTTGAATTTATAATAATCCAGGTTTAAAGGTTATTTGTGTTACATATAGGATGGAAAACAATAATATGAGGTAGTAGCTCTAATCATTCACTACCCTGAAACATCTCTTCAGGTAAATTCAGCTGCTGTTGGGCTGCTTATTTATTTGTTTTGTTACACACCTTTAACATTCCTCTTTATCATCTGTGGTCTTCTCAACTCTGAATTGTTTGCTGCAAATTTGGACTCTATTGATCACCCGGCCTGCAGCTCACTAAGAAACACAGAATAACATTCTTTCTATTACACAACCTGGCAGCTCCCTGCTTGTGGAAGCCTTTTTATGTTGAAAATTAATAACACATTTTATGTTGACCCTTCCATTTTCAACACCTTAATTTTTTCAACATACAAGTAAATTACGTTACTTGATTTTCCCTTGCTTCATTTTTGCAGACAGGAAAATGAAAATGTGGTTGATTAGTGAAGCACAGCTTTTCTTTGCATGGTGAAGTTGCTTCATCTCTTGTCAGACTGCTCTCACCTAGAAAATTTATAATGCTGCTTTTATTTGTTGCTTCAGTCAGTCTTCTTGGTTCTCAACTAGGGCAGGATGCAATAACACGGTTACATAACAAAATAATTCTGGATGCTCTTATCATGCAATTCACTGACTTTGTGTCCTTTCCCTGTGTACACTGGACACAAGATCATAGGACAGCAATTCACTGGCCACTGAGTACAGTTCCCACTACTGCCCACAACCAGAACAAAACTCCCTTTCATAAATCTCTTTTTAGTAAGTATCACCTTAAATGGAGTTAGGTTGTTTGCCCCTGTAACTTATACAACTGTACCCTAACTCCCCAAATCTTTGCATTTCCAGCTCAAAAGTATCCATAGTGAGGTCACACTGCATTCCTGCTGGTGTTTCCGCAGCTTTTTGCTCACAAGTATACACCACCATGTATTTTAAACAGGTTTTCTATCTTGTTTACTATTATTATCACAGAAGCATCTAGAGGTTCAAATAATACCGAGGATCCTCTGGGCTAGGAATAATATTTTTTTCTGAAGGTTTACAGTCTAAGGAGTTAAGGCAATAAGTGACATTACAGGGAAGCAGAAGGTCAAGTAAATCATGTAACAGATCAATAGCGGTACCAGGAATCCCCGGGTTTCCAGCAGGTCCCCAGCATCCACTGCATTTGCACTACTTCCAAATATAAACAAAGTCCCATCTGCACTTTCTCAGATCACCCACCACAAACCACACAAACATGTATAGGTACATATATCAATCGCATCCACTGTCTTGTCCACACAAACATAACCTATGCTTCGGCTTCAACACACAAAAATTGCCCTAAAATATTCAAGAACCACCTGGATTTGATACAGAATTAGGGCTGGCTTTGCATCTCATTGCCAGTACGTGCAGGTGTCAGCATCACTACTAAGAGTAATGAAGCTCCAGTGGCTTCATTCACACACAGCCATCTCAAGTCACTGAAACATTCTTGCACCTCCCTTATTCATGGAGAGACTTTCACTGAGTGAAGAAATGTATTTTTGCTGTCATAAAACAAATCACAAACTTTTTTTCCCCCCCTAAAAAGTGAGGTTACTTGGATATCCTGAAAATTTCAGCACTTCCACACTTGCACATTCTTCCATCAGAGACATGTAAATATAAACCCCATTAAGTGGAAATGTATGCAGGCAGGTAGAGACAAGCAATTTTAGTTTGTGACACAGTATCCAGACCCTGGCAGAGGCTGTGAAATCCTGTCAAGCAGCCTCAGCTGCTTTCTGCCCTCAAGGACTGGGCCAGGGGCACTTTCTGCCTGACATGCATCCACCAGTCCTTCCACCTGCATGACAGGAGATTCCCTCTCTATCTCCTTGTCATTCACCAGAATCATTCTAGCAAAGCTGGCAAAGCAGGTACAAGTGAGAGCTTGCTCCTTTAACACCACAAAAATGTAACTGAGTGCATGGACACATAACCACGCTGTATCGCAGTCTTAATGTATCCCCTTTTGTGGGGTCTGTCTTGCTTGTTAACATCAAGGAAATGCATGTCTCTTGAACTTGTCCTTCATATCTCCTCTGCTGGTTCCTACTCTTTGTTTCCTCGCCTGTCGCTTGCAATCATAAAAAAAAAAAAAAAAAAAAAAAAAAAAAGGAAAGAAAAAAGAAACGCATATAATTTTAAGCACAGGCCTATCTAGTGGCAAAATGGTTCGCTCAACAGAGAGAACATACATCCCTCTGCAGAGGCACAGATCCTATCTCCTAGTATAGATCACAACAGATAACCCTGCAGAAGGATTTTCAAGCTAAGTCTCTATTTTGTTTGCTTAACAATTTAATATAATTTTTGCTTACTGAGTGCTTGTCTCCAAGATAAATCCTTCTCAAAAGATTAATATATACATATTTAATTATTTTTTAACTTTATCTATGTCTTCTGAGTGATAACAAGATTTTATTGGTTTTGGTAAGAAAAAAGTAAAACATAACTTTATATATAAAAATAAAAAAATATAATTATTTTTTAATTTTCTGATCTTACATTTAACAGCTGTGCTAAAATGGGCTGAGTCACCATTGAGGGATCCGGAGTTCATCTCTGACAGTGTTATAAGTGACTGGTTTGGACTTTAAAAAATTTGAAATCTTTCAAATAAAGTCACCGTCTGTGCTCACAAATTTTAATTTCTGATCTCATAGTTCAGAATGTCAATAGGCCACACCTAACAAGGCTAGTTCTGATCTAGCAAATCCCTTTGGCACACATGTAGGCTGAACAGGACTGCAATAGGCAACTTGGTTTCTTAGTGAAAAATCTAGCAAGTTATTACCCTGCTCTAATACCTTTTCATATTCATTACCTACCAGTAAGAGGAAATCAAAAGACTCTTCAGAAGCATGAAAAAATAAGCAATTTAAATAGGTGATTGTCTCTCATGGGAAAGAGTTTTCCAGTAGCATCTGTCCAAATAGTGCTGTTACAGATTTCTTACATCACAACTCTCCCAAACTCCAGACAACATGGTAGGTAGGAAATGTCATTGTAAGATACACAATACAAAATTATTAGGAATGCGCAGTTGAACATCTGAAAGTCAAACATCAGGTTCAAATTCTTTGTGGCTCAAGGGTATAAGTCATTGTATAACCTTACTACGTTTTTACAGACTACACAATACCAGGTCATTTTCTCCAGAAATCTTGGACATATGCAGAGAACCTGGTGCCATATCACCTAGTCCAGCCAGCGCAGTAACTGAGTGAAAAGTATGAAAAGTATTATTTCCCATCTTTACTCAGATCACATACTATCCTATTCTGTGAGAAACCCCAAGAGGAATTTATAGGATTATTCAATGAGTAAGGTACTATTCATGGTGAGTAAAGGTGGCAGAATCAACTTGCTACTGATTACAAGCTGCTTTTCCTCACTTACGCTGCCGTAAATTTAAATTAACTCCACTCAATCAATGGCGAATAATTGATATAAAATCAGAGTAAGAGGAGAATTAGTCTATAAGTATGTCTAGAATAATAAACAGTGAAAATTTGCCGGCATATATAACTCCCCCTTGAAGCTTTGCTGCAAGGTTACTTTTATAAATGATTGTTTCGTTCTCAGAAGTGCTGCTGCTGCCTGAAAAGAAAATATATGCTGAGCTTCTACATGCTAAAATACCCCATAGTTTCCAAGGTCTCATGTTTTCTTGGGTGGTATGGAAATCCCATGAATCCCAGTGAGCTTAGTTCACGCCATGGGCACATCCTAGCTAGCCAGGGCAAACAGGTCTTCTGGTAACTTGTGAGGTATCCTGGTGTGCCCCACAGTCTTGTGGCTGGGACTTGGATTTCCACTGAAGAAGACTGGACTAGTATAGGCATGGAGTGATTTAAACATCACATCTCTTTTTCCTCTCAGCCTATTCAGCAGATCCTCCATAAAAGCAAACACAAGAGCAACCCCCGTCTGTACCATGCATGTTCTAGATAATGCTGAAGCCCTGTTAGGATCCCATTGCCTCTTATATTCAGCTGGGAGGCTTCTGCTCTTTCCTCTCTCCCCTCTGCTTTACAAATTTTTTGGAGCCAGAACTATCCTTAACTATATTTGTATAGCAATTCCCACAACAGAGTTTGGATCTGCTCAATGCCTTTAATTACTACCACAACGCTATTATTATTTAATCTGCAGAGACCTCATGATCCCTTCTGGGTGGTGTATTTTTAACACCCATGACTATTGCCTGGGTATTGTTTAATTTTAGCTCCACACATCAGATTTAGAGAATGATAAAACTGCCATCCTCCCTCTGTGATCTTGATCCATCGCCTGTCCTCACGTAAATTCCTGCCATTGCTTTCTCTGTCCCACTTTCTTTTCCTCTCCCATCCCCAAGCACCAGGTTGAGAAGGTTGCCATCACCTCTGGAACTTGCAGATTAAAAGGCAAAAAATTGATAGTAAACTGCCAATGGCTCATTTACTGTTGACGGTGAGTCAATCAAAATCCTGCTTTCCCACTGCTTCCTGGCTTCTCCATCTGTGTGAATTCATGACCCGATTTCTGATGTGTTCCACACTGTTACTTTTTTCCCCTCAGAGTTTAATTGCTTCTGTTTCACATTTGGGTGCTGAAAAATTGACAGAAGCTGCACAATTCCCTCCAGCAATGGATCCTATTTATATTGCTGTAAACTACATTTTGCAGTGATATGATTAGTAATAAAAGGGAGAAAATTAAACAGGAATTAGCATCTCTTCATATAATCTGGTTATCAACCACGTTTTACTCTAAGGGTCACAAGAAATGTTAACATTGTTAAAGGCCCACCACACCTGTAAGGAAGACATCAAGTCCTCACATACAGGGCATTCTGAGAGCAGAATGACATCAGCTTGCCTTACACCAGACATGGCATTTATCCAAACACGTCTGTCTCATGACTAAGCATTCTCCGCCATAGGACATGCAGAAGAATGGAGAACAGAACGAGGAAAGTCCCTTCCCAGAAAAGTCATCCTGGCTGGTTCTCATGTTCTCACAGGGGCATCCTGGCCCTTTCCCCACAGCATAAGGTAATAGTATGTGTGAGGAAGCTCTGGAAAGGACTGGGAAAGAGCTGTGAATCCACAGTGCATGGAGAGTGCAAAATGCTAGACTCTGTTGAGATGCACTGTAGGACTGAAGCAGAGCAGGGCCTATGATAGAAACTCAGTCCTCCAACCTTTCAAATGTCGTTAGACTTTCCCCATACAGATGGCAACTTTTACAAGTAGAGCAAATGCCCATTTTTTTGCAGTCTGAAGTTTCTTTTGTCATGTAGTAGACCATCATGTGCAGCTGGACAATAGGCAGTATGTCAAGACCTGCTAGCAAGACCTGCTGCTCAGTCAGCATGCTACTGGGCTTATGCAGCTTGAATGAGGATGTTGTTATTATGGCCAAGATACACAAAAGCTCTCTGAAGTGGAAACAGCAGGGCCCTGGCAGTGGTGAGTACTGGGAAGACAAGGTCCAACTCGGCACACAGTCCATGTAACTGCCAGCTGTAGTCTAAGGATACCATAGGGATGCTATCAACTTCTGTGTAACAACAAGCACAGGCTTGGAGACACCCTGGCAAGTGAGCAGTGGAATGGTCCTTCCCGTCTTCACAGAAGCTGCAACAAAGTCAAAGAAAGTAACAGAGAATTGTTTTCCAGAAAAGAGTCCTTTTCCTCTGAACAATTACTGTTCCTTGGAAATCAATTAGCATACCACTCTCTGTCCTCCTTCTTCCCACAGCTAAAGAGATTCTCTTAGATGGTTCCTCTTGTACCAAGTCTCCATGGACAAGAAACTGTTCAGCAAGTCCTCTGCTTCCAGCACTGGAATAGCTGTTTTATTTCCCTGATCAGTTTATTAATAAACATCATTGTCCAGAATCCCTCTGTTAAAAAACTGCAATGCAATGCTAATACACCACCTAGTTCTCTCCAGCAGGCAGCTGCTCCCAGAGGACAAGAAGAAGTGGATTTATTCTGCCACCCATGGCACATCCCAGCAGGAAGTTTGGATACTGATATAATTCTATCAGCCCCTTTTTAGCTCTCTTTGCAGACAGTATTTGCTGTGTCATGATCTTTGTGTATGCTGTATGACTGCACCTGTCTGCATGTGCATGTACCAGGTTGACACACTGACAGGCCTTAGAGTTGCTACACGTCACGAGGGTGACCCAGGAAAGCATATTTGCTCTGCCTGGAGTAGTTTTGCTCCTCGCCGTTTCAGCCACAATAATCTTAATATATGGAGGTATATAGCAGTCTCCTCACTTCGTAGCCCAGTAACAGCCCATCTCCAACACCCTGCATACAATTTCACTCACAGATGTAGAGATGGGCATTCTCATTTACCTTTGGCAGACAGGGTCTGAGCTGTCTGTGAAGATGTCTTTTTATCCCTCCAGAAAAAAAGCACGTTACCCACATCAACCCAATTAGAGATGGATGAGATGGGAACGAGATGAGGAGTCTTGCAGTGTTCAGTAGAAAATCAGCACGGACCAGCGTCACTCTGCAAATATTGATACCTGGCTTATGATTCAAAAGCATGTATGTAAAGAACCGACAGTATCATTCCAGTTACCAATAGACAGATCTTTCCATTAAACTTACATTTAATGTTTTGGGAAGGACAGTGAAGTCAGGTCCTGTACAGGAAAATTAGTCCATTGGTAAATTATCTGATCTTTGGTTCAAATGAAGTCTTTTGGGTTTAAATTAGAGGTTCTGGTTTCATTCTCCTCAGATGATGACCTGGCCAAGGAACGTCACTACAAATAGACCACCAAGAATGAATCCTAAAGGTGACTCTTCTAAGACGGTGAGACAGTGTGGTGCAGTAAAGTTTGGAAAGCTTGCAGTGACATTACCCAAGGAATGCCAACTCAAAGTACACAGGCATGACTTCAGCCTTCACTGCTTTCAACCTGGTGCCAACTGTACTAAGAAAAGGATATTTTGTCTATCAGATTTTGTGACAGGACTACTGGAAATTGGATTGAAAACCAGCAATTCAGGCAGCTTATAGTTATAGTCCAGGAAATAAAAAATCAGAGGTTCAGAGGATTTAGAAATGAAGGGTAAGAAAGAAGATCTAGTGCTGTCTTTCAAGAGCTACAGATTTCCCCCACTCCCTTTTTAAAGCAAACACCTGCAGCTAAGCCAAAGGCAATTGAATGGTTGCACACCCTGTTGCACAGACTTTTTTGCCCTTCTACAAGGGAAAATATTACAATTTTCTCTAGAAGCATCTCTCTAATCTTGCAAGCTTCTCTAGAAACTTAGGTGTGTCGGTGCAACGTTTTCTATAACTTTATTACTTCTCCTTCCTGATATATTCTGATGCACAGGTATGTGTACAGCACAGCTTTGACTTTTCAAGGGCTACAGTGGCAATGCACATAGCCCCCACTGAGCTGTGAAGAAGTAATGTCACCTTTTCAAAATATTAGTGTCAGATGGGAAGCTTCTGGCATTTGTTACATTTGTACTATTGTTTTAGAAACTTGATTTTTTCAAATTCAAGGTTGTGATCCTGGAAGCTACTCATTCCTGGGTCCAGAAATTCTGTTTGGGTTTTAATGCCCTACCAGGGATGCATATTCTTAACTCTGGAAATAATGCAGTCAAACAGAAAAGAGACTTCTCTGAGGAAAAAAGAAAGCTGCCAGTACAATTTGCAGGTGTGTCCAAAATTTCCTCTGTGAATTTGGGCAAGTAACTTCATCTACTCTCTGCTTTTATTTCCCTGTGTTCAAAATGGAGGTGATACTTCACCAGGCTTTTTTAAAGGTAACATTCACAAATGACTGATGTACTCAATAAAGCATGACTGAGTTGCAGAAGACTGAGGACCCAGCATAAGCCTGCTAATTAATCTGGTCCAGCCTCTGCCCATGCAAGATTTCCTTGCACACTATATTTTTTCCAGTTCTGTACAAAGAAAGACAGATAGTCTTTAAACATCTGATAACCCAATGTGTAGTGGAAGTGCTTCTAAGAGGCAAAGAGTAGAAACTAGGGCTCCTGGGTTCTATTTTCAGTTCTGCCACTTACTATTTGACTATGGACAAAGCACCTACCCTCCCTACACTTCACTTCATTAAAAACAGATCAAGAGGGTATTGCAAGGTTATTATTTTTCTAATTACCCCAGAGTCCTTCATGAAAGGCCTTTCAGGAAAGAGGAGATTTTTACAGAAAATAGTAATCCATCACTTAGTTGCCAAGAAATTTCAAAAGTCTGCAGACTGAACCATGAACAAGCTGTGTCACTGAAGCGTATTTCTACTTCTATGTGACAAACACCTGAGCAAATCAGCTGTGGGAGTAAACATAATCAAAGGTTATTAGTTAATAACTACTAATCTCCCACAAACACTTGTACACCAAAGCTTACACCTTCAAAACACAGGATCTGTTGCAAAAGAAATTTTGCTAAACCAAAGTTTGTTTTTTCTTGCCTGTTGCCCCGTTAAGTTTCAGTTGGTATTTCAGTATGTGCTAGAAAATGCAACCCAGAACTTTCTGTCAAATAAAAATTTTTCTATTATTTTTGTTTATGTCAATCGCTCCAATTTCTCCACCACTGGTCAGAAGCAATGGTGGGTTTTGATCTGCTTCAATGACATCATTCATATGGCTAATGCCGCTCAGTTTGCTGTCACCCACCTATGACAGGCTGAGTACAGTTTCCCTATCACGCAGACCTTGGCAGAGGATGTGGCTTAGGTAGGTTTTGTACCAGAATGCCACATGCTGCAAGTAACTCGTGCCTGTCCCACACACCACACTTCACCATGTCCTCATTTGTGGAACCATGCTGTTCCACAACAACATGACTAACCTGTACCTTTTCAGTAATATGTTTTACACTATGGAGCTCCAAAAAACTGTACTGGCAAAGCAGAGGGGATTGTACACTGCACAGCCTGGCATACAGTGATTCTAGGCATGAACAGCATTTACCTTTTTCAACACTGAACAGAACTGGAGCATAAAATCCTCAGTACTCTGGACACTTCAGTTAGGTGACAACTTTTCTCATGCACAGTCCTTTCCTTCCCCAGTCTCCAGAAGCAATGACCCAGTGATCCAACTCTGCATAATGTCCCATAGACTGCAGTACGTTGTCTGTGTGAGTGGGGAGGGTGCCATGTTAAAACTGTTGAACTTAAAACTTTTAAGTTGGTTGCTTTGTCCTGTTAAACAACTATTGTACTCTATCTTGTATTGGGATGCAAGCTGTGACAGCTCTGCTGAGCCCTTTAGGGTGTAAGACACTGTACAGAAAAACGCTACCTCCATTAGCCAGCACACTTTCTTTTACTTCTAAGAAGCTACAGTATCAAAGACATCTACTATCAAACCCAAGAAGAGCAAAGGGGTGGGTAAGTGCCAGAGGGCTATGGACGCTCAGGGAAGATGTTATGAAATCTAGGTTTAAATTTTCAAAGTAATTTGCAGAACTGCAATGCACACCGAAATCTCATTCTCGAGCATCTCCTCCCAGTCTTCTACTGATGCTGTATTCAATGTCTAGAGAGAGAGTATTTGCTCATCTTTGTTTACTACTTTGAGAACTATTTGTACAAATAGGATTTTACAAATTACTACTGGAGTGGCAGGTTCAAGCTGCACTGAAACACCTGCCTTTCTTACAGCCTGCAGTCTCACTGAAGCTGACAAGGACTACTCACATGCTTCAAGTCAAACACACGCTTAAGTAGCTATTATGTGAAGTCCCACCACAACTGAAGATTATGTAAGTAACGAAGTCACCCCTGACCTCTGTGTCTCAGGCTGAAACACTCAATTGCCAACAAATGTGGGTATTTTGGAAATTAACTCATCTAGCATCAAATGGATTTCATTATCTTTCCACAAAGTGAGATGATGCTAGTGGGCAGTGATTCTAGTGCCATTCACCAGCATTAGTTTATGCTTATGTGAAAATCTCCTTTCTTGTGGATTACAGTAAAGTTGAATTTGTCAGAATTGCAGAGAAGCTGGGGACTTTTGCTTTTGATTTCTGATCACAGCTCTACCTTCTTCCACCAAGAAAATAGAAAATGATTAGTCATGTAGTGCCTATTGATTTAGTAGTCTTCATTTTAAAAATTATGTTTCCCAGAATTGTTCTTTTTTTATTATTATTACTGAAGCAAATTGTAACACACTGAATTGGAAATTGGTTAACTCCTTCCTATCTCTGCTTTTATAGCTCATTTTCTTTCTGATTGAACAAAAGCTATAAACTGAGAACTGTGTTCTCTAAACATAGGAAATAAAAGACAGGCTTCATAAGAACATGTCATGTTCAGGTTACTTATGCCTCTTTCATTCTCACCATCCACTGTAATTCCTTCCCTTCCTTCCCAACTCTTTTATCATAACCTTTCTATGAGAGTACCTATTATCAGAACCATACAGTAGATAACTGCTGGTAGTGAGGTGATTTGGCTAAACTATCACATGAAAGTTGTTTTATATTTCTGTGACAAGGAGTGGAATAACAGCTTGGTTTGTCCCCTGGATTAGGGAGGCACTAGCAAATCTCACAGCATTGTTCCTCCTCCTTTACAGGGACCCTCTTACTTTTCAAGGAATATTGGGGTGAAGTGCAAAAGGAAGCCTCAGTCTGCCTTCTATGGATATATAATGATTTCCAGTGAGATAAACTCTGGAAAAGGAGAGAACATCACTGCATCACTGAAAGACAAGAGAAAGCCTGTAAAGGTCCCTGGTCTATTTCTCTCCACCCAAACCCAAAAAAAAATATTATATGAACAACAGATTGATCTTGCACATAGATCATGAAATTATTCCCTCAAATCATAAGTAATGTCATATAAATCTTCTTAAAATCCTTTGACCACCAACCCAGAAACCACTGCATTTTTCCCCCTCAAATGATCCCTGGAGTGTCCCTTTCCTGAAACATCAGCAACAGTCAGACAGCTGAGAAGATCTGGATGGGAAAAATTCAGGACAATAGGATGGGTAATCTGGGCTTTGTATTGGGACAGTAGGTCTCAGAAAGGTAAAAAGAAAATAATCTTCATGGAACTAGTATGTTCTTGGGGTGTAACAGACAGTGGAAGACATACAGATTTACTCATGGATTCTTGAGGCAAGAGGACACACATGCCAATCCATCTTGGACTGAAGTGGTGGCGGATGCTGCCCAGAAGAAAGGAATCATCCCCTGCTAGAACTGCATACAAAAAATCTGAGTAATTACTACAGTCAAAGTGAGTTGGTATGGATGGAAAAAGGCTTCCAACCAACTTCATAAGAGTGAAAATACTGTTGTTTCAGTCAGAGACTTAGGACTGTGGGGATCTTGGAGGTGAATGCTAAGAACAGCAAAGTATGGCACTATCATAGAATGGTTTGGGTTGGAAGGGACCCTAAAGATCACTGTTGCAGCACTCTCTGAACTACCAAGCTGCAACAAGGTCTTTTACCAGCTCATACTAGCATACTCTTAATACAGTCCCTCTGCTACCTTCTCCTCGTGTCATCCAGGGCATGTGCTCTCTCTCTCCTCTTGCTTCTTCTTCTCTCTCCTTCTTCCTCGGCTGCTCTCACTTCATTGGCTCTCAACCACTTAACCAGCCACAGCTGCACCTTATCTACATCGGCCAACCCTGAAGCCAACCCACAGTTGTATATTCTCAATACTAATTAACCCAGCTTCATTCTTCTACAGATCACCTAGTTCCAACCCCCTTGCCGTGGGCAGGGACATGTTCCACTAGGACCAGATTGCTCCAAGCCCCATCCAACCTGGCCTTGAACACATCCAGGGATGGGACATCTATAACTTCTCTGTGCAGCCTGTTCCAGTGCCTCACCACCCTCACAGTAATGAATTTCTTCCTCGTGTCTAATCTAAATCTACCCCCTTTCAGTTTAAAGCCATTCCCCCTTGTCCTGTCGCTACATGCCCTTGCAAAACATCCCCTCCCAGCTTTCCTGTAGCCCCCTGAGGTACTACCAGGCTGCTACAAGGTCTCCCTGGAGCCTTCTCTTCTCCAGGCTGAGCAACCCTGACTCCCTCAGCCTGTCTGCACAGCAGAGCTGCCCCAGCCCTCTGAGCATCTTTGTGGCCGTCCTCTGGACTTGTTCCAACAGGTTCCAACAGAAGAATAGTAAGATGAGGGGTTTGGTTGTGTTTGTGTGCTGAGCTTCCAATAAAACCAGACTCAAGAAGGATGAAGGAGCAGAAACCTACGGAATGAATACTGTGCTCACTCAGTGCACTGTGCGGGAGTTGAAACAGTTCACCAACAGGTATTAAATCGCAGTCGTTGTCCTGGATATTCATTCAAAGCTTTGCTAAGCTGTTTTTCTTGTTTTCAGTCTTTGCCCAGTGACCTTCATTTAGCCTTTTTAACAGACAAGGCTGGGACAGCCAGGCATGTTTCTCCAACTGGTAAAGATAAATACATTCATAGAATTGTTAGGTCTGAATTGCATCCACAGCATGTGTGCTGTAAAGATATACACTTGAGCTCAGCCAGAAGTTATGGGCTTGAAACAGGAATTTCTGGGTGAAATTCTCTGGCCTATGCCATGCAACAAGCCAGACTCAATGATCTAATAGACACTTCTGGCTTTAAAATCTATGAATCTATGAAAAAAGCCATCTGTTCTATGCTTTGCTTTTTCTGCAATCCCATTATCTCTCCAGGCTATCTATATTCAGCTTCCAGCAGCCTCAAGCTTGAAGAGTTTTAGTGATTATAATTCTACCACCATTTTGCAACTCCAAAGCATTTGCAGGGATGTCCCCAGGGACTGAAGGGAGACAAAGTCCAGTTGCAATTCCAGTTTGCCAGTTAAAGTAGGCTGACTAACTGCAATGGTATCTGTCATCAGCATAGAACAACAGACAGAGCTGACTCCTGAGAACAGACATGGAAACTTGTGTCACTAATAGCTAGTAATGGCATCAGAAATCTGGGAAGTCTTAACAGGAGGCTGTAGCTTCTCCCGTTTTTATTTATATATTGTGCTTTTAATTAAATAGGCTTCCAGTTCTCCAACACCTTAATAACAACCCTGTTATTCATGCCCTGTACCTCCTCCTTAATACCTTGAGCCAATTTCTTACTTAAACCAGTGACATTTCATTGCCTGCAAGGGGGCTACTTGAAATTTGCATATGCCTAAGAGTAGAATCACAGCTCCCTTCTCCTAGTCCCTATTTCACCCTCACAAATGATCATTTGTTATTATTTTTTTAAGGTTCTAATTTCACTAAGCCATAGTTTCCGCTGCTTCTGGAATCAATATTTTATCTGTCTTTTGACAATTTTTTTTTTATTATTTTTACATGCGGTCTCCAAAAGGGTATAATTTACAGTTAATACCATGCAATCAAAGACAATGGCAGGATTCCTATGAGCAAAGCAATCCTGGCTTCCTAATCATGGCTCTCACGCTCTACAGAAGAATTACAATCCTGCTCAGGGAACAGCAAATACCTGTTCCCACAAACACATGCGGCACAGTATTTTGAAGATGTACTGAATGAGGAAAATCTACACCTCTCTTTGCTCAGAAGGACATGGCTACTGAAAAGCCTAACCATACCTTGGGAAAGGCACCACAAGAAAAGATTCCCCAGCTGGGAATGGCATAGCCCATACCACATTTTTGTGTACTATTTGTGTTCAGAAAGGATACCTTTAGGTGTGCAAGGTCATTTTCAGCACCATTTTGTGACCAAGACCAGCCATACAGTGACTTCAGTGCAGCCCTGTCTTGCTAGGAACTGATGCAAGATGTCTAAACATTCATCTCATAGTTTGCTGAGTAATCATTATAGCCAGCATAGTAGTAACACCAAGTGTACTTCCTCCTATATTTTCCACACTCAGGAGATGAGTCCCATGTAATACCTCTGACTTAAAGAAAACAAAAGCAGAGAAATAAGATAAGGAAGGGCTACTTTGGTTTGAGGTGATTCTGCAAGATTCAAGTAAAGGGTAAGCACTGTGACCTTTGATGGTAGTGAAAGGAAATCAGAGGAATCCGCCCTAAGACCCAGATGAACAGAACACACAACTTCAAACTCATGTGTTAGGACATCCCTAAAACACACAGGTATGTGTGCAAGGCTGTTAGTGTCTCTGCTGATGGAGAGGATGAGAGGGTTGAGCTTTCAGTTTTGGTGAAAGGAATCTGGGTACATCATAGCACTGATGCATTTTGTTTGCATTATTCTCCCTTAAGCACTGTCTTTTTCTGCTTGCAATGGCTTTGTTGGAGGACGATTTCCTTCTCTAAATGAAAACAACCAGAATGTGTCAAGGATCAAGTAAAAAGCAATATACAAAGCAGCCAGAAATAAAGGAGTATAGGGTAGGGAGCAGTCCAATTCTTCAGTTTCCGTGAGGACGAAGACATTTAACCTGCTACTGCAGCAACAGCTGATCCACTGGTTGTGGAGGGTACCAGTGATCTTACTCTTTTACAGGATGAGACCAAATGGAACAACATCAGGGCACAGCATTAGGGGGTTTGCCCAACATGTGAGGGCTTACAACCATTCACTTGGCGTGTATTGGCTGGAGTATTGTGAGAGGCTTCTACTCTCAAGCTGTTTGTCATTCTCCCTCTGCCAAAGGAAGCAAGCTTTGTAGCAGAATTGGTGGGAGCTGTTTAGCCTATTTCAGAGAAAATCCATTGACTTTGTACACTTTAGGCAGCTCTTAGGCAAAACTGCTGGATTTCACCCTGTAATCCTTGGAAACAGAATCATAAAGACAAGCTGGAACAACTTTAATCTCTTATTTTGCTCTACTCATTTACTAAGTCAACTTGTGGCAAAATGAGGTCTTGGCACATTTGGGGGAGTTTCTGTTCACACATTCTGACCTCTCTTGCTGCAACCAGTCTTTTCTCCATGAAACCAAAGGGTTTGAAACTTCATTTGCAATTCTCCATTCCATGCCTTTTAATCAGCATCCCGGTAAGAAGAGGAAGTCTGATTACTTCATCTCCCACTTTAACCAAACAACCTAAAATCAAGTGGCTTCTTGGGTTTTCCTTTTTATGTTCTCACAGGAATTTACAGAGAAAACATAGAGTTCTACACATTGGAACAGACTGTTCTCCTACAGCATCTCATCAAATGACTGTCAGGAAAAAAAAATAATCTCTGTCCCACCTCAGAAGAGCCTGTCAAGCAATGAAGGTGCACTAGCTATTTCCACTGCCTTACTGCTCCTGTTGCAACCTCTGTCTCAAGAAGTGTTTACATTGCAAATTGTTGAGAACTGGGAGAATACACCCAGAGAAAGATCACTCAGTACACGCCCTGTTTCCTGTATTATTCCCTTGCAATTTGCTATAGACTACTGTCAGAGAAGGATCAGTATCAGATACAGACAGAAATCACATTAGGTAACAGAAGGCAGATGTAAATAAATTGCAGAGAATCCAGAAAAGGTGCAGAAGACTTGATGTAAAAACCCAAAGCCTCTGGCTTTGATACGAGTTTCAGGGAATGGAAGAGTGTATCTCAGAAGGGCAACCCAGGGAGAGAGGATAATGCTTAGTATATAGTGCATTCAGGAGGAACTGAAGGGGAACAAAGGCATGGCCAACAGTGTATCCATGTGCTGCAGACAGGCAATTACTCTATAAATCACAGTTAAAGGAGACCTTTACTAGCCGGCACTAACCACAGTCCTTACCTTCTCTGAGGGTCAGCCACTGTGATCACAGGCAAAGTCAGAGATTTGGCAGGGCAAAAATTGATATACTAAGTGCTGAGACACAGATGGGCCAGCATCAGCACTAACCCCCAAGACGACAGGTCCCTGAAGAAGTAGGGGCATCTCTGCTGACTGAAGGTGCCTCGAGGGGACAAGTTCTAAAATTGATGCAGATTAGATGATAGGATACCTGACCTGAAGGGGGGGTGGCCACAAGGGCATGATGAGCTGTTCTTGAGAAGCACGGGCTAAACCACTTATCATGATGATTTCATTGCAGGGAACAGTCATGCACTATTAGTGCTGAAAGATTTCCCAGCCCTAACGGCTAGGATTTTAAGAATCTATTTAACTTTGATAGTCTATAGCCCATCACTGGGAGTCTGCTTAAAGGTGTGATTGCTCTTCTTTGTATGGGAATTGCTGACAGATTCTTAACTATTATGGCGCTTACCAGCAGTAACCCATTTAAATAGAAAGAAAGAGGAGAGCATAAATGGCTTGTGCTGTTTGAATTTGATTTACCCAGCAGCAGAAAAAAGTTCCATGTACAGATCCTTGCTACACTATCCAGACCACGAGCCTGCCCTGCTCTTTGTATACCAGTATACTATAAAGTTAGAAAATGCATTATCCTATAGGAAGGATGCTACACTGATGGGAATTCTGGTGCTGGTTGTTTTTGAACTGCAATATGTGGCATTGTAATTCTGTGTCAGTGATTTAAATGCACTGGTAAGAGTTGGTGACAGCTTAAATGGCTCCAGCCCCCAGCCTTCCCTCACCCCTCCTCCCTGCCTGCAGTTCGTCTCTCACAGATGGAAGACTGACAAGTTCTGTGCAGGAACAATGGAGAGTGGGAGAGTAGGTGGAGAGACCAGTAATTGTTTAGGGTGGGTTTTTTTCAGTATTGTTTTTAAATATGAACAAATGTGGAGACATTCCACCTTCTTTTTCAACCTGAAGTGCAACTAGCTGTGAATCCCCAGGGAGGCTGACTGCATAGCCACGCACCCCATTGCCCCTGCCCTCCAAGTGGGAGGAATGAAGAGCAAGAGAGAGAGGAGGTGACTGAGCGTCCCTATAGGCTGTTTCATCACCTGCTCTGCAGTGACAGGCTTCTGACAGCAGACGGCCATCTCTCTAAATCAATCGTCTGCTTCCTTGTTCCTTATTTCCCTCCCACCTCCTGCCAGCACACAACAGTGCCCAGCACACTGTACGACAGAAGAAACCCTCAGATGCTGGCTTTCCCCTCCTACAGGACCGAGGGTTAGCTAGCTGTGCCGCTCCGTCCGCTTGTTCCGAGCCACTCAAAGGGATGTGATGGGCCATTGCCTGAATCCTTAGGAAGGTTGAAAGACAAAACGGGCAACTGCAAGTGCTGGTGATGTAAATGATCATCGCTTCTCTTAAGATGCTTATAATGAAGGCTGTCACTTAAACACCAGAGGGGCAAGAAGACAAGTCAAGGCTGGAAAAACAGAGTGCACGCTGTGCGGGACTGAACCCCACTGGGAAATAAGGTATCAAAGCATCTTGTTACCACTGCCACCCCTATTAATAACATCACCAACTTCAGGTACAACCTCAGCAGCTCTGGAATGGTCTAAAAATACTGAGTGATGGATGGTGCAGTACCACTCTCCTGATTTACATTTGTTAGAAGCAAACATCCACAGTTCACTGAGAGAAAATATGTGATGCTGTCATCCCTAACTGGTGGGAATAAAAAATGTATTACTCTGCTCTTTATCATGTGTCCTGACTCTATTTACACTTTCTCTCTCTCATGCATGCTGATATAGATATAATGGAAATGGAATGGGTATGGAAAGGATATCCATCAGAGAGAGGAAAAGTCAGTGACTCAGGTTAATCTTGTATCTTGAAAAAGTCAGTGGTAGGTATGTTCACTTTGGACATCTAGACCTCGGCACTTCATGAGGTCGCTCCTAGCACAAGTTACATACTCAGCTTCTTCATATTAGACAGGTAACTACACAGGTACTGGATGAAAAGAATGATGCCTTCTGTAAAACAGATGTAAGCAGCAGCAGATTTCCAAAGCCCAGATTCATCACATCCAACTTCAGCTACTTAAATTCAGCATCTGAGACGGAAATCTTACCATGCTCGGCTCCCTCTACAGTCAGGGGAGAAGGAAATACTTCCAGAGGGTAAAGCAGATCTTCAATAGGCTCCTCATTTCCAGGGACCATTCAAAGAACCTAGGACAACCACATTCCTAGTTGAAGCACCTCAGTTAAGTCCCTAAAGTTCCATAGGAATAGTCTAGATCAGTATTGCCTGATTTCAGTGTGCCAGCTACCCTCTTGGTCACTTCTGACAGGCAGATTATCTCCTCTGGTCAGCCCACAGGGCCAAAGACCACTGCTCATTCACTATATTTATAAGTTCCTTCATATTCCTAAAACTTTGGAGCAGTTCTCCATAAATACCCAAAAAGGCACATAATCATTTTCCACCAAATGTCTTCTTTTTCAAAATCTGCCAGGCAGGTTAGGCTCTTGCAATAAGATGACTGCTGTTGACTAACTCTGTACGAGCAAGAGTGGGTAGGTTAGGGATGTGTGCCCTTAGCGGATGGACAGCAGTGACTGTCAATGGAGGGGGGATGGGCTCAGAAGCTCAACAGAATGGATAATGTGGTCAGGGGCAATTCTCAGCAAAGAGTAACGTGGGGAGGCTCTGGGGGGAGTTGAAGAGAAGGAGCAATCAGCTGATGAGGGCTGCTTCTGCAGCATGAATAGGTTCGGGTTACCACCTGCCACATTTGGCACCTGGCACATGGAGCAGGGCTGGACTCCGCCCAACCCTTTCCCAGCCATAGCTCTAGGGCAAGAAGAGCTGTATGAAAAAAGCTCTGCCAAACCACCTTAATGAAAAGACTGAAACTGGTGACACTCCCAGCTGCTTGTTTAAAATGACAATGTTTTTATTAGTGCTAAAATAGAATGGGAAAGAGAAGGAGTGTTGTGTAAAGTGTGTGCTGGCCTTTCTGCCTGCTGCTGGGGGTGTGATCAACAACACCAGCTGGCAGCTCTTTGGTTAAGAAAAAAAAATAATACAGTCCTGGAGAATGCGATGTGAACAAGAGCAGGCAGAGCACTCAGAGCAGGAAAAACAGCTGGCGAGGGACCCAGGCTGTCAAGGCACAAATTGCAGTCAAAGCCAGTAAGAATTTCCTCCTAATGCACAGGAAGCTCTCTCCATCACTCCAGCTTCCCCACACACGCCTTCTTGGCCTCCCATCACCTTGCTTTCAGTGGGACAAACGCAGATATCTGTGGACTGAAAATCTGAGGAGGCATGCTCCCATACATACCTTGACTTGGAATACAACCATGGGGTGAGGAGTGGGCAGTGAACTCTGCTACACACTGCAGGTTTGGTGGTTCATGTGAAGCTCGGGACTTGGGAACTAGTATCCTAGGAAAACAGCTCATAGACCAAAAAAATATGCATGATCCTGTCCTGCAGACCCCCACTGCCATGGCAGCCTCAGGCTCCCAATCCAGCTCTGCAAACATACTTCACAGCTCCACCTGCCTCCTGCAATTTGATGTAGCTCAGCTGATTTCACTCAGTTCTGCCCTGAAGCTTCCCCTGTTTTTCAGTTCTGCACCACACAAATGATGTAAATCAGTTCTTCCCTGCAACACTCTCAAGTGTTCTAGAAGTCATTTTATTTTGATCAAAGTCAGTCAGCTATGGCCAAACTATGTGGTGTGTTGCTTGCAGTACACCTGTACTGATGCATTCACAGCATATTTATCACCAGAGAAGATGAGCAATTTTTTTCTCCCTTTGACTGAGATACTAATTAAACCTACTTTCATAGAGATTGAGGGCATTCAAAGCCTAAAGACCATATTTGTTTCCTAAAGCCAACAAGGTGAGACAGAAGCAGGCTGCAGAAAGAGTTCATTAGCTTGGGAATGAACCCCTTCTCTGACACTGACCTACTCTATGACTTGGAGCATCTTACTTTACCATGCGTGACAAATACCAATTAACTCGCTGCATACACCACTAAGAAGTTGTTAGCATATACTGTGACGAGAAATGAAATGCAAGAACTTCGAAAAAATAAGCTGGGAGGTCAGATTTGGGCTAGAGCGCCTAAATGTATCTTTAACTGAGTGAGAACTCAGACTTTGAAAGAAAAAAGGTGAGTTTAAAAAAATTAAATCAAGAAATAATTGTGCAGCCTTTAGCTCTAGATAATGGCAGCATGAGAAGTTGGGTAATTAAATGATTGATATGATTTCAGAAAGAAAACACACTTTTTCTGGGCATGCACAAGGTTATCTGTGTCATTTAATTAACTTGCATGCAGGAAAGGAATTCTCTGCTGTTATCTCTTGATCCCAGTCCTGTGATGTCTGCTGGGGGTTATTTTTTGGTTTTGTTTTCAGAGCTAGGTTGTGGTTTGGTGGTTGTGGGTTTGTTTTGTTGGTTTTTTTTTTTTTCCCTAGGGATCAGCAAGAGCTGAAGAGATTGCTACAAAACAGAATGTAAATCTTTTAAAGATTCTTCAGAATGGTACTAACTGGGGAATGCTTTATATCAGTTGTCTTGCACAGTATACTGATGAGGTTGCTGCCTCAGTTCCTTTCCTGCTGTGGGGAAACAATCCTATTTTGCTAGTTCAGCAATGCCGGTAAGGGGGAAGAGCAATCTGTGCGTTATCCTCTAATGTCCGTGATGCAAGCAAGTACAAGCTTCTCTACTGCCTCCTGCCTATTATCTGCGAGAGTCCTCTCATCACCAGCAACCTGCTTCAGTCATTGCTCTGTTCCACGGTTTCAAGCCCTCTCCTACCTCACCTCCCACCCTGCAGCCCTCCCTTTTCCCCAGCACCATCCCTGAACAGGGACCTGTGCCTCTCTCTGGAAACAAGCTCCACTCTTCCCTGCAGGCTGCACCTCTCTCCCAGCTGCCCCTCTATCAGGCTTCAGTTTTATTTGTTCTTGACTCCCGTTATGCAGACAGAACAGTGCCTATTTCCAGAGAGAAATATGGGAGTCTCTGGAGAGAGAATCAGACAAGTAGGGAGCTGAGGAGAGGACTCTAATGTGCAGGTCTGGGACACTGAAGTACAGTGAAGTACATCAAAATTCAGAATAGTCCTAGCCAAACCAGCATGGCTTCTTCACTGTCAACCTTAGCAGAGATGCCAATGAACACCTCAGCCATGAAGGCTCAGCTTCCTTCTCTCTCCCTTGTGCACGATGGAGGCTCAGCTGTAAGGTGGCACTGGGTGACAGAAACCTACCCCTATAGTATTTGTTCTGTCCAAAACTCTGACCAGCCCAATATTTACATACAAGAAAGACAGGGCACTCAGGGATTGCTGCAAGAGTGGAAGGCTCTGCTCAAGCTTTGCTTTCAAATTTGGTCTTTCTAAAACACATCCCAAGCCATGCATGCTACAAGCCAGCACTTCTATTGAACATGTCAAGTAGCAATATAAATCATGACAGCGATGGGTCTATATACAGTAGACAGGCATGTATAGGGACAAAGGGAGCAAAAGAAAGGGAGAAGATAAACAGATAGATGTGTGTGCTGCAGAAATGTTTCTTTTAAGTTTTTGACGGTGCTTTATCCTTGTCAGGAAAAACAGGAATATGTCTGAAAGCTCATATATAAAAGACTCCCTCTCCAACTTAAAATTCATGTCTGTATCTTCCTGTTAGGTGTCTACATACAGACTCAGTGGCATCAAGTATTTTTATACCATCTGATATTGTACATCAGCCCTCCAAGCAAACCACAGAAACCAAAGGTTGCATCAGCAAAGCCTCATTCGTAGTAAAGGCAGCTGGAGTTCTATTTAAAAGAAGTGATCCCTCTGATCTGGGCTGAATAGCAAGGCAGTTCTGGACTGAGAAGTGGCAAGGCACGGGGCTGTTCAGCTCATGTTTGTGAATTTCTGTTCTTATTTTGAGATTTTTGCAATGTCTAAGCTTGCTGATACTTTATGCCAGTACAGCAGCACTGATGCAATCCCATTGGATGTAGTCATTGAGGCTTTGAGGAATGGCAGTACTAGAAGTAGTTTTCAATGTCTAAAAATCAAAATTTGTACACTCATTCTATGAACTCTTCCTTCATCAAATGACTGCTTTTGGTGGCAAATTAAAATTAGATTACTGAAACGGTTATCATCCTCACCCAACTACAGTCATTCTACCTTAACATGTCAGGCTGAAAACCGTGGTGGTTCAGGAGCCAATTCACAAGCAGATCAGACACCCATGTCTCGAGGGCTGTAGTGTCCTTAGAGAAGAAGGGAAGAAAGACAGAGGAGGTAACCACTCAAAGTTGGCTGGTCTTAATCTAACACAATTCTGTCACGCCCTTCAGTAAAACTTGTCTTGATCTTCTTCAAGCCTGAGACAACCTCAGAGGCCAGAAGGAAGCTGGGATGTCTCAACAGAACAGGTGTTGGGCAATTGCTGAATAGTTTTTGTGGTGAGTGGGGCAGCCCTGTCATACTGGGGTTTATATCTTTGAGAAGAGCAGTTTTTTCATGAGAAAGGCTGGTAACAGCTGAATAATAGAAGGTAAACAGCCATGCAGAGACATTTGCAAGGGTATGTAGCAAACCAATAGCAGAAATGCCGTTAAAATTCAAGCTTCCGAAGTCCCAGTCCTCTCCATTAGAACACACTGCCTGTAATCTAAGTTTTTTTACTTAGTTTTTTACAAAATTGATAAGTTTTTTACAAAAGAGATGACAAAGTGGAAACTATAATCTCTTGGATATGTAGCTTTGTGGCCAGGAGAGGATTCTGTTGTAATTTTTTTAAAAAAACTCGAAAGATTAGGCTGCCTCCCCTCGAATAATCAAAACAGAAAAAAGAGAACAAATTATATTTGTCAGCTCTGTCCACAAACCAGACACAGTATTTGACATCCCTGTCCCTTTCCTGGGTCTGAGAGCCACAGGCCTTGCGTGGGAAGCGTGGTGAGAGGCAGGCACAGGAGTGCTGCCAGCAGTGAACAGTGCATGTCATGATGGGGAGTCATCACAGCTGTCAGCAGTGACTGAGTCCTACTGGGTCAGGCCTCACCACCCAAGCAGTGGTGACTTTGTTGTACCAGGCCCAGTGTAAATATGACAGAAAGTCCTATGTGACTATGCAAGAAAGGTCCTTATGGAGTCTTCCCCCATCCTGGCAACCCGGCTTAGAGACCAGTGGCTATCCTTTCTCTTTCCACTTTTTGAAAAAGTTGTAGGAGGACTGTCCTAAGGCGTAAAATGACAGACCAAGGTCAAGTACTTTGCAGAGCCAAATGAGGCAATGGGATTATTTTGAAAATTCATTCAAGAATACAACTTGTGGATATTCTAGGGGTGACATCTACAGATAAAATCATTATCTGCCCTGGAGAATAGCAGTCAGGAAAAGGATTATCAAGGAAGTATATATGAGCTACAATGGCACATTTCACTGCCATGAGATCTTGGTTTCCAGTTCACATGTTCCCAAGGGCTATTTATTTTAAAAGAATAGTCAGTCAAAACTGGGAGCCTGCAGAAGGGAAGAAAAATGACCGATACAATCAGCTATCTCTTCTGCAGTTGCTTGTATTTACAAGAATAAACAAAGTCCTGAATGTTAAAGCATGGGAGAATCCAGAAAAACAGAGCTGGGGAAAAGTTTTCACCTGAGCCTCCGGTGAGATGGGGGATTTTCAGCAGAGTTCTTGGAATAGGGGTGCCTCATTAGACTGCACATCCCAAAAGCAGTGCAACTGCGCAACCCCTTGTCCTCTCTTCTGCTCTGAGACCTCATTGAAGAATTTCAACTGTTTGCCCAGTCACACAGTCACAAACCCATCACAGAGACGGATACACACAAAGGTGTCATTCTGCAAATGCAAGAGATGCAGATACAATGACAGCAGCACATGAAGAGTCCAAATGAGTGACACACACGATGTGTGTGTCCTGGCATTCATGCAGTGCGGTGGTGTTCTAGCGAAACTGGCACATTGAGCCTCCAGAGCCCCAGCCAAGGCCCCTTGAGGAAGCTGGCTCAGGCTGGGGCTCCAGACTGCCTCAGAGAAAGGGCCGCAGGGCTGCTGCTTCATAGTGTATTTCTGAGCCACTGAAATGCTAAAGAAAGAAACAAACAGCAAAATATTTTGCACAGACTTGGAGATGGAGAGGTAATAAACGTTTCTAAGTTCTATCTCTGCCCTGTCTGTTCCCTTCTATGGCATTTCCATGACACATGTTTCAGTGCCACTGGCAAGCTGGAGGAGCCTGAAACTACCTCCCTCCAAGCACTAGCACTTACTCTCCCATGCCTCCAGAGTCAGCAATCATAAGAAAGCAGCTACAGGAAAGCATGTGACAACAAAATAAAGTTAATTTGCTGCAATATGATACTTAACCAGAAGAAAATAACAGAGCAAGGCCCTCGCTTTTGGACTATACCCACAATCCCTTGCACATGACAGGAGTGACAGAGTGTCAGCTTCCATAAGCTGTATTACAGTGACACTTGCCATGCTAAATGCTGATTAGAATTAAAATGGAAATGACATCTATGTGCACTACTCTGCCATTAATCTTGATGCTCTACGTTTTATGTTGACAGTGGGCTTTTGCGGGGGAAGCCTGAAAAGACAGGGGGTTGTAGGGTTTTTTTTTTTTTGCACTTGTTATTATAAAAGCAAACATGGTTCCAAACATGAGGGTAACACAGTGAATTACAGGCCTCTTGGTATCTCAGAGAGAATACAAGATCTTTGTACTGTCACTTGTTGGACAGAGAGCCCAGGTTCAGAAAATACTTGTATGAATCTGTGTGCAGTAAATTTTTGCCACTAAAATGGAAATCTGATGTGACATTAGCATGCGTTTATTCAAATATTTGATGCAGGTGCCTGCAAATCACATAACTACCTTATGCTGTTACTGACTGTACCATAATTGTGTACACAAGTGATGTTCACAAATGGAGCATGGTTGATTAGAAAATGAGACCTATGAGATGAGATTCTTCTTAACTGCAGTGGGGTGGCTGAATGGAGAAGTTCACCTTTGGGAAAAGGTATGCATTGAACAGAGTATTATTGTTCCAAGCCTACAGAAGAGTTAATTCACATTCAACATCCTGGGGTGTCTAAGGAATGCTACAGCAATGACACAAGTTATTCTGACTCATTTTGACAGTGCTCAAAAGCCCAAAAGTGGTTCAAAGCTAAGCCTCAAAGGCAGGCCAAGAACAGACCCTCTCTTCTCTGGTCTACTTCCTTACTGAGTTCTTGTTGAAAGTCCCTTTTCTTGGGATAAACACCCTTTTCCAGAGGGGCGGATATTTTAAAAGCTCGGTAATCCTCTAGTGAGGCGGTTATCTATCATCCACCACACAACTGGAATAGCCAGAACTCATCGTGGCTTACATTAAGGCCTGTGCCTGACCTGCCTCTGTGAATCAAGTATCCTTGGTCCTCCCACAGAACCACAGTCCAGAATGGGAAGTGGAAAATGTTTAAACAATTTCTCATTTACCTGAAATCACCATCTCTTTCAACTCTTCCACTGCTGATGAAAATTTTTCTTTTAAAAAAGATATAGGAAGACTGCAAGGCAGTTCAGGCTGAAACTAAAATAAAATTCAGCCATTTCCCCCCCTTTCCTCAGTACAAGATCAGCTTACACAGCAGAAACCAATAACAAATCTAATGTACTATTGCATGAAGAAGAAATACAACTAACTGTAAGGGCTAAGTGCTGCGTCCTCCTAGTTGAGATGCCTTGCACAGCTGCCAGATCTCACCTGCAGAAACTTGGTGGTACAGGTCCATCAGGCTCTGTCAGTGCATAGGGGTCAGCTCACACCCTGATAGCTCTCCTCTGCTCCATCACGAAGTGGTGACATGGTTAGAGTATCGGCGCCGTTCCCTAACCTACTTGCTTGTCCACGCCAGCAGATCAGATTCAAGAAAATATTTAGACCCATGCTTCACTTGCTCAGGTATAAGCACAGATGTATGCCGTTTGCCAAATCATGGCTGAATTCCAGAATCAAATCCTTAAAAATCACCAGGAAATGTTCTATTAAAATTTCTAGCACCCACCTTAACTCTGCCCCAAGACCCTGGTCTCTCTTATTTCTGCAGAAGCATTCCCACCCAGGCTCCAGGCATGATGGATAGCTTCCCTCTCCCTTATCTCATGCCTACAACACTAAGGCATAAAGAGGGGCTTGGAGGGGAGGGAAGAAGATGCCTGTAGTGCCTGTAAAGTTGAAGATAACGTTTAAGCTTTGTTACACCGATGAGGCTGCATTAAGCTCCCACGACCTTGAGCAAGAGCTGCTGCTTGGGTTCCTCTCCTAAAGACTTTAATAAAGTGAAAAATTGTTTCAATACAAAATGTGATATTGGGACATTGTTCGTGCATATATTGAGCTTAAGTCAAATATTCTATGTCCTCAAATCCGACTGATTAATAATTAGAACCAGAAATTCTGTCTTTACTCTAATGTGTCTAGAAAAACTGATGGATTTAATTTTTTTTATCAGCCAAAAGTAAGAAAATGTAATCTTTCTTAAAGTATCTAATACAACAATGCAGAATAATTAGTTTCTATGAAAACAGGCATAATGGGACAGAATAATAATCACTTTCTGTTTTGTATCTGTCTGTCTGATGGAGGAGAGATTTACTATACAGTATAGTGCATGATGCTGTAGGAAATATCAGGCAATAGAAGAAATCTGTAAGGGGATAAAGTATTTCCAGCTGTGCATTATAAGAGTGTTTCATCTCGTGACAAAGCCTCAGAGATAGGTCCAAGTAATTATCAAGCAAAAAAGCAGCCCCTCTCAGGATTGCAACTTGGCAAAATATGTTGGCCCTTAAAGCTCCAATTTTGCATCCCCCATGGCCATTTACTTTAATAGAGCTGTGCACTTACAGAGTGTTTTACCCTTTTCTTCCACGTCTTTTGGTGTCTTCGACACACTCATGAACTGAAAGGGGCTGTTCCCTGCCCTTCTCACTTGGGCAGTGTAATCCACATGTTGTATCTGGACAAGCCACTGCACAGTAAGATACACCAGCATGGCCAAGGCCATGTGACAGCTGCCCAAGCCTGGATCAGAATTAAGTTCACTGCCAACAGACTTAACCCAAAGCCCTCAACTGAATTGCAAGGAATAACTCACAAATCTCAGGAAGAAGTGAGTTCTACAGCTGCTACAGCTCTGTTTTACTTGTTTTGAGTTGTAGTTTTACTTACTTTTCTTCAGCTTCCTTCTAGGAAAGTAACCAGAATGAAAGCAAGAAGGTTGATACCTTGACTTTTCCCCAGGGACATTAATAAGGTGTCCAAAACAGGCTTGTTGCTGGGCATTATCATCCTACTGTCATTGTCTGCTGCTAGAACATCACCTGTGTGCTGGTTCCATTTGGACTTGACTCCAAAGGCATGATTTAGTCTGACTCCTTTTATTGCAGGTCAGTTCATTCTGGTTTACCTTGCCCAACCAAAAGAAAATCTATTCCTGTGGGTTTAATCAATACTTCCACAAAGAACATTTTTCTTTGATCTTGGCTTCTGCTCCCATTCTTGGGAATTCTTTTGAGGCCAAAAAGATAGGGGGGAAAGACAAGAAATTGGACAATATATTTGATTAGGTCCTGCTTGGAGGCATTCCCACAGAGTTAGTGACTTGAAATACAGGCACATGGAGGAAGCTGTGCTGTTTGATTCAAATGTATATCTTTCCTTAGCCAATTTGATTCAATTCATATGGAAAGTCCAAGGGGCTATGTAATTCTTGTTGACTTCTCTGGAGCACAAGTCATGGTACATTTTTCCTTTGCTTGGTGATAGTAAATGGTCTCCAGTTCTCCCTCCTTATAGTAGGGCATCTGAGAACCCTTCCTTTTCATGAGTTGTCAACGCGCTATACATGGTTAGTAGTGATCTTCAGGAATAACAACAGTTATACCTTTGCTTTTAGACCAAAATACTTCCACAAAATTTTTAATTTTTTGCTTTTTAGAAACAAATGCATGCAAGAAGAACTTTACCTAGAACTGATAGGAAACTTGCTCTGTAGTGAAATACGGCATTTGTTTAGCAGTACATAGCAGCAATATACAACATTTTCGGATTAGAAAGAAGAAGAAATGAGCCACCTGACCAAAGTCAAAGTGTGAATCTAAGTAGACAAATACAAATATTCACAGCCTAGCCAGGTATTCACTGCTATGAGAATGAATACAGATACTTTATTTCTTAGCTGCAAGACATCTCTTCAATAATACATCACTCTCTACAGATCCAGTTTGGGTTTTATTCCATACAGAATCACTCAGGCCTATCCTAATCCTGTATTCCACATCCCAAATTCCACATACTTTTTTTCTCCCTGCACTCTCGGTATACCACACCCCAAACCTTTCCCATCTGCAAGGTCATCTGAGATTTACAGTTTAAAGGGATGCAATCAACACAAACAGCACCAGTTAAAACATCCACAACGTCTCCTTTTCAAGAGCACAGTAATCTGATGATGAGACCTCCGTCAAAAAAACCGTCAGTTGCTTTTAGACTCCACAAAAAGCAAGGAGAATGGGACTGTGCAATGATCACACCACCTAGAAACAAATACCATCTCCAGGTCAGTATACAACACCCCCCTCTACCGGGTAAAACCCAGACAGACAGATGCACCGCGCGGCAGCGCTGCGGTACAGCCTGGACCCTGTGCTTCTGCAGCAGTGTGCCGGAGCTTCAGTTGTGCTGCCCCGCCGCCGTTCCTGGTATGGAGTAGCTTCATACCTTTGAAATGCCCAAGCTAGTAGAGATTTACTTGTAAGCTGGTTTATGATATTACAGATGTCCAGTGTGCAATATAGTGGTTGGGACTTTTCAAAATGTCTCCTTCACATTGCTTGGTTTTAATTTCTGTATCCCAGTGGGGGATACTTCTAGCTCTGACTTGGACTTGTTTACCCTCTAAGCTGTTCCCAACTCTTGGTAGCTATTCTCAAGCTGTCACAATCAGTGTCACAGGAAAATTATCCTGTAACATACATGACAAGTCACACCTACACTGCACAAAAGGCAAAATTATGCAGTGATGTGTCAAATGGATCATATTTGTGTATCACCCAACACGTAGGGTTCATAAAAACTGACATCTCTTCGCCAGCCAAGCTGAGGAACTGACAGGCTGCAACAGTGGCTAGTCCAGTCTCAGGAAACAAACCAATGCCTGCCTTCCTCCGCAAAGTCTACACACACTCACATACATAGACGGAATCTCTAACTTTAGGTTGTGCCAGGTTATAAACATCCCAGCGAACATATCCAAGTATCCATATCTGCAGGTTGTCCCTCCCTCCATCTCCAGACAGCTACCTGCTCTGCTGTCTCTAAGCAATTCCCCTGGTAAAGCAGAAATGCTAGAGGAGGTAGATAGGCAGGCTGAGGGGTCGATGGCTGCTGAAGGTACAAGCCTGGGACTTCAGAGTGCCAGATCCAACCCCTTCCTCTGCCACTGACTTTGTGTGAACTTTGGTACAAGTCATTCAGTCTTTCTGTGCCTCAGTTCTCCCTCTGTTAAATGAAACAGCAAAACTCACCTGTCAAATGAAGCATCATGAGAATAAGTGTTAAACAGTGCAAGCGCTCATATATTCTAACCTACAGTGATGCTTTCTACCTTAAGCACCTCAGACAGCCCAATAAAGGCTTTATTATCTCATGAAATCAATAAATAGATGTCCATGGATTTCAGCAGGCAGCAGTTAAACCCCTGCAAGAGAACAGGTAGTCCTCATTGCCTGTATGGCCAAATGTTTGTTAGACTTCTCCCCTGCACTATGCTCTTCCCAAAATACACCTTAAAACATAGGAAGGATCTCAATCACTGCCAGCTTTCAACCTAGAACTAGGTAGCTATATCAAGAAAGCAAAATAACAAGCTGCCAGCAGCAAATAGAAGAAAGACACTAGGCTGGGACAATGGAGGTCTGAGTTTGGTTCTCGGCTCATTCAGATTTCCTGCATAATTTTAGATGAGACATTTTGTTTCAGTATGCACCAGCTACTCATCTGCAAATTGAGGATGAATAATCATTCCTTTGCCCTTGCTTTCTATTTAAAGTGTAAGCTCTCAGGGGCTGAGGCTTCCACTTATTGTTGACAACTCTACATCAGCCATGAAATGTTTCTCTGAATTGCAGAAAAACTGCATTATAGATGCAGAATATCTCTGCTGTTTGTAAACAGTCTAGCCTGGGTCTGGAATAGCCACACGTACTAAGCACAGCCAATAAGCTCTACTGGACCCTGTCGTAGGCACAGCAGTTGAAACATAGTGTTGTATTAACAAAGCAAGATCACTTCAGCAGCAGATTGTCCCTGTACATTTGCGTAGAGCTGTGCCCTGCTAAATGAGATCCCCTTGACACAGATGTACTTGAGAGGGCAGTGCAGCAATGCCGGAGCCAGCTGTGTGAAAATGAGCTCATGTCTGGAATCAATGGTATTATTTAGGAATTTCAAATGTCAGGAGCATTCTAGCCCTCTCTTGCTTCTGATGAGGGAGATGTGATTACATATATGTAGCGTGTAAGCCCCGAGCACCAACCAGGATGTTCAGGAAATGTCAAAGCAAAGGTAACGGTGATACAGAGAAACTCCCACACAGAGGGTTAATCCCAGTCTGATGACAGTATAGAGCCAGACATCACCCAAATATTTTATTCTCACTCCCCTTCTGTCTCCAAGAGACTCTCTTCCAGATAACTCTCTGCTGACAGGAAGAGGCAGCAGAGCACAAAATGTGTTTGTTAAAGACCCTGTAGAACCAAGGAGCCACATCTGCACAGTGGATTCAAGAAGAGTAGACCCATGTATTTCCTAAAGATGGACTACATGAAGAGAAAGTAAAAGAAGCTTGAAACACACCCTGTGTCAACACAGTGCTGATCATGAGCATCAAGCCACTTCTATTCCACTACCACAGGAGATGCAAGACAAAGAAATGGCCCCTGTGGCTGGGTTTAATTTTTTGACATGTTACCACATGGCTCTTGTTCCAAATTTTGGGTGTTTATCTTTGTAATGTCTATTGCAATCACTGTAATTTTCCAGCAGCCAGGTACATTGAAGGCAAAAGTACTAATAATGTGACATCATTATTTTTGTTCCATAGCAACATCCCCCCACACCCCTTACACAACAGGTTACAAGTCTGTAAAACTGCATTTTACAGTGCTATAAAACTCCTCCAGCTGTTATAAATACATCGTTTTAAGCGCTTGCATTTAAAAAAATGAAACAGAAAAACACTACTGAAAAGTTCAATGCTTTTTCTCCTCTGCATTCAATTGCATTAACTTTTTCCCTGCTGGTCTCCCAGACTCACTGCTGGGCTGGCAGATTTCCACAGAAACCAGGGGAACATTCAAGATGCATGCAGGCTGTTAGTACAAAAGCACCCATTTTACCATGAGATTTATTCAGTGGGAGTGAACTTTTACTGAAAGGATGCATCCTGCTTGTTAGCCAACATGGCAGGTGCATGTTACCTAGTTGGATCCAGGGCCATTGGCAATGGATTTGTAGAGACAGAATCCATCACAGTGCTGTAAGATCGGACAATATAATCACCAGGTATAGCTACTTCCTAGTTGCAGGCAAAGGGATCGGTGCTGTGGCTATCGATTATAACTCCACTTTAAAGCCCCATTAAAAGCTCTCAGTGAAGCACTTCATCCCACTGGGAATCTTTCATTGAGTCAGTTGTTAGGTGGGGCAAGTCTTCACCACAGGTGCAGGTGTAGGTGGGGCAAACTTTCACCATAGCAAGGAGTAGGGCAGGGGAAGAGGAAGAGGCTATACAGTGGCACAGGTCCAGGTCTTCTCTAGGGAGCGCACAGGCACTGTAAGGGCAGGGACCGCGGAGAGCCTGCCTTGGGACATCACCATCACTTGGCAATCCCCTTGTTTTCAGCGATGCTTGGTATAAAAAGAGTTCTTTCATTTCCACTTTGGGTGTGTTGGTTCAAGCAATGTCTATAAAATAATGAATTAAATATGTGCTATTTGAAATCAGCAGAAGTTTTGCCACCATTTTCAATTTGGAAAAGATACTTCAAGTCCAACAGGCATCCATGGAGCCTCTTTTCCAAGCCCAAAGAGAGGAAAACCTCCACCTGAGCTTGTGCATTCAGTGAAAACAAGCTAACCGTAGTCCTCAATCATCAGTGCCTCCCATAGTGAAGAAAACCTAGTCCCTGGAAAAATATTGGCTGTTGTTGCTTCTGCTTAAGTTGAAACACTCCAGAGCAGGGACTGGCTCTTAATCTGTACAGTGATGAGTATACTCAGAGCTCTGATCTTAGCTAAAAGATCTCAGTGTTGCCAGAATGCAAGTAAAATCAGTATAGAATAACTGCAGGTGAGTTCTACCCGCCACCTCAGATGTGCTCTAAGCTGGGAACCTCATTTTACTGGGCTGTGGATTTTAGCATCACCAATGAGGCTTCTGATTCTTTCCTTTTTTACACGTTAATATTATTTTTATTTTCCTTGCCAGTGCTTGAAGCCATCGTGACCATGTGTTGGGTAATGACAGGATAATTGTTTGGTTTATTGATCATTATAAACCATTCTGCCTCTCTGCATGATTTATAGCATTTAAAATACTCTCTCCTTTTCTCTCCATTCCCCTGTCGTGGGGGCAGCTAAGTAGATAGAAAACCCACTGGCTATGAGCAATCCAATTAACAATGACAAAAAAAGAAAAAAACTTTGGAAATGAACGAGTGCTTACACCATTTCTTTGATGGTTCCCTATTGATCCTTTCAAGCCGCAAATAAAGCAAAAAAAAGTTAGCAAAAAAAGTTAGCAAAAAAAAGCAAAAAGCGGTTAGAATTGTGAAGAAATGAAAGTGCAGGAATAGCAAGGAAGAGGAAGGAAGGAACGCTGCTGAAGGGCTTTTTCATTCAAGTTCAGCTTCTGCCATCAGGATGCTGTGCTAACATACCCGGATGCCGGTGTTGCATTGCTGGGTCAGGACAACAGGCAACTGCAGCTTGCCAATGCTCAGCCTGCAGGCTGTCGGCAGGCTGATACCCTACTGTGGGCAATGTCCTCTGGTAGACCCATCAGAACAGCTGATGAAGGCATAGCTTATTGTTACAGCAGTCCACTGTGACACTGCCCCTGTGTCCCACAAGAGAGAAAAAGCTGAGGCTGTCCATTACAACTGCAGTTTTATTGAGCCATTCATTTCTGCCAGCTGTATTGAGATACTTTATTTGTGCATGCAGCTAATGTTCTAGATGCTTTACCTACTGTTTACCCAACGGACACTTACTCAACCACCAAATAACCCCTCCAACTTCCTACTTACACAGTTTTACCCCACTCCTCCAGAAAAGCATCAGCCACTGTTATAAAGACAGTATAGTATTGACACCAAGAATTTCCATGCATTTATACCTGAAATTACAGCAATTTTCTCCGTAGAACCAGGGCTTTCAGCTGCAAGATGTAAGTAGATGTCAGCATGTCATAAGCACCCTGCTATTCGCACACTGCTAAACAGTATGAGGTGTCCCAGTGGATCACAGTACAGAATAGGCATATAATCATTGGAATAGGTGGTGCTTGCGTGACTCCTACTTGGAAATACCTGAAGAGACAGGAATTGGCTCATTTACATACTTGAAAAGTCACAATAGTGTTCTGGGGCTGTTGAGGAAACCATTAAGAAATGGACAGGGAGCTAGAAGAGGGCCCTTATTCACTTTCCTCTTTACCTATGAGTTTATAAGGAGATACTCACTGCAATTGTTATCTGTTCCCTCAGCAAATTGGTTAGGATATAACAGGAGAAGGGAAGGCAGGTAAGTTTTCCCTTGTCCATTTTTTTTCAGGTTACAGAACCACTAGATAGAAATCCGGTAATGCAGAAAAGTAAGGCAGGGGAGAACTCCTTGGAAGAGCCCTTTCTCTATCTGATGTTGCTATGTGAATGATGGAGTTGGGGCACTCCTGAGCTAGATCCTCTCTGCAGGTATGTCTACAGTGCCATCAGGAATGTGATTGCAGCACACACTGGCATCCTTCAGCCAGTTCAAATTTAAACAGCATACACAGCAAAAGCAATGCAGACACAGGAGCACAGCGTGGCTTTATCATATGCAGCACCGCTTTATCAAAGATAGGAGCATCAAGTGAAAAGCCTGCATTGTGCCCCCATTTTGACTGTCCTGTTCAAGATGGCTTGGTCATGCCTACACATGACTGTCACAAGGCAGGGAAAAGATTCTGAATGGAGCCTATATATTCACAGCATATACTGAAAATATAAAAATAAAAGCTTATCGTCATGTTCATTTGGCCTTCCAGGATGTGCTGTCATGGCACACCAATATATAGATATTGGCTCATTTTGAACATAGCTCATAGCTCCCAATCACCACTACATTCAAGGTGAACATCTCACACGCGTTTACTTGACAGCTCTTGGTGAAAACTTTATTCCTGTCTAGTACACATGATCAAGCTCAGTTCTGATTTTTCATGTTCCTTTACATTCAAAATCAACTTTTCTCTTTTTCAGGGTTTACTTTCTGCCATGAGACACAGGCATGACATAATCAACTATGAGCACCTGACAGAAGATTTTCACTGAAATACAGAACTACTTTATAGCAATCAATAAAGCACTAGAGTAAACTCAAGCCTGCAGTGGAAATTCCCCCAGCTAAAACTGAGCTTACCATCAGCTAAGATGCCATCACTGGAGGACTTAAAAGTATACATCAGAAAAGAAAGTATTCATTTATCATTACAGCAATTGCATCAGTCTCTGGTTGCCTTTGAAAACTCCAATCTGCTAAGTGTTCCCTGTCCATTGTCTGTTTCCCTCTTCTTGCCCAGGAAGAGAAAGGACAACAAGTGTTTTTGAAATCCTACAGAACAGACATATCTGCAAAGCCTGCCTGTTGAGTACATGTAACACTTCCCAGCAAAGTGAGCTGATGCCATCAGACGGGAAGCAGCTTTGGAGGGAAGGGTCCCAAGCATAGAAGACCTGTCCTATTTATTCTGTTGGGCTACTTAGAACAATACCAGATTCATAAAGTCGTCTCTGGAAACAGCACAGATCAAACCCTGTTGGTTTGAACTCAGTGGAAGGGAAATTTCAGTCCCTTGAATGGTTTCATAATGCATCAGGGCACATCAGAAGCAAAGGAAACAGTCTGGCAGAATTGCATTAATTTTCATGAACCCAGCAGCCCTGGAAAATCATGAAAACTGCAACATAATGAAAGCCTGGAAGGGAAAAACCTGCCCTCTTCTTCGCTGCTGGAGAATTTGAATGCGGATTCCATCAAAGGAGAGAGTCTGAGAAACCACAGCAGGAATAAAAATTAACCCTTTGGCTCATGGGACTGCAGGGTTGAGGAGTCACCATTCTCCTAGTTACCAGTCTGCCAAAAGGGATAAACTCCTATATGAGGGCTGGCCATCTCTATGCAATTAGACCTTAGCACTCTGCATGACACAATGAACTGCTGCCAGCAGGAATTAAGGAAGACATTTTCTTCAGTCTTCACAGTATTCATCTTCCACCCTCATTTCTCAGAGTCTGTCACTGATTTTAACAGGAACAGGATGCATGCGTTAGATTGATAACATCCTAAATGGATGAATGATGCTCACAATAAAACAAACAAAAATACAGTTCCCTTGCTCTTATGTCAAATGACAAAGATCAACCCCATGTGCAAACTCCTGCCAGATTGTGGAAATGGGCTTATCCTTTCAGATATTTCAATCACCTATACTTTATTCAAAAGTTGCACCCCTAAACACAAAAAGCAGGAAATGTCTCCATATTACTGTTATTGTTACTGAAGAACTGAATAACTTCAATTCTGAAAACTATCTTAACACATCAGGGTTATACATTAACTACTTCATGCCTACTTTGTGCTACTGTGTTGTGTTGAAGAAAGTTAAGCCACTGAATGTAAGCTTTGATTACGTTCTGTAGGGCCTACAAATGTACCTTGGTTTCATTCCTGCTTTTGCTGGTTGTGAAGCAGCCAGCAATTAGCTAACAGCAGTTGCTCTTCCGGGAGCTTTGCTGACATCATCTCCAATGCCAGGGAACAAACAAAGCTCTTTTTGCAGAATAAAAAGCACAACACGCATTGAGGTTGTTGTTGTTAAACAAAAATAACCAAGCTAATTTCAGCTTCATTTAAAAGCATGGGAAATAATCATTGCTCAGTGAATGGGAAAAGGACAAAATCAGTACAGAGAGAAATCATTTGCAGGGTCATGAGAGACTTCTACAAGCAATGAGTTCTGAAACTATTTTTAATATTACTCAACAGTGCCCTTTAAATATCTACAGCTTCCTAGTACAAGGTTTTGGGACTCTTTAAATTTAAAGTATTTCTATATACATATATTTTTTCCATTGGAAGCCCACTCAGAATGGAAGATCACCGCCGCACTAGATGCTGTACACTTAGACAGGAAGAGACATCTCGGATTTAACTGGCACGGCAGAAATTTTGCAAGTGAGACACAGAAATTAAAAGCCTTGCTCCTGTTTGTCCAGAATGCCAATCAGGGAGAAGGGATTGCAGCCACAGTTCACTGAGCCACTGTCTGATGCCTTAACCACAAAACCAATGTTTTTACAAGACTCTGATCTTCATCGCACTGGAACAAGTCCAGAACTACTTTACTGTCTTAGTGCAGCATCCCTAAAGATACCACTGTAACCCTAAAGATCATTTTGCTCAGAATAATCAGCATCCTGCTACCGCAGCCTACTTCATTCGTGTCCCCCTGGTCATGGCATTTCCAATCTGCTGACCTCCAGAACGGCTTTCCCAGGAGCAAGGTGCTGGGATTTCCCACTGCCCTGCATTTCCAAGAGAAACACTGCTCACAGACAGGTATTGGCTCAGCTCCAGGAGCACGATACCACCTCTCTTGACCTCCCACCTCCCCCACAAAGCAAGAGTCAGACTCAAACCCTCCAGCAGTATAAAACTGAGCATGGGCTTGGCCATGTGAGCTACAGGATTGCCCCCCAACAGGGCAAGGTTTACGGAGCAACTGACTTGTCTACAGGCTTTAATGGGAAACCTCACCAGTCTAGTGTGGTTATTCTATTTACTACTGCCCTTCCTCCTTTCAAAGACCCTGGCTGAGACTTCCCAGCCAGAAGCCCTGCTCCCTCTCCACAGACCAAACCTGGGAGGATACTGGGCTGCCCTTTCTGGCTTCCTCACCCCCTGGGGCCTTCCCCGCTCCCTGGGGTCTTCCCTGCTCCATCAGGCCTTCCCGGCCCTCCTTTCCCCCCCAGCGCTGCTGCTAAACTCGCGTAAACCCAGCCATCGCCCCTTCTACCACAGGTATCTGCGCGGGGAGGCACCCTCTCTTCAGGCGCTTCCCGGGCCACTGCTCCCCTCCACAGCGCCCAGCCCGGCCCGCCTCTGGGCCCCTCTCCACCCGCCTCTGAGACACGGCTCCACGCACCGCCGCGGGGCTCTCCCCCTACAGGGCCTGGCCCCTCACGGCCCCGGGCCTGACCCTGCTAGGGGCCGCCCGCCTCGCGGTGCCGGGGCTGTCCAGTTCCCGCGAGGGGCCGCTCCCCGGCGGGCTGCCCCACGCTCGGCGGGCAGAGGAGCCGCCCCCCCGGCCGCGGGAGGGGGCGTCGAGAGCCGCCCGGCGGCGGGGGTCGCTGGGTGGCCCTGGGGGCGGCCGGGCCGGGGTCCCGGAGCACTGGGCCGGCGGGCTGTGGCCGCCGCCTGAGCAGGAAATGCGAGGAGCTGGGGCGGGGGGGTGGAGAAAATGACCGTGTGTTTATGTAATCTTATGTAAATTGATGTATATTTATGCAAATATGTGTTAAGTAGATTCTACTGATGCTCTGGTTTAAAATATTGGTAGGTATGTGCTAATACATATAATACATGCCTAAGACTCTCTTGCAAGCCGCCGGTGTCGTTGCACACACAGACAACACGCTGTCTTAGGAAGGACTGGGAACCAGAGTGTTCCCAACGGCCTGAGGTTATAAGGTGGCTGTTCAGTGTATTTGATCCAGTGTTTCGGCCAAATTCCACTAAGTGTAATTATACCTTGTCTACCTACTGCAACTCTCCCACCAGCTTTACCTGGTAAAATGTTTTTCTGTCTTCCTCTGGTCTGTGGTGTTAAATGTCTGCTATTACCTCAGAGACTAATGTGTGTGGGCTGGTTGTTCCCCGCATCTGGAACGTGCCAGTACTGGAGGTGGGCAGGATTCGGGGAGCACATGTTCCCCATCCCCGCGGCCCAGAGGATGACAGAAGGGTCTGTTCCACTCCAGCAGGTTGAATTCCCGTGATGAGCATTCTCCCGCTTCAGCGGTGCTTGGTCGAGGTGCTCAGAGTTGTTTCTGTTTGTAGGGGAGTTTATGTTCTAAGCCTAGAAATGTTGGTGACTCTGATTTGTAGCTCACTATATATACATACATAAGGTAATGCCTGTGTATGTGAATGTATGGCAAGTGACTGTAACCAAATAATCAATGGGTGGTGTTAAGTTACTGAATTAAGGCTGAGACAGGATTAAGGTGGTAAGGAAAAGCTCTGAAATTGATACTAAAAAATGGGAGACAAAACTCTCCGATACTCGGTTTGGAGTTTTAGAAAGCAGGCATTCTTTATTTTCAGCGCTGTATGCACAGGGGTTAAGTTCCACCCAATAGGCACACTGACTTTGTTCACTGTTTATCTTTATATAGCCAACTATACATATTAATTACATTTCTGAGATAATATTAGCATATTTGTTACAGTTCCAAGAACTACTTATCATATCTACCCCCTTACTATCCATGTGTGGTCAATGGGTCGGGTGGTCGCTTGGGACATCATCCTTTCTTCATCATCTTCCTATCCTTTTCATGACCTTCTCTTCTTCTGGCCCAATTTCAGCAGTCTTGGCTCATGTCTTGGTTTTGGACCAGTTCTTACCTACTTAGTAGCTAAAAGCAGCGTTCTACTAATAACTAAACTACATAATACAGTGTTGTACAGCTCGGCAATGTCATGGATACATTAGTGGCAACATTTACAGTTAAGCACACTGGTAAAATTCCCCTGGTAGCAAAATCACTGTTGTGCTAAATATGTGTCTTGAAACACGCAGTGGAACTGATTCAAGCATCTGTTCAGAGCTGGGACTGACAGGTACCAATACTCGGAAAGCATCAGCAGCTGGATGTGGCAGAGGACTACAAAAGACCTGCTCGAGTGTTGTTGAAGGTGACATCAGCAGAGCACAGCCACTTGTAGACTGAAGAGAACCTCTGTGTTGTCTCATCAGTTGAAGTTGAAATCAGTTGTAAACAATACTGAGTTAAGGGATTTGATTTGAGTCAGAGTTTCAGAGCAAATATTAAATAGCCTAGAAAGTGCAGTGTACGCCATGTTTTATATTCATAAGAATGTTTATCTATGTGCATTAATTTAGCTGTATAATGAGTGACTAAAATCTTCCTTTTCCCCAAAAGCACTTAAAAAAATTGCTACTAAATTCCCAGATATTCCTATGTGCTCTCTAAAAGGAAATAAAAATGCAATTAAAGGGAATGCTAATTTCTTCAGGACTAGACCACACAGAAGGATGGATCGTAGCTCTGTATCTGTTCCTGGTCTGGTTGGTGGGTCTGAGCAAATTGACTGTCCATGCTTGTTTCACTTTTTGTAAAATGGCAATAATATCTCTAACTTTGTAAGGCATTTTAAGACTTAATGGTAAAAAGTGTTGTAGAAGTGCTACATATTGTTAAAGGTGTTAAGGACTTTAAAAAAATACAAGAGTTTAGACATTAGAAATTAAAGTTGTACTGGTAACTTCAGATCCTGTGTCAAGCACTTTTTTATTTTTCCAAATGGCTTTCAAAGTAAACTATTCTGATAGCGTGTCCGCAGTGTGTGAGTTGGAGTGATGTTTTCCAACAAAAAAACCCCAGGAAATAAGTCTTGGTTTCTGTGAATTTCTTTGCTGCTTTAAGGAGCTACACTTTGGGTTATTTTCCTTGGGGAACAACCTTAAATTACTTTTTTGTTCATTATAGATTTCTTCTGCATCTTTTTGTTGTGTAAGACATTCCTCTAATTCAGAGATTTTCACAATCAGCATCTTATTTAGTGTTTTTTAAAATAACTTTTTTTGGCTTTTGAACATTTATACTCTGAAAATGTGTTTAAAGGAGGCAGAATCCACCTCTTCCATAGAACAGCTCTCTCCTATGTAATGCCATAAAGAAACCCTGAGAATAGTATGGATTGCCAGAGGTGAAAGAAGACTGATTTTCCTGCCTTTACTAGGTAAGTGGAAATTTCTGATTAGATCTATAGTACTTCCTTGGTAACTGAGGCAGGATTTGACGTAAGTTATTTAGCAAATAGTCATTGGTATTGACACTTCTCATAATTTTATTAAGTCTGGAAATATTTAATGTTTTTCTTAAATTGGTATAATCTGGAATCATTTCAACCTCAGCTTTCATTTTTTAAGAGAGTGTATTCCTAAACTTGATGATAACAAAATGAGAAGCATGCTAATGTGTTCAGCATGTGCCATTAGATAGACCTTGGAAGTCAGAAAGGGCCATAAAGAAGCTGTGGTATGTGTACACGTGTGTATCAATTTTACAACAAATTGAGTTGGTCCCCTGGAATAGAAAAGTAAACTCTGTATCAGTGCTGTGTTGTATAGTTGTGCTGCCTGCCTTGGTTGGTACAACCTCATTTGCCTTTGTGCAGAGAAGTCAGCAGGAACTGCAGCCTTCCCTGGCATCCTCTTGGATGCTGTGGCCTCCTCAGGCTCTGCCCAGGGATTTGCATTTGAGGGCTGACAGGCAACTTGAATGCTGCTAAGATCATTTTGCCATTTCTTCACTGGAATAATTTTTGCAGTGACTAAAATAGTGTTGCAAAAGTCATATCCTTTTCTGAGATTTGTCTTGGATTACTGCAATGATACGCAATATATTAAAAGGATTTGCCTCATGTTGTGATTGGCCTCCATCCTGGCCAACACAGCAGGGTTTGAGCTTGGTTCTCTAGAATTAACCACTGTGAGCTGCTGTTGTGTGAGCTGCAGGTTATAGCAAGTCCGTATTCTCCATGGTTGGGCACAGAGGGGACTTGTAAGAAATGCTCACCCCTAGGTTATGCCATGACCTTTTGTTTCCACCTTAGAATCAGAATCATTTTGGTCAGAAAAGAGCTTTAAAATCATACAGTCCTTCTCCAGTAGGTTTGTTCCTTGCACATTCCCAGGTGTTTACTCATGGAATGGTGTTGCCCCAGGGCGTCATCTGTGACATTTTGGTTTGCTGGAATAGTGAAATGGTTCATTTCACACGTTTGTCCTTTCAAGAATCTAAGGACGTACATGTATTAAATGTGAATCTGTCAATCAATGCAGGGGAGAATACCACTGCAATAGTAATGCTGTGCTGAACTGCACTCGGAGCTGAGAGCCAGAAGCTCTGCAGTTCTAGTTCCTTGGCCCATTCTGTTGCGTTACCTTGGGCAAATCGCTACATCTCCATCTCTAGCCTAACACACCAGAACATTCTTGTGGCGTGGGCCCCAAAGAAAAGCAATCATCTCCATAAATCTTCAGAGCTATCTGCTTTCTGAAGGCATATCCCTTGTGGGGTAGAATAATCACGTCTACATAAATCCACTGCCCTTGGCTTAGCATTGAACTCGCATGCAAAGTCCGTTGCTGAGAGCAGAGCTCCACGGCACACAGGGGCAGGAGTTCTCTGCCCTTTTCAGCTGCAATAAGTAGATGCTGATTTCTCTGGGTCATATTCTTTCTTGTCCTAGCACAGTTCACGCCTCATTTTGCCAGTTTGTAAAATCCAACATGTCCCTACTCTGCTGTGGAATGCACTGGAGAGACCTAGATAGAGAGGCTAATAATGCTTTTTATTTTACTCACCTCCCAGGGGTCTAGGAGAGTGTGTTGGCAAGTGTAAAAGTGCTTAGCTTCACTATATATTCATTTAGGTGCAAGAAAAAATAAAAAAAAAAAAAACAAACATGCAATGTTCTTAAAATGGACTGTAGGCAGAGGAAAGAAACATCTTAAAGCTAACCTTAAAACATATTGCAAGTCATGTGAATGAACTTGAGTTAGGTGGGCTTCCCACCAAATCCAGCACAGATGGGAAAAGGTCCTATATTTGGAAATAGCACAGGGCCCAAAGGGGGTTGCGTCTAGATGAGAATTCCCATGTAGAGATGGAGACATGAATTAAATTAGAAACAGATATTAGAGCTCTGGGCCAGATTCATATCCTCACTGCAGCAAAGTAAACCAGAGAAACAGCAGCAAATCACTGATGTAAAACCACCATAAGCAAGAACAGAATCTATCCACAGGTAATAAGGGCAGCATCAGTGCCTGCCTAGGGTTTCATCCTGTGCTTTGTCCTAATTATGAGTAGATTAATGGCATGCTAAAATACAAAACAGATTTATGAGACATTGCCATCTCCCTCTGCATTGTTGTACAGCTGACTCAACAGTACGCTTACTCCTTGTCTAGAAGGTCAACTTGGGTTTTACTAAGCTAGGGCTGGGGCTCAGACTCAAAGACATGCTGCTGCTAGGATAAATGCTAAACTGAAGTCCCATCTGTTCTCTCTGTGTCCTGTCCAGATAGATATTTAAGATTCCACAGCACATCTTGGATAGAGGATAACCCTATATATCTGGCCAGCATTCTTCCTATGTTACAAAAGATGCAGTCCAACTTGTATTTGAAGTCAGCAGAATTACTTCTGTGTTTTCTGGCAAAACCAGTATCTTTCCAGAGGGAAAGGAGCAACGAGTAAAATAAAAGAGGCACTATTATGTGTTGATCATTGAAAATCAGGAAAAACACTGTGGTGAGATTACTGTGTGCTACTGTTTCAAGAGCATTTACTGACTCTAGTACACCTGTAACAGCACATTGCCTTTTGGGGCAAGACAAGGGGATGATCAGCCAAAAGATTTCCTGGACTCTTTCCTCAGTGTTGCCACTAATGGACTGTTGGCAAGTTCTTTCATCTCTCTGTCTCAGTTTCATGACCTGTAAATAGCAATAGTAATAATTCGCTGGTTTTCGGCCTGACTGTGAAACTTGACCTGCCACTGTTAACAAAATGTTTTGACCTTCCCAAGTGGGAAGAGGGATGGGTTCAGCTGCATCTTCACTCTTGAGTTGCCAATCACCAGAGAGCAGAAAGATGTTTCAAGAGAAAGATCACATGATACTTCTCTTGTTTCTTCTGTATTTCCTCACCCCCACCCCAAGGAAGCAGTTCCATTCTAGACCTTTCTTTCACTCTACACTTATCAAAACCCACAATCACTTTCTAGTGAAACCTTTTTGTCCAACTTTCTTCATCAACGTGTACAGCTTTTCCCTCAGCAGACACTTGCCTTTTAGAGGAATGCTGCAGATCTGCTTTGCTCTCTGCCTTCACTGCAGCAGCCTTTCTAGGGGCAAAATTCTCACTTACCTTAAGCCGGAATTTGTGTGCAGAGCCAAGCCAAGGCTCTGGCACTAACCCATCTGAGAGGAGCTTGCACATGCTTCTCTGAGAAGAGAGCACGCCACTGCTCACTGCATTAGGACTTAGTATCTTGGGGTTTGGATCCATTAATTAGTGACTTTTTCAGCCTCCACCAGAGAAGATGCTGGTTGGATAGGACTAAAAGAATAACTTCCGCCCCATGTATAAGCCACATATTGTCACAGAGAAACTTCAGGGTGATGGCAGTAAAACAACTTTGTGATAAGATTTTCTCTGTTCTGCACTGCTGGGGTGAAGGTGTAAAGTCAGCGGGCAGGTTAGAAGGGTAGGAGAGCCCCTTTTGCCTGACCTCTTTCTTTACATTGGAACATCAGATGTGAACCATAGTATGTGATACCCTCAACTCTATTTGATAGAGTTACATCCACATCTATCCCAGTAATTTTTCTTCTAGGCTCAAGGTTGACTCAAAATATGCCGTTATTTTAGGGGCAATGTGGGGAAGGTGGCACAGCCACACAGTCCACATCCCTCTGGATCCAACACCTGAAATCTCATGTGTCTGCTGGCCCCTAATGGGGCTGATGGAGTGCAGTAAGACAGCTTCTCTTGGCATCAGCATCTCCCTGTTCATTGCCAAAGCTGGAGTTCTGTAAACAGATCTCATCCTGGCATATGTTACATTGCCATACAGGCAATGCTCTTCTAACTGATTAATAACAAGCAGCTTGATAGGATTTGGGGAGGCACTGGAGTAATTAGTAAGATAAGGCCAGGTTTCTTTGTGCTGCACTTTCAAGGATGACAAAAGCTTTCCCCCTGAAGAGTTTCACTGATAAATCTGTATATTATAATAATAATAATAATAATAATAATAATAATAATAATAATAATAATAATAGAAGCGTTTTGCTAAAATGCAAGTTAAATATTCCTTTAGGAAATAAGAGGAGAGGAAGTGTTGAAGTGTTCAAGCCTGGGTACCGATGGGAGGCCAGGAGAATGGAAGAGGAGATGAAGATATGTCAAAGCTGATCTGTTAGGAAAGGACCTGCTTTTCTGCCTCTGCTGATAGCAAGGTTTGGTGTCTAATCTCCTAACAGCTAGCATGTTCATCTTGGTAGGCGTGCTGGCAGGGCTGACCGTTCAGTGCTTACAGCCTGGGCTGTCCGTGCATCCCCAGCGCACAACGCGCTGATTCCCTCTGGTAAGAGGGCAAGGTGGGTTGCTGTTCTAAACTAGGTGCTTCTCTGCCCCTCCACCGGGTCGCTCCCACTTCTGCGGATACTGGGATGATCAACAACATACAGGCTGTACGAGGCAAGTTTCAACTTCCACATAGCTGGCTGTTTAGCTGCTGGTGGCCGTAGGATCATAAATACTGAATATTGCTTATTCATCTTCTCAGCAGGCATAGTTTCTGTTAGGTGTAGTGAGAAATTATGGGTGTGGGTTTGACTCATACAGAATAAGTGACCAGGTATCAAAATTAAAAAAAAAAAAAAAAAAAAAGGCTACAAATGTTGCCAAAGTGACAGCTGTTCATTTACTAAATATATCTTCTAATATTGCCGGAACTTTTAAAATAATCTAATTTATATGGAATATTCCTCACTAATTGAAGCTGTCTCTTTTTTATTAAATAGAAAGGTTACAAAAAAGTATATTGACATTTTGAGAGTGATTCCTCTCAGGAGCACATTCACTGTTATGAATAGGATTTTACATGATGCAAGCCCCTAAATGCCAACAGTGATATGAGGAAACCTGCAGATTCTTGTAATTGTAAATGCAATAGGCAAGGCTTTGGGCTATTGCATCCCCTTTCTGGAGATCATTGTTGTAAAGCTCAGTGTTGTTTAGCCCTTGGTGTTCTCATTTATTTCCATAGCTTTTTCTGAAAGCAGAAGTTTGAAAAATGAAAGTCTTTCAAGAATAATCACTCTCTAAACACTTAATGCTGCTGTGACAGCACTGTCTATCACTCAAGATTTAACTTTGGAAATCCACATAACAGAGGAAAAAAACCTTTTCCAATTAGCCGAGACTGGAGGCAGATTAGTTCTCGAATGCAGCATTGAGAGATGCCAGGGTGTATATTAATGGACCACAGGAGCTGACTTCTGACCATAATTCTGACTGCATTGGGTGGTGCATAAAATGGAAACAGCAGCTCTCCTGCCTAGAGATGCAGGACTAGCTAGTTAATGTGAGCTACCCTTGGGTATATCTCATAGGTCTTAGTGATCTACAAACCTGTCAGGTACAAAATATGTCATCCTCATTCTTTTATATAGATGGGGAAGTTGAGGTGTGGAGAGGTTAATAGATTGCCCAAGGTCATACTGTTCTTTTGGCAGACCTAAGAATAGCACCCATGCCTTCTGTCTCTAGTTTTATGGACACGTGCACACATTTAAGTCCTAGCCATAAAGTCTGTTGAACAAAGTTTTTCCATTTTTTGGTCTGTAGGACCTGATTGGCACATGCCTTCATGATCACTGTGTTCCAAAATTAGCAGTCTTTAAATCCTTTTGTAGTGTAATTCTCCTTGTTAGAGCAAAAAGATGGTTTTCCCCACTCAGCAAGATTTTGATGTTTAGATCCAATGTGGAGCAAGATTTGTAGCAGTTCTTGCATCAAGAGTTTAACATTGCTTTTTTCAGATCTGTAGCACAGACTTCTATCACTTGAGCTAACAGGGTACATTGTTATACTGCTATATGTCATATGATCCTGTTGTTAAAGGATGCAGAATAAAGAAATAATCAGATGCACGCTGTCAGGGAATTTCACAGTCCTGGCTGACAATGGATGACGCAGGAGAGATGGGTTCAGTTTTAGGTCTGTGCTGCAGTTCCCTTGCTCTTGGTCAGTTCTCTCTCCTCTTGAGCTCGCCACTCTCCCACAACTTTTCTTCTGATCTCTTCTTTCACTCACTCCACAAACTAGCAAAAGTTAATCAGTTCCAACTCACTTTTCCGAATTTCCATCTCCCTTTTAGCTTGTAGTCACCCTGTGTTTTCTTTCCCTTGGAGCCTTCTTTTGATCCTACACGCCTCATCTTCTGCTGTCTACTTGGCCCATAACCTGACTTCTTCCCTCTGAACTCCCAGCCCATCCTGGGGCTCTTTCTCCCACCTTCTTTGTGCCTTTTTATGTCCCCACTCTAACTTTGATCCCTCCTATTACCTTACCATACTTTTTTCCCCCTGTAGATTGCAAAGAACATATTCCCATTCGCAGTGTTGTATGTAAGAAAGAGCTGTGCAACCTTAACCGTAGGCATTGCTACCAGTAATACATATTTATATTTTATTTAGGCACACAATATTCTTTCAGAAGAATTAGATAAAAAGATCACAGAACATTAAATGACCAAAATAATTTAATCTGACGATAAGAAAATAGAAGATGGATTGAATAAGAGGCAAATGCTGCGGGGCGGGGGGGGGAAACAAACCAAAAAAGGCAATAAACAAACCACAGCATGATGTAGGCAGATTGAATGCCATCCTTGGGCAGTCCTACCCAAACCCCTCAAAAGAACTATATTCTGGGCCCCTTCTTCTTGAACAGACAGATATTACTTGGTTTCTTCCAGATAATACTTCTAATTATTCTAATTAATGCTTCTATCTGTGACCACTTTTCTGGGATTTTGAAGGGTCATTTTTCACTTTAGTATTTTGTGGTGGAGGGACAGGAAGAATGAGATGTGGCCTGACCAAAGGACCACATTCTAGGAACTCTTTTATTCTAGCCCAGCTCTGAAACAGACTCTCACTGCATCCTGGACTAATCACCTAGCGTCAAAGTCTTAACTTCTTCAGGTTTCTAAGACAGAGATCGCAGTGCTGATCCAACTACTTCGGAAGGGTATTGCACCAGGACTCATTCATGTTAAGCAGGATGACACTATAGCTTTGGCTTCTCCTGCTGATTTTGATAGGAAAGGTAGGTAGTTATATTTTGCACCTCTGTTTGCTTCCAGGAAGCTATTGCACTGCTGAGCAAAGATGAGCCTGCAGTCCCTGTACCTACTGTGTTGCTTTTATTAGGACTACGACATTAGAGCCTTGGTGACCAGACAAAAAATAGGACATGGCTGAAGTGTTTGCAAGGAAAGGAAGCATCACGGAGAAGATAATAGCAAAGCATAGATTCTAGTTTTCATGTGTCTCAAGCTACTGTTGTAACTACTGGGCCAGATTCCCAAGCACTCTGAAGTCTCTTTTTCTTAGGAATGCAGGAACAAGGATTGAATTCAAAGCTGGCTGTCAGTGGGAGAATATAAGTCACCAAGCCAGTGCTACTTTGGGTGTTTTGGTTTTTGGTGTGTTTTTTTTTTTTTGACTGAAGTCATACCCAGTTTTATACTGAGGAAAGATGTGGGGTTTACACTTTGGATAGTTCACTGAATGGATATAAATAACATAAATTGTGCAAGCGCTGCTTGTATAAAATTGGAGAGACAACTCAAACTGCCCAAGGATAGTGAAGCACCACCACAGGGCAGCTGTGGCTGCCCCATCCCTGGCAGGGCTCAGGGCCAGGCTGGATGGGGCTGGGAGCAGCCTGGGCTGGTGGGGGCTGTCCCTGCCCGTGGCAGGGGGGTTGGAACTGGGTGATTTTTAAGGTCCCTTCCAATGATTCTATGAAGGGCCAGTTTGGTCTGTGTGCTTTCCTTAATTTCCTGTAGAAATTGCCAGTAAGGATACCAGATCAAAGAGAATTTTTGGATGTGAATTCTGATTATTGCAGACAATACATGGGGCACATAAAACTGTCATACAAAACCATCCCAACAGTACAGTTCTCATTAAATTGTTTGCAGGTGGATCTGATGAGAGTGGACAGAAACATCCAGGTGTTTTTACTGATCTCTTGAGATGGGGCAACCCACTTGTAAAGAAATTTATTTTACATGTATAGCAGTACTTATACTGGCTTTTAGCATTGCAGTTTCTCATACCACTTATCCAACATTTACCTATTTCTTTTTGCTTCAAGTTACTACTTGAGATTTTATTGCAGCAGTCAGTTTGTGGACAGAGTACAGGGGCAGGCACTCAGGTATATTCAGGTTGGTTCTCACTAGAAAAGGGAACAGTGTCCTCGGCAGTGCCAAGAATGCACACAGAACTAACAGACTAATGCTCCTACAGTGCCAAGGAGAATAAAAGAAGGGCACATTTGCTAAGAAGAGAAACTCTAATAAATACTAAAGGGATAAGAGTATAGTCTAAGGTTAGGTCAGATCATTAGTAGTTGGGCGATGTGTATCCTATTAACAACTCAACATTTTATAACAGATACTATCATGTCAAAATTGTCAGCTGATTATAAATATTAGCTGCTTTTACATAAGAAAACCGCTGTCCAAAGCTAGTATGTTCAAGTCATCACTAAATAAGTCCCAGTTAGAGCTAGTGACTGTAGAGGATTATGCTTAGACATAACTGTTCCTACTTTTGGGTCAGGAAGTTTGCTAGATGCTCTCTCAAAGTCTCTTCCAGTCTTACTTTCCAAGCCTTAGTAATGTCAATGACTTTACAATGAGAACTTCCTTGAGTTTCTACAGCAGTGAAGCTGGCATAATATTTACATTTCCCAGGGGTATAACAAGAAGCTAAATCAAGAAATATCATCAAACCTTGCTACTCAAATAATGTTCGAGCTCTGAATATCACCAGCTTGGGCTAAAAATGAAAAAAATTGCTAGTTCTTCAGTTTTGCCTTCTGGGTTCCAAAACTGTCACATTCATGTGGCTGCATGAGGACCCTAAGAACAAGGAAATTCCATTTTTCCTCCCAACAGAATCTCTAGATACTTCACGAATTACAATAAAAACTGCCACCACTGTTTGTGCATAAAAGAAATCTGTTGAGATCCCTGGAAGTGAGGTAGTGGAGTAAGTTATTGTATCCAACAACTATCAAGGGACTGTGAGGGGTCTGACACATCAGACTTTTCTTCATAGTTAATCAAATGGTCTGAACACAGGCAGCTCTGTGAGCCTGTGGACGTGTTCTGGAGCACTCGCCCGCACAGGTTGAAGGCAGACTTTCTTAGGCCAGTACTCCCCTGTGAGGGCAGCCAAAACTGGAGAGGTTTGAACCCCAAAGCTGAAGTATGTTACCCATCACAACAGCAGTTTTTAACCCTACCAGGAGAGGTGGTCCAAAAGAGGGGCATGAAAGCGGCACTCCAGCTGAGATCTTTCTCACATCATTCTTCCATGTACACGTGTTTTCTTCGGACTCCCAAATCCCAGGCTGCAGTCCGTATCCTCATGCAGCACTACAGGTTCCCCTCACTGCTGGCTGCCCAGCCTTGCCCCTTCGCCAGCTCCCAGAGGGCTGCCTCCGTGCAGGCATCTTCCTGTAGAAAGCCCTTGACAAAGAAGTACAAGAATTGCCAAAGAGCAGATCGTTTCCCAGCAGTTCACGAGAGAGTGAGCAGTAACCTGTTAATTACTGTTGGAGTGGAATTTTGAGAGGGAAGTAGGAGAAAAGGAAACTGATTGACCTGAATTTGTAGACAGGGGCCAGCTGTTGTCTATGGGCAACATGCAGTTCACAAAGCTCTGGAGTGAGATGTCTTCATGCTTTGGGGACAACACCGTGAACTTTGTACCTTAACCTCAGCCTGAGTCACATCCAGACAGACAATGCATACTGGCAGCTGGGCTTATTTCAGAATGAGAATCCCTGTCCAGCTTAAAGCAGATCTTTTCATTCATCTCCAGTGTTGCTCCTTAGACAAGTGCAGCAGAGCAGCGTGTAGCCTGCTCTTGTCAGCCATGCAGAAATGTAGAATGGTGGAAGTACAGTTAATCGATAAAAACACCATAACGAGAATATACAGAAAGATGTCATAACCCTTTTAGAGGGCATCTGTAACAAGTTTATTGTTGCAAGAAAGACCAATCTGTGAGAGAGAGAGACTGAGTAAAGTTGTAGGAGGATGGTGATGATGACTAAATAAACAAGCCACAAGCACGTGCAGTGGATGAAGGTGTCACTGGCTTTTCATTATTGGTGTTTGGTAACACCAGTTGGGGTCAGGATCCCCTGAACTCACCTCTACAGGCTGTCCCTGCCCTGATGAGTTTACAAGATGAGAAGTCAGGTTCATGCTGACTATGTTTAAAAAATATGGACCTAAAAAATTACCAGGTTCAACTAATTTGCATTCCAGCGGGGTAACGGAACTCCCAACTTGCTGGATGCTGACACAAAATTCTTCCTTTCTGCAGTATCAGTAATGGGCATAAGCCCCGTCTATTTATGCCATCTACAGTATAATATTTGCATTTCTTGAGTGGCACCGGAACTTTTTTTCATCATCAGGCCTTTTAAGAACACTTTTAATGGTTCTCCCTAATGGCTTCTGACTGTGCTAATAAGTATATTGTGTGCAATGTGGCATATTTTAGGGATGTAGTAGACAGTAGATGAGGGGCAGCAGACCAGCCAGTGCGAGTGTAATGTTTCATGTTGCTAGCAATTTGTTCGTGTTAGAAGATATCTCATGTTAATGCAGCTTAAAAAAAAAGTTATCAACCATGTAAACATCACTTATTTACTTTAGCTTCAGTATTTGACAAAATTATGAGGACTGACGAATCATTGGGACCACGGTTTCAAACCAGGGTGGCAGCTTTCACTGAATACAAACGTTTCTGACTTACCCTCCTGTGAGAGGAGAGCTGAGCCCTGTGGAGCCTATTATAAAAGACAGTTTGATGGAATAGGCTGAAATAGCAAGATTTATAAATAAAAGAAGATCAAGAGAACTGTACATAAAATAACCCATACCAAACTAACCTAATTACTCTCTATGGTGAGGTCAGTAAGAGAGCTGATAAAATGAACGTGTATGACATTTCTCTCTGTTAGACATTTGAAAGCCATTCATAAAAATCTCATATCAAAGAGTATGACTCTTTGACTGCTCAGGCTGCATAAGAAGGTCCCACATGTTGAAATGCAGATGAGCAATGAGGAGGTCATTCTTGGGGCCACCAGGTTCTTAGAGGGGTAGGTCGCTTGCAAAGACCCTCAGCCCAGTTTCCCAGCTCCCCGGTGACTAAGAGCAAGGCTGCATGCAGAGTAACAGTGGTTTCTATGACACATAGAAATGCTGTTAACTTCAAAGGACCTGCTAAACAATTCCTTCAAAAAGCACAAAATATGTTGGGGCAATGGGTTAGGAAATGGTTGATGGTAGGTAACGTGGGAAAATGTGAAGCGGAGCACTTGAAAATCCCAAGATCACACAGCTGGCAGTGTTTAGGGAAGACATGGAATGTTCTAGCACTCTCTGGGGCTTTGGAATCCTTGTTGGCAGGAACTAGAGCAGAGCAAGGAAAGAAAATGTATTTCTATAAATGTTCAGCCATGATGTTGTGAAGCCTAATCTTAGCCTTGTATGCAACCTTTCATACTCACTTTAATGAAATAATTGAGCAAACTTGGACACAGACAGCAAAAGGGGCAATTCACCCTGGGTGGGAGTGTATGTACAAACACCCACGTGCCACTTGAGCCCATGGCACCAGCCTTCCTCTTGCTGGTGACATGTGCTGGCATATTCTACCTTGCAGCTGAGGGCAGAGGATAGGAATGTGCACACAATTCAGCTGACATGCAGGGATTTGTTCAGTCTCCATAACCTTTATTTTTGAGTAAGAGTGTGCATGGACAGCATTGAACAGGAATGTCTGCCTCCTGAACAGCTCCACGCTTCCAAAAGCCATAAACCTGGGTAGGATTTAGGAGCAGATCAGTCTCCCTGATATATCAGCATCTCTGTAGAGCTGCCAGCTGAGACTGGGACATAGACCTCCAGTTCATTTCCAGCTGGCTAAAAAATCCCCTCAGATGGAAATGGCTTTCATACCAAAATTAACCTGGGCTGGTTTCAGACCAATATCTTAAAGGCGTACAGTTTTTCTACTACCCTTTGAATCATCCAGTCCCCCAACAGGGAACTTTAATGCCAGTGCAGCATCTGCTGTAGAATATTTATATTCAGGGCTTCCTGTGTGAAGCTCTGGATGGATGTGATTACTGAGTATGTTGGAAAAAGGACAGTTTACTGCCTGGCTTTTATTTCCAGCTATTTTGTATTTCTATGCAAGGAGCTTATATGCCATGTTGTAAACGGCTGGTTTTCTTGTATGATGTCTCTTTTTTTTCTCATTCTCTTAATGGGCTTCTCGCTAAAACTGACGTTTCAGCAACATTCCCATTATTAGTTATGATGCCAGTAAATGGAGGTCTCAGTAGTGGGTGAAATTTAAATTGGGTTTGAACAGCATTCAAATAATTCAGCGCTTTACTTTCATTTGGTGGTTCAGTTTGCACAGTGTATGATTTAGTTATTCACATTTTAGTTACTGTGTTGATGTTGTTTAGTGAAGACCTTCTTTTGCCTGGGACCCGACTACAGCTCTCAGCCAGTCTAATGTTGTTTACTGTAGCTAGCATGAAACTAATGTTTTGTTCTCTGGGTTCCTGTTTGATGTTATAAGCCAAGTCACACTAGCTAGTGCAGGAATCATTTCCATTTTGCTTTATACTGCTCACATGAAAAACAGCTAGCAGTGGAAAAGGACATATTTCTGAACATAAACATCAGGTATGCTTTGCTCTGTTGGGAGTTTGTATAGTATAGTGTCTTGCATAGGGCTTTACTTCTCATTCCAAAGAGCTATCCTAAACTGCAGCGACTGATTTGAAACAGGATATAAGAGACTAAGTAATCCAAATCTGTGTTGTGAAAGAAGTCTGCAAAGTTGACGCCTTTCCCTTGGACATCTTCAATCATCCTACAAAAGATCCTGACTGGGAAGAAGTTTTCATAACTGAGGCTTATATGAGTCTTGGTAAATATCTCCTAGTAAAGAATAAGCTTAGTACTAAATATTAGTCAGCATTGTCTAGAGGCACCAGAATTCTTAGCTTGTATTTCCAGATGTTGACATTAACTCTGTGCATTTATTTCTTCAGCTGTAAAATGAAGACATATATTATCATTATCCCAGGCCAGCCTGGGAGGAGTTGTACTCAGAGGCTGGCTTTGCCAGACCCAATCAGCTCCCAGCAGTTCCACATCTGCCCTAAATGTGTGCCAGGGGTTTCATCCAAGCCCTGCACAGCTGAGCCAGCCGACGCAGTCATGATGACAGATAGAAGCTCCAGTAGGCTCCATTCCTCTGACTGGTGACCTGAGTGCATGAGGAGCATAGCTTCTCCTCCTCGGGAGATGCCATTACAACACGATGCAGCATCATCACATCACTTGGTGCCGTCATGACGTGATGACATCAGTTCATGACATGACGGAGCAGCACCTGTTTATCGTGATGGAGCAGTATCTCAGGAGAATGCCCAGTTTCCTCTTACATACACTGCATCCTTCTGTCGGGTTGGAGATTCACCTGAGTATGGATGTTAGGTTATACCCTGGTGTGTACGTATGGGAAGCACAGAGTGAAAATAATTGACCCCAAATAATCTGGTCACCCACCTTGGCATTCAGTCCCACGTATCCACTTCTCTTATCTGAACAGAAACTTGAAATAGAAAAATTAAATACCGTGAGCCTGATTACTCTTCCTTTCATGTGCACACAAATCAGAATGACTTCCAGTGAATTCAGCAATAGGTAAAGCATCTGTCTGTGAGAGCAGGCTTGCACTCCTAAAATACTGAAAAGATAGGTTTTAACCTTTACATTAACACAAAGGATATCCCAAGCTATTAATAGGATGCATTTCATTTTTGCCCAATAGCCTAATTAAGAGCTAACTCATACTTGAGGAGAAAAGGAAGCAATTTGATTTACAGTATCTTATGTGATTAAATCACCAGGGAAGAGAAAGAAGAGTTTGAGATGGAAGGAGGGGAGTTTTAAAACATATAATTTGTGAAGAATGGATTTTCTTTCTTCTTACAACCCTTTTGCCTCTGTGTTCACAGCTTCAAAAGGATTCACTGACTTTTATTTATTTGCCTAAACTACTGATTTTTCATCTTGCAGGGTGGCTTCAAAATCCAATGTGAACTTTTTAAGGCACCTAATGATCCATCCTATTATCCCCCAGGACAATGCTAGTTCCAGTGATTTCATGGGGAACTGATTCGGAAAATACCCTTTTTCTCCCTTGAAGTCTCCCAGGCCCTCGAATCATGTTGATGTCTGGATACCTCCTTTCTTTGCAACAGTATGGTGGTAGCCATAGGCAGCAAACAGGCCTGGGGTGCGGGTTGATTGGAGAAACAGATTCACACCGTATGTAGCCCAAACAACCTACCTGTGGAACAGCTCAGTTTCTATGCCAAAGATGAGACCTTATTGACAGGTAGTTTTAAGAGCAGTACAGATGCACAGGATTCCTTGCCCTTCTATCTCAGCACATAATACTGCCTTTTTTTAAAAAAAGTCCTCCTTATTGATTTTCATTTTGCTATAAACATACTTAGAAACTTAGATAGACTTGAGAAACTGTAAGCGAATACTGACAGAAAGTGTCACGGGGCTTCTAAAATAGTGTTTACAGGTATTGTTGTTGAACTAATAAAGAGGCAATTCAGAATGTAATAAAGCATTGCCAACTTTGGTCATCAACTTCGGTCAGAAATTTCACATGCATGAATCTTCATGAGTGAATCGTGCCATGTGATAATACTGATGTTTTTCATCTGTTCATCTCAGTGCTTTAGAGGTGTCTAAACATTTTACTGACTGGAAAATTGTGGCACTATGTAACCAAGGGATTTGCCTAAGGAAACACAGATGATTTCTGCTATAATTAGTGCTAGAAATAAGGTCTCTTGATACTCTGAGCTTAACCATTAGACCTATTATCTCTTATAGCCTATTGTAGAGAAAGTATTGTGGCAGAATTGCTGCACCTTTTCTTCTTAAAACAATGCTGCCAGAGCCTAATCCCATTCTGTGCTTATTTGGAGCATCCCTTCCATTTCCTTCTTTACAGGATCCAGGACAGAATGGAAATAGAGATCCTGACTCTTTTTCAGATCCTACTTTTCTCCCCTCTATTGCACTAGAAGCCAAAGGGAGCTTAGGCCAGTTTGAAGGCAAAAATATGTCAATCACACCGAAAACTCCACTCTGCTTTGCTGATCCCCAGGCAGGACAGGTTATTGCTGCCCCATTGCAGGAATGATTTGGCTCGTAACACAGGAAGAGGGTCTGAATTCTGCAAAATAATTGCCACCAGAACAGGAAACCCTACAGCCTCCACTAAACTAAGGATCTGGCAAACTTCAAGGACTGTACAAAACAAGCGGTTAGCTCTGCTGGGAAGTGGCTGGAGCCGTTTTGGCAAGGTGGGAAATATCAAGAAAGAAGATAATTAGCTGTCTAAAGGAAAGCAGTAAATGTATTCTCACCTGAATGCTTATTTGTTGTTCCAAATTTTTTCGTGGCTGTGACCTTTACTTTCATTGTTGGCACCATCACTTAATCTTGCCTGTGTCCAGCATGCAGGTACACTCATTGCTATGATGCACAGACTGCGTTGGGGCACAGTGGCGGGTGGGGGGAGCACTGTGGAGGGAAGGTGTGACTGGGCTGTGTTCCTTTTCCAGGGTGTCACTTCTTGAGCACTTTGCCTGCAGCAATAGGGTGATACCCAGTGGAAGGTGGAACATATTTAGGGGGCAAGAGGAGTGGCTGGGATGCAGAATGCACTCACCGTTATGTGTCAGTAACCTGTATTTGGCTTTAGCTTTTTGTGTCCCTTTTATGCCCCCCTCACACTCACAGACATGGAAGGCCCCAACCCGCTGCTGTTCTCGCTGATCTTCTTGCTACACTTGACTTTTTAGCCCTGCCAAGCACTCACTACATTAAGCCTATGGGGCATGCATGAATCATGAGCTACCTTGGCCATAATTCAGGAAGCTGTGGCAGATGCCTGTCTTCTGGAAAAATGCCACAGCCACCCACAGCTCGTGGAAGAATTAACCTTGGGAGATGCATGCAACTGCACTAGTCATGTGCATCGCCTCTCCTCTAGCTGTAATAATGTCCAGCGTCTCCTTGGAAGGACACACCACCTGGGCAGCACCTCTTTGTGGGCTCTTTGGTTAGTCCACATCGCAAGGTGCTTCAAAGGTGATCTGACTGGTTTTCAGCGTTCTCCTGGGAATATTAACATGCAACATCATGACAATCCGTTGTTGCTGCCCGGCGAGCTGCACACACTGTGATTCACCACCCTTTGGCCTGAAAGTGGGGTGCCTCTTGAACACACCCTTCTCTCTTTGATTTTTCAGTGTTTGCTGTAGCTGCCTGCTTTTGCTTTAACACTAACCAGGATGAACAGGCCAGAGATATTTTTCTGTCATCTTGGAATAGTCTGATTGGTAGCACTGGGAAGATCAAAATGACACAAGAAGACAGAGACTCTTGCTTTAAAGGAGTATTTCAGATGCAGGAACAGAGAGAAGTGGAGAGATGTAGCGCTGGGGAGGAGAGAGAAAAAAAGACAGAGAATTTGGCTCGGTAGAGCCAGGGAGACTGAGGGAAAGATCCAGGGGATTTCAGGGAAGACAGCACTGTCACCTCATCTTCAGACTAAAGAGCTCAGTAGGGCAGGTAAGAAAAGCGAAGGAAAGGTGAGTAATGTGAGGGAGGATGCAGAGGGATAGGATACAGATGCAGAGGAAAAAAGAGGAAGAAAAAAGTCTCTTAAAATAGCAAAGTATTCACAAAGTTTAGCTTTTAGCATAAAATCAGGATTATAGTTTTCACTTCTCCAGAATAAGTAGCACAATAGACTCAAATCCTTCAAATACTCGGTGTTTAGGGGCCAGGGTTTCTGCGTGTGGCCAGAAAAAAGGCAATGGTCATATCAGAATATGTCAACGGTACTAAAATATGCATGGGGAGAAAGCAAGCAAGCTGGCTGGTGTATAGGGAACAGCTGTACAGAAACTGTCTTTGTACCACTGTAGAGAACCACCAGGATCTCTGTTTGGGAATGCAAAGAGTCTGCTTTGTAAACCCAGAAACAGAGGCATGTTCTGATTTAGGGCTACTGCAGTTCTGCCTTGATGCTTACCACTTCCACCTCGAGGGGAAAAAAACAAGTGCCAGAATGATTTAAGGACAGAATATCAACCCACACTGCTGCAGGCCTGCTTTCCACATTTTCTTGGTTTTATAGTTTTAGCTCTTGTTTCAAGAGAAGGCCTTCTGCATGTGTGTTATATCCCTTCCAAAATTCACACACAAAAGCAATGACTGAAATTCTTAAGGCATTAGCAGAAATTTTCAGAAGCTTGTGAAACATAATTATCCCTTTTACCTCCCCCTCCATCAAAAAGGCAGCACTTTGTAGGGAAATTTTGCTTGTGTGACTTGATTTTGTTGTGTCACTTTTCTTCCGATCATTTGCATTCCAGCCAAATGCAGCAGGGGAAAGGCACTGGAGGCTACGAGGCACACACACCTCCTCAGGACTGCCAGACCTTCATTCAGCCCCTCCTGTGCTACAAAGATCTTGTTGGATGTTAGGAAAATTGCTTCATGTGCCCCACATCTGAGTTTCCTAACTGTAATGTGGCCATTACAATGTCTTGGTCTCTCGGAAGCGGTGGGCAGGTTAATCGGATGCTCAAAGGCCATGATGTGGAGGTGATCGCTGGGTGAACAGGCAAGCGGAAGGCCTCACAGACCCCTTTCCATGGATGCCATTCAGACCCCTACCTGACAAACAAGTATCACATTCACAGCCCCAAGGGAGGACACGCAAGTCCTCGTTTCTCCGTGGGTCTTTAAACCAATGTGGAAGTTTAAGACCAAGGCTGTACCATGACAGTAAGAGAATTTCGCTTTATAGGCAAAGAAGCACGAAGCAGCGCCGATGTCTTTATTTGAAAAACTCCCCAAGACATTTCTAAAACAGATTTTCTGTAAAATCTGTTGCATTCACAACTACAGAATGTTATGATCTGGCACAAAAGTTTTTATAGCTACTCAAATATAATAGAGGAATCCCAGGCTCAGGCCTATAAAACCTTTTATAGAAGAGTCCTACTTTACAGATTTCCTATATAATTCCTGCAAATCGGCAGCTATTTCTGTATCATTTGGGCATTTAACCATTACGCAGGAATGTTGACAACGCTGTTCTGGATGCGGCAGTACTTATTTGATTCATGGATTATTATTTTTTTACCCTATAATTGAAACCTAATTAATATATTGTTTGGGGGGGGGGAATCTGGAAACACATGGTTGAACTTTAAATAAAGTCACATGTTTTGCTCCAGAGCAAAGTGCTTTTTTTTATGACATGCTTCTTTATTCTGTTTCCCAGCTACGTTGCAGTGCGCTTTTTGCTGTTTTGCAAACTGTAACATACAATGATGGTCATTACTATTCATAGATTCATAGAATTTAAGATTGTAAAGGATGATTAGATGATCTAATCCGACCTCCTGCTTAGCAAAGACCAGACATTTCATCCAGTTACCCCCATATTGAGCCCAGTAAGTTGTGTTTGATGAAATTGGATCTTCCGGAGAGACACCTACTCCTGGTGTGAGGAATTCAAAAGGCAAATAATTCCTGTATAGTCCTTCCAGTATTTAATCATCCTTACAGTTAGAAAACCCTAAGTTCTGCACCTTGTTTCTAATTTTAATTTTCTGGCTTTAAATTCCAGCCACTGGTTCTTGTAATATGTCTTTTTCCACTAGATTAAGAAGCCCTTCAAAAACCCCTGTGTTCTCATGATAAAGGTACTTATATGATCTAATCAAATCACCTTTTGGTCTTCTTCTGAATTTAATAATAAGAAAAATCTATTTGTTTTGTAGAAGCATTTACGAGCCCCAATCACAGAGCAAGGCCATGAGGAACTGACAATTTTTAGGGCTCAGTTTTTAGGAAACCAGGGTTAATTTTTCCTCTGTCACAGATTTCTGGCGTGGCTGTGGGCAAGTCACTCAGCTCCTTTGTTTCTTGGGTGCTCACTTACAGGATGGGAATACCACGGGATATATTCCTCCACAGAGTATATATGTTAACAACTGTAAGGTGCTGGGGGAACAGTACTAGTTGCTGTGCTGAGCACAGTAGAAACACTTAACAAGATGGCAATCCTAAAGCATTGTCCAACTAAATGAAAAAAAATAATAATCTCCATGTTAGATATAGGTCAAGGTTGAATATTTCCTGTACTGAACTCTGAAACAAGTGCTGATTGCTGTTGTGAAGTAACCATGTTTTAAATCAAAGCAACAGTGAGGCCTGACTACATTAGGTAACTGAGGGCAATGCTGTGTGACTCGATATGATTCTGACCTCAGCAGTTTCACCCCTACACCATGCAGAAATATCATTTGGATCCCAAAGATAAATGATTCAGTGGCAGGTGACTTGGACTTGAGCTAAACTGACTGACTGAATGCCCTCCCCCCCCCCTTTTTTTTTTTTTTTTTGCACATCGGATCTGAACTTTGAGCACAGGTACATATAAAAGCTGGAGAAAAATACTGTCTTCAGCTGTCCCAGCTTCCTCCAAAGTCATGTGGGACTATACCCAATTTTACATACTGGCCCATCACCCCTTTGGCAGTGTGGCTAGGTCTTTACAGAGCTGTGAAAATTTACAGTCCTGGACAGGGCTTTGCAACTCTGTACTGAAAGAAAAAAAAATTGTAAAGTCAACAGGCAATTCCCAATTACACTTCCAGAGTATGCTTCTAGTCATGCCCAAGGCCTCCAAAAATGTGAATACCACCCAGAAAGATCTTGAAACTTGCCAGTTTGAGGTGGAGCATGTGTACTTCATTGAGTGCCTGGAAAATACATACAGTACGGAATGATAGTGTTGAAGGAACCAGTTCCAGTTGTGGACTCAGACCAAGCCTTTGCTTTGACATGACATCACTTTGGGCAAAGAACCTGTATGCTTCTTTAAATAGACACTCTATGGGCTCTGTAACGTAAGGCCAGCACAGCCCTGAAACATGCAGGTTAAATGCCCCTTGGAAACAGATAGTAAAGGATTCTGGAATATCTTTTGTCTCATTCCTGTGCTTTTTACCTTTCCCATCCATGGTGGCATTCTCAGGATGACTCCTCTCTTACAGGTTCTTTTTCACTCTGGCTTAAAAAATCTGCAAACATCCATGATGCTGTTTCGATTCTCCTTGTGCTCTTAAATACAATGTGGTTTTTCATGGCTTATGGTGAGTGCAACAGTTACTTATTACGTTTTTATCAATGTTAAAGTGCATTCTTTTCTCCTCCTGAAACACTAACATCTGGCATCAAGCAACCCTATGCATCATTAACTGAGGAACTCAGGTTTAAGAACCCCGAATAAGAACAAATCTCCAAAGTCAGGATGTTTATTAGCTATTATAATTTTCTCAGTCTTAATTACCTCTTCCCCTTACTTGTTAATGGTATGTCAACCTCTCACTCAGCAACTGATTTTTCAAGACCACAGGTACACATTTGCTCCAGTTACAGGTACGTCTTTAGCCATGGGGGGGGGGGGGGGGGGGGGGGGGGGGAGACTGCACTAGCAATTACATGAGCACGGACCTGGACCAATTCCATGAAAGTGCTTCAGGTTTAAACAGATACATTTGTTCTGCTGGACTACCATTCAGGTACCGAGCCAGATACCTGTGCCAATCTGCCTAAACTTGAAGCGAGTGTCCTGGCACACTGAGTCACCTTCATGGGGCATCCTGTGCAGAGCTGTGCTCCCCCCAGGCATGCTGGCATCTCCCCTGCAGCTCCCCAGCAGAAATACATAAGCAGCAGCATTTCACCATGAGCTAAGAGGGGGAAAGGAGTAGCCTTGCTGTCTGATTCCTCTCAGTCACTTGGTCTGCACAATGTGCTTTGCAAGGGTGGTGATGACCCCCCTTGCTCACCAATATCCTGCACAAGAGCAGAGCCAGGGGAAGGCTGAACCTGGTTTAACTGAAGGGGTAAGGGAAAGAAACATGTCCATGCAGCAGGTATTGACTGCAAAGGCTCACATTTTTCCTGTGAAATGATCAGTCAGGGGAGAGTTAAACCCACACCTTCTCTAGCATTCACCTGCATTTGCAAATAAATCAGCCATAAGAACAACTTAGACAGCCTCCTCCTACATGGCTTCTCCACTAAAAGACGTGGGAGAACGGCAGTGGTGCTGTCTGTTTTGCTGCAACCCTTTCAGTATTTCAGGTATTGTATAGAAATACACAGGGTCCTGTATAGATTATGGTGCTTTCACTGCAACATTAGGCTGGTTCTCAGAGCTGAGAACCTACACTGACATACTACAAGCTTCTCTGAAGGCTATGGCTTGAAGTCCATGTTCAAGCCCATGTTTGTGTGCCTCGGCGGTGCTTGGTACTGCAGGTTAGACACCGTTTCAAACAGGCCACAGCGCAGCAGCCCCTGCTGCAGAAAATGGGAAGGGTAACGTATGTAGCAGTGCTGTCTTTCCTGTCATTCTCAACAGAATACCAGGTAGATGATGACTCCACTGATTTGCTTCCCTCCCTTTTAGGGCAGCGTTGATTTTGAAAATTGTTGGCGTAAGGTTTTATAATACAGAATTTTATGCAGGCTCTGGATGTTGCTCTCTCCTGTGCACAGCTTGGAAAATAAACTTGCAGCGTTTTTAAGGGTGGTAGTAAAAGAGGCTCCCTGACAAATCTGTATGCATTTTCGCCCTGAGAAATGGGCTTTGGTCCTGAGGTGACAGGGTTAATTGAGCAGCACACAGGTGTGAATCAACACCTTTTCCTGCCATGTATCTTGGCTAATCCCATGATTCTTTCCCCTTTACATTCAAGACTGTTTCCAAATGGCTTGCTGCTAACCAGCCTATCCATGTAAGGGCTGCAGAGATCACAGCAACAAGTACCACACAGTCAAAATCATTTGAAATAACAAAGAAAAACAACCACACAAAACTAAGCCAAAATGTCCATCTCAGCAGTGTGGGACTGTTCTTTAAAAACAGGGGCATATCAGGCCAGGCTTTGCTGTTAACAAACCCAAACAGCAACATTTGAAAGCAATTACTTGACATCTAGAGGTCTGCTGCTACTTACAAGACTACAAGGTCAAATTTTGCTCTGAAGGACACTGATATCTGGATTAAAACAAAACAATTGTAAGGATTCTGGAGAGACAAATCTCGAAGAAACAAATCACCTATGCCACCCTGAATGTGTTGGGTTACCCGTGCCTGCGATGGCGAGTTGCTCTGTACACACACACAGTTCAAGCAGACAGGCTGGAGCATCCAGCATTGGGGCTGCTGAATACATGCGATGCATTTGCAATTGTAGAGCAGCCAGTTGCTGGATGCCAAGCACTTGGAAAAGCAGCTGATAGCCATGGCAATACACATTTGTGTCCCAGGCTTTTCTTACAGGGCGGAGGATCAGATTGCATAATGCAGAAAAATCCTGTATTGTAAAGGATATCTGAACTGCAATGCTGCTTCGTACAGCCTGGATAGCCTGTTAGAGCAGGAACCTGAAATCTGGACCCTGTGGGCCCATATCTCGAGTTATATTTTATCTGTTAGATGCTAACCCAGGTCCCCTGGGAAAGAAAGTATGGATGTAACAGGCAACAGAGTTTGTCTTTCAAGAGTTTGGAAAGCCAAATTCTACACATTGAAGAGTGTTTACTGTCTGCTTCTGACTCTGCCAGGAATGGACAAGCTGTTTATCCTGTTGTCGCTCTGTTTCCCATGTGTACGCTAGAGATTATCCACTTACCAGTGCTGAAACACACTTGGAGGTTGTAAATTGGGAACTTCTGTATGACAGGTCAGCAGCTGTGATTTTGACTGTAATAGCCCACGCAAACCTGGCTTAAACTATGTGCAGTAGGTGCAGCTGAAATACAGGGTGTGAAACCAGACCATGTCCTGGAGAGTGTGTGAAGGACAGTCATAGTCTGCCCATGGAGCAGGAGCTAGAGAGGGAATAATGATGTATTTCTCAATGTTTTATTGAAGTATTAAGTTACTCCATCCATCTCTGTGTTGAACACATCAGGTCTGATGTTTTTGCAAGTCCAATTTTCTGGATCCAAATGTGAGTTTTACTGCTGACTTCCAGCATGAATTGGGAAAACAATAGTGTTTCTTTACCTGATTAGAAGAAGAATTCTCTCTGCAAACACCTTGACCTGGAGCCAGTGCATCCAGTCCTTGTTGCTTCCATTTATATCCCAGAGCTCCTCACTGCAGGAAAACTGTGGCATGTCTGGATGTGACGACGTAAGTTTGGGCAGCGCTCACAGTGCTCCCGGGAATCAGTCTGGGTCTGTGTCACTCCAAAACGTTTATTTTTCCCATCAGAAGCAAAGGATGGAAGTAATTCCCTCCATTGGCAGAAGAAAACGCCTCCTGCAAGCCAAGCCACAGAGTCCTTCAGAGGAGCAGCCTCTCTCCATCGAAGTCCCCCTCCCTTCCCAAGGCTTTTGAACCTCGGCACCAGGGTCCAGGCTGCCAGGAGCTCCTGCCCTGCTGCTGTGCCTCGCTGGCTCTGTGGGCAGGACCAGGGGACCTTGGGCTCTTTGACGCGCAGTGCCCGCGGCTGTTCCTCCAGAGGCGTGCCCGGCGGCCAGCAGCCTCACCAGCATTGCACCGTCCCCGAGGCCAGCGAGGGCAAAGCAGCGCCTGGCCACGGCAGCCTCGTTTGGGCTGCCCAGGGATGGAACGGGAGAGCACGCGGCCGGTGCCCCAGCCCCTGCCCCTGCCTGTGCCCGTGGGCAACTGCAAGGAGGCTGAGCAGCGCGGGTTCGGATTTTGGGAAGATGAAATTGCACTGCAGCTACCCTGAAGCCAGCGCGGCAAAACCCAGGCCTTCCAAAGCCTGGCTGAGAAAGCCCAGTGAATTAGGGCTGTGTTTATTAATTCCGTTATTTTCAGTTTGTAGCCTGCCCTCGTGTCCCACTCAGGACCGCTCCCCCAAGTCACAGCGTGGGTTTAACCCCCCCCTCCAACCCCCGGCTGCCGGTACTGCCCTGTAGCTCAGCGGAGCCCCCGACCGCTCCGGCCCCGCAGCCGGGCCCACCGCCGGTAGCCAGGCGGGGAGCGCTCCGCGGGGCAGCACCCGCCGGGATGCGGCGGAGTCCCCAGGACGTGCGATGGCCGGCCCGGAGGACGGCTCCGGGAGGTGGCGGCGTTCGCCCCCCCAGCCCCCACCGCCACCGGCGGGGCCTGGGGACAGACCCCGGGGGGGGGGGGGGGGGGGGGGGGGCCGCGGTCGCGTGCTCGGTGCCCGCCCGCAGCTGGGCGCGCGGGGCCGGGGGCGGCGGGGCAACGCGGGGGGCGCGGGGCGGGGCGCATGCGCGGGGCGGCGGGGCCGGAGCGGCGCGGGGGGCCGGCGGGCGGGGGGCGGGCGGGGAGGAGCCGGGCCGGGCCGGGCCGCTGCCTGCCCGCCTATTTGAGGGAAATAGCGGTTGGCGGGCGCTCAGTGCCGGGCGCCGCGGAGAGGCAGCGGGTGAGCGGCCGCCGCTCGGTGCCCGCAGCCGCTCGGTGCCCGCAGCCGGCGCGGCGCTGCCCCCCTGCCGAGGACTGCCGCGCTCGTCGCACGAGTGGCGGCGGGGGGAGCCGCCCCGCGGGGCCGCCTCTGCCCCTTCCCCGCCGCGCCGTTAATGGAAACATGGCGATGGCGGCTCCGACCGGCAGCGCGGCGCCCGTCGCCCCGGCCCTCTGCGGCCACCTGGCCCTGCTGCTGCTCCTCGCCGCCCCCGCCGTCCACGGCTACAGCTTCCCGCAGCAGCACACGTAAGTGCCGCCGCCCCGGCCGGGATCCCCGCGGCTCGGCTTGGCCCGGCCCGGCGTGGTGGCGCATCGCGGGGCCGCCCCGGGGCCTGCGGGGGAGCGGCGGTGGCGTGCGCTGCCGTTGCCCGCGGCCGGGCCGGGCCGTGCTGGATGCGGGCGGGCGCGGCGGTCTCCGCCCGCTCCCTCCGGCCGCCGCAGCGGCGGGGCGAGGAGCGGACCCAAAGTTGCTGGAAAGCACAAACTTCCCGGCGGGGCCGGTGTGCGGGGCGGCTGCGGGAGCGCGGAGGTGGCGGGGGGGGCAGAGGCGAAAGAGGACTTTTCTCCTCCGCCCCCGTTTCAAGCACACAATACGATACCCACAGCCAGCCGTTCGCAGCGGAGTTTGAGCATCAGCTAATCCGAGATGGATAGTTCCACAGGCGATCGGAGCTGGGGTCCTTCCTCTCCCTCCCTCTGGACCGACAGGAATCGGCCGCGGTGTAGCCAAAGTCGGAAAGCGGTTCTTTGGGTGAGGGGGCGGGGGGGCAGGGAGCCGCTGCAGGAAAGGATATAAATAGATTTTTGGGGAGGAAGAAAGAGAGCGTTTTGGAAGTTAATGCTTGGGAATATTTGCTAGCGCATCGGGCTCTCTCACATGCCATGATAACCCCGAAGCTCTGTTCCCCCTCCACGCGTCCGTGCGAGATCTTGCCGAGATGTATTTTAAGACACTGTCATCTCCGTTATGAAATGCTGAGGTTTGTTGACACAAAACTGAAAAAAATTCCAGACGGTTCAAAGTAAGGGCTGACACAGTGTCCTTACAGTCTGCGTTTCTGAAGGTGGGGGAAAGATTTCAATGACACGGAGTTAATAATAGCAGTGCTGCCCTTAACTTTGTGCTGCCCCGGTGGATGTGCACTGCTTTATGTCACGATTTTCTTGTCATTTTTGATCTGCTTAAGAGCAGAAATACATGTTTTATTTATATATATATATAATGTCACAGGAAGTATTTTTGAAAGCCTTTTAGATTTATGGCTTTGATCTCCAAGTACATTTCTACAGGCATGTAGTCAGGCCTTCAGACAAGGCGGCTTATTGGCAGAAGCAGCAGTGTTGTTTATTTGGGAGAGCTCTAGCTTACCGTGTTAGCATCTGGCTTTGCCGAAGGCACGACTGTTTGCACTCCTTGTTTATTCAGAAATAGCTCCCATCCAGGCAGATTCTTTCTGGATTCTTTTGGATCGTGCGGCCGTATTTCTGAATATCTTTGACTCTCTGGGAGCCGACAGGTTCCCTTTTCTTGCTGTCACGTAAATAAGAGAAAATTCTTCAGAATAAGACCCTGAGAAATGTCTACCTACAGGGGGAGGAGAGGAAAGGGAATGTGCCCGTTCTCGTCCAAGTACCACAGCCTTATGGCCTGATCCAGCGTTGCTCTCGTATGAATAATCTTTACTTCCATGAGAATCCCTATAGAAGCAAAGGGAATTATGTATGTGGTGAAGCACAGATAAAGTTTCTGGGATGCTTTTGATATTTCAGCAGCTTTTCAGGGATTGTAAGTTGTTGCTTTCTCCTCTTAAGTTCAGAGTGCAGAGTCGTGTTAAAGAATAAATCTCTTCTGGGTACCGGTATGCAAGTCAGAATGTCTTTTCTTTCTAACTGCAGAAAGTTTTATAAGAAGGTTCCCATACCAGGAGAGATGTACTTAAGAGAAGTGTATAATTTGTAAATAATGCATTGGTCTTCCCTCACCCGGGCTCATTATTATCTATGTTGTTCTAACAATCTGCACCAGCTCACCAGCTTTTCAGCCAAAGCAGTTTTATTCCAGATATTTTGGTGGAGCTTACTAGGGTAGATTTCGTTAGCTTTGTGCTGTCTTATCAGGGTGGGCCTGATCCTGTACTGAGAGAGGAGGCAAGATGAGTAAAAACCGAACCCAGTGGCAAAGATTAATAATTTTGTGCAAATACAAAGGAATGGTCCTGAAAAGGCCACCAGTTCTGGATGTGCCTCTGGTGGGAAGTAATGCTGTCTTGCTGCATCTGGAGAAGAGACGCAGAAGGGATGTAAGACCTCAGCCTAACCCGGTATCTTCTTGCTCGTTTCATTCCCCTTACGACCTGTTTTGTGAACCTAGAGATGAGTCACGGATGGATATTTGATGATGATGCACAACTGCTGGGCACTAGGTTAATGCTGTAACGTGGGCTGAAATGCCTTGTGAGCTCTGCCCTAGGGCTGCCGTGATTGTTTCTTGGGAAGGAAATATTTAATGGGAGTAGAGAATACAAGGGTAGGTAGCTGGCACCAAGGCTTGAACAATGCTCCTTAATTGACTGTTCCCCCAACCCCTAAGTAGTTACCTCTTCGCACCCATCTTGTTTTTAAAGACACTGGATATAACTTAAATCTTTTTGGAAGGTTTGTCTGGTCAGAAGCTGAGTTGTGCTGAAGAGATGGGCTGCTGAATTCTTCCTGTTACGAGCCAATTTTCTCCTACTTTGTCCAATGTGAATGATTCAGAGCATTGATTAGAAACCTTGTTTGTCTTTGGAGGCTTTCTCTGTAAATCACTTAAGTCATCTTTGCTACAGGGCTCTCAAAAACGAGGCTGTTTGTTTTGGTGTGTGGGGGGTTTTTTGTGGGTTTTTTGGGTTTTTTTTTTGGTGGTTTTTTTTTTTTTTTACGCACCCCCAGAACTGTTTCATTCTAAAAGGCAGCAGACTGAATGATTAGGATATTTTGCCTAAGGGCAGGAGTAGAAGAAAATAAAGATTTTATTTTTTTTAAATAAAAAAAAATTGGGTTACAATTGTATTCATTATCGTCAGTGGTTCTGTGTGTTGATTCTTGGTTCTGTCCCTGATAAATCACTGTTGTTCCACATTATCTCTCTCCTCCCGGGTAGCATGGTTTTAATCATCTTATGCTGAGCTAAGGAAGGCTCGGCTCAGCCAGTTGTCCAAAGGGGAATTTCTCATTGAGATTTAAAAAGCAAAATCCCAGATTGGAACAAACCCATTGGGGCGGGCACGTTAGGTGATATCCACTGACTGACAAAGCTCCTTTTTGGTATGATCACGTACAAGAATGTGCATCTGTGTGGTCAACGGGATTAATGGCTGTGGAAAGAAAGGCTGTTGGTTGCAGTTAATTTTTCTTTTAAATAGTACACAGAGGGATTCCAGTGGCAGCGTGGTAACAACCTCTGCTTGAATTTCTGGGAGATTTGGCGTTAGGTGATTGAAAGCCTGGTCAGTCAGGAGAGTCCAGCACCTCTATTGCTGTTGTCTCCCATTAGTGGGGGCTGTACGCACGTGAGTGCTGGAGAATGTGGCTGACAGCACTGGCCGCCTGGGAGCAGAACAAACCCCCTCCTCACTTTGCAGAAAGGCTTTTTGTCACTTGGACTTGAAAGAAAATTACCATCTGCTAGAGGGTGGCGATCCATTTGCTTCTTGTGAGGAAGCAGGTGTGCGCAGAATTGCTGTGTGTCTGCTGGTGAGGCTTGGCTTTGCTGCTGCTCTGCAGGGCATCTCTGACCAGCCAGCCAGCAGAGAAAGGGATGTCTGCAGGGGAAGGGACCAGCCTGGGGACCAGAGTCTGGTCCTGCCTCTCCAGTGTGAGGTGTAATGCTTGTCAGATGCAGACAGTAGTTTTGGGCAGCCAGCTGGCGGTGTTACTGGTGTTCCTGTTGGATAGTGAGCAGTGAAGGTTCCTGCCGGGAGCAATAAGGCCTAATAGGTGCCCGTCACCACTGGAAGGTGGGCTTCAGGCTGCCTCTGCCAAATTAATAGCTTCCTTGTAGCAGGTTTTGATTTGTACTTGTGTCATTTCAGCCCAAATGAGGTTAATGATACTGGTAGTGATGGCAGATCTGGGCTGGCAGGGCTTGAAATAACTAACTCCGTTAGGACTGGATGCTTTAGGGTTTGCAGGATGCCATAGAGGAAGCTCCTTCTCTTGTTCTACTGCCCACCAGCTGTGCAGTCACAAAATCTCTTCCAGTTGTGGTTGTGATGCTTGGAAAGGGAACTTGTCTGGAAAGGAGCAGAGAAGTGGGGAGATGGCCCTGCTTGTCTTCCGCTATGCTCGGCTGAGCAGAAGCGGCTCCTTGGGAGAACAGTCTACCCCAGTGAGTGCCTGACAGGTGATGTCGCTCCATCTCTGTGAGGGCTGAGCAGCCTGAGAGCTTGTACCTAGTGGGGACACAGACACCCAGTGTCTCTGCGACAGCCCCATGTGGGCTGCCCATCAGTGGCAGAATCCACTTTGGGGTGCACAGAGGCACCCTCAACTGCCCAGAGGTAAAAGAACAGTCCCAGGGAGAGGAACAAATGTTTTAAAAACAATTTGCAGTATTTCCTTGGCATTTAATTTTTTTTTTTCTCCATTCCTGTTAACTGTTCCTGAGTGCTTCTGCACAGGTCTCACGTGGGGAAGGGGCAGGCATTGCAGAGCAGGGCATTACTGCTTTCTTGCCTGTCCTTGTGATACCCCAGCACCATACCCTGCCTGCAGTGAACCCCTTCAAGTTTGTGGTTTCAGGAGCTCGATTTTTTTTTTTTTTCAATTGCATACATTGAAAAATTGTTAATTTAAATTCTCTTGAGAGATTGTGTGTGGGTTCCCACTGGATTCAATAAGGCTCCTGCACATAGACCTGAGGGTAGAAATGGGCTTATACTTGGTGTTTAACGGGCATAGTTCAGGTGCTTCGCTGTAGTTTTGTGTCTGTTGTATACGTGTGTGCAACAGCCCCTTAAAAGCTGAAGGTGGTTGCATAGGGTCTAAATGGAAACCTGAAAATTTATCCCAGAGTGAGCTTCCTGGTGTTCAGCTTCAAAAGCCATCAGAAAGGCTCTTGAGGGCCTAAGTGCTGGGGAATCTGCACGCTATAATATTGTACATGTGCACAAACCGTACAATTTAGACAATGCTTTTTTTTTTTCAGCCAATGAATTACTTAAAGTGGGATGAAATAAGGGGAAAAGTCTTTACCAAGCAAAATACTTGAGTGTAATATTCAGCAAGAAAGGACAGTATCTGAATGTTTCGATATTTCCTTTTCCAGGACCCTCTAGTAAGCAAAATGTGTTTTGTTAGCAACATTATTTTTTCCTTTTTGGGCTGTTGGTAGTATTTTGTTGTTTTAGAGCTGTTCCTGTAATCTCGCCTGCATCCTCAAGTTTATTATTGCTGGTTTGCATGGGGAATGGGGTTGTACAAACTGTTGTTACCAGAGTGTTGGTTTGTATCAATAAGCTATTGGCATGGGTTCCTTTGGGCTGAACCATTTGATCTTTCAGAGAACAGACGTGGATTTTTGTCATAACTTTGACAGTTGTCCTATGACCCTTGTCATTCTGTCTTGGCCATTATCTTTTGGTTATAAACATCATAAGAACTAAAAAGCGTTTACCCAGACCAGAGGATTAATTCTTCCGCTGTGAACCGAAGTGTTTCTCGCATTGACTGACGAGTGAGCGATCTGGACGTTTAGCCAGACCAGCCTGTGAGGGGTGAAAGGGCAGCAGGGCAAGAGACACATGGATCTGAATGGCAGTCAGGCCAAACAAAGGTGCATGCTCTGTGGTTTCTGTATATATTAATTAACTCTGCCCAAGGTCGTTCCTCCTGCCTGTGATGAGGCTGCCCTGCCGCCTCCCCGTAAGCTGCTTCCCAGGCTGGTGGGGACAGCGCAGGGGGTGCTGTGCAGGGCCACCTGAAGCTGCCTTCCAGGGGGACCAGGATCAGGCGCCTCCCTCGCTTCTAGTGGAGGCTGAGAGCTCCAGAGGAGGTAATTGCTGATAGCAATCAGATTGGGTGCTAAATAGGGATATAAACCATTTAGTGCAATAGCTCTGATGATGATAAAGCCTTGGGCGCAGTTGCCAAAACAGAAGTTGAGTTTGCATATTTCTAATGAGCCAAGTGCCATTGTGCAGTAACACCACTGAAGTGTGTGGAGTTAAACCCTAGAAGTAGAGCATGCAGCATGATTTTTAGCTCTGATTTGTGTCAAAAATCCCCAAAATTCTTGCAGTGAAAAGGAGACCTTTAATAAGAATGAGTCTCCTGCCCCTTGGCCATGGTCCTTCTTTCTTTGCCCACTGAGTGTGGGAATGATCCTGCTCTCTCCGTGGACCAGGCTGGAGCTGCTGTTCCACCAGTGGAGATCTGTTACAAATCCGTGGAAGTCCCAGGCAGACTTTGGATTTCCTTCAGTCCTGCTGATGTTCTGCTACCCTGTCCTGTATGACACTTGGGGAATTCATGAATCAATATGGGTTGTGCCTACAGTGAGCGTGTGTTTCACTGTGATAGAAAACCCAGAGTGATGGATTGCAAAAGGCACGTTCATTTACCTGACAAAGGTTGTCTCTCTTGAATTATTTATGAGGCTTCACAGCATGCTAGTAAATTTTGTAAAAGCAATGGAGTCCTGGTAATGTGAGCTTTTTCGCTGCAGCTTCCCTAGTAGAGTTTTGCTGAGAAGGTACAGGAGGTGGGGGATGGTGGAGGAGGAGGAAGAAATAGGCAACAAGTGGAGAGATGGAGAAAGACTGCTGTTTTCACATGCAAAAGATGAGGTGTGCAGAGCAATGAAGTGCGAATTAGATCGTGCAGTGCATTGGAGCAAAAATCTGTGTAGTGTTAGAAAGCAACTTATGCTGTAGGGAAAGGAGGGGGGAGGAAGATGTGGAGTACAGATACAAGGACGGAGAAGGGTGAAAATCCCATGACCAGAATATGGGCAGTTTCCCATCTGTAGGAACGTTGTTTTCAGGGGTAGTTTCTTTAAACCGTGTGCTCGTTATGGTGAGGTTTTCTTATCTGGGTTCCACTAAATGAAGGGTCAGGCTGGAGTTGGCCAGGCTTTTCTGTGTGGCATTAGGCAACTGGAAGGCTTGCAAGCGTGCAGAGCGCGTGGCTGTGGGCCAGAGGGGTTTGCTCAGGATAACCTGGAAGATGCATGGCCTGCAGGAGCACGAAGTCAGTGTTACCTGGTAGGGAGAGTGAGGGCAGTAAGAACCTGAGTCCTGGCAGCAGCATGCTGGCTTGCTGCTCCCTGCTGGAACACCACCTCAGAACTAGGAATGAGCGATGCGGCAGGCACAGCACAGGTTTGTGGGGGAGCTGCCACTGCGTGCCTGGTTTGTTGGTAACTAGAGCCTTCCCCATGCTTCCAGGCTTCCCAGCCTCTTGGCCTTCCAAGTGCAAACAAACTTACCCCTGAAACTGTTAAACTGGTGGAAAGAGTTGGGAAAGAGTGTTGTATCCATCTCCACTGAAGTGACAAATGAGGATATGATTCTCCTTATAAATACCAAAGCATACCATAAATACCAACTCGTAGCAGAGCTGGGTCCTGAAACTTGTCACAAGCTGCTAGTCTGGTTTATGGTCAGGCTCTGCTTCTTCTCCAGTGGGCACTTCATAGTCTTTTGTCCAGAAGAATCTCGTATCTAATGTCTGAGATCACTCCCATGCATTCTCCAAATGAGAAAACAAAACAAGGACCATGTTTCTAAATATTTTTCAGAGCTGACCTTGTATAAGCCACTTTACGCTTCAAAAATTTATAAAGCTCTCGCTGATTTAGTTTCTTTTGAATAAGAGATATTCTTTTATTTGGATTCTCTTATCAATTAAATTTCATGTAATAATATCTCTGTATTGTGTCCAATGAACACTTTCTGTACAGTCTGACGCAGTGAGGGTCATGAATGCAGTGCCTTGTTTGCATTTCTAATGTATGGTGGGTTTCACAGTCAGATTTTTGGCAGCTGTGACATGGATACCAAAAGAGAGACAGGCTTAAGCCAAGCAAAGTGCCTAATATTCAGCTTTATCAGGTGTTGAAGATTGAGTCAGATTCTGGGTCGTGAGTGGTTGAACGTCTTTTTATTGCTCCATAACAAACTCAGTAGACCCAGGAGGAGCTAAAGCACCATTTCCTCATGTCTGAGGTAGTCTTAGAAATTAGAGGTTTCTACTAAGCATTGACTGTAGTGTCACATTGATCAGTGGAGGGGGAAAAGTGTTGTGTGGGCTCAGGCCCTCTGCAGGGGGAGGGATGCCCATTGCTCAGGTAAAAGTAAACCTTCTGCAGCAGTGTGTCATGCATACCTGGGGAAAAAAGGGTGGAAGAAACAGCATTTAATTATTCAAGACTTGCAAGCTGAAAAGGGTTTCAGGACAGTGAGCTAGGCATGCATCGAAGCTTTGTGGGCACTCTGCTTCCCCTCCTCCCCTGCTTGCTCTGGGAAGGAGGTTAGAAGATTACATGAGTGTGGGGGGAAAAGAAGAATCAATATTTTTCTCTTTGTGAAGCTCTTAGTTTTTATTTATTCTGTTTTTGTTTGCTGGGAAGTCTTAATAACTGTTGATCAGTGACCAAATTGATGACATTATTTTGCCCCCCACAGAATGGCAGCACTTTTAAGAGCACAGACCGGAAGACCACTAGCCCCCAAGGGACCCTCTCTGTGCACAGGCAGGGATGCTGTCATGCCCCTCCTTGGCTGCGTACTGTAGGACTGCTTGTGATTGAGCCATTCTTCCTGGCCTGTGGTTTGTTACAATGCAGGAGAATTTGCCTTTGTCAGTCTTGCATACTGTACTCTGCTACAGCTATGTTAGGTTTAAAAGCTGAGAAACATCAAAAAGTTTTTCAAGACACTGGGACAGATTCATCCCTGATGTAAGGATGCTGTGGGATTATGCTGGCGATCGCTTTCAGGCCTTTGTCTTTTAACTTTTAAATATGGTGGTGGTCATGGTTGCTTCTGATGTGGTTTTTATTGTGAGGTGGAGAAAAGAAATGCATCTGACACATCTACTATCTGCTCGTGCTTTGGTCCCAGTTTCTAAATAACCCCATTTAGCACCTGCTCGCCTGTTTGACCTGGCAACAAAAATGTTGTGTTGGCATTTCTGACATCAATACCGCCTTTTTACCCATCATCTTAAGGCTAAATTGAACCCTTCTGTGTCACTTGTTCCTCTGCTATCTTTATTTGTTTTGATCTAGCCTTTATTTTACAGAAAAATCTTAACCAGCTCTGTCTCCTATTTCCTGCTAGGGGCTGGGGCTCTTTTTCGTGGGAAGTGGCTCATTCCACAGGTGAGCCTCGTACCCTCAGCTTCCCCCTGCTTCCCGGTGCTCCCTGCCCAGGCATGAAGATGGAGCAGCCGGGTGCGAAAGGGCTCTGACCGCTGCGTCTTGGCACGAGGTCTCACTTCACCGTTGTGGCTGCTGAGCGAGCTCGTACCTTTTTGCCCTGTCCTGACAGCCTTACTGGTGCCGTGTTTGCTGGAGCCGGCACACAGCACTCCCGAGCCGGAGGTGAGGCTGCATCCCGAGGCTGGTGCTCTGCACGGAGCCGTGCCTGTGGCAGCGCTGGTGTGCAGGGTCGTCTTTTCCTTTTCCTGCCTTTCTTCTCTTGACAATACTCCAAGTATTGTGCTGAAAGCATTGCTGGTTTGTGTAGTTTATGAATGTGATTATGTGTGCTGAAAGTGGCCTTTTTCATTTTATAAGGGCCACTTGCCAGAGAGTCACCGAAGAAGTGACATTTATTAATGGAGCACATAGCCACCTTCTCATTGGGAAGTGGCTGCCAGACCATCCTGTTCTCTGGAGTTCTGCTGGCTGGTGGAAGAGTAGGTTTGACACTTGCCAGGAAAAAAAAAAAAAAAAGTGGTATTCTTATGGTAGCTTGCATAATAGCTGACTTTCATTCTTAGTTAAGTCTACTTTTTGCTGTGTTTGTGCCATTTCACTGATTATTAGATTCCACAGGGTAGCATGAGGGTTCTTGTATGTGAAGCTTCTTCCAGAGAAAACCAAGCAGCTGCAGAAACGAAAGATTTAGTAAATGGTACCTCTCCCTCTGGAAGAATATCAGAGTGATTGCAGTGCGGTGGTGGTGAGCTGCAAAGGGATCTGCTGTGGGTGAGGTGGTCCAGCTGTAGCATTACCTGAGGACCACGATGGGGTCACAAGTAATGCATATACCTGCAGTTTCTCTACTTAACAGTGTATGCCCCTTGTTGGATGAAGAATTCCTGTGCAAAGCCTAGTGCTTTGGGGGCTGGGTGGAACTGGTGGTGAGAGTGGTCAGCTTGTGGGACTGGGTGAGCTGCAGTTTGTGGTGAGGTTCTGATGTTTGTGAAGTTCATCACACTCCCAAGTCCAGATCCCACAACCAAAGCAAGGACTGTTCCAGATATATGGTGGGGGTTTTTTTGGTCTAGTTTTCCACACAAAACTAATCTTGCTTCCTCGTTTGGCTTGGCTAGGATACAATATTTATTACAATGTCATTCCTAATACTATTTTTTTTTTTCTACCGCTATGATACTGAGGTTTGGTATTTGTCTTCCAATAGTTTCTGAATAGCGCAGTGCTTGCATTACTGGCAGTGATACATAGTTAACCCTGAGCAGGGATAGCTGTGAGGAGTCCAGACAGACTTCAGCCCTTGGTGGCACGCATGGGAATGAGGAAACCAGCTTGGACATTGTTGTTTGTTTAAAATTGATTCTGTGTTAATCTTGCTGTGATAACACAGCTTCTGGCAGTGTGTGGGGTAGCAAGATCCTTGTGGCTGAGAATGAGGGCTGATTCTCACTTTGGAAGAGTCTCTGCAAAGGTCTTGTCTTACCCCTTTGCTCTGAGGCATTTTACACGGAGGAATTTGGCCCATTTTTCCATGGCCAGGCCTACCTTCCAGGTGTTCTTATCCCCAATTGATCTTCTGGCCTACTTTCTGTCCACTATGCTGTAAAAGGTGACCAACCTGTCAGTCTTGACTGGAATCGGGACCAAAGATTGTGTGCCTCAGCCTTGTTCCCTTGGAAGAGTAATTCTTTCATGGTGCCTTTGGGATTGTCCCCCCTCCCCACTGGAGGATGACTGTTGTCCTGTTCTCCATCTTCCACTCCTTATAATGTTTTTTTTGCATGCACTTTGTAATAACACTTGCACTTCCCTATTGATCATTTTGCTGATGAAACTAAGGCCTCAGACTCCAGTATGTTAGCAGCAGAGCAGGAAATGCAGCCCAAAGCACATAATTCCTCGTCCTCTGTTCCTCCAAATGGGCCCATGTTCTTCGTTTTGGGATAAATGTTTCTTCTGCTACATACTAACAAGTCCATCAGATTCAACTGCAAGAACAGAAATGTGGCCAGGAGGGTTTGGACTCCAGGAACAGTATCGGTCCCTTTCTTCAGTGTTGGGAGAGTGGGAACTTCCTTGTGGATGAAAAGCTTCTCTGAAGGTCACCACTCTCTGGCAGATGCCTGGACATCAAAGCCTGGGCAGTGCTGTTCACTGTACAGTTAGGTGGAGGGCGAGAGGGCTTGCTGCCAAGTGCTTAACAAGCTCGGCACTGGGCTATTGCAAATTAAATGGGTGCCCTCTGCTGCATAAGCCCTATGTTGGCCGCTTGTGCTGTGTAAGTTACAGCCAGGCACTTTTCCCAAGAAATGCTCTTTTCAAAATTGCACTTTTGTGCTGATGATGCAGTCATTTAGAATTGGCTCTCTTGTGCTCATTGCCTCCTTGTGGCTCACCAGTGGGACCAGTTACTGGGGGAACTGCAAGGCAGGAGCTCCTCACCATCCCTCTGACGTTTATCCCCTCGGATGGTACCTGAGATACCATCTGAATGTTTCCCACTCCCTGCGTGTGTCTCGGAGAGAAATTCTAGAGGCCATTAAGCTGGGTAATTTACATGCTTCTTGAGCCTGTGCCTAGGGAAATATATTTCACAGGTAATTTCAAATCTCTTGGCGTGTGGAAGAAGTCATTATTCTAAATAGAAAGGGGCTGGTGATGTCACAGGCCCCATTGAGAGGACCACATTAGAGACTGGGATTTTTCTCTTACAGAAAAGTCTGAGGCATTCTATTAATAGGTGTTTGGGATGTCAGGTCGTTTTGGTTTTAATGCTGATACTCATTTAGAAAAGCAGAAGAGAGAATTATCTTGTCATCATAGATTTCAGCTACATGTGAGCATATTGTGTGTGAGAGCTGGGGGGAGACCTGCTGTGGGGTGTCCGTAGGTGTGCGGGTGTCCGGCTGTGGTGGTGGCTGGCTGCTGAGGGTGAGCACCGCACCAGGCATCGGGAGGTTGAGTTGCAGTTCTGAGTCTGCCCCCAAAACTCTGGGTTGGACACTACTGCTTCACCTTTGTAGATCCATTCTCCCCTCCTGAAAATATTTCAGGTTTGACAGTTTCATGTTGATTGGTGCCTTCGAAGCCATGTTTGATGGGCCGTTGCATGATCTGTGCTTTAGCTGTGGTATTGCAGTAGTGAGGGGATGCGGGCAGCAAGTACAGTAATTGTGAAGCAAGGCAGCGGGTGCACTGCTGGCTTTTTAGCTTGAGTTGTCCGGCGAGGAAAGGGACACATCTCTGCTTAGGCTTCAGCAGGGTTTTCTAGGGACCCTCCCCTTCGGAAAGGGGAGATAGCCTCTTGCAGAGGAATTTTTTTCTTGCAGCAGGGGGATCTCCTAAGGTGCTTGGCATAGCATCCTAGTTCCTAAAGGTGCTCCAGCACAGCATCGTCCTTCACAGGGTCCTCCAGGACAAGGAGGTACATCATTTCTGGTGTGAAAATCTGGCTACAGCTGGAGATGGGGAAACTGAGCCTGATGGACCAACATCCTGAGCACATATAGCAAATCCAGTAGTACATTCTGAGTATTTCCAGTGTGGTTCAGTCTCCCCATTTCAATAGGCTTGTATCCTCTTCAAAGGAGAGGTTGTGTATATGCTTTTTTTCTCTTTGGAGGGAGCAGTGTTTGTCCCAGCTGATTGGGAAGACGGGGGGAGGAGGTGACCTGTGAAAGCTGCTGGTTTCATCCCTGTTGCCCTGAGTAATGCAGCAGTACTGGAACAAAAATCAAACGGGGCTTCATGCTTTTGTTGGCCCTGCCTTGGAGCATGTCTGGATGCCACCTTACAGCAGGAGAGGTCTTGCAGACAGCTTTTAGATGTGTATCACAAAGTAGTGAGGTAATGGCATAAAATGCAGTAAACTATTATTTGGGTTTTTTAATGCTCTCCACCCCCACCCCTTTTTTCTTTCATTGCTGAAAGGGACTAATACAATGAAGAGCTTCTGCAAATGAAGGCAACTGCATGTGAAATGACAGGGTACTGGGTGTTTGGCTGGTGAGAGATGCAATGAGTGAGCATCGCTAAGTGCTTTATAATAACAATGATTACAATACTCTCTTAGAAGCCAGGAATCTCTCAGGTAGGGGGATGGTGGGGAGAGGGGTTGTTTAAGATGGGGGATTTAACTAGATAGACATCTAGTGACAGTGACGCCCAGAAAGCCCTTGAGGAATGTTGCATATGATGCTGTGAGAGGCTGCTCCAAAAAACCGAGGAAATTTGGTATAACACAGTTAGAGGCTGAAGAAAATGGCAATGGATGCCCCTAAATAGCAGGAGGTCTTTGTGGGAGAGGTTAATGATATCTTTTCTTGGTAAGAAGAGAAGTTGTAAGCACAATCTCGCAGAGGTCTGACTGGACAGTAGACCTCTATTAGACTCTTTTAATATGGCTCGTGTTTTAGTGATCAGATTAATCATTGTGTGCCTAGTCTGTTTCTGATCGGCTGAAATCTGCAGTGGGAAGGGTGGATGCTGAGAGCAGTCCTCTGCTGTCCCGTGGCTAGTGGGAGTTACCCCAGTGTACCGTTTTCAGCTTGGCCATGTTTGTGTTTTGCTGCACCTCTCCACAGCAGCACGCCTCTCCTGGCAGCAGCATTATTGATGGAGTACCTTGCGTGAACAAGAGCGTGTTGGGAAGCTTTTTCTTGCTGGGGGTTCTGATCAGTCCTTTATTTCCTACTTGCCACTACAGCATAACATCTCTTCCTCACCCTTTCAAAACTCCATTACAGCCATCAGGATGTGCCATTCCTTTATCATGCTTTGCCCCTTATCTTGATCAGACTCTTTATGCAAATGACCCAAGCAAGGGGAGCTGTTTTGCTCTGTCCAGTATCTTACTACTTGCATAGCCAGGAGGTGGTGGTTGTAAACTATCCAAAAGTCTTGCAGAAGCCTGCATCTGCTTGAGTAGTCCTGCTGTTGCTCAGCAATGATGGAAGTGCATGGGGCAACTCGTAGCATCTAATCACAAAGCTGTTTGCATATGCTTTAGATGACAGATATAGAAACACTACCCAAAGTGTCATCTTCCAGCTATCTAGCCTGATTACTCAAGTGACAGCTTCCCTGTTTCTCCAGGTTGTAAAAAAAAAAAAAAAAATAAAAAATAAAAAAAGCTCTCCCATCTCCGACCAACAGTGCAGATCCTGCAAGGTGTGGCTGTTTTGTCTTCTGGGGTGCTTCAGCCTTCCATCTGGTGATGAGGATTTACTGGAATGAACAAGATGCAACAAGCTATCCAACTTTTGTCTAGCTCCCAAGAGACTAATGAATTATACACAGAATAAACAAATAACCTGATGTGTCTGTCATTATATCATAAAGGACTTTAATAATTCATGCAGCTTGCAAAATCCTTACTAAGACCTACCCTCTGTAACCTTATCTTTGCTGTGGGGGATGGGATCTCTTCAGCCTCCACTCAGATTGCATCTGTAAAACAGAAGGAGTCGGCGAAGAGGAAGGTTTTATCATAAAACTTTGTCTGTATAATGGGTTGCAAAGCAATGTGCAAGAGTTATCAGCCATCGGGGTCTCAAGGGGTGCTGAAAATGACAAGTGGCTGCACTGGGTGAAATTTATGCAGGTAGTGTGCTTCATAAAACTGACATCTATTCACTTATTTATCAATTCATTGTGTTTCAAGTCCAGATTTGTGACAGGCTTTGAGATCAGGAGCCCAGTTCTAATCACGTGCAATGAGAGTGCAAACGTGGGGGAACCCACAGACTTCTCTAGCTCCTGATGTGCATCAGCCAGTGTGCCACAGAAACCTCGTTTCGAGATGTGACATAAGAGCACAGCTTTTGAACAAGCAGGGAGGCTAAGGCATTAGCTTTGGCTCTGAACAAAACAGTTAACTGTTTTGGGTAGCACATTGCTGGTATCACCAGTACAGCTCCAGTAATCATAGCCATTGCCTTTGGCTTATCCTGTCTGTGTTACGGTCCTGGAGTTGCATGCTGGTGTTTCTGCTGCCATCACGCAAGAGGTCAAGTATGTGAGCCATCCACAGGACCATCCCCATAGCAGCAGGAACAAGTTGATCTGGATCTCCAGGTGTAAATTCAATAACTAATTTATTCCTGTTGTAAGACAACCACATTCAGTTTTGCTTATAAGGTCAGTAAGTGGCTTGGTTAGGCTCCCTGCCTGGAGAGGACTTCTTGCTGAACTTCTTCTGTCTCCCAGCTGAAAACAGCAAGCTAGTGTACCATCTCAGGGTGCCCGGTTCTGCTTCCACTTACAGAAGTGTGAGTTGGTGGCAATGTGCTGAGATCGGATTTACCCCTTAAGACTGTGAGGATTAATTCTTGCACATTTAGAGTGTATTTGGGGACCCTCATATGGAGGTCCTGCCAAGTAATGCTCTTGACATCCAAGTATTTGTCACAGGATGGCTGCTGCATCGAGTGAGGGCCTGAAGATGAACTCTAGGCCGATCAGGATTGAAGTAACTTGATGATGGGGTTTGTAGCTGGAAGTGCATTTAGGAGAGTGCTCTCCTTTGCTGTACGCTCTGCAGAAGATATTTACTGTGGTTGCGTTGCAATTTGTTCTTTTCATTGCTGTATCAATGAGAGGCACGTTTGATCAGGATGCAGCGCCTGCATGGGGGCCTTTAGCAGCGCTGCTGGGGGAATGTACCAGCTAACACATTCAGTGACTTCTTCCTCTTTCTGTTGGCAGATCGTCTACCAACAGATTGCGATTTTCCTCAAACCTACTCTTAGGCTTTAAATTATTCACTAAATTATCCTTTGGCCTCCAGCTCCTTTGCATATCAAATACTCCTCCAGCTTTTTGTAAAGTTTGAAATTCAAGATATTTTGATTGGACACGTAGCTCTCAAAGAATAGTTATCGTGGTGCTTTGTCATACTGGGAGGGCATTTCAAGTGGGGTCCTGCAGGGATCTGCCCTGGACCTACTTTTATTCAATAGTTTCATTAATAACTTAGGCAATGGAATGGGAAATAATGCTTATAAAATTTGCAGGCGACACTGAGCTGTGAGAGGTTGGATATGCTTTGGAAGGCATTGTCAGAATTTTAAATGATCTAGAAAGATTGAACGGCGAGCTGGATATCGGCAAAATGAAATTCAGTGAAAACAAATGCAAAGTGCTGCACTTAATGGAGAAATCAAATGTACAAATGCAGAATAAAGAATATCTGTCTGGGTAGCAGTGCGGCAGAAAGAAATCTTGAGGATTACCATGGGTCACAAACTTTGAGTCAACGTAGTGCTGTTGTAGCAGAAGGGCACATTTATTCTGCAGTATACAGTACTTTCTTGGACAGGACTGGAAAGGTGATGTTTTCTTCCTCATGTGGCGCTGGGTTTGACTTTTGTCGGAGCACCTGATCTTACTTTATGGCATGAGCCTTTGGAGATGTAGGTAAAATGTAGAGAATCCAGGGCAGAGCAACAAAAAGGTTGAAATGTTTAGAAAACAGTGCAAAAGAGGGAAAGCTGGAAAAAACTGAGTTTGGAGTAGAGAAATAAAGAATTGAAGGACAGAGGATGCAACAGAATAATCATCTTCTAGTTCTTAGGAGCTTGTCATAAGGATTTTTCAGTGTCTGGTGTAGGTGGGATAAGTGGGAAGAGGGAAGTGAGATTTAGGGTGGATACAAAGGGAGCTTTTTCACCACATGGTGAAAAATGGAACTGGGAAAAGGTGCTGTGGGGATCTCTGGCTCACCTTCAGCACAGGATGTAAAGAACAGATTACACAATACTTCATGCAGAGGGTTCACATGTTTAGATGTCCAAGTGCAACTCATGGTGAAAGAAGAATTCCCAAAGTCCCGGCCATCCCACATGTCTGTGACTGGCTTGAACACCTACTACCCATTCTTTTTCTAGGTAGAGTTAGACCTTAAATGGTTAATGCTTCTGTTTTCCAACAGAGAAAAATCATATTTAAGGAACCATTTTCCTATTGCCCTAAAAGTCATTGGTGGGAGGTTGGTGGTTATTGTTGAGTTTTCCCACAGAAAATCCTACAAGAAGATTTGTGCTCAAGAGCTGTTAATGAAACACAGATCTTCTGTATTATTGTCAGATTATTTCCCCTCACTTTTTGCCCAGCTCTAGCTATCCTGCAGGTTGAGTAAACTCCCTAGTTATCCTTTTTATTGTATTGTAATACTTGTTGGGGCATCAAACTGGGGTCAAGATAGATCTGATAAGGGGGTTGATACTTCCTTCTGCCCCCCACCCCCACCCTTGGCAAGACATACCCTGCTGCAAAAAATTGTAAAGCCGAAGCAGACAGAAGGTAGGACAAAGAAACAGGCACAGAAAGCTAGTGTTTGAGTTGAAGAGAACAAAGTCTTTTGGTGATAGAGCTGAATGTAGAACACACTATCCTTCCCTTTCATGTTTCCTAAAGATCTTCCATGAGATACAATTTTAATACTCATTTGTCCCTTCCTTCCCTCCTGTAATAATGTCAGAGATGCTTTCTTATTATAGGGGAGACCAGAAGCTAGAGGTGAATGTCTTGACAAGTATTAAGGAAAGACTAGTCCAGCAGGGAAACTTTTCCAACCCCTCCTTTATATAAACACCTGTGCACATACTTAAAATTAAAAAGGAGTCATAAAATAACTGTGTAGGAGGCTGGGTAATATCTGGAAGCACGGTCAGTAAGTTATTTGGTTATTTTGAAGGAAACGGGTGCTGTCTGCAAGTTGTTTCTGCAGGGCACCTTCTTTTTCCTTGATGGGTAAATACTGGGTCATGCAGGATTTTACAGCCTAGGCATGTAAGAAACTCAGAGGGGACACGAGTGTGCACATGCACGTGTGTGTACCGACACATGCGCTATTATAGTTAAAGGATTAAGCATTTTGAAGGAATAAGCCAATTATAAGAAGTTCCTGCACAGCAAAAATTAGACAACACAGTAATAACTGTATTAAATAGCAATATTTGGGCACTGAACCAAAGCGTATGAATCAGAGTGAAGCATTCTTGGCTGAACACACTGCATGAAGTGTAGACACTTGTGCAGAACACTCTCTCTGTAGAACCCAATAAGCTTTGGGGCAGTGTATCTACTTAGCAAGTAGTTTTTCCTCTTGTCCTTTCATGTTTGTGTGAATCTCTCTCCTTATTTTTTGGGCCAGGAAGATAGCAAGAAAAAAAGACTGTTTTTTTTTTTTTTTTTTTACTATTTTTTTTAAACACCCTCTCTTGCTCGCAGCCAAAGAAGCACTCTCCAAAGGCTGCTTTAAAACAAACAAACAAAAAGTGTCCTCAAGCAGAAAACTAATTTTCTTTCCTCTTCTTTCCCTGTGCTTTTGTGAGAGCCTGCTTGCAACGAGGCTTGTGTTCATTAGTAGTTGGTGTGACTGCTTTACCCACCCCAGGTTTGAGGTGAGGAGGTGTCTGCAGCCTGGAAAGGGTCTGCGTACCCTGAGCCACCACGGGGCAGTGGCAGGGGGCTGAGCTGCAGTACTACATCCTCCTGGTGCTGGCCACGGGCTGTTGGTGTGTGGCTTGTGCTGGTGGCTTGTCTGTGAATGTCTCCAGCTTCTCTACAGAACGAGGGCTCCAGGCTGCCATCTGTTGTGTGCCCAAGTGTGGGAGGATGCGGGCTAAGGACAGCCTGTCTCCTGTCTTTCCAGGCAATTCTCATTTTCTTCTGAAGCCACACAGCCGGAGCGATGGGGTAGCCTTGCAAATGGATGTGGATGTGCACAGAAGCCTCTGCAGCTGCTTGGGTCACCTGGAGCATGAAACATGCCCTGACCCTCAGTCAGGGTTGCTGTGAGCGGTGGCAAGGCAGAGGTGCCCAGCACGCAGGTGTGGGGCAGGTGGGGCGCTTTGCTTCCTGGCCCCCACTGCAACAGGGGTGATTTGCCTCCTGATGTGCTGCTTGTCACTGTAAATATTTTTTAAGCTCTGCTGCTTTTTTTTTCCAAGTCTACTTTATCTCATCTCTAAGAAAAATAAAAAATGCAAATTATGAAATCAGCATTTTTGTAGCTTTCTGTGGGGAGTCAGGGATAAATGGTGTTGTGTTTTTAAAAATCACTGATGTCCCTTGTTGAATTTCGCTGAGGAGGCTATAAACCATACAGGGGAAGGAAACAAACCCTTTTTTTTTAATGGAAGAGATTTCTAATGTATATCCTGAACGTCTGTGATTGTGCTGGCGCATACAATAGTTGTAGTTGTTGAGTTGGAAGAGTCCTGCGGAGGCTCTCCAGCAAAGGCAGATCTAGCTGAGGTGATGGGGATCACTGGGATGTGCTGTGCGTGTCCCTGCTGAAGAAGGGACAGGATGGCAGGGCTGCTGGGCTCCTTGCACGTGGTTCCTTTGGGCACAGAGCTACTGAGTGCAATCAGAAATGCTGGAGCTCAGAGATTTTTCTCTTTAGCCATGTTCATTCACTACAGAGGACACCACAGTGGTACCTGGTTTAAGGGGGGCACTGTGCACGTGGCTTACAAAGGGAGCCTGGTGGCTGCCTGGAGCAGCACTGCACCTGTGCCAGTGGTTTCCCAGTCGGTGCATCCGCTGTTTTCTTTAGACTTGATTTGTAAATGCCACTTCACAAGAGCAGTAGGGCACTCCTGGCTGCGTGTTCTGAGGAGTTATTGCTCCTCAAACCCTGTAATGCCACCTGAGGTGTGCAGCGATGGCCCAGGAATGCAGCGACTGTCACAACTTACTGCTTACAGCTTGCATAGGAGACACACTTCAAAGAGAAATCTCCATGTCTGTAATGGGCCATCAGTTTCTTTACCCTCTTCATCCTTCCTCTGTTTGCCTTATGTAAAATTTTAAGTGCAGTGTCCGTTTGAGAGAAACAAGAGGCAGAAGGTCAACTGAGACAGGGTAACACCGGGGGTTTATGTGTTTTTTTGCTTTGTTTTGTTGTTGTTTATGTATTTATTTATTTAAATGGTAGCTTTCAATCCAGCAATATGGCAAGTGAGATGAAACCTCCAAATTCTGGGATGTGGCCTGCTCTGAAGACTTCTGGTCATGGACATGACCAGGGCTAGAGGGACATAGTAATGGGTCCGATATTCACGAGGGCTTTTGCTAGTGCTGTGGCATGCGTAAGGGATGTGCTAGTTGGAAAAAAAGAATTTTTTACTACCACTGTTAAAGGCTCTGTATAGCCATGCTACACCAAAAAAAGAAGCTGCTTCTGCTATTACTTTTTCTTACTCTAGAAACCTTGGCGTCAACTATGCAGAAATTCCCTCCTGCCTTTTTTCATAGTGTAATACACATATTTTTTTTTTAATAGTGGTATCTAAAGCTTGTACTACAAGGCTTAGCTGGGCTTTTTGGGAGCCTGCTGCTCGGTGAGGCTGGGAGCCAGGTATCATAAGGCTGCACAATTAAAGGGAATTGCAGTCTTTCTCATGAATGAGAAATCCCATGGCTTTTCCCTAAAATAGTAGTTCTTCTTGGGGCGGAGGGAGGGGGTGGAATAAGTTTAAATTTATTTTTTTAAAATAAATCTGCTGAGTAAATTTAAATTAATTGTAAATCCCAGCCCAAGTGAGTGCTCGGTGTCTCTTTTGCATATACCAACAGAGTAACACTGATGCTTCTGTCTTCCTCTATAACTAATCTTCTCTGAAGGCTTGGCCATACGTGACATTTATGCGGATATGAGCAGTTGTTAATGTTGATGGATACAGCTCAAGAGGAGGTGGTAATTTTCCCTCGCTGTGGTGGTGGAGGTGTTCCTGGAGGGAGCTGACACAGGCAGGTGTCACTGAAATCCAGGATCTTGCACAGACCTGGACATTAAGGAAAGGTGTCAGCTCCATAAGTCCTCAGCAGGGTTTCTTGAACCTGTGACTGCGTAGGAGCATGTAATTGATTTTTTTTTTTTTTTTTTTTTTCCAGTTCACTGGACAAACTGGAAGGGGGGGGAAATTAAAACCCCCTCCATTTTGGTGTTTCAAGGTGTTATTTTAAATGACTTGTGTAAAAATAAAAAAATTTTGGTGAAAATACTTCAGAAGATTTATGGGTGACTTTGGACAACCTGAGTATAACTTTGATAGCAAATAAAATGTTTGACTGATAAAGGAAAAGGAACAAAAACCAACCAACCAAGCTAAACCCCCTCAGCTGTGTGACCCACTATCTTTACACTGGCAGTCCCACTGCAAGCTTTGCTTTCCCTCTGGCAGGAAGGCGGGTTTGTAAATACCTTCACCCATCACCTTCCCTGGGTTTCTCCTCTGCCCCAGCCAGGCTGCCAGGGGAGAAGGGACAGTGTTGCCTCTGCCGGCATACAGGAAATAGCATGTTACACTGGAAAACTGGGAAGATTTGGCGTGTGCCATTAAATCCTGTTTTCATCCTCAGCCTTGTATGTTATTTAACTGGCATGGATTTGGCTGTGTGAGTAACATGCGTCTGTCTGCCAGTCCCCCCCGTCTCCATTCGTCCCCTCTCGCCTCACAAGTGATGCTTCAGCTCTGTTCTGCCAATCGTCTCGGGCATCTTTCTCCTTTGATATTTCTGCCCAGCTTTTGGGCCGTGCTTTATCATTCAGAGTCCTCTGTGGCCTTGCTTCTTAGTTGGATTTCTTTTGCTCCTTGATCTCCAGGAGAACCTCTTCCATGGCTTTGTGAGTGGTGGGGGAGCGTGTGTGGGCTACCTGGGGAATGTCTCTGCAACGAAGAATGAAATCATCTGGTGAGACGAACCAAAGTGCAAAACCCCCAAGCTAGTCTGCTCCCTTGACCTGCGCTTGGCCATGCTGCTGGCCTTCTACTCCTGTATTCCTTCTCCGCTTTCTCTGGTGTAGTGTTGAGAGATGAATATTGCTGTGGAAAAAGCACAGACGGCAGTGCTGGGCAGTGCCGAGGCAATCGAGCGTTGCTTTTCCGGGTCAGATGGGAGATTTGACATTTGCGTGGCCAGCGGCTGGAGTCAGGAAATCTCATTAAAAGAAGGAGAGTTATAAAGTTATGTGAATTTAGAAGAGGGTTTTTTCTTGCTTGTTTTTAACTTGGTGTTATTGCTCCGAGTGGAAATCTGTGTGGTGGAGTATGTGGGAGGGTGCTGTGCCTGCGGGAAGGACTGGCAGAGCTCCCTGGCTGCGCAGGGGTCAGGACGAAGGAGATGCCGCGGAGCCGCTCCCGGCCCTTGCTGCAGCCCCGGGAGGCAGCTCTGCCTGCGGAGGACCTGGCCCAGCTTGGGCTCGGATGGAGGAGCAAAGCAGCTGAGCCCTTGGGCACTCGGTGCCCTGCGCGTGGCTCCTGGCTCTGCCCAGGCCCCCTTTGTTGTGCCGCAGCAACACTCCATCACTGCAGTAGGACAGACATCTCTGGTCCTGCCGTGGCTCCATGCTTGCTCTCTGAGGCAGAGCCCTGCCGAAGCAGTAAGCTGTTTGCTGTACACCATGGCACTTCGACCTTGTTAATCACTTTGGGCTTAAATAATTATCTACTGCAACTGTTTATATAAGGAGAGGGACACCCCCACCTTCCGATTTCCATTGTACCTTTTCCCCCCCCCTTTTCTTTCTGTGGCGCCTTGTGCATAAATTTTGAAGTCTAGAAGTTTATAACCTGCCCCAGCCGTAATTCTCAAAGCTGCATGTTCTTGGTATTCTGCCTGCACCTGGTGCTGCAGAAAGAGAGCAGTTAGCTGAGGGCACTGATTTCTTCCCTCTCCCTTCAGTCACCTTGCTTATTTGCCGAGTGTCAGGGCTCTGACTCTTTCTTTCTCTCCCTTTCTCTTTCTCTCTATCTCTCCGTCTCTTGCAGTATGCAGTACTGGGCCAGGAGGCTGGAACAGGAGATTGATGGAGTGATGAGGATATTTGGTGGCGTCCAGCATCTCAGAGGGGTAAGCTGTCTGTCTTTTGCCTGTGCTGCCTTCCTTGTGGCAATGAATGTTCTCATCTGCAGAAATCACCTGTGTGAACACTTCCAATAAGTCAGCCTCTCAGCTCACTCCATGTGTGGGGCCACAGCTGGCTGTGCTTCTGGTCACTGGTCAATTTGATGCATTTATCAAGTGTGTGGGAGTTGAGTGTGTTTTCTGTCTGTCTCTCGGGCTGCATGTCACTACTGTCTGAGCATGTACCTGTGGTTTTTTTCCTATATGACACACTAAATGCATCTTAAACCCAACTAACCTTTCCTCCAGGGACTGAAGGTAGTTTAATTTGTGTTTTAATTTTAAACTTCTGTTGACAAAGCAGGAAATGTTAAAGGATAATTTGACTAGCCCTTGGAAGCTCTGTGTTTTTCAATAGACGTTGCAGGTAAAACTATAATTCTTGTTTGGCTTCTCTTTCCAAGTGCCACAAAACAAAATGCTGTTACTGATGCTGGCATTTGCCTCCTGCTCCCTGACTTAGCAGCGGAGCCCGGCACGGCAGGCTGCAGGAGCCAGACCTCCTCATTTCCCAGCAGTGATGCTCTGGGTTGAGTTAGGGCAGTTACAGGATGGTTTTGTGGTGGTTTATTAGGCTTATGGATCTAAGGGTCTTTTAAGACCTTCCCTGTTTCCTCTTCCCAGTAAGACCCTGTCTCCCCTTCCCAATGCTGTTGTGCGGACTAGCTGTTTTGAAACTGAATAATTTGAGATTAGGGTTATGGTGGTGATTGAAAGAAAATGGGCTTCTCGAGCATGAAAGATATGTTGCCCCCTAAAATTTCATGGGCTGTATTTGTGTTTTCTCATGGCAGTGGCATGTTCTTCTCAGGTGCCAATGATTTATGGGCCTCTTACTGCCTGTCTTACACCATTAGCTACAGTGGTTTCAACAGAACTGTTCATGTTTTATACCGTTGGTTGTAACCCGTTGTCTGAACACAGAAATTGCACTGTTTTCTTTTAAATGCATTTTAAAATGTGTTTAACTGAAGGCTTTTAAAACTCCTCATAGTTTGTCCGTTCATTCGCATTCGTATTTGAGCTCTACAGTGGTGTACCTGGGCTTTGCTTGCATTCATTTCCAAACTTCGGCTGGATTGATGGAAACTGCATGTGCAGCATGAAAACTGTACACACTGCTTTGGTCTATGCATTTGTGCAGTGCAGTTGTGCATGTTGGCAGGGTCTTAGAATCAGAGCTGGCGGTGAAAGTTTTCCAGGCAATACACAGGTGCAGTGGCCAGCATACTACTTAGCAGAGCACATTATAAAAAAAACCAACCAACTAATACTACATTTTGTACATGTTCTTTCTTACAATTTATTCTTATTAGCTTTGATTTTGCTCCTTTGCATGTTAAACAGGTGTATCATGTAATTTTTTTAATGCCATAATTAAATAGAAATTACACCTCCAATTTACCAGCACTTCTATTGGCCAGTCAATCAATTACAGGTAAGAGAGCTTCTCACTTGTTTGTTTAATTCTTCTGATAGAACATAGTGCATCACTTTAATGAATTAGAACCATAGAATTGTTTAGGTTGGAAAAGACTTTTAAGGTCAAGTCCAACCTTAAACCCAGCACTGCCAAGCCCACCACTAAACCATGTCCCTAACTGCCACATCTACATGTCTTTTTAAATACCTCCAGGGATGGTGACTCAACCACTTCTCTGGGCAGCCTGATACCAGGAAAACTGACTACAGAGGGATTGATGGGGTTTTTTGGAAATCTGTTTTGGAACCTTCTAGTGAAGCTGTGTGTGACTGTTGTGTCTGGTGAATGCATAAACCACCCGAAACCAAGAAATAAGCTACTGAAAATTCCAACATGTAGCTGTTAAAGCACCAGAAAGGACTAGCAGAGGCTGTTTGTGCATCTCCAATGGGAAACGGGATGAGGAGTTCAGGTTTGATTCATAAGTGCAATATCGAGTGAATGACACTTAAAGACTATGTCACTTGGTTGTGCAAACTAGCATAGCTTTGCTCGTGTGAAATAGCACAGAGTGCTTCATCCCGAGGAGCTCAGAGCTGTGTTCACAGGGAGTCCTCTTACTCATCGGTTGCATACAGGTTCATCTGGGTTGCAACATGGGAGCTGTTTAATATCATAAAGTAGTACTGTAACCCACTGAGACACATGGATAAAATAAAATAAAATCCACGTTCTGCTGCAATGACACTTGAAATTTAGAGGGTGACAACTAATTTTTAAGGTTGGCAGTCAGTCCATGCTTCCCTTCTTGCAAAGGGCACTACCTGGGCATGATTTGGACTTTGTAGCTCAGTTTGCTCCACTGCCATGCTGGCTTGCAACCAGAATACAGGTGCTGGGGTCCAGTGCCAGCCCACAGAGCTGCAGTGTGCCTGGCCACGGAGCAAATGGGCTCAGGGAGAAGGGGGTGCTGCTGCCTGAAGAACAGCGGGAGCTGAAACATCCATCTAGCTGGGAGTGCATCCCACCCACTGGGATTTCTCAGGAAGGTTTATTATTAAGCAAGAATAAGTCCATATGTGGCAGGAAGAATAAAGAAAAATGGGGAAGTAGAGCCGTGGGTTTTGCCAAAACTTGCTGATGTTCTCTGGGGTTGCCGTGTGAGCTTGGGACATTCAGTGTGTGCAGGGGGGTCGAACTTCTGGCATGTAGGGAACGATACTAGATGTAGGGGACAAAGTGCTGCAGTGTCACTGAAAACAAAAGTGGCCCTTCTGAACTCGGTGGGGTCTGCCATGCAGGCAGTGGGTCCTGCTGCCAGCTCTCATGGGTCTGTGAGCTCTCATGAAGCTTGTAAGCGCTGGAGGTGGTGCCATGCCAGAAAATGATCTTCCTTTTACCAGTTCAGGCTTGAATATCAAAGAGACAGACCAGTAAATAATAATTAAAAAAACCTCCTCTGAGGTTTGTCGGGTTTACTTAAGAATATTTTTTTTCCGTGGGTTGCTGTGAAAGGATGTGGACCTGTTCTTTGGTTATTGACTGAAATCGTATTAACTGTTGTGGCATATGAGGCATGAAATTTATTGTCAGAAATATGGTGTCCAGGAACATAACAGCGCTGCATATCGTATCTTGCTGGAGTGCTGCCCACCTGAGAATGACTTTTGTTTTAACTCTTCAGTCATTTGCTAGAGCTGGAGTACTGAATGTCAGAAGCCCCTGCTTGCCTCCTTTCCCACAGCGTGGACAAGCAGTTGTCCCGTACACTTGCCCTGGGGAGGTTATCCAAGCTTACACCTTTCAGGCGCTTCTTTCTGCAAGTGGACCGTTTTCTGTAGCAATTGCAGGGGACGGTCAGAAGCTCTGAGTTGCAAAGGGGTGTCGTGCCAGGAGCTCTCCTTCCAGCTGTGAGGCACCACCTCACTTCTTTTCTGAAGTCCAGGTCCTTGCAAACGTCCCTGTTGATTGGGCTGGTTGTGGTGGGGCTGCTCATACACCTGTGGGCTTGGGGCTTGTGGTGTTAATTCTCTGCCCCGTGAAGTCAGCGCTGAGCCCTCTAGGTGCTTGTGGTGCAGCATGGTGTTGGCCAGCCAGCTGCTCCAGGCATCCCTCAAAACAAATCTCAGCGCGCCGAGATCAGGGCACGTGGCTTTGCCTCTCTGCCCCTGCCTCCCTCGCAGTTCACCAGAGACAACTGAGAGCACAGAGCGTTGCTAATTTGACTCTGACTGGCACAATGATATGTGGAACCCTAAAATGCTAGCTGAATAGGTTGAAATTCTTTAAATAATTATTTCTAGAATAAGGAATATTCCAGTAAAAACCCAACTCCCTGACTTCCAATCTTCTGTTAGTGACTTTCTTCACGGTCACTGCAGGACAAAAATGTTGGGTTTTGACATTTCTTGCTACACCACACTAAACTTCTGTTTCTTCCAGTGTTTTGGCACAAGTGAAAGTTGTTCATGTTAGTCAAAACTGGATTAATTTGTTGTGTTTGCAGCCTAGATGGTTTCTTCATGCTGCAGAACCTGCTGCAGGGTAGGCTGTGCTCAAGAGATCCTTCATGTGCTGGTGCAGCCCCATCCCAACGTGTTGGTGCCCTGCCATGCCGGACTGGCAGTGGGGCCATGTGTGCTGCTGGCTTGTGTGCCTCGCTCGGCTGTTTGCCAGGATGGTGCATTAAAACTCCTTCTCTGGATAGTGGGCTGGGGTTCCAAGTCTCCTCTGGCTTGTTTCATAAATTGTGTTTGATCCTACGTCTCCTGAGGTGAGCAGGTAGCTGGTCAGACCATCTCCTCCTCCTCCTCCAGTACCTTTTATCTGTGGCTGCCTGTTAATGGGCTTGCTTCTTTGCTGACAATTACTGAGCAAGCCAAAGCCTTGGGAATGAAATGGGGAGAAGCTGAGCGATGTAGGTGCTGAGCCCCCTCTCCTGTGCTGTCTTCCTTTCTGCTCTCCTCTCGGTGCCTCTCCCGAGGGCTGCTGCAATGGCAGGAGGAGCGCTCAGCCGAGGCGCTGTGCCGTGGCCGGGCAGCCTTCCCCTGTGTGGCGGGCAGGCGTTGGCAGGGGCAGGTGGGTGGCAGAGCTGGACTCCTGCTGCGCCTGCTGTCCTCTCTGTGGTTTGGATGAACAGAGCTTAGTCTGGCAAGCTGGGTTTTGTGTGCGCCTTCCCTTTCCTCTGGGCTGTCGGGCGAAGTCAAGGCATAGTGTCTGGACGTGCCTCACCAAGGTACGGCTGGAAGATGCGGCTGCTGCTGCCCTTGGCGGTGAGGAAACACCGAGTCCGTAAAGAGCCAGACGGCCCCAAAGCTGAACCCTGCCTGGGGTGCGGGGAGCAGCTTTCTGGCAGAGCTGGGCAGGTAGCGTGCCTCCGCACAGGCTCTGCTTGGTCCTCAGCACGTGTGACTGCATGGAGAGCAGGATGAGCCCAAGCGGAAGGGGAGGCTTGTGCTGTGCCCTTTGGGGTGCAGCCTGCTACCCTCAAGGGGAGTGCTGAATGTGGCACAGCACAAGTGGCTAGGCTCCGTCCCTGTAGTCAACATCTTTTTACTTCAGTGGATTTTCATGGCTTTTATTCTTGCTTGTTATCTTGTGCTGTTTTCTCAGTTTGTTTTGCCGGTTTGGCATCTCTGCCTGGCAGAAGTGCTGCTGTTCATTCATCTGGTCATTTGTGAAAGGGAAGGACGAATCCTGTTGGTTCGGGCTTGAGGCAGAGTGACCAGGATCTATGCAGGCATCCCCACCTCTGTGTGCCTCACAGCATGACCTGCAGCCTGCCTGTCCCTTCTGCTCAGCAGTGCTTCTCTGATACATCACCTCTGCTTTTCAAAGCCTGGCCAGCCTTGAGCTGAGGCAGCCACAGGTAACTGTGCACGGCTCAACCACAAGAAGTTGGATTTAAAAAAAAGTATGCTAGCAGAGTTTTGGCTTGGATCTGAAGAGCTGAAGTGACATCCACCTTGTATGTTCCTGCAGTCACTAGCATTCCTCCTGTGATGGGGTCTCTGCAGTACAGAGTATTTCATGTGGCTGTGTGAGTGCATCCCTTACAATACTGGCGGTACAGAGCTAGAGTCTCTTTATGCCAGCACTAGGAGGTAAGATGGGCTTTTATCAAAGGAGCTGCCAAGGTTTTCTGTTCAACTTTTTTGATCTTGGGTGACTACTGGCATAATAGCAACATAGCCTAAATCTTCCAAGTAGCTTTGGCATTACATAATATTTAATTTGCTCTTTGGTTTTCTTTGGATATAGAAACACTCACCTGGTCATTCAGTAGGGCTGGAGAATTCAGGAAGTGTTCATGGGATTTTAAGTGAATGATGCTGGAGAATCGGAGCCCCCTGCACAGTGCGCTGCACGCAGTGTCTGCTTCCCAGGGGCTCTGTCAGGTGGACTGGGCATTTACAGGAGCACAGCAATGTTGTCCATAGACATGGCAGAGTGGGGAATAAGATGCTAATCTTCTGATATTCAATCCAGTACTGTAATCCACAGTTGGGACTTCAAAACACCATAGCAGAGCACATCTGGCCTTTTCCTTCTGAGGAGTCAGCCCCAGCCTCTGGAGTGGGAGATGAGTGATGTCCACTGACTGCACTGCGCTCGACAGAGTTGGGAGAAGGCATTTGAACCCAAAGCCTGGGCAGCACACACAGCCATCTGCTTATGCTACAGCAGTGCTGAATGCCTGCCTTCTTCCAAAAGCTGTGAGGGGGAAAGGACCTAACTGAGTTTTCCAACAGCTAGTGCCCCTCTGGGAACTGACCAAGAGTATGGACTCTGTACGCCAGTGAGAGGCTGCTGAGCTGCGTGCTCTTGGTTCCCAAGCTCATGCATTATCTATCTGATCCTTGCTGTTTCTCCCCCCCTTTTCCCTCCCCCTCTCCTACCAGCATGCACACAGCCTGCTTCCGCACACCATCGCTGTGCCCTCCCCTGCTCCTCATGTTTGATAAGAGGAAGTGTGTGATGCCAGATAAACACATTCCTGTTCCAAACTGCTTGGGTTTATTTTAATCTGCCTGGGCCGTTCAGCAGCCTCAGCATTCTGTTCAGCACTGAGTGCAAAGCCAACAATATATTATCAAGGAGGAGCATTTAAATGTCTTTAGCCTCACAGCAGCTTGGCTGGAGAAGGGAGATACTCTGCCACTCTCTGCTTGGGCCAGTGTCTGCCATTGTTACCCCCTTGCACCCGTCATCTTCCTTCTCACTCTCTCTACTAGAACCATATTGCATCTGTACTGCAAGATGTCCGGGAAACATATGCTCCAGCTTTTAGTACATTTGCATAATTAGAGTAATGTGTATGAATAATTTATAGCTGTATGTGGTTGCTCAGTGTGTGACGTTAGCACCCCTTGCTAAATTCTTTCCAGTGGGTGGTGCAGATTCTGCACCAGAGCCATTGTGCCGATGCAGTGTACAGCCTGTTGGCAGATGCAGGAGCCCTGCTTTGAGAAATTGGGGTGTGCGTATATATATATGTGTATGTGGTTTTCTGTGTGTGTGTGTGTATATATATATTTAATGGAGAAAGATGGCCTTTTACACTTTCAGGGGAAGAGCAGACTAGAAGTCTCAGAGGCTAAAATGCCGTAGACTCTTAGACTCAAAACTTGCTCCATTTATGCGAAGCTGTGAATGAAAATGTTCTGCAACATTTGAAAGCTGAGGCAGGGATTTTTCCAGCAGGACTCAGGTGTGACTAGTTTGTTAGTTTGTGTGCCAGGTTTGTGGGTTTTTGTTTTTTTTTTTAATGATACTTTCAGATCATGGAACTTAGCAGCTTGCAGGGGGAGGGGAGAAACTTGCCTGCACTGTGTCACAGAGCCTGATCTCAATCAGTTGGTCAATAAATAATAGCAAAGGACTGCCTGGGCACTGTCTCACTGTTTGCCAGCTCTTTAGCCTGCAATTTCTCATGCTGGAAAGCCCAGAGTCCCAGGTAGGTTTTCTAAAGGAGTGATCCAAGTGGTTGAATTCTGATATTTATGTTCCACTTAATTTTAGCTTAAACTATATTTGGTCCTTTCCAAATGTTTGAGAGCCTTGGCGGGAAAGCACCATGTAAACTGGAATGAAGTGCAGGCTTGCACACTTACTAGCTCATTAGTATTATCCGCTGGGAAACTGAGGCAGGTGGTTAAGCTGAGCAGGGCTGCATGGCGAATGTGTGGTGCAGCCTGGACTGTTCTCCATCATGTGTACAGCTGGGTCCTTGGAGGGGTGTGTGTTTAGAAGGGTAACAGGCAAAGTAATAGTCCTTAAAGCCCTTGCTTTGAACCTTTTCATTTTACAGAATTACTTTGTAAAGATAATACGCTTGCAGCTAGTTGGTGAGTTAGCAAAATCAGAGGGGATTGCTGTTGAGCTTTATGGAGTCATTTCTGATTTATATTGTCATTAGTGACAAGTTAAATGAGCCCAGCATTCAACAGATTGATGTTCAGGTGCATGCATCCCCTGAGCATGCTGCTCTGCACTTCGTGTCCAAAAATGTAGCTGATGTGCCAAGCCAGTCAACAACCGTGTTTGTAAGATCCTAATGAATATTCAGTGGAACTTTTACAATTGGTGGTATGGCCACAAATCCGTGGGAACAATGAGACCTTGGTCGATGTTTCTGGAAAGGTCCCTCAGCAGGCTGTCCTGCCCTGCCTGAAGGAGTCTGTGTGGTCCCCACGTCTGTTCCAGCTTAAATCCTTACCTTCAGACTGCATTTCAAAACAAGACAAAATCCAAGCCAATGCTGCCAGAATGCAGGATGAATAATTAGGTGGAAATCATTAAAGTTTGCCTCCTTAAAAACATACATAGATTATTCTTTAATGGAAAGTTAATTGTTTTATTATTCTCTCCAGCTGGTTCTTTTCCTTTACATTCACAGGGGAATTGGTACAGCCTGGGATTCAGTTTCCTGTGAGCAGAGCTGATAAAAAATGTAACTCTATCACTGATCAAGATACATATACACATTTTCTTTTGGTTTGGATTATTCCGTCATAGTTTCAGATTTTAAATATCATTTATAGGCTGGAAGTGCCCTCAACTTGAAATGCTGCAGGGTGTGGAGTTTGCATTTCTCTTCCTGGTAGGTTTGTCAGGCAGTGCTTGGTGTTGGACACTGCTGAATCCTGCTTCTCCTGTGGCTGATCGATCGCTTCCAGGTACTGGACTGTGGAGGCGCCTGCAAGTGCCAGTGCTGAAATACGCAGCTGTGCTCCAAGGTTGAAAGAAGGAAATTGGCATTAGATACTTGGGGTTATGCAGGAAGCAGTGAGATGTGTCACATCTTTGTTCTGTACACAGAAGTGCAACAGGGCTTGGGAAGGTGGGGAGAACACGGTGGAGGTGACTTCTCAAGGGCATGGTTGTTGGTGGTTTTTTTTTTAAGGTTCTAGTGTGGCTTCAGCCTGGTAAATTGCAGCAGCGATCTTGCATGTTAAGTGAGTGTATTTATTGTTTCTCATTACAACAGAATACCTTTGACATCTGATGTGAATAACTTGAATGGGCCCCATATTTCAAACTTGGCAGCCATGGTGACCTGTTGCCCTGCAATGACTCTGCTGGTTTTATAAGTACTTATTTCCTTTTAATTATTTAGACTTAAAATATTACAGGGAGGGAAGGAGAGCGGAGTCTGATATTAGTTCAGCCTTGCCTTCCTTATTGAAGTCCAGATTATCTGCTTATATTGGAGAGCTTTGCTTGAAGACTGAGACCTGTGCTATGGCTGAGGCTGTAGTCTGCTGTTGCTTTATGGAAAGAGAGCTCTGCTCTGGGAGGAACTGCCTCCAGGGAGGCTCCACATCTTGATGACCTTCAGGAATCTGTGCCTTTCCAACACTTGTATCCTTTGCAGCTTTGATGCTGCTGCATACGATGAGCTTGAAAATCTCCATGCTCTTTTGTGTCAGGGATAGGCAGGGCGCTGTTGTAGTTTGAGAGGTCGTATCTGGAGCAGAGGGAATGAAGGGAGAAAGGAAGATGGACAGGCTAAGGAGGAAAAGTAGCAGGAAGGAGATGCTAATGGTTATGGATTCTCCTCTCCCTTATGTTGCTCTTGGGCTGGTCACTGCCAATGGATGTATGTGGAGCATCTCCTCTTTTGATATATTTTGGAGGATTGCTCTGCTTCATTTTTTGGGATTTATATTTCTGTCTGATCCTTGTGATTCGGTTACTCGCCGGGCTTCAGATTTTATTGGCTTTTTCCTTTTTTTACCTGACCTTTCACACCCGTAAGCTTCTGTAAGACAGCTTTAGTATGTGTTTGTTCAGCACCTACCATAACCAATAGTGTCATGCTTTTGGAACACTGACCATAGGATAAATATTAAGTAGCAAGTAAGAGCACTGAGAAAAATCCTGTCTGAATGAAACATGAGGGTTGCCTGTGCAGAGAGATGCTGTGAATGAGAGGCATGGCTATTTCTGTCAGGCAGTTCTCTAAATGCCTGGGTGATGTGTCTTGAATCAGTGGCAGGATCTAGATGTGTGTCTGTGTCAGAGGAGCGGCTCTATGGATTGTTTAAGCAGTAGCATTAGTTATCATCTGTTGGATGCCCAAGCGAAGCCTTTGCTTGTAGCTAGGAGGCAGGGAGCAGATTTTCAGTTCCCTGCTGTGACTGTAGGGCCAGGTAAATAGAGAAGGAGGAGACAGCAGGGGGGTTATGTGACTTGAGGAGTAAAGGAGATTGTAATGGTAAATGTTGGATTACTTTTAAAAACAAGTAGGTCATTGAAGATGTTCATGGTTGGTGAACAGATAAAGAAAGCAAGGCAGATTTCTTCCTTGTTCTAAAGATTTGTTACACGGTAAAGCTCACTTCATTAGTCAGCATGCTGTCACTTTTAATTTTGCAAGTTCTTTTGTTTCTGTTTTTGTCAGTAGTCCAGCAAGGATGACACTGGACATGAGATTAGGGATCTGGGATCTTCAAAGGAGCCTTAGTTCCTGGTTCCCATGGGCATTGTGAGTAGGCTGGGCCTTATGTAGAGCTTGCTGGGAGCATCAGCTGTTGTTTCTGTTTCCTGCTCAGGCAGGGATTTGCATGTGACTCCATGGTCCTCAAGACAAATGGTTTAAAATTTAAATTGTCTTTTGTCTTCTGCCCCTTTTGCAGAGTAGTAGCATGCAAGAAAAACCTCTGTCTCCATCCCTGCCTTTTGTGGAAGGGAAAGGGCAGCTACTTAACATCCAGCGATAAAGATTTGACATGTGGTATATATGTATGCAGTATTGGTGCTGTGAATACTCTGTCTGATTCTGAGTATGATAGCTCCAATGTATTTGTAAACTCTGTGTCCTGGTGTTCATTGAAAAGGAAATCATAGCATGATGATATTGTGCTTACATCTAGTGCGTTTCATGGCTGATTATTAAAATTACTTGCAAACAAGTTTTCTCTCGCATCTCAATAGGGAAGAGAAGGAAAGTGCTACAGTCTGTCCTGTAAGTAGGTAAATTGAGGTTTGGGCGAGGGGAATCCTTACTCTGCACAGGGAGCCTGATGGAGGGCCAGGGAGAGAACCGGTAAATCCTGACTCCAGGGCTTATCTTCCAAGCATCTTCCTTAATAACAACTGTTCAAATTGTCACTTCTGGCTCATTACTACATCTGTTAGCACTAAGCTATGGATCCTAGGAAATAAAAGTGATAGAAATGTTCAGCTTTGAATTCTCCCTTAGGAGAGAGTTGAATTCTCCCTTACTTCTGGCATGTTTCAGAAGTGGCAGCGTATTGTTTATATTCATAGGGTGTGTAACACGTGGCATTTTCTCTTTGGCTCTGCCCTCAGCTCCCTCCCATGAGCAGCTGATGTGCCTTTGTTCTTGCCTTGCCTTCGCTGTCAGTGCGAGTGGGGAGGGCTGTGCTCCTGATGCAGAGCCTGAGCAGCGCTTGATTGCTAGCTTTTCCTCCTCCTTAGATGTGTGCTAGCTCTTGAATGACATTTTGAGGTGCCTGAAGCATCCTGTGGAAGAAAATTAATTGGTTTTGACAAACCACAGCAGTCCCTTGGGTGCCTGGGAGTGCAACATTTATTGAAACCAGGCAGGAAATCAAAATGCTCTGGTGTTCATTCAGCTCCAGTGCAGCTGTATCAAAAAAAATTTACAAATCCTTAACCTTCCTCTGGATTTTTCACTCTGACATTTGGATCGTCCACTAACTCTCTAATAAAACCTCCTTTTTCTTTTAAAAGAGAGTTTAGTGGTCATGAAAGATGCCAGAATGACAGCCCAGGGAGGAGATGGTCTCTGTTTACCCACAGAGCAAATGCAGCATCAGGGCAAATGTACTCGCTGTTGTACTTCCACCTTGACCTGCAACATCCCAGAGGAGGGTAAGGAACTGCAGTTTTTCAGCACTTCTGGACTTTGCTATGCTTACACAACTCAGTAAGGAATTGGGCATCTCCTGCTACTGCAAAACAGTATTAAGGGAGGATTTTTCATCACAGCTGTAGATGCAACTCCAATGCAAACCTCAGACTGAAAGCACTCTGCAAACAGAAACCATCTCCTAGCCGCACTTTTCAGGAGTCTGGCCTGTCTTGCTAATTTATTGGTTACAATCTGATTAATTTCTAAAACATATGCAGATATCCAGTGCAAGTTACAACCACTCTTGTTGGCAGAAGATACCTGTATATGTGAAAGGTGTGTTATGGCCCACAGCCCAGCTGTGGCTGGGCATGTAGTGGTCAGCCACTGGCTTGAGGTCAGTGGTCGGTGGGGTGCAGGCTTGCTGATGGGGGTTGTTGAGTTACCATCAAGTTTGAATTGGTGTTCGTTCACCTTGAAAAGAATAACCAGTGGTGTTCTTCATACAGCTCTGAAGGCAAGGCTGGGAAACCAGGGCAGCAGTTTTTAAACAAAAGCTAATTACTGCCCCAGTGCAGTCACAAAGTAGGGTTGGTTTTAGTTTGACGTGGGGTGTCCACCTGTCAGCCTGTAAAGTGGCATGTGATTTCTGGACCATGCCCGGCTTGATAGGGCTGTGGAATCTTTTTATAGGTCTTTTGCTGTCTGTCAGCATCCGCAGGAATGGTGTCGGTAGTGGGAAACCATATGCTTTTAGCCTGTAGGGTTAGGGTTATCACAGGTCCTAGCCTCATGGACTGGAAAGAGCCACTGGAAGGGATTGGGGAAAGGATTCACAGGCAGATGGTGTAATGGAATTGTTCAGCCACTCCAGGGGCCTCATTGCAACTGATTTTTGAGTGTTTAACAGTTGTGGGGTTTCTTTTCCCCCTGTTGTCCATCACCACAAGATTTATGTGGGGATGGTAGGGGTGAGTGGTTTGAATTCAGTAAACAAGTACCTGGGGGAAGCAGACAGTTCTAAGGCGCTCATGTGTGTTCTTGGTAGCTGCAAGGGCCAGGTGCAGGTGGGATATCAGGCTAAGACACCAGCCTCGCCCCAAGGCTTTTGGTGTGGTTAGAAACCCTGCAGGTGGATTGAAGCTCCTGCTGATTTCTGGGGAGACAGAGATGAGGAAGTGATGAGGGCAAAGGAAGCGTTTGCTTCTAAAGTCTTACTGTGAATTGGCTCTTTGCAGTCATTGCTCGCAGAGCTGGAGCTGGGGTGTGTGGTGTCTGTGAAAGGGACAGATGGGGAGACCAGCCTTAGTGGGTCCTTGAGACAGAGCAGGTAATGTGACTGCGGCAAAAAGTGGAGGAGTGTGAATGGCTGCTTGCTCTGCGTCATGGTGAGACGGTGAGAACTCCTTAAGCAATTAATTAGCGCAGCTGAGAAGCTGAGCTCGGTGCTAAAGGTGATCCGCAGTTGTACCAACAGATATGCACACAGGGTTTATTTTTCTGGCTTGGAACCTAGCTGAGAGCTGGTATTGGTGGCTGTTCACGGGTAGCTTGTTGAAGCATTGCAGTATCTTGTAGAATAGCGTGTACAAGCGTTGCCTTAAAAGTTCAGTGAAGTGGGAGGCCGAGGAGGGGTTTGTCAGCAATCCTAAATGCAGCTTTGGCAGGTCTGGGAACTGCAGCAGAAACACTGGCCTACGTGGTTCATGGCAGAGTGGTGCTTCCAAGCTGTAGGACTGCACCACCGGTCTGATGTTAGGTCACGTGGGGGGAGGTAAACGGGCACCAGCACTTGAGGAGGGTCAGGGTGTGGATGTTGGCATGGACAGGGGCAGTCAAAGGTTTGCACTAGAAGCAACTGTGATCTGAGTGCTGGTGGAGTTGATGCATGGAGTGGCAGCACTGGTCTCTGGAATTACTGCATGGGTTTCTTCTTTACCTGTTCCCTCATCTAATGATTCTGCTTTCTGGCATAACAATTACCTACCTTGGGTATCAATGTTTATAGGAAACTGGCTCTGCTTTGAGGCTTATGTCCCAGATGTCAGTAGTGATAGATACTGCTGAGTGGTTTCTAGCTAGAGCTAGAGCAAACCTTTCCATATGCTTCTCCAGGAGGCTTTTCCGGGCAGTTAAGTGGCATGTATGCAGAGGTAGCGTGAACTCAGAGAGCCTTTGTATTTCATCTTCTGTGACATGTGATATGCACAATGGAAGTGGTCACCATGGGCTTGGTCCTTGGTCTCGGTTTGTGGTCCACAGGAAGTGGTTTGTGGAAGTGGTCCACAGGAGCAGGGTTTGCCACCCCAGCTATTACCCATAACCAACAGGACTCCTGCGGAGTTTGTTGTATGAGTGTGACACACCATGAAGCCAGGATGTGGGAAGATCCATGGCAGAGGCAATCCCATCCTAAGGGCAGAGGAGCCCACTGAATGGCCCAGTACTTTCCTTGCAGGTCACTGAGGCCATTCAGCTCTTGAGCCGGTGGGATGTCTGGAAACAGAAAGACCATGCTTTGGACAAGGTTTAAGAGCCGTGGGAGTGAAGATCCTTTGCAACTGAATGGCACCTTCTTTTCCTCTCTTATTTAACAGACTAATAAAGTTCTCCTTCACAAGAAGCATCTGACTGTGTAGGGAAAACCAAAGTGTGCTGCTGCTCGCATCTAGGGCAACAGGACAAAAAAGTCTGGGGGGAAAACTCAGCAAAAAGCCTCATTCTAGATGCATGCAGGGTCTCTTATGGCCCTTGGCAAGGGAAGGGTGCAGCGCAGATTGTGAGTTTGGGGGCTTTCAGAGTCCTTCCAGGAGAAAATCTTCTGGTCACAGTCAGTTTGGGAACAGAGGTGTGGACTGCCCTGGTCCCTGTGCGACGCTGTGCCATCTGCCTCTGTGCCTTGCAGGAGTCAAGCCCTCTGAGATTTCCCTTGCTTGACTCTTCTGTACCAGCAGCCCTGAGGTTCCTGCTGCTTTGCATTACAGCCGTGTGTCAAGAAATCCCGGTTCCTAGGGTCAAGTGCTAAGTGTTTGCTTCTTTATCAGATATTTACTTAGGAGGATTTCATTATATTGAATCTACTGGCTTTGAATAAATTCACATGCAGTAAAATGTATTCTTGTTCTTCTTCTATGCTAGAGAAAACTTTGAAGAAGAACATTTATACTAAAAGTAATTACTTTCCTGGTAATTTTGTATGTATTTGACTGCAGGTACTGTATTTCTATTTGGCTGTGAGCTTTCTTCCAAGTGCCACCGCTGTGCTGGGAGCGGAGGAAGTTAATGCTTGAAGTTGTGGTGCCCCAATATTTTCACAGTTACCACTGAATGTATTTGGCTGTGCACTTATTTGAACAAGCTCAGCCTGTCTGAGTAAAGCTACAGGTTGATTTTTATCAGTGTGTGCTTGCAGTTGCTTCACGTGTTCACGTGAAGTGTGTGTGTGGGGGGGGGCTTTGTTTTGTATTCTTGGGGGTTTTTGTTGGTTTGTTGCTTTTTTTCGCAAGACCAGTGTGTCAGCTTCTGGTTGGATTTCTTCAGCCAGGTGGTAGGGGTGGTCTTATGTGACGCTGCAGAGAGCATCTCCAAACCCTTGTCCCTCAGCTTGTGTGTATCCAGGAACCGTACTCTGCAGTATGGATAAACTGAAGTATTGGCAAAAGCAGCTTACTATGTGTTTTGGAGTAATAAACCTGTAAAAAATCAATCTGCGAGTAACTTTGAAATGTGTGGTAGGGGCACAGCTGAATTCTTCACTTTGGCAGCTGGTTTGCTCTGGCAATGTGCTGTAACACCGTATGCACAGGACTTTCTGGTGCCTCAGTTGCAGCCCCCTGTGCACAGGATCTCCTGCAGTCACTTGACCAAGTCCAAAATGAAGCAGGAGGAAAAGCTCAAGTAAGAATTTAGGCAGTTTGGTCTGATAATCCATCAAGTCCTCTCTCCACTGGTTTATTTTACATACCGTGCTTCAGTGGAAGGAAAACCAGCAGGTAAGTCATTCGGCACCTCCTTGTTGAACAGAATAAAAATACTTTGTGGTCCCTGTGATGAAACAGCAAAGCTTTGGAGCTGGAGGTTTGATTTACTGAAATTGCTGGTTGTATAAATATTAATGATGATAATAGCTGTCCATCCTCCATTTAAATGTGCTCTTAGCATTTCCAGAGTGCAAACATACATGTGAATCCTTTGAAAACGGGCGAGGGAAAACTGGGGGCATGTGCACAAAAAAGAGAAGCATGTTTCTATTAAAATCCAGAAGGGCAGAATTTATTTATTTTTTTCCTCCAGTGTGAGTTTCTCATTAAGATGATTTGTTTCATTTAAAGTGTCTCATTGACTAGTTTTAAAAAGGAAAACCAAACCAAGACAAAATCCTTAAGCGTAGGTCCCTGTTAAATTGCAAATTCTATATTCCATGCTGGATTATTGTTTTATCAGAGTCATTGATAGTTATAGGGCACCTCTATACATATTTCTTCAGAAAGCAAAAATTGTTTTTCAAGGGAAGTTATTATACAGGAAAAAATTCAATTAATTAGAAACGATTGCTGTTATACTGTATACTACTTGTGCCCTAGCCTAAATCAGAAATCGAACAAAAAAACTTGTGTTATGAACAGTCCTCAACATCCCACTCTAAACTTTGGGGGCTAGCTTTAACCCTTGCAGTAGACTGAGGTAATAAGGTAGAGAAAAACATTTATCTGAGCATTTCTGTGGTGTGAGAATGTTGTAGAGCTTTCTGGTCTGTTCGTTATCTGCAAAAGCCACTTGCATCTGGAAGAATCACACATCCCGCTTGATTTTTGACCTTTTTTCTTCACATAGCATTTGGTTTAGGATTTAATGACAAATAGAAAATACATTTTTGGATCAGCAGGTCTGAAGTTTTGGTTAGTCCAGATAGGGCACAAACTTGAGCTGATTTGCTGGCAAAAGGGAGGCGAGATTTATGTCATTCAGGTGGAAGGCAGTTGGTCAGGACATCTTGTGGTTGGGTCCTGTCTCTGTCTTGAGCCTTTTCTGCGAGCCTGGGTGCGTCCTTGGTCCCTGTGCATCATCCCGGCAGAGAAATGTATTTCTAGACTCCCCTCCCCCCGTGAGGATTGCCAAATTCACATTTGATGAATGTAACACCCACCCCAGAAAAATCTAGGGACAAATCACACAGTGTTCATTATTTTTAAGAGGAAACCAAAAGAAAAAAGCATGCTGTGATTGTTTTGTAATTTATGTTTTGAAGTTGACACTCAATAGGTAGTAATTAGCCTGAACTGAAGGTAAAAAGAAACTTAAGCCGTGACAGGGTTTTGCACTACTTTACTAGTATTGATAGAAAAGTACATTTTGGCAGATTTCTAGTTTCAGCTTCTTCGTGTGCTATTATAACCCTCTTCACAGAGATCCTGCAAACCTTGGAAAAAACACACATGTAAACTCACTTAGATCTTCCCTCCCTAAAGCTTCTAAATGCGGGTTTAAGGTTCAAGATGCTTCTAGTTGTTGTGCTGTGCCTCAGTTTTAGTTATTTTTCTCATCAGACTGAGCAGAAGTGAAATCAGTGCTGTAATAAAAGATGTCCCTATTTCATAAGGACCTTAAGAGCAGCCGTTGAGGACGAACATTAGCCTAAGAAGGTCTCCAAGGGTTGGCTTTGACGGAGGTAATCTTTCTTGCAATACCATTCCTAATGTGGATCTCTGTTAGCTATATGGAATAATTTCTTCCTCTGTATTTGTTCTGGTACATCTCTAGGGCTGCTTGTAAGTGCTGTAGAATGTTTACTGTATTTCTTTCTTTCCGTCTATTTTGCCGTGATCTTATAATAGGTATCTATTGCAGATCTGTTCTCTTCTAAGTGTGTTGTGTCCCTCCTCGTTTCTCCCTTACCCCTTATAACAGGTTTTTATTTGTCTTCTCCCTCAGATGTCCTCCTCTGAGCGTTGCACCAGTGAGCTGCGTATACTTCAAATTGCAGTTACAGCTCCTGCTCATGGTATTTGCAGCACCTGGGAGCAGGAGGGAGAGGAACGGTACAGCAGTGGTTGCTTCAGTATCCCCTGATTCTCGCTCGTGGCTTCTGTTCAGATATGTCTGTTGTCCAACAGATACTTAGGGATTCAGCTACGGTAGCTACAGTCTCAAGCTTGTTGCATTTGGTCCCCAGCAAATCCTTCCTGTTCGTTACTCATTTCTCCTGTCCACTAGCCATTACTGGGTGGCATCTTGATGCTTTGAAATGTCTGGAGATGTTTTAGGAGTCTTGTTGCTCCCACTTCGTTCTTTGCATCTATTCTGCTATATAGATGATACCCTAATAGAGTAACACCTCATGGAGGAGGCTGTTGGATCTTGTTTTGACTATTACTGCCTGAATGCATTTGTCATTGCTTTCTCCTGCTTATTTTTTCCATGCTTTGGATTTGCCTAAAGGTATTTTGGTCAATATTGAGGCACCCTAAACAATGGCAGGACAGGTCTTATCTAAAAATGATGTTAGAACTCTTGGTCAAATCTTCTCCTGCCTCTGCCACCCCAAAACCCATCTTTACCCTTATGCCACCACACCCATTATATATGCAACTCCAGTGTTTCTGGTGGCAGATAATTTCTCTTATTTGCCATCTGGAACTCTCCTGCCTGTCTGGCTGTTTGTCTAGAAAATCTAGATCGTTTTTAGACCAGTCGGAGGAATTCCACAGTACTGAGTTAACTAACAAGTGGGGGGCTCTCTGCATCTCTGACCTTGTGTTTGCTCTGGCTTAACAGAAGGTTGTAGCATTCAGGATGGGTCTGTGTCACATGCGCGCTGTGCAGGGGAATCATACTTGCATCTGCTCTGCACCTCTTCTGAAGAGCAGCTCACAGCTGTAATTTATGCAGCCAGGGGGACTTGGCAAGTGGTGGATCAACAGGATTGTCCAAACTGTCCCAGGGAGGGCCCTGGAGATTGCCGGGTGTCAGCCAGAGCCAGACCTCCGTCACTTGCCTGGGAGACCTGGGGCTGCATCACCCATCTGTTGTCCCCTAGGATGGGAAGAGATCCAGCTGACCAATCCCAATTACTTTGTCAATGAGGATAAATAAGGATCATAATCCAATTGTTATGGCAATTGCAGTGCAGCAGACTCGAGGCACCTTTCCAAGGCTTCTATATTTATACCTCATTTGTTTAAAGCAAAAGGAGGCAGGCTGATTTTTTTCAGGCTCTTCCCGTGTCCTGAACAAAGCATGCCACCAGCTCAGATGGACGTGTGCTGGCTGATGGATGTTGCTAGGACCGTCTCTTACTACCTCTGACTGGTGTGCTCTGCGTCCAGCACCAGCAGCTGAAGGCTGGTGATGACTTGTTTATTATGTATTTATGAATTTTATAAATAATATCTTCTTGGCACTAGAGTTCCCAGCTGTATGGCATTTCACCCTCTTAGTACAAAGCCTTAGCCAACAGCTACAGGCAGTGATCCCTTGTACCAAAACTATGGGAAGCTAGAAGGACTTCCCTTGAAGTCGAAGTCTATAGTCTTTTAGTGTGAAAATACAGCATAGCATCCAAGTTTGTAGTGCTTAGGGCTATGGGTAAAGGAATTTTCTGAAAGTCTATAAGCAAATCTGAACAAGATTGATTATTAGTTATCAGGTCCTTTCAGGGATTTGTCTTGTTTTTTTCTGTGTTCCAAATGATAACAACAGCAAGGTAATGAAGACAGATACTTTGGTTAAATTATTAAAGATTGTTGTATCTAATTACTCAGATACAACGAAGTGAAGTCAGCAGCATAGCACCTATGGAGCAGGGTCTGGTGTCACACTGGACCTCTCCCACAGGTGACTCGTTTGCAGTGCCTTTGTTGCATGACTCATGGCTGGTGTGGACGAGGCATGTGCCATGGCTCTGCATGCAGGGTAGACCACAGCTGCTGTGCCCCACTGCCTGCCATGCGGCGGGGGCCTGGGGGCAAGGGGCTGGGCGAGGCACTCAGAAAACACAAAAGGTGTTGAGTCTGGAGGACTGAGCTCTACTGGTCTCCTCCTACAGAGAGACCTGTGTTCCCACGCTTGCTGTGAAGTCATAAAATCAATTACAAATTAAAGGCCAGATTCATGAGTTCACTTCAGCTGCTCCGGTGGTATAGAACAGCTGCAAATGCAGCTTTTATGCTGTTGTTGCTTCCCCCGCTTTTATGTGTTAGTAGCTTTGTCTTTAAAAGTGCTTTTTTAAATGGCTTGAGATTGATGCTTAACTTCAGAGTGCTAACAAATATTGCATTGCAAATTCCTCCTGGGGCTACTTGATTACTTTTTTTTTTTTTAATAATTTTTAAAACAAAGGATATTCTTCAGGGGAATACTGTGCTAAGGTGAATGATGTTTCAGAGCACACATCAGTGCAATCCAAACAGAGCATTGCAGTTCCAGCGGTCAGTACTAAGCCCAGGTTTTGCCCAATTGAGAACACCTGTTATGATGTATAATTCTGTTAGACTAAGGAGTTGTTGGATGAAAACCAAAGAAATCTCAATTCTGCCCTCTCACAAACTAGTACCATTGGTCTCCTCTCAGAATTCATTGAATTGTGTGAGAGTTTGATTATTTTTTTTAATTAACTGTGGTTATTTCATTGTTATCTTCATACCAAAAGTTCCTGCTCTCACTTCTCTTGATAGCATTAAGCAAAAACGTAACAATCACGATTAAGGTTTAAGAACCCAAGTTACGTAACATATTTCAAAACATACTATAATAAAAAAAGCTTCACATTACGTAACTACCACAATTTTTTTTTTATGGTTTCATTGTGCAGTTCAGGTTGCAGATACTGCTAGCTTTTCTTTCCAGTCTAGTGTTAAAACATCAGATTTCCTGATTTCATCATGTGTGTTCTTGAAAAGTTGCTTTTAAATATTTCATCTGAAGTTAACGATATGCGTTTTTATAATGCGTTTTTGGGGAATAAGGACAACTCCTTAGCATTTGTAGGGGTTTTCTCATGTTTAAATTGGAAAGCACTCTTCCCTATTAGCTCTATCTTAACATATATTTATTCTAACGGAAAGCTTCTGGCGGGCACAATCGCCCCTGGCTTTATACCTTTTTCAGTGAGTCCTTAAACAATTAACATGAATTAACCAGCAGCGTCTGGTGTGTGTGCCTGCATGGGAGGTAGGCTTGTGTCAGCGTAGCCCACACAGCGATGCCGAGAAGATGCAGCCCCACACAGACTGACACCCCCATTTCCTTGAATTTGGATGGCTCGTCTCTAGGAGCATCCTAGCTGCGGTTTTCAGGAGTTTAAAAATGACTCTCTCCATACGTCTGCATAAGTTGGGTATAAAACCATCCAACAAGTTAAATCGGACTGAAAGAGAAGGGGACATGGGAGGAGAGATTATGTAATCTGCTTTACTGGAACAAGTGAAAATCTCACTAGTTTCCCCAAATAAGCAATATGCTCTGTCAGCGTAACAGTGAAGCACGTGTGTGCATATTCATCACAACCTGTACAGCCATACATTTGGATAATTAATCAGGATTGGGGGGACAACACATTTGCATCTACGCAAATGGTCTTCCAAAAAACAAAGCAAGGAGAGACTGTTCCAAGTAATCACACCAGTGCCCTGTGCTCAGCGTAGCAGGTCGGCTGACAGCACCATGAGCTTCCACGGCATGGATTAGGGAAGGGGATTTGGCTGTTAATTAATAAGTTCAGCAGTCTTTGTGCGCCTGTGCCTGCCCAGGGCAGCGGTGCGTGTCTGCGGGGCCAGGAGGTGTGTGCGCACAGTTGGTGTGTTGTGTTGGTGATGGTTCCTTTGCTCTTGGGAAGATTAACCTATTTTTAGACCAAACGGTTAGTGTGAGGCCAGAAGAAACCTTCCATCTTTTAGATTTATGGAGGTTGCCGGGCAGATCTTAAATGCTTTCTCTAAGCTGTGTTTATTTGTATTTTGGCTTCTTTTTGAAGGCAGAGTTCCCCGTGTCTCCTTGGATGGGACCCTTGATATTGAAATGGGTCTGGAGTTTGTCAAGTAATCTAATTCATTCAACATTTGGAATTACCATGCTAAAAAAAGTAATTTATTTTCTAATTATTCTGTCTTGCACAACTGTGCATCGCTGAAGTGTCGCAATTTAAAATATTTATCTCTCTCTGCTGCGTGATCCGCTTGAAGGCCATGAAGGGGTGATGAAATAAAAGCACTCGTTCCCAACGCAGGCACATTACTTTGACTTGTCTTGGTCTGTTTTGACGTCTCCCTGTAAATACATTTATTTTTCATTAGGATGTTTCTGGGTTTGTGGCATCCAGGAAAGCCAAAGCCATTATGTTGTTCATCTGTTACAGGCAAAATGAAGATAAACAAGTGTAATGAACTCCTGCTGAAGCCATTTCTCTGTTGTCTTTCCCTTGCTGTAAGTGGGTGCGTGTGCGGGTACAGCCTTGCTTGCGCAGCCTGGATGGGTGTGAGCGGCTGTCAGCACTTCCGTTACTCATTTGTGAGGAGGATTCAGGCTCCAAGTGCACTGTAGTCCTAAGGTTTTGCTGTTGTGTCTGGGAGAGCTCGGGCATGGGGCATCACACATGGCTTCCTTCAGGGAGCTGTGGTTTTTAGCTTGTAATCTTGCTCCCACAGCAGTTCTTTCCATCCCTCTCCAGTGTGTCTCAAGGTTAAATACAGCGGCGGTGGAAGCGTGAGGAGGTAGTGCCTGTGAGGTCCAAGTAGGTGCCGATGGGGTTTGTGGTTGGGATTGGAGGAGCGTACAGAAGGCGCTGTGTTCACTGTGGGGATTTCTTGTGCAGGCTGGGTGGCCTCATCCCAGCGATGGGCTCGAGAAAACTTTTGGAGAGCATGATAAGCACATTTCCAGTATGGCTGGAGGCTGGTGGGTAGGGAGTTAAACACAGCCAGAGACAGGAATATTGTTTGGAGATCAGGGAAAGCTTGGAAAGGATAGAAAGTAAGCTGCAAAGAGGCATGAAGACAAGAATAAAAATGAAAGCGAATATTGGGCTTTCTAGAGTGGCAGATATGCTTTTTCTTCTTCCTAGTCTTTCAATTATTTCTCATTTATTTGAGCCCTCCTTTCTGTGCCCATCCCCACCCTCCCAAAGTGACTTGCTCATTGAGTCCAAGCAAGTTGATGCTGAATTTTAAAATACCTTATTTTTCTCCATCTGTAAACTGCTAATCTCCCAGGCTGAGGAATCCTGGGACAAAGAGGAGTCCGCAGAGTGGAACTCTGTAAAATTAGCTTTTGCAGCATTAGTGTTTGCACAGTTACAGGCTGAAGACCTGTGCCCCTCCCCTGCCTGGCAGCCTGCCTCCCTTCCCTGGGAGGCTGTAAGGCAGTGCAGAGCAAGCTGTCTTCCTCCTCCTCCTCCTTGCAGCCATCCCTGCGGAGAGGAGAGGAGAGGATCGTATCCATTCAGACAGGGGGTTAATTTGTATTGTCTCAGGCTTGTCAGCTGTTATCGGAATGTGTCATCTCTCAAATACAGCATAAAATCGAATTCTAGTGCCTATGTCACGTTGCAGGGGTGAATAGCTGGGAAAAGAGGGCATGTGGGGGTAATGGCTTTGGGGTGAAGGCACTGAGCTGAGACTTGGTGCGTGCTGTGCATTGCTGCCTTTGTGCATTGTAAGCCCACCCCACCCCCCACCCCCGGTCTGATCTTGGGCAAGTGATCTTGGGACCTCTGTATGCAGGCTAGGGATGGTTTTGGAGCTGAGGGAAGGTGCAGAGGTGACTGTGTTACAGGCTGGCACCTTGCCGGGATACCCTGCAGGGAGAGCCCTGCCCGTGCCTTTGGGAGGCGAGCAGGCGGTGATGGCTCTGTGTGAGAGGCTGTAACCTGGAGGCTGCAGAGCCGCCCAGGGCCCTTTGCCTGGCTGCCTGGGCAAGCCGAGAAACCAGAGCACCTCTGTCACCTGTCTTTACACTCACAACTATGAGCCATGCTTGTGTGCTAGAAACCCCTGCAATCCCTCTAAAAACATAGCTCTTCTGGCTTTTAGAGGTCTAATGAGACTGCACGTGTGTTTTCTTTTTATGGAAGCAATAGATGGTGCCCTGAAATTTAGCTTTGAGCTCCTTTTGACCATTTCTCATGCTCTCTCATGCCTAATCTTGGTGTAAGAACACTTGAGCAACTTCCACCAGTTTTTGCTCTCTGCAGATCACCTGTTCCAATCCCATCTCCATTGCTTGCGCTTCTTTATTCCTCACTGCTTCTGCTGTTGTTTATTAACTTACTCTGCATGGCATCTGGGGAATTTGTTCATTGGAAAAGCAAAATGAAGTTGCGTTACAGCCTAACACGTGTAGTAGGGCACTCGCAGCCTGCCAGGCCTTGAGCAGGATCCAACGCTAACGCTGCAAACCCTCCCCGCTTCCTCTCCCGGCCCCGCTCAGCTGATTGCCTTCTATTTTTCCTTGTGGTGTTGTTATTAATAATCATATACCAATCTCCTCTGACAATCACAATCATTTCCTGGGAGAGTGCGAATCCAAGTCAACCACATCCAGCTACCCAGCAAAATGATGCTGTGTCTACCAGCCTGATGAATGCCGCTTCTGTCTGCACCCTCTCTGTGCGTGGAGCGCTTGATGATGCTGGAGGCTTTGAGCTCTCTGTGTTTCTCAAGGAAACTGGTTGCAGGGAGGAGACATGGCTGCCGAGGATTAGAGAGGACAGTGTTTTTTTGGGAATGACTGTGAGAAATCACATGTTTTGCTCTTCCCCAGGGTGCATCTGCCTGCGGAGGTCAGGTGTGACGAAGGGGCTGTCTAGGGAGCTGGTGCCTGGTTCTGTATGGGTAAAGTCTCTGCCCTTAGGGCATGGTTGTAACTGGCTTTGCAAAAGGTTTTTTAGGAACAGATCGAGCCACATACCCCATGCTTCCCCGTCTCTGTTCCCTCAGTTTCCATCCTCCTGCGAGCCGAGTCCCAGGGAGCTCTTGCTAACAGGTTTCCTGCTGGAAGGGATTTCCAGTGGCAAAATGGGGGTGAAAGCTTTTTCCCAGAGCTCACCAGTTTCTCAGTTAGGTCCCTCTCAGCTTGGCTTTGTGGGCTCCCAGGCTACATGTGCTGCCAGGTTTTTCTACCAGAGCAATTTCCCTTGTTGCAATTCTTGACAGCACCACTTTTTCTTCATGAAACATTGGGCTGCTGAATGTCTAGCAAACTCAATTGGCCTGGATGGATGGGATGAGCCAGCTGGGTGCGCTTTGAGGCAGAAACTACCATTCCTTTCTCAGAGGAGTTGCTACCAAGGAAAAGGTGTTGGCTGCAACTTGCTAGAGTGAAAGGTTGTGCTTGGGTGGGAAGGAGAGCATGGTAGGGAACTGCTTATAGGTACAGGGTAGGGGGCTCTAGCGTGGGGTGCCCCCCTGTCTGTAGCCCTTCTTCAGGGTGCTTTGTTCTGCAGCCTCCCTGGTTCTGCCTTTTATTGTGTTTCGTGAGAGTAAGTTGGCTTTTTGGCTGGTGAGATTGGCATGGCTGGCTGCGCAGCGTGAGCAGCTGGGGTTGGTGGGCACACGTTCCATGTGCAGGGGGATCGCCAGGGGCTTATTGCGGTGAGGTGCCCGGGATGGGCAGAGCTGTGGGTTGTGTCTTGGGAAACGAGGTCAAGAAACCCTCAGGAGCTCAAATAACCACAAATGACCAGGACAAACTAGGGCAGTGATTGCATGACTGGCAAAGGCAAGAGCCTATGCATGGCCTGCTTGGTTTGCTCTGGGCCTAGAGTGTCTTCATCTGTTTTTGCCTTTCTTTTTCACTGTGGTGGTGTTGGATTTGGAGCAGAAAGCCCAGACCTGAGCTCCCCATGCATTGCCCCTGTGAGCCAGCGGTACCCTCGCAGGTGGTGCGTGGGATGCAGCCCGCTCTGTGCAGGGAAGCAGTGCGTGGATAGAGCCTCCCGGCCAGCGGGCTCCAATCCTGCCCCTCGTGCTCTCAGTCTCTGCTCAAGCGAATTCTGACATGTGTTTGTCTTTTCTGTATTTCCTTGTGGATCTTCCCATGAAATACTGTGACGTGGATCCTGTTTTATGTTACAAACCGTTCGTAATGAGATTGGAGAGAGATACAGTGTTTGACTGCAGTGGCTGTTAATTTTAATATGCTGTGAATCTCAAGGTAGCTTTTTATTCTTCCTAAGTTGAACTGGTATGCTGCTGCTGCTGGAGTCTGCATGGGGGACATGTCATGTGAAACAAAAAGGCTTAATGAAGGACAGAGGGAGAAACTCTGCCAGTGTTTTATAAAACACACATTTTATTTTCTTAAACAAATCACAGTGTCTAGATGTTTAGAGGTTCATGATTTAGCAGCTCTAAGAAAGTTTGGCAGCAGTAAAAAAGGACAGGGGGTGGTTGACAGAGGCCTTAAACGTACCCAGCTCTTCTGGGCAGAAGATGAGGGTGCAGTGGAAAATCCCAGTCCCTGCTGGCCTGAGCAGACAAAGTCCTTCACAGGTGAGGGACAGAGGAGAGCACATCAGCAGCACGAGGCCACGGATGGCAGGTTAGCGTTACAGAGTATGTTCCTTAATGGTCAGTGATTTGGCAGAGACCGGTGAAATGAAAGGGGAAAGGACAGGGCAAAGTGGTCAGGACCTGAGAAGGAGGGCTTGGAAGCTCTGCATAAGATGCCTGAAGTCAATTCCTGCCCAGGTCCTAAACCAAAATAAACTATAAAAGCCCACACGTGTCTAAAAAGCATCAGCTTCAGGGAACCCCCAAAGCGGTACCAGAAGGTTCGCAGTGGGGATCTGAGCCAGGTCGCCGTGTTCACCCAGCTCTGCAGAGTGGCATCTGGGCTGGAGTTTGCTGAACTCTGGGAGTGACAGAGGTTTCTTTTTAGTTGTGTTGGGGTTTGGGGTATGGGTGGGTGGGTTTTTTTGTTATAGCTGTTGAGCTGAATAGCTGTTCTTGGACTGCCTGTTAATTCAGCGAGGGAATGTTGCCATTTGTGTTCTGTTTGTCAGTTGTCTGGGAGCAGCAGACTGTAGATGCAACTGCATTTGATCATTTGTCAACTTTTCCTTTTGTGCTGAATATCTGGTAGTGTTTGCTGAAAACTCATAGCACTTAGGCTCGTTTGACTAGCTGCTGCAACAATTGCAGGTGATGAAAGAAGAGAAGCTGGGACATGGCTACCACACATCTGCAATTGAATATTTGTCAACAATAAGGTACTTGCTCAGCTTGCTAATAACAGACATAGAAAAGAGGTGGTTCCAGTCTTCACACGCAATTACTAGTTCCCTGAATCTGTGGGCAGACTGGAAGCATATCGAATCACCTTTGCGGAGCTGCTCTTGGAGTTGTGTTTCCCATCAACAGCTCCCTCAGAGGTGTCAGATCGAGAGCAGACCTACAAATCCTCCACGTGGTGCTGACCCGCAGTGCCAAAACCCTTGGGAGATGTGTGTGGGACCTGGCTTTGCTGCTACAACCCCTGAGGATTTTCATGGAAGAGGGATGGGAAATGGCAGGTCTTTTCAGTATCCGACCCTTGTACTCTGGTGCATGTAAAATTCAGCTCTACTGGAGCTCCCCTGCACAGAGCATACTGCTGGCAGTGGGATCTTGATTTGGAGGTCTGGGGGAAGCTGACCCCACTTGATGGGGGAGGAGGATGCCCTTTCCCTGTCTCCTTCCCTCTGTTCAGAGCCTCCCTGAAGCCTGAGCACAGCAGAGCTGTGCTTCAACCTGGTTCCTACTGCCAAGTGCTTCCATTTACTCTGCAAAAAAATTCTTCCTTGCTGGCCGTAGGAACCGAACTCCCAGGAGGAGCCCGTCACTGGGACCACTCCGTGCTCTGCACAGACACTTGCACAGGGCTCCCCGCTCAGACCAGGCTCTGTGAGCGGCAGCAGGGCAGTTATTTGTAGGGTGAGATTTTCTTTTTCCCCACTTTTGTTTCTCATCAGAGACTGAGTAGCACACCTGCTCATGGCATATCAGGCCTCTTGCAGCACACTTCATTTAAAAAGCTAATTTGTAATTGGAAAGCAATACACATGCTCCAACAACCCCCTCCTCTCCAAAGCAAACAGAGAAACGCCACAGAGAAATAAAAATGGGATGAGAATTATCCATGCTTGCTCTACTCTGCTGTTTGTCTGCTGGGGGAAAAGAAGGGGTGAAGCAAAGTTGCTAAAATAAATATAATAAAAAAGAATAGAAAAAACAGCCTCTAATGTACTTAGCATTGCAAGTTGTGAGATGGGGATTAGCCCTGCCTGTCTTCACGTGTAACACAGTAGGCTCTGAACTGTTGTAGGAACAAGGATGCCTTTTTCATACTTGGCTTTCTGCAAGCAGGTGTGGATGGCAGCAGCAGAAGGGTGATGCCAGCCCTGCTGTCCTGCAGCAGGCAGATGTCAGGGGCTGAGCCACCATCCAACATGTGGCTGGGACAGTGGTTGAGTTCCTTCTGCATCCCTTGGCATCCCCAAGGTATTTTTGAGGGGAGACGGAGTGTTTTATCCTGCTGCATAGCTATGGGATAGACAGAATCTGCCCCTCAAGGGACTCCTGAACAGCCTCCGCTTGCATCCGTGGCCTGCCTGTGGCCTTCATGAGTGCTTTTCAGAGCAAGGAGACCAGCTGCGTCACTGTTAACAATGCAGCTGCTGCCCACCTCTGCCTCCTGCTTTCCCCTCCTGCCCTCCCTTGCTTGCCCACTCGCTCAGCTGTGCTGTCCTCGTCAAACCCTCCCACTCGTGGTGTGTTGGAGAGGGGAAGGGAAAGGTGAACCTACTGTTGGGCTTTGCTCTGCAGAGCTGCCAGCTCCGATTTTTGTCATCCCTGCTCCACTCTGCCTCTACAAGTTCAGCAGGGGCATTTTCAAAGACATTCTCTGTGGTTTCCAGCTTGGGTTGGAGGGGCAGGGAGCTGAGGAGGAGCAAGCAGCTCTTGCTGAGGAGCATTTCAGGGTTGAGATGCAAGGTGGGGGCCAGTGCGTGCCAGGATCCTGTCACCGCTGATACCTTTACTGCAGCTTTTTTGCAGCATCAGAAAAGCAGGGTGGAATTAGGCCACGTAGCCTGTGGTACAAGCTCTGCTTGTTAGTATTGTTAATGGCTGCACTCAGAATATGCTGACTTTTTCCTGAATAAAAGCTAAAAAGGAACCCTTACAAGTTAATCATTATTAGTACTTGGTGTTAGCTTAGCTGTGCATGCAGCCGTTTGGGGTTGTAAATACCCATTCCCTTGCTTGATTCTTGTGGCTGTGGGATGTTCTGCTCCGCCTCTCTGGGGTGGCAGCAAAGCCTTGTACTGGGAGCTCCTGGGGATGGGGGGTGGGTGGGTGGGGTGGTGGAAGCCTGGCAGTGGTGGGACAGCAGCTCCCCTCTCCATAAGCTCATGTAAAACACAAGTAAACCATTTGAAGCCTAAGGGAGTTGTATGGGTGCTAGCTGGCATCACTAAGATGAACCTGCTTGTCGTTGATTCTGTGGCTCCTCTGTTACTCCGATGCAAAGGCTGACTTACAGTGAAGTTTGTTCTGGCCCTAAGTTTGTCACATTCTAGTCAGGTCAGGGATTTATTGAGATTATAAACCAGAACAGAAATTTGTGCCTGCTGAACTGTGTGGTAATGTAGAGTTCTTTGCATCTCAGGTCTTGAGATGTCCTGGCCGAGTGGAGATGCTTTGCCCAGTCAGTGGGAGAGGACAGGGTACTGGTACGGCAGGGCGGTTGTTGTAGGTCACAGGTATCTTGTCTGGCTGAACTTTGTGGGAATCTGGCACCAACGCTTTTGATGCTGGGCCCCCAGGAGGAAGGCAGGACTGGTATGACAAGCACGGATGCAGTATCTCAGCCTGCTGATGGGCAAGGGAGTGGTGGTGAGCATGTGTGGTTTGCTGAGCACATGGAGGTGGCAGGTTGGGTTGTCTTCTCCTTGGGTTGCACCTTGTGTGCTGGTTTAAGCGCAGCAATGTGCTGCCAGGTTACTGACAACAACCAGCTGCAGCAGCCTGGTACCCTTCTCTGCTGGCATCTGTGGCTCCGTAGGACCATTAACCAGGAGTAAAATACTCATCTCTAACCTGGGAATTTAGTCTTTCAGCTACTAAGTTCACTAGGAGTCTCAAAAATAAGTTTTTGGCCTTTCTATACTGTGACTTCTTCCACTCCAAGTACTACCCTTGTAATCTCCTGCACATTTCAAAGCTACTTGAAAAAGCTTCTTGCTTTAGTGCTTGCCAGATTCCCCCCCCCCAGCTGCCAGGAAGAGAGTAAGCAGCCACTGCCTGTTCTACTTGAGAAATTCAGCTGCCAAGTGGTTATTTACAGCGGGCAGAGGAATGAAAATGTTAAATGAAATCAATTGCTGGCAATGTGAAAAAAGGAAGGAGGGGGGAAAAAACCCCAAACCCTTACAAAATCAGGATTGCGCTGGCTGCAAGCTGCAGCCGCCTTAAAAGGATTGCAGAGAGCAAACACCAGAATGACAACGACAGAAAGCTGTGCCCGCATTAACCCAGCCTGCTGCTGACTGACTTGTTTCTGTTCAATCTCCCTATTCCTGCCCAGTTTGGTCCCTCTCCTGGCAGTGGGTGGGGAGATGGAAGAGTTTTGGGAAGGGAGCTGGACTGCGTTAAAACAGTTGTTTCAATTCATTTCAACATCAGGCTCCCTGCCTGGATTTAACCTGGAGGTAAATGAAAAATTAAAAACTAAATGGGCCCTATCTCCCTCATGAACATTGAATTTTGCCTTCAAAATGGGAATATCTTTATTTCCCTTAACACTTGTGAGGGGCTTGGTGGGAAGGTTACCGGGAGAGGCTGCTGGTTGGTTTAGTTTTGGCTGGATCACAAGTCAACTTTTTTTTTTTTTTTTTGTGTCAATCCCTTCCTTTACATGGAAGCCTCAGGCTTCCCTGCTAAATTGCTACACAGGCAAGTGAGTCCCCGCCTTGCATTGGGCAGTGTGGCAATTAATCAGCCATTAAAAAGGAAGACCTGCTGTCTTTTAAACCAATTAGAAGGGAACCGGTTGCTTGTCTAACCAATGTAGTGGGATTTCTAGTAAGTTAAAGACCTGTTGTGGAGAGGGTAGCTGAAATAAGGCTCTGTTACAGGGGTTTCAAGAGTGTGTTGAAACCACCAGAGCACCAGATCTTGCTCTAAACCAGGAATCTCAATTTGCAGCCGTAGTTGCAGTAAACACTGTTCCCTCTGCTTGCCTTGCAGTCAGCTGAAGGAAGTATTTTTAACTCTTGATGATCATGTGTTTTTAAAATTCCTTTTTCTCTTGAATCTCCACTGGGTTTCTGGATGAGGGTTGGAGGTGAGGAGGAGGATGCATGGTGGTCTAGCTCCTGGAGACCACCTCGGAGGCTGGGTACGAGAGGTGGAGCAGCGCTCTGGGGTGCTCCCCAGCACTGCTGTGCCAGCACAGGGGCAGCCCTGTGTCATGCAAAAGGGATGGTGCAGGGATGAGGTCGCCAAGGTGCAGCTAACCCAGGAGCAGGAGCTGGTGCTCTCTGCATTAACACAGCACCTTTTTTTAGGTTGTTGGCAGCATGGGGCTGCTTTCAGGAGCTGGGCTGATGCTTTTGCATAGCATTGCGTTTGGGGTGGTATGGGGCAGGATTGCTGGCTGTAGGCACAGTCTGCGTTGCAGCGACAGCTTGCTGTGTTAACTGTGGCTTCTGCAGGGTTTACTCCAGCAGCCACTGGAGCAAATCTCAAGTGTTTAGCTGGTTGCATCGGGCTTTCAATTCTTGGCAGTCCTGCTAACGTGCTAATTTGATCTGCTCTCTCCTGACAACACGCTCAGTCTGCTGGCTGCAGAGCCAAATAGAGCAGGGGGGTGACCTCAGCCTGCTACCTGGGAGCACCAAGCATGGATTTTAGGAGCAGACCCGTGCTCCATCCACCCTGCCAAGGACCTGCAAGGGTGGGACAGGGTGGCTGTCCTAGCTGCAAGGAGGAAGTGCCTTGGTGAGAAGACTCTCAAGCCGATCCATTAGTTACCTGTTCAATATAGTCCACTTTCAGAAGAGATGTGATTGCTGCTGTTAGCTGCTAAAGTAACAAGATGTGTGTTTAACTTTACCTAACATACTGTGTGCAGCTACTTAGGAACAGTGCAAACTAGATAAATAAATCTCGGTTTTGCTTCAGTCCTAGCAATGATTTTACTTCTGCTCCATTGTAACGTGGAGCCTATTAATTTCACTGGGAAAGTGGGACTCAGTGTTTGCTTGCATTTAATAGCATTCACCTGCAGAATTTTAACAGATCGTTCCAGATCAACTCCTATAGTTGTTGCTAATCCTTTTTTACAATTCCAGTAAGCAGGAATAATCTTAGAGTGGACCTGTGGCAGGGAGGCTTTGTGTTTATAGCATAAAATGTTGGAAGGTAGTGTGGGGTGGCAAGAAGGGCACTGGATGCTTTTGACTTCTGAGTTTGGCTCTGTGACTTGCTTGGTGACTGTGGGAAAGGCACTTCTCTGAGCCTGTTTTCCTGGCTCCCCTCATTGCACCGTGTATTTTTTGTGACTTTTCTCAAGTACAGTATTTGCATTATTTCTACAGTTACAATGACTAGGAACATCAGCCTGTCCTGCCCACTGATGCTGTCTTGTACAAGTCTGGGTAAGTGGTGGCAACATAAGCTGTACCTGTGCTTCATCAGTGATGAAGTGCTGTGCAGGTCATACTATTAGCCTGTGACAATAAGGTCCCTTCACTCGCTGCTAAGGAAATGCTGCATTTTAGGGCTGATCCTGGCCACCAACAGACCGTACACTTGGATGTATAAATGCTCTGAGTCTGGCCAAGTGGAGCATCCTCTGCCTCTTCCTCTCCCTTGCACACCAGATCACTTGTCATGACCCGCCCTGTTCCTGACCTAGCTCTTGCTTGGGTCAGCGTCTCATCAGCCTCAGTTCAACACATTTAATCCTTATTAAACAGTAAGTGCGGGCTCTACAATCAGTAGGGTTGGTGTGCTTTGCTGAGTCGGGCCTTTAGTTACACCAAGCTACGACAGCTCTGCCTCCCGAGCAAAAGGTGCCCTCACCGTCCGTCTCGCCTGCAGCTCACAGCCAGGGAAAGTGTACGCTCTGGTTGAAAGGCACCTCAGCTGTAGTCTGCTGAGCCAATCCTCAAATTGAGTTTGAAGTCATTAAGTGGAAAAGAAAATTTTTGTGACAAGTGATTTCCCTGAGCAGGTGACAAACTATAATGAAGTGGGGCGGTTTGGCTGGAAAGGTTTATGATAGCAGCTGTGTTCCCTTTCTCTCCTGCGAGCAATCTGGGCAGGAGAGGATTCATGGAAAACTGTCCATGTAGCTGTAAGATGTGTATGTCAGCCTTGGATTAACTTTCCCAGTCTTTTCCCCAAAATGTTGCTGGAGATCCTTTGGGAACAAAGGCAGGATAGGTGACTAATTGCCATTTAAGCTGTACTCTTCTTCCTAGGGAAGTAGTTGGTTGTGAAAAGCTTGCGAGCAAATAGCACCCCTAGACAATAGTGTAACATGAGGGCTCCGAGTTACTTAGATGCACTATTGCTAATTATATCTACACAACTTCTTCCTCTTGCTTTAGTCCTGTTCCTGTAGGACAGACATAGCCAGCATGTGTCTGCGGACGACGATGGGTGCAGCGCACTTAGCAGAGATCTGATGGGTAGCTTTAGAGATTGAGCAACAGGTGCATCACAGCCATGTGCAGAGCTCTTCCCAAAACAGCAAGGCGATGCAACACTGCCCTTGGTCAGAGCCAGAGGAGAAAGGTGTGAGTGAGGGCACTGGGATGGCTCTTGCAGCATGGGGTGAGGTTTGGGTACAAGAGCACTGAGAAGCTGATTTAAAAAAAAAAAAAAAAAAAAAAAAAAAAAAAAAAAAAAAAAAAAAAAAAAAAAAAAAAAAAAAACCCCACAAACAAAAAAACCCCAAACCTGAAGATGTGTAGTGTGAGAGCTGCTGCGGACAGCAGGATGCTGGAGCAGGGCAAGCAGTTGCTCATATTAATGTGCAGGTAGCCAAGTGTGACAGACCACGGCAATAACACTTGGGAAAGCAGTGCAAAGGCTGAGGACTGGGCTGGCTTGGCTGTGAGCAGTATGCAGGTGTCCTGGCCGTGCCTGGACGGTGCCTGGCTGTCTTTAATTCCACTTCTACGCTCTGTAGATCCCTAGGCCAGACATCTTTCTTGTCTTGGTAAGCTAGTGATTAAAAATTAAGTCCCTAAAATAACAGAGATGGGGCAGGGATGGGGAGGGGAGGATGATGGTCCTTAAAATGGGCAACATTTGCAGTGCAGTGCTAGCCAGGAGGTTTCTAGAATGTTCCTCTGAGGTGGTGGGCACCTTCTTAGAGGTGAGGCTTGGAGCACTGCAGGCCAGCTGCTCCTCATTTCTTTCTCCCCCAATTGCTGGTTATGCAGAGTGTGGGTGGGCTGGATTTTTTTCGTAGTGCAGTGTCAACTACTGGCTGAGCAGTGCTGGAATTTGTGTCAGGGTTATGTGCTCTGGCGGGGTGCAGCCGGGTCTGCACAGAAGAACCAGGCGAGTTCTGGGGAGCAGGGATGTTGTGAGGCTGTGCTCACTTGTTGCAGAGGAGCCTGATCTCTGCGCTGCCTGCTCGGGTTGAGCTGTTAATGACCAATCCCTAGCCCTCTGGGCTTATGCTGGTGCCTACTTAATGGGATTTCTTCCACAAAAGAGTAATGATGAATCACCCAGGCTAGACACTGCTGTCTAAGGCCACCAGCTGCTGACCTTCAGGACAGTCAGATTTACGCCTCGGAGCAGGTGTTGAATTCCTGATGCGCAGGGCAGTGCTGAGCTGGGAGCTGCTTGGTCTGGTCTGCTCTCCATCCCGCACTGGGCTGAATTATCCAGCTGTCCCTGCCTCCACTGCTGCTTACCCAGGCTGGGATCTCCAGCAGCAGCACACAGGGTGGGGAGGTGATGGATGATGATCAGCTGTGAGGGCCCCAGTGTGCATTTAATGAGCCTCAATTGCCTTAACAAGCCTCGTCTGGGACCTATACCCACTGTCCCAGCCTCAAGAGCTTTATTTGAGCTCAGGTCCTTGTGTTTTCCTGAGCTCTGTTGAAGGTGTGACTGTCCCCAGTGTTGGTCCCTGGGTGCACCTCAGCCCCACATGGCAGGTCTGCAGGTCCCTGCTGCGGCCCTGCTTCTGGCTGGGTCTCCTGGATGCACCTTGGAGTGACATTGCAGGTACCTTGGCCTCTAACCCTGTCTCCTGGATGGACTTTGAACCTACATTGCAGGTAGCCTCTCCAGCTCTGGCTCTCATTCTTGACTGAGCTTGGTGGAGGGACCTCGGCCCTGACTTGTCACCTTGCCTTGCCTGGGGCTGTCTATGGGACCTGTTGCTACCTGGCCCTGCCCAGGCTCACGGCGGTTGTGCCAGGTCAGTGAGGGCTGTCCGGCGTCACCCCCAGTTCCTGGTTTTTCCCCTACGCAGAGCAACCCCACTTGCGCTGCTCCCTGGCACCAGCCGTGGTCTTGCGGGTATAACATTAGGCTGACAAAGTGCTGCTACTGAACCCCTAGCAATTGGATGGACTGGTTTGAAAATTTGCTTTTCTTGAGCTTCCACCTTTGCAGCCCTCCCTTGTCCCTGCCCTGGGTTTCTGGACAGCTGCTCTTTGGGATGTGGTGTGGATAGGCTGTCCTGTCCTGGCTGGGAGGGGTCTCCCAGGCAGAGAAGGGGACGAGTGCATTACTTAAAAGAGTGCCAAAGGTTTAGTGTCTGCTAGGAATAGAGCAGGAATAATTGCTTGGAGGTATTAGGTATACGTAGCACTGCTCTGCACACGGGTTGAATGTGGACCGGGGGAGGAATCAACGGGAGCAAGCAGTGCCAGCTGGAGACACCACAAGCTTTTTAAAAAGAGCTCGAAAGCAACACAGAACCCAACATACTTGCATATTCCAAGCAGTGCACGTAAGCAAGGCTCACTTTTACATTTTTCAGAGCAGATGAGCGATTTTCTAATTAGGGAAAGAGCTGAATATTGAGCACTGAAATGGATAAGTGACTTAAAAAGAACACAGAAAATCGCAAAGTGAAATCACTTAAATCAGCCTGTCTCCTCCCCCCTTCATGCTTGGTATGCTGTTTATCTTGGCAAATGGGGGGAAAATAAATTCCCTGGAGGTGGCACATACACATTGCTACCTGAATGCATCAGATAGATCTATGCAGAGAGGTAAAAGCCCTAAATCGCAGATTTTTGAATCAGCCTTCAGGACCTGCAGAAATATGAGCAGAGCTGCATCCTGGGCTGGGGCTCGGTCTGTCCATTATACGGAGCAGCAGCTGTTTGCTCAATTTTGACCTGGTTCTCGCTGTAGATTAAGGACTTCCCAGTTGTTGAGGGTTATTTGGCCCTTTGAGTGGTTTGCAGCTCGGCACCTTTGTGAAAGAGCATTGCCATGGTTGTGATTCTGAAAGAGTTCCTGGGGTGGCTTCTTCCTGGGTGCTGCCAGATGCAGATGTTGAGGCCCAAAATGTTGTTGGCCATGTACTTCTAGAACAGGGGTCCTCAAACTACGGTCTGTGGGCCAAATACGGCCCCCCAGGGTCCTCAACCCAGTCCCCGGTATTTACAGGCACACCCCCCCCACACACACACACACCCCGCTGGGGGTTGGGGGGGGAAACCAAGCAGCCGCAGATGACCTCCTGCCACTTCATCCGCATGCTGGCCCCCTGTTTAAAAAGTTTGAGGACCCCTGTTCTAGAAGAAAGCATACTTTAAAGGCTAAAGGCTTGTTTTGCTCATCAGGCATGAAGCCTTTCACCTTTTCATGCCTTAGATTTGCCATCCACAAAATGGGGCATAGCAGTGGCTGGAATGGGATTGCACTGGTCTAGGTTGGTGTCTGGGCTTTGGAAGGGGCCAACACTAAGGTACTCTGGAGAGGTGCAGAAGGCACCAGAAATCTCTCCTTAGACCCTTGTAATCCCAAAGATAACAGTTAAGGAAGTGTTATGAACTGTAAGGATGCGGGGCAGAGAGCACATCTTGTTATGCATGCAGGCAGCACTTTGCACGCTGCAGCCACTGCTGGACCATAAATAAACGTTAGTGGGCACTCTCTCTCCCAAAATGCTTATCGCTGCTACCATCCATGTGGAAAGAGGAAAGTAAATAGATTCTTGGATTGTCTTAAAGGCAGAGGGAATAGGATAGGATCAGTCTATTGGATTAGTTGAATAAACTACAAAAAACAAGATATAATTCTCTGCAGATGCAGGGTAATGGACTATGTTGTATTTTGCATTTCAAGCGCTGGAGCATTCAAACTGAGCTGTCAAAAACTGGTGGGTTTGTCTGAATTAACCATGGCTTGAACTGGGCACAATATTTTTGTGACTTACTTAGGCTCCAGTAGAATTTATGCCTGGTTGCAGCACACGCGGTGCTTGCCCAGGGAGATTTGCTCTCTGCCCCACAGTGCTTACAGCAGGAATTACATAGTGGGGAGCCAAAAAGCTGCTTTGACGTTTGTCTAAAAAGCTGACTTTGCATCAGTGGTGTCCCAGAGGAAGGAAGGTAGCTTGCTGGGTAGAAGGTCCTGGTGTAAATCCAGCCAAGATCACTCTAGTGTTTTAATCAAAACTTGCATCCAAAAGCTATGCATCAGCATGACTTGGTTTTTGGCAGCTCTATGGAGGCTGAGGACAGCTCTCTTACTCCTTGTCTGGCCAAGATACTCAGGTGGTAAGATGCTACAACCTAGGAAAAAACAGCATTGTGCTGGAATTGATGTTGCTTGTCCTCTTCCCTGGTCTGTGAACACAAAAGCATGGTGCTCAGTTTTTGCCCTAAGGGGGTATAAAGTGTCAGGGAAATACTGTGTGCCCTTTGCTTTCGAAGGGGCCCTTTGTATTGGCCTTAAAGGTGGGTGGTCAGAAGGATTTGTACGTTCCCTGACAGCTGTGGGGAAGGGGAAACTTTTCCTTCTATTCTCTAGATGAAAATCGGAGATGAGAGAGGTTGGCAGTGGAACAATCCATTGGTTAATCATGGAGTTGGCATTTGGGGGGATCCAGCTTCAGTTCCTGTGGAGTATTTCTAAGTATTTGGCCATAAGCAAACATATAAAGCAACTGCAGTGCACAAACAACATGAGAAACGATCGGCCCTGCAGCAGGCTCTTGCTGTAGCTTTAAGCCATCTAAAGAAGTATTATTATATTCGATGAATTGTATTCAGGTTGGAAAACCTTTGTTGTGCCTCAGTCAGTGCCTTGAATGCATACGAGCATATAGCTCTTATAATATAGATTCTATCTTCTGGCCACCTGTAAATTAACAGAGCCTCAGAATGGTGTAAATTCACTCTGGTGTTCATTCCCATTTTCTCTCCCCAAAATAGCTTGAGAATTGGAGAGCTCAGCCGATGGAAAGGCTCTGGTGGGGCATCCATGCCTCAGCCGTGTTCTTGGGTGTCCCTTGCAGATGCAGTGAAGTACTGCAGCCCACGTGGCAGAAGAGGAGGTGGTTAGGTCAGTAACACAGTAGGACCAAACGAAACCCAGCTACCCTGAGCTGCAGCCTGAGCTCAGAGCTGCAGCCACCTGCCCTGTCAGCCTCCAGCCTGGTGCGTTATATCCATTCTAATAAGTAAAACCAGCCAGCGCTTATTCTCTGGCTCTGAAGAAAAGTGGCATGACATGGTTCATGTCCTTGTGGCTGACTTCTCCTCAAAGCAAAGTAACCTCATCTGGACTCTCTCTCTGCCAGAGTACGTTGGGGAGTCTGGGCTGGGACTGCTGCGGTGTGGTGGGGCAGCGCTGTAGCCTCTGCTGCGGTCCCGGTAAGGTTACTGGTGCAGGAAGAGCCAGCAGGTCTCCAGTAGTACTGAGTCAGTAGGGCAGGGTGAGCATCTGCTCATGGCTGGGGTGCAGGACTGGGTGCTGTTTGAAGGTGTGCCCTGCTATCTGTGTGATCTCAAGCTGTGAGGATGGTCAATGTCATTTTTTTCCAGTAGCTGCAAAAATCAGGAGAAATACAGCACAATGGAGTTCCACTAAGGCCTCACCACCTTTGTCAAGTAGCAGCCAACTTGCCATGCTCAGTGCCCAGGTGGGAAATAAACTTGCTAAATGAGTATATTTACTGCAAATGAATTTGTACCAAATCTTGTATGTGCAGCAAAATCCTCTCAGATGAGCATCTGATAAAGGATTAAAACTATTAAATTATTAAAAAATCCCCTCTGCCAAATGGTGAAATATGCAGATTATACAGTGCTTTGTTGTTTTGTTTTTCCCTTTGGCTTTGCTATTTCCACCCTCCTTGCCTTGTTTGAGGGGAGGGAAGAGGGGGAGAAGGGGCTGTGCTGCAGCCCCTGGAGACACAAGGAGTGCCAGGGAGGCTTGTGGTGCTGGGGAGCAGTGGTGAGCTCCATTACCCTGTGGGAGGGGGAAGAGGAGAAAGAAAGGTCCCCCAAACCTCACCCAGCTACATCCTACTTTTCTAGGAAAAAGATGGATTTCTCCTTAGTATGGAGAGCTTTCTTCGTGGGAAAGGCTGGGCGCACTGGGAAGCTCCTGGGAATTTGGAAGCTAAAACTGGTGAAGCCAAGGAGCAAGACTAAACCCTGCAGGAGGGCTGTTCCAGGCAGGGTAGCATCCCGGAGGAGTCTGCGTGAAGGCAGGCTCACCAGTAGTCCTCTCCTTATGCAAAACGGGAAAGATTGCTTTCAGGCAGCCTCTGAGGTTGCCTTCTTCACCTGAGCTGCCACATCTCTGGATGAGAGGACCATAAATGTTTCCTTCAGCTCTAGGACCTGTCCCCTTCCTTAGTAAGCTTGGTTGCAGAAATGCCCTGGGTCTCTGCAACTTCCTGTTATTTGCAGCATCTGTGTTGCTGGTACTGGCAGCTGACCTAAGTGGTGTTCGATGACAGCAGGCAGGGAAGTGTCAGACCACCTCCCCTGTCAGAGCATCGTTTGGCTGTGACATGCATGTGTCACTGGTCGCCTTTGGGTGTGCATTGCCAAGCATTCAGGGCTTGCTAGGAGTTACTTTAGCACTCAGTTTTAGGGAAATAACTGAGAGAGCAATCAAAGACCCAATATCAGAGGAAAAGTGCTAAATACTCTGCTCTAGGAGAGGTCCAGCTAAAGCCCTGCCTAATGCTCATCATGTTCACAAGGCTCATGTGTGCTTTGTCCTCACTGTAAAGTAGGAGGTGTGAGAAGGCTGTGTCGTTATGGTCGTGTGCCTGGGATAACTCCTGGTAGGTCTTGGAGAGGAAGATTTGGTGGGAGAAGGGGCAGGGACAGGCTGTTATGACTCTGAAGGTTGGAAAGAGAATGAAACCTCAGTCTCTGCTGTGAAAGGAGCTCTGCTGTGGGCTTGAGCAGAGCCAGGATTTCCCCTGGCTGCCCAAAGCTCGTTTCTTACTGTGGCTGTTGCCCAAAGTACCCGTGTCCCTGGTGTGCTGGGCACGGGCACTGCTCTGCTGAGGATGCTTTGGGGTCAGGCTGGAGTGAGCACACCTGGGTTGGGCCAACGGAGGATGCTGGAATGTTTGGTCTTTTTGTAGTTAGGGCATTAGTTCGTCTGTTAATGGTGTTTAGTGGTAAGTTTGCACTTAAGAGGGATGGGGTAACTGCTTCATTAATTTAACCCTGATTAGGCAGTCAGGGACCGCATCGGAGCTGTCAGCAGCCAAGTGTTCAACTGGAAGGATGGGAGAGAAGGAAGGAAGGGCCAAAGGGGCTGTTGCGGTGGGGTGTCAGCTCGGTATTTACAAGCGGAATAGGCCTCTGGTGTTTTATGGCCTGTAAGACTGTGTTTTCTCTGGGTCTGTTTGATTAGATAGGATTATCTCAGGGTTTTGAAGAGCACATCATTGGTTTCTGCTCACTTTCACGGGGACATTCAGCAGCTCTGATCTATACCCTCTGTTTCCAAAACACTAAGAGGGGACAGTGCTGCTGGGGGGCAGCCTGTCCCAGGAGGGGCTCTTGGGGAGTGTGCACCCCTTATTCAGCCTGACTCCAGCTCCCCTGCTTTCCTGCTTGGTGCCCTACCTTTTGATTGCTTTTGGGCCATCACTCACTGTCTCCCAAAATCAGGAGCTGGCAGGTTGATTCTGTCTCCTTGATGTTTTGGGGAGAGCTGAATAAGGGCAGGAAAGGAAAAAGACGGGAGAGGAATTTAACAGCTCCAAGGGGTGACCGAGAAGACCAAAAGGCCACTGTTTGTAGCTGGTACAGCACTGTGAGAATCAGTCATTGTCAGAGGCACGAAGAGGTAGGGACCAGATTTAGGGTTATTGAGCAGGTTTTCCAGCTTCCTGTGCCCAAACCTTTATTTAGCATTCATCACCCATGTAGATGTAAAAATCCTTGTACCAAACCCTTCAAAACTTCTGTGGATGCTGGAGTGCTTCAGGTAAGGGCAGTGTGGCACTGGCAGCAATGTCAGGCGGGTAAGCCTGGCCAAAGTGAGCTGAAGTATTTAAGGGCTGTGACAGTGATCAGCCTCCCTCATTTCCACATTGTAGCTCCTGGCAGAATCCTGAAATGAGATGGCAAACTGCTTCTGTAGCTATTGTCCATATAGATTGGAGGCTGAGGGGTTACAAAGGCAGCTTTTCCAACAGGATTAGTCTTCTGGCCATGTGCAAAGTGGGATCTTTCTGCCATGGAGGCAGAGAGCAGGGCAGGAGAAAACGGAGCATAAGGACAGGCTCTGCTTCATCCTGGCCCATTAGATGTAGGAGAAACCATTGCATCTTCAGCAGCATTGGAATTGATTGCCATGAGAGAATTGCAGAATATTTCATGTTGCTTAGCACATGCTGGTGAAGGCAAGGACAGCATGGAGATGTGTGGGCTTGAAGGGACTGGAGAGGGGTTGGACAGTGATCTTGTTGGAAGGCTCTTGGCTTGCATTTTGGTTCCTGCTTACCTCAAGGCAGTTGCTGGTGGGTGGGTCGCTTCTGCCCCTTCCCTGTGAGTGGGGGACAGTGACTTGTGAGCAGGGGGCGCATCCTGACCTGGTGGCTACCAGCGTTATTAGAGGGGCTGTCTGCAGGAAAGGCTGGCGTGAGCTGCCAGGGCTAGTGGCACCTCTGGGCGGCTCTCATAAAGTGCAGTGACTCTGTTCCACTTGACATCACAGGACTGATGAACTTAAGCTTGGGGGCTCTGAAAGAACTGTCCTTGTTAGCTGGTCTCTGGAAGTGGGGTCAAGGGAGAGCTGGGAGAGAGGACCAGGGTGCCCGTGGCATGGCAGGAGGAGGGATGTGGGTGGCAGAGAGCTCCAGGGATGGGGCTGAACTGGAGACCCACAGGCAGCGGAGCTGGTGCTGGCAGATAGTCATTATGATGCTGCAGTGCAAAGAGTGGAGCACAGACGAGAGGGTGGCAGGACCACTCAGACCCTGGGGTTAACTGTTCTTCCCTTGGAAATGCATTCCCTTTAACCTGCTGCTTTTTTTTGCCCCCCACCCCCCCCCACCCCGCCCTTTTTTAAAAAAAAAAAAAACAAAAACAACAACCTTTGAAGCCTTTTCCCCCCAGTTCATCTGAAACGGATGCTTTTCTTTTTGTGGTTTGTTTTTTTTTTTTTAATTCAGGGGAAGTGCTGGCACTCAGCTCCTGCTGGGAAAAAAGTGCTGGAGCCCAGCGCCTGCCGGTCCCAGCTCGTGCTGTGTCCTGATTAGCAACTTGTGCCAGAGCACATCAGCACAGGAGGCAGGGCCCCTCAGGGAGCGACGGACAGAGGGGGAGGGCACCATGGCCATCTCAGCCCTCGCTTTGAGGACACTTGCTGCCTGGTTTACCAGTGCTGGCAGGGCACTGGGGCTGCAGTGCTCGCTGCCAGCTCTGCCATGGGTGCATGTCTGCCCGTGTCCTGCTGGCTTGCCTTAGTGTGACCTACCTCTCACGGCTAACGGCTGCCTGAGTTTCTTTAGCCTCTCTTCCCAGAACGGAGGCATGAGCACAAGCAAGGCAGGCTTCCCCCTTCCCTCTGCCTGTCTGCCCACGTAGGCTGAGAAGCGGGTTTTGTCCCTCAGCTGATGCTCACGATGCTGCCTGGACATTTCTTCTGGTGGTGTTCAGAAGGTGGGACTTGGATTAGAGAGAGAGAAAAGAGTGGACAGATTGGGAGTTAAGCTGAGCCCTGCCAAGCCCATTTCAAGAAGCCCCTCGAGGTGCCATTGGCAGTGTCCTGGCTGTCCTAGCCCTTTGGCATTGGCTGAGGAATGTCTAGGGCTTGCCACCGTGGTAGTAAAACCTCATCTTAGGCTCACAGTCAACCCCTCAAAGCACCGAGGCTGGATTTCTCTTCCCTGAGGTCTGGAGGCAGTAAAAGCAACTGCCAGACCATTTCAGAGCTTGCAGTGTAAGCCCAGAGCTCAGATGGACACCAGGAAGTTTGCATCCAGTTCCTGCAAAAAAGTTCTGTCCCCAGGGAATGAAATCATAACCTGTAAAATCACTTTACTTCCATCCACTGGGACTACTTGCTACCATTAGTACTAAAAATTGTCCTATAGCAACTATAGGCTACCTCTTCTTCCTCACTCCCACTTCAGTAATGAAAACACTCCTTTTTTTGTATCTCTCCATCCTGAAGAGTTTTAATCGAATAAGCCTGGCACACGCACTGCTGAAAGGAGGATGCTCTCTGTCAGCCAAACTCTGTGCCTGTTCCATTTTCTTCTGATTTAATTTTCCAGAGATTAAGATCCTGCTCATCTCCACTCTCAGAACTTGGCTGCCTTCGTTTTGTTTGTTGGTTTTACTCAAGTGGGTTTTTCCTTTCTGTTGGTTGCTTTGTTTTGAAAATCTTGAAACCCCAGGGGTATTGATTCCCGGGGACCCAGCCGGCTGTGAAATCGATGGGGAGCCGTGCCTCCTGGCACCAGCTCGTCCGCACTCACCCTCCACTCCTGAGATACGGCTTGTTGTCTTCCTCCAAACAGCTTTGGCATTGCTGGCACATGTTGCTGCTGAAGAGCATTTCTCATGTGGATGTGTTTTCTCATAGCAGGGGGCTGGCTGCTGGCTCCCGCTTGCTCTGCAGAAGGTTGTCTGTCTTTGCTGCCATCTTTGGTTCAGCAGCTACGTGTAGCCGTAACGGCAGGAAAGTTGCACGGGGCTAAAGCTGGAGTTAATTGTATGGATTTGGGAAGGTGATTTAATTGCAGATTGCAGAATGGTTGAGGCTGGTGGGGACCTCTGGAGGTCATCTGGTCCAGCACCCCTGCTCAAGCAGGGATTTCCCAGAGTGGGTCACTCAGGACCACGTCCAGGCAGCTTTTGAATATTTCTGAGCAGGGAGACCCCACAACCTCTCTGGGCAACCTGTTCCAGTACCTGGTCACCCTCACAGTGGGAGGGAGAAAATAACCAGTTTCCTTATGGTTTGATGGACCCTCTTGTGTTTCAGTCTGTGTCCATTGCTTCTTGCCCTGTCACTGGGTACCACTGAGAAGAGCCTGGCTTAGTCGTCTTTACATCTTCCCTTCAGGTATTTATGGACACTGGTAAGATCCCCCTCAGCCTTCTATTCTCCAAGCTGAGCAGCTCCGACTCTCTCAGCCTTTTCTTGTATGTGAGATGCTCCAGCCCCTTAACTATCCTAGTGACCCTTTCCTGGACCCTCTCCAGTAGTTCCCTATCTCCCTCGCCCTGGGGAACCCAGAACTGGACCCAGCGCTCCAGGTGTGCCCTCACCAGTGCCGAGTGGAGGGGAAGGATCATCTCCCTTGACTTGCTGGCTCCTCTAAGGCAGACCTGGGTGCCGTTGGCTTTCTTTGCTGCAAGGGCACATTGCTGCCTCGTGGTCAACTTGGTGTCCGCCAAGGCCCCCAGCACCCTTTCTGCAAATGGAACGGAAGAAGAATAAGGGTCGTATCTTTGCAAGCCTGTGTTTGATGGCTGGATTAAGTGTGTTCATGCCTCCCTCAGCTGAGTGTGCCAGCACTTGCTGGCACCCTGTTTCCATTAGCTTGGCAGACTGGTGGGCTTTAGGTTCTGCAAAGTGCGGGGCTGTTGGTCTTCTGCCTGGAGTTCCCCTGGTTTCCCCCAGGTGCGTTTGATGCAGGGAAGGCTGCGTGCTTGTGGGAGTATTCCTGTGTTTGCGCCGATGCAGGGGAAGCATCCCTCCAGCTGACCCCCATGCTGCCCCTGAGGACTGTTGTTTGTGAGGAGACTGAAACACCCAAATATTTCCAGTGCTCTTTGCAGGCTGTGCAGATGTCTGGGGTCAGTGGTGACAAATTATGTAGATTCCTCCCCCTTCCCTCTATCCTTTCTCATTTCCATTATCTGCCTTTTGTAGAGGCTGTAATTTATTGCGTTTTGCAACCTTGTAATTTATGGCTTTTTTTATAGTTCTTTCCAAGCTTTCAGAAGTAACAGCTCCATGTACCCCAGTGCATTTCATTGTCACACTTGAGGCTTCCCCACCTCCCCCTGTACTTCCACTCTTTTCTTGTAACTTGCCTGTTTACTTGCTAAATTATTATTGTGCACTCAATAAGAATTGCATTTAAAAAGTAGTAACTGAAATGACATTTAACATGGAAAGCACTTAAGCATAATTATGCTATATGCATTGCATCATTTTGTGACAGTTAATAAAAAAATTCTGAACCGGAGTTTTTTGTTGTTGGGGGCTGTAGAGAGTGAGTACTAGCATTTCATCATTTCTAGAAAAATATTTTTTTATTTTCACTGGAGGGCTTTGTCCTAGGATTTTTCTCTCTCTTCCTCCCTCACTGGTACTGTGCGTCTCCCATTTCTGTCGCAGTGGCGAGAGTGGAAGAAGTCAACCCTGTCGTTGAAAGGGGCTCAAGCTGGCATAACGTGCTCAGAGTTTGATATGGTTTATTCCCAACTGGGAGCTTTGAGAGGGTTGGTTTGTTTGGATCAGTGGCATGAGCAGACTTGCTGCAGGGTGGCACCATCACTGGTGTCGGCACCAGGGACGTGGTAGGGGGGAAGAGGCGGTAGCCCCCTTCGCCCGTAGCAGTTGCATGTTGTCTTGGTCCAGCTGTGGACACCGGAGTAATGGTGAGTGTCAGCATAGCCTCGGCTCCTGGTTGTCCTGTGCAGCGATTTTTTTTTTTTTTTTTTTTTTTTTTTATTATTATTTTTTTTTAAATTGTTTTGGGTTTTTTTTCTGAAGTGGCTGCTGGCTGTAGCTGAGAGCTAAACAGTTAATGTCCTTGCTTTATACTGTCCAATGACTTCTACAGAAACAGGGGAAGTGTGCCAACACCTCACAACCACGTGGCTCATATCCTCACTGATACGACCACTTGATTATTAGATTACCTGCAAATCACAGCTTCTTGACCATCTGCTGTGCAAAACTCCTCAGCTCAACCCCAGCATCTGTCCAGCCCAGCCATGCAGACTGTGCTGAATTCCTGAGCAGATCAGCCCAGCTTCCCAGCCATGGCTTATTCTGCTGTGCCTTGTCCAGGCCTTTTCCCACCTACGCGCTGCAGAACTTTAGTATATTAAATGCTTCAGGGGTGACCCTCGTTCCTTGCTGTTCTTCCCTTCTCCAGAAAGTGAGATGAGCCTGGTCAGACAGGCTGCAGACCACCTCTGTAAGTCAGGTTCCTGTCTCACATGGGGAACTGCAGCTGGAGATGCAGGTTGGAGGACCTATGTAATTAGGATAGTCTTCCCTGTAGGAACTGTGGTCTCCTTTGTCTGGGAGCCCTAAGCTGCTTGAAAGAGGGGCGGTGGACCTCTTCCTGCACCATGGCTGAGGTGAAGAGACAAGAAGAGGAACACTGAGTAGCAGGGCACAGGAAGATCTGAAAAAGCGTTTGAGATAGCAAACAGATGATAGGATCCACAGCGCTTGACCTTTCCAGGCTGCGTGCGAGGGATTTTTGGAGCAAGTCAAGACAGAGAACATGTGTTTTCTGCAATTCAGAGGAGTGGTCTTTAGGAAGCAGTGTCTGTGGCAGGTGTGGATACTGGTCCATGAATTGGAAGGATAGCGAGCTTGTGGGGAAGCGAGAGGAGTAGGACAAAATGGAAGCATGACTTTAGTTAAGAAAGGAGGGCAGGAAACAAAAACCAGCGAGAACATCAGCGTCCATAAGCAAACTCCCCAGCACATCTAGAAATAGTGTGTTGCTTTTCTGTGTGGTGTTGTGACTTGCCCTTCAAGTTAATAAGCTGTTAATCACTTTATGGGTCATTTCACTCAAAATGTTCACCGAAGCATCCTGAGGTTGAGATAAAGCAGTTTTGTGAACTCTGGCATTTTTCCCCCCTTTTTCTTCAAATGCACAGATAACTAGAAACCATGCAGAGGCAGTAATAGCTAACATAGCTGGGAAAGGAATCTCCTGGAGAGATTACTTTATGCTTTTTCAAGGAGGAAAAGGCATTTCTGGTTGCTTGTATCTTTTTTTTATTACCATTTTTCAGAGTTAAGCATTAAAAAAAAGGGGAGGGGGGGAAATCTATTGATAAAATCCTCATCTGCTTGACAATCAGTCTCATCTGGGAACTACTTGGTGTTATCTTGGCTTAATTCATTAGTAAGAATAAAAAAAGGCATTAAAAATGGACATCTCTATTGAGAGCACTTAATTCTTTGCAACAAGAGTCAATTATGTCCTATTGAGTAAACCCCATGCAATACCACTTACTTGTGAAATTCCTTGGCCTGATAGAGGACCTGGAAAAATAAGGCAGGAGGGCAGAATCCCGCACTAGCAGGAGATGTGAGAAATACCCATTTCGCCATGGATTTGCCCATCACCTGAGGTAGGAGGCTGGGTTGCAGGGGTGGGTGACACAGAGGTCTGTGATCTGCTGGCTGGGTCTGTTGGACGGAGAGAGGAGAGCAATTCTCCCATGAACTCAGCAAGCGGCTGGGAGCATAATTTAGCTCTCCTAATGTTTTATGGCCAGGAGGCTGCCGCCTCTCATCCCCAATTCCTCTTGCACTTACTTCCCAACAGCTCTTTAGTTTCTGAAGTAACGGGGCTGAATGCTCCTGCAGCACATTGTGGGGGATGCTGCTATGCCATGCATTCTCCACTCACAGGAGACGGTGCTGATTTTTTTTTGTTGTCTTGTTACTGGTCTGGAGTTGTATGGGGACCCCTTTGAGATGACGGCATATTTGCTGACTCTTCAGGTGCTCAGGATGAACCCATCACCAGAGTCTGGGCACCTGGCTAGGGTGTGGAGCTTTGCATGGGTTTGGTACTGAGAACTGCTGTCCACATGTATAAGGCCAGTTGTTTCAGTCCATGGCAGGTTGTTGAGTTTCTCATTTCAGCAGGAATTAATTTCAGCAGCCCTGTTGCCTGTGTTGCTCAGGAGGTGAGGTACAGGTCCTTCTGGCTGTGTAAGATGTGGCACCAGGTGTGCTGGAAACACAGCATTGATCACTCGGGGCAGAGGACTTTCCTGATGGCAGCTGTAGTTTTGATAAGTTGGATGAGGAGAGTTATAAATGGTAGGAAAGGGAATGGTACTAAAAGGAGAAGCAAATTCTGAAGCATGTTTCCTGCTACAATTTTTGTGGCTGAAATTTGGTGATACGGTAAGATGTATATAGATCATCCAAACACGCAGAAATATACGTGATCTATATAACCATCTAAACTTTATTAATGCCACAAATCCAAGTCAGCTTTATTATTTATGAATATAATCACAAACCCACTTTTCTATTGCGTGATCAGCTAAACCCCACTGCAAAGCAGCCTTCAGGGTTGCCCAGCCTGGAGCGCAGTGACACATGTCAGGACTGCAGGAGTGAGCAGGGCGCCGCTGCCATGCTGCAGGGCTCGGTCCATGGTCCACTGGGCTTGGGAGAACAAGCTACAGCATAAAACCCTGACATTTGGAACATGAGGCAGAATCCTATGGCCCTGGGAAATGATAGTTTTTGGTTTAGAACTCGCTCCCTAGTTTTAGGAGGAGAGTTATAAGGTGGTATTAAAAAGCACCTGCTGCATTGCCATCAGATGTCTCGCCATTTGAGTTTAAATGTCTCATCTGAAAGAATTCCCAACCAGGTTTCCTTTAAAGCAATTGAAGCTGCTTGGGTTTCAGCTTTTGCTGCCGCTGTTTAGAGTAATGCTAATTAACATTCTGGGCAAAGGAGCAGAGAGTGGGGAAGGGAAATGCTTATGATTTGTAAATGCCACTTTGCTCTTCTGGCGCTGTCCCTCTGGGGAGAGGATTTCTTTTTGTTTTCCTCCCCTCCCTCCCACTATCTTGAAGTCAAGCTGATGGTTGGGCATATATTTTGCCTTAAGCATATGCCTAACTTTTCACTGTGTGATGGTGGGTGAACCGGTACAGATGTGAGGGTACCTGCATGCGCGCAGAGCACTGACATGTTGCTTTGAGTGTATGTGACCCCATGGCTGGTGCGTGTGAGCCTTTACCAGAGGAGGAGGCATGTGGCAGGCTTGTCCATGCTACAGGTTTCCCATTCCCTTGATGATAAGCTACAAGCAAATGGGGATGAAATCAGAAATTGGCAACATGCTGTCAGGAGGGATTAATTTCTGTCCCTGATTAACTTTATGCTGGAACAGCAGGAGACTAATACTTCACCGTACATGGTGCCTGATGCAGCCTTTTCTTACGCCAAGTATATCTGAATCCATCCCAGATCCTGCTCTCCTCTTATCTTAGATCCAAGTGGCAGGCATGCTCTGGATGCATAATGACAGGCCGCATACATGTTTCTTAATGCTGATGGAAGGTACTGAAAAAAAATCTGCCAGTACTTTGGAGGTCTGGCTCGAGCCATAGAGGAGTGTTGTTTCTGCTTGTAGTAGCTTTAATGCACCAGTCAGTCCCTGGAGGTTCCTGGTGGAATATTAATACTCTCTGTTCCTGTGCCACCTTTCCCCTAAGGCTTTCACAACACTTTGCAAAAAATTAACAATAAATTCCTTCAAAGCGGGAGGTCAGTGGGACCATGCAGACACAGGAAGGTGATTTGCCACTGATCATGCTGGCAGGTCAGTACTGCGTGTGTGGCAAAGGGGGAATACGGAGCAAGTCTCCTCTCTCAGCCCTAAGTGCCAGACAATTGCTCCCCACCTGTGCCTAAAGCTTAATTAAGATTGCATGCTGTTGTAGGGAGAGTGCAGGTGTGGAGTTGAAACAGTGCTTTGTGTCGACAGCAGAGTGCACAGGCAGGGGGGCTGTGGGGGGACCTGCTCCTGTAAGAACAGATGGGTCTGGTACTTGGCACTGTATCTGTGAGTGTGTGCTCACGTGCAGGGGGAAAGGGCTGGGATGTCAGAGACTGGAGCCCTCAAATGTTGGGGAAGAACTGAAGGAGGAAAGGGCAAGGTGAGTGAGGATGCAAGTGTGTGCACAGGTTTGTGTGATGGTGGCTGGGTAGATCCACGTGAGTGCTCCTGGCTGCCTTGGGGGTGCTGGCTCCCTCTGGCCCAGCCCTGGCTCTCTCACGCTGGGTGCTTCCCTGCAGCTTGTTGTTATTCCTGGGGTGCAATGGGGACCCAAGGACCAAGTTCTTCCCCACCTGTAGGACAGCCCTCCTGCGATCTTGGCAGTGTACGCAGGCAGCATTCATTTGCCACTAGGAGCGATGCTGGGATTGCAGAATGTCCTGGTGTCTTGTCCTCGGCTGTATGGAGAGCAGAAAGTCACAAGCCGTATGTACAGGCTTTGCTGGAGCAGGTATGTCTGGCCCTGTCTGGGAAAGGAACAGCCTACCCTTTGTTCCCTGTCTCAGACCTGTAACGCGTCACCTGGTGAGTCCCATTGGTTGTGTGGATCAGCTGTATCTAGCGAAGGGTCAGTGTTTTCCTTTGCCTGGGTCCTTTTCTGGGTCGAGGACCACCCTTCCAAGAGCTGCAGCTGACTCCTTCTGGCTGGTACTGGGAGAAGAGGGAAGAGCCTGTGAGTCCCTGCGGCACGTTCAGGGCTGACAGAGGAGAATTTGCCAACGTTAACCCCCAAAGTGCTGATGGAGCGAGTAGTGGCTGGTGTGGGTGGGAGGGTGCTCAGCAATGTTGGTGGGAGGTGGTGCGGCAGCAGACAGCCCAGCGAGCGAGCGCCCGTGGGTTGGAAATCTCATGGGCTCTGTGAAAGGTGGATCCATGGGACACTTACCTTCTACTCCCCACTGAGGACGACTCCGTGTCTTGTCCTTCCCACGATGACAGCAGGCAGCCCTGTGCCTTGGTGGCATGTCACAGCCGCAACTAAACGAGCAGCTGATTGAGAAGAAGGGTGGTGCAGCTGGTGGGGAGGGCAATTTGCTGCTCTGCTAAGAGGTCCCCACTGTATTTTCTCTTTAATTTGAAGGCTGGGATGTGACAGCTGCACCTGCCTGGCGCTAGGAGCCGGCGTGCTAGCAAATCCTGCGCGGCAATAGCCTGGAATGGGGGGCTGCAGCAGCAAGCTGGGTTTAGCAGGCACATCTGACAGACAACTGCAGTTTGTCATTGGCATAATCATGTATCTTGGAGGTTGTGAAGATGAGGAAGGTGAAGGAACGGGAAAGGTGGGACACAGGACGGATGGGTACTGTTGCAGCCCCCCCATTGCTGCAGTTTTGCCGTTGCAGGTAGCTGCTGACCTTTCCTCCCTGCTCTGTGCTTCCATGGCAGGCTGTGGCCGCTCACAGCTCCACTCTTGTCAGCAATCAAATCAGGACCAGGTATCTCAGGATTCATCAAAGCTGCTCTTGTGGTTCCTGTCTGAGCACTCTTGTACCATCTCTCTGCCCTTCCAACAAAAATTGTGTGCCTCCTTATGCTCCAGGCTTGGGCTCTGTTTTTTTCCCCTCCACCTCACTCCTGATCTGTATTTTCATTTCCCTCAAAGTTTTGGGTTTGGTTTTTCATCAAAAGTGCCCTGCTTTGACTGATGCCTGGATGTTTTGGGGACTCTTTTGAATAGCACCCTAGTGAAGGCTCAAATGGTGTTTCCTAGCCTCCTTAATTGTAGTTTGAACCCAAGACACTTGGATATGAAAAGCATTAACTTGTGGGGAAAGAACAAATGAATCTGGGGTTTTTTAACCTGTAAAAGTAGAAACTAAAGTAGGACAAATCTTCAGATATGTAATGGGACACAGCAGCACGAGGCTCAAGTGCCTGTCTGAGTCTTTTCACCAAGAACATGGTTTTGAATTGCAGCAAGGGATTTACAGTTTAGGCATCATAAAAAGTTTTCAAGTAGGATTGTGAAGTACTGGAGCATTATGTCTTGTGAAGCACTGGAATCTCCATCACTGCATGCCTTTAAGAACAGGTCAGAGGAACATGTTAAGAATGAGATAACTGTAATAGTTACATTAGAAATCACACATCCATGGTGCTACCTTCTGTTGGGGGTATCTGAGCCAGCTGGGACCACATGAGCTGATGAGATCTCTTCCAGCCCTGTTCTCTGTGATGCTGCAGAGTTTTCTGAATCTTTTAGTGAAGTCTCTTCATCCAGCTGTCTGATCTCTTGAGGTTGCCTTCAGAAAAGACATGCTGTGGGCTCCTCTGCGTGCATATCAGTCCTGCCTCTGCGCTCCTCCAAGACTGTGCTGAAAACAAACCTGGGCTGGGTTTCCCAGCTGGAGGATTTGGTGCTGCAGCTCAAGTCTTGCTGGTGAGGCTTTGGAATTGGGAATAAGCCGAGAATCTCAGCTGATAGGACTTTGCAGAGGGTCACCTCTTTATTAAAATCTCCAGGTATGTGGTGTGTTTTTGTTAAAGTCTCCATTTCTGGACCCTTGCCTAGGGAGCAGGAAGCAGTAGCAGGAAAATGTTTGAGTCTGCAAATGCATGGAGGAAAGCTGTCTGCAAATCTATTCTCCATATCCTCTGGGGGGACGAGGCAAAGCTTTATAAACCTGTGCCACAACAGACAGGACTTTATATTAAACAACTGTAATGACTTTCTAACAGGCTGGCTAGGAAAACACTGGACATCAGTCAGGGAAGCCTGGGCTCTCCACGACCAGTGGGTTAAGTGCAGGGTTTTGAACAGCACAGCTTAGGTGTATAGTGAGCCGGGGAAGTGGGTTGGACAAGTGGGTCTCTTCCAGCCTTGCTTCCGATGTATCTGTGCATTTACAGAGGTGCTTTTAGTGCTTGAGATTAGGGAGAAAAGCTTGTAAACATGAATCCCTGAAGATCACAGAAAGCCCCAAAACCTACATCAGAAGATAAATCAAGAGAATTGCAAAGTTGCTATTTCTAAAAGTTCAATTTCTTTAAAATAGATCATTACTCTGCAGAAAACTGTAGGGGTGACTGTTGACAGTGCTGACTTATGCTGGCCTAGATTTCAATTGCTCTAGCTCTAAGAGATTTAGTTTAATTCCATGTCAGTGGAGTTACGCCAAATTTGCATCACTGCAGCAGAGAACTGAATTTGGCCAGTGATAGCCATCAATAAAAAATAAAAGGCAGCACGAGGCAATTGTTAGTCTTTTTCCTGTGTAGTTAGAAGGAAAGCCTGCAAAAATATGTCTGGGAGCTTTAGTGTTAGAGGCTGCACAGCACAGCCTTTTTCCACAGCCCTTCCTACAAGAAGCAGCAGCTTTTCTGGCACAGAAAATAAAGCTGTTTTGGGATAGAGACCTGGTTATTTATTTAAAGTCAAGTCTCTGAGGATCCGAGAGTCTTGCATCAGTCAGTGCAGAGTGAGCAAGGGAGCCGTGCATGCTTGGGGTACGCTTGCAGGGAACAGGGAGCAGCCCTGCCCCAGGCACTGCCACTGCTGCATGCTTCGGCAGAAGAGGCTGGGTCAAATGCTTTCCTTTCTCTCATAGCAGTGGTGGTCCCTTCCTCATCCTCCTCACTGCTGGGGAAACTGAGTCCAGTGAGATCCCATTTTGGGTTGGTATTAGCTTTTGTAATGTCAGTGTCCTAAACATTTAGCCTTGGAAAAGAAACAGCACAATAAAGGAAAACAAAATTTTAAACCATCCAGCAACTGTGAGACAGGTAGAACTACAGCCACAGAGAGGCCAAGGGCAATCAGAGAAGCAGAGAAGTTTCATGCTTTATCTTTCCCTAGCCATTTTCTTCTTTTCTTGTTCATCTCATTCATGTGCTCTCTGAAGCCACCAGTCCCAGCACAAACCCTGCTCCCCTACCTGGGCTTCCTGCTGTTCCCCCTCTCCTCTGAGCCCTCCTTCGGGGTCCCCTTTCTCCCAACCCCTGCACTTGTCCTGGTGGGTCCAGCGTGGTGCTTCAGCATGTGTGCCTGTCTGCCTGAGAAAGCGCTTCAGCCTCTGCCAGTTAAACCGATGATCCATTCCAAAATTTATTTTAATCCTTGCTTATAGGTAAACCCGTGGGAAATTGAGTTCTGTTGAACCAATCAATAGAAATCAAGCATGTGTTTCTGGAAGAGCTTCGTATAGAAAGATTTGCACCACTATCAATGCGACTTTTGATCCGACCTATCCCTTGCTTTGGTATAGCATAATTTCCTTCTCTTAGGGATCATACTGGGTTTACTCCAGTGTCCATTGTGCAGAAGCACTGATTCTGATAGCAATAATATAAAGCTGAAATATAGCAAAGAGTACATCTTTATGTGTGACAGCATCCCTCCTAGGATGTACATAGAGTATTCTAGGTGCAATTTTAATGATGCTAATCTGTAGTACAGCTGTTCTGTATAGACATGACTGATCAAACTGGTTGAACTCTTCTGCAGATATCCTGAAGGAAAGCAATTGAGGTACCTTTTAAAAATGCTGTGTTTTCTTTACTAAAGCTTTTGTTATGTCCCATATAACCAAGACAGCATCCAGAGTCAAGGATCATACTGGGGGGTTTTGTTTTCTGTTCTGCTGTGCAAGTGTATATTTTAGGGGTTGTGTGATCTCTGAATGCATTTGGGTATTTGTCCAAGATGCTGTACTTGTTCTCTCAGTCTGGTACGTTAGCATAGAAGGCTCTGGTGGGCTTGTGACCTGACCTGGCAGCAAGACCCACGCCATCCAAGTGGCTGAGTGTGCAAAGGAGTTGCCTGGGCAGAGCTCCCATCCTGCTTGAGACCTTACATTTTCAACTATGCAGTGATTTATTTTTACAACACTTTATCTGAAAGGAAAAGACTTGAGTTTGAAGTTGTGTGGTACTGAATTACCTTGCAGAAGATTCACTCTCTGCTGACACCCAGGCAGGTCTGTTGCTCTGAAAGCTCCCCATACAAGGGTTTGGGCTGCTGAAGACTAAAAGCAGCTTTCCAGGCCAGAAGAGGTTTTCTATAATCCAGGCTAACTGTGCACAGCCCTTTATCCCTGGCTAGTTGCTAAATTATGCATAGTGGTCTGAGGTCTGCTTCAGGGCTGGCAGGCCTGAAGTCTCAGCTGTTGAGGCTCATGATCTGGGGTGGAGTGAGCAGAATTCCAGCCAGTGCCACAGAGGATGGGAGACATGGATGCCGGTGCCAGATGGGGCAGGACAGGGAGTGCTGGAGCAGCTCTGCCTCTCCATCCCTGGTGGAGTGGGCTGCCTTCCTCTTGTCCCCCGTGTCCTCTGTGGTACTGCTGAACTTCTAGTGAAGGAAGGAGACCTTAGTTCTGTGATGCGTTTGCTTCAGTTAGAGCCGACGATCCCTGAGGAGCAGCTAAACCGGCATGTTTTCCTGTCGTGCCTCTGCAGGAGAGCTGTGAAGAGCTGCTCCGGGGTGCTTGCATTCTGTTAGGTAGGTGGAAGGAAGGAGCGCAGCAGGGAAATGGCACTGTGTGAGGAGAGAGGAGAAGGGCTAGTAAATGTCAAGCTGTTTGCCTCCTGCGCACGCTCGAGCGCGTCTGCGGGCTGCAGGAGCAGCGGCTCTTGCTGAGGGCCAGGCAGGGTTGCAGCAAGGGGCAGGTCGGGCTCAGCAGGAGCTGCCTGCACCACTGCTGAGGGGGTGTCACGGTGGGTGCCTGGGCCGGTGCCTGGGCTTGGGTTGATGCTCACAGAGCCAGGTCGTCAGGGCTGGTGGCATCCGTGGTGCTGGCTCTGGCAGGTGGTGTGGGCTGTATTTGCAAAGCCCTCGCTGGGCTGCGGCACCACCACTCACCTGCAGCTGCTTCCCCTTGCCTCCCTCAGCCAGCCCCTGACTCCTCGACAGGGAAAACAGGAATTAGCACCTTCCTGGCTGATGGCTGCTTTGCCAGAAGCCACCCAAGTGCCCTTGGTGGTCCCCATCCCCCTCGCCCCTGCAGTGGTGTGTGGTCCAGGCAGCACCACTCATCCTGGCGGGCTGTCAGCGAGGCCAGTATCACACCTGTCACTGCCTGCTTGATTAGCCCTGACGCTGTGCCGAGGCTGACATCCTCCTAACCACAATGATTACCATCATTGCAAGAACTATAAGCACCAGATGATGAAATTTAGCAACAGTAGGTGCAGCAGGGACGAGGGGTGAGATGGGAATCGTGCTGTCTCTGCGTTCTGCCTGTGGCCCTGAGCAGTCTCCATCTTCCAACAGGATCTCTGGGGTTTTGCACTCCTTTTCCTGCCTGTTACCCAGCCACGCTGGTCCTTGCTCAGCCTGGACCATCTCACAGGGCTCTTGCCAGTCATTTATGTTTACTAGGCAGTTCTGTAGGCTCCCTCTTCATCAGAGGGGTCTGCTCTGTGTGCTCAAGGCACGAGCAAGTCTGCTTGAGGGTTCCCTCTGTTCCTTGTCAGTGACACCCTGAGCCGTGGGGAAACCGCAGGACCCCACTGGAGGTGAGATGAGTCTGGAAGTGGGCCAGACTGCTGCTTGTCTGGTGGAGACCAACAGATCCTGAAGCTTTAGGAGAAACACCAGATGGGCATCTAAGCAAGCAGCCCCTCTAAGGGCAGGTATCCTGCTGCAGTGTTTTTTCCACCAACTAATGCCCTTTGCAGAGACCATATCTGGGTCACTGTACGAGGGTGATCAGCATGGGCCTGTCTGCAGGAGCTGGAAGTATTGCCCTAAACAAAGACCTTCCCTGCCCCCCATAATAATGTCAGATGGGAAAACCCTTTTATTTTCCTGACAGCAGTCCCATCTCTGGGGCATGAGGGGTTATCTTGGGTGTTCGTGGCTGTTGTGCCCGTAGAGGTGCTGTTTGGTCTTTGGTCTCCCTCGCCAGGAGCACCCCTCTCCGAGGCACGATGCTCACGGAAGGCAGCCCACTCTGTTGCTGTGTGTAGTACTTTGCTCTTCTGCAAACATGCTGGGTTTGCGCTGTGATTACACGCTGGTGTTCGGACTGCAGCTGTCCAAGCCATGTGTATTGGACTTGGGGGGGGGGGGGGGGGGGGCAGGTTTTTCCGGGAGATAACTGTGTCCCGGATCAGATGTCTTTGCAGTGGGAGCTCCGCAGACTCTCCCGGTGGGGCTGCAGTTGGCCCTGAGCAAATCCCGGCTGGGGGTTGAGCTGTGGGTATGGCTGTACCCTGGCCTGGTGGGGCTGAGCACGGCAGGGGTCACCAGCTGCCATGGTGGGGGTTCAGCTTTTCGTTTGTTGTTTTTAAGTGAGGTGGAGGGGGAGTCTTGGCATGGAGATGGTGCTGTGCAAGCACAGCGGTGTGCAGCCCCTCCGATAGCTCGATTTTGGGAAGGGCTGCTTGCTTGGAGGAGGTGAAATGGAGCTGGGGGGAAAGGGAAGGAGAAGGGGTCTCCTTTGGCTCACACAGGTACCCCACTGTCCCAGCCCTCCCATCAACATTCTCCTTCTTGTCCAGGGAGGGAGGCTGGAGACTGGCCCTGCTGCTGCACAGAGGAGGCCAGTGCCCCTGGGAAACAGCAAGGCTGGGGTTGATGAAAAAGTTTTTACTTTCTAGTGGTGCCCAAAGGCACATACATGTGCTGTGGTGCTGTACAGGGAGCTCCCCTGGAGTTTGTTATTTTCCTTCCTGTTTTATCATCAGATGTCTTGACCCCTTGAAGGGTGCTGGGTCTTCTTGTGGCAGCTTATCAAGTAGTGATTTCTGCACTTGTGGGAGTATTTCTGTGCCCTTTTCCTTCTCAGGCTGCCCAGTTTGGGTGCTGGGTGTGCTCATGGGGAGTTGGGGAGGGCAGATGCTTTCTCTGAACCCTGGCAGCTCCCTGGATATATAGGCACAGAGGGAATTGATAGGTGAGATGAGCATCGTTAGTTATGCATTAGGAGCAAGGCAAACAAGTGAATTTAGAGGATGGATGTTCTGAGGCAGTATCAGATCTGCCTCCTCGGTTGTACAGTTGCTGCTGTGACCATGTACTAGCAATCGTTGTGTTACCCGCTCTGCTTTTCAGTAAGGCTACTTAGCACGGCTGTGCTGGTTTAGATCATCTTCTCAGCTGTTTCTAATTGCGCTATGCTTAGGAGTATTTGGGATTAAATTTTTCATGTTGCAGGCTCTCTTGAGCTATTTGATTTCCCCCCCATACCTGCCACCATTATCTTTTTTTATTTTTATTTTGCTATTTCAGTTCAACTCCGTACTTTCTGTTGTTTTGCCTGTGTTAATATTTCCTCCTGCTCTTGCCACTTACTAGTTCCCCCTCAGCCACTGCCGGACTCTTCTTTCTACTGCCATGCCTGGATCTTTTGGCTGCTGCATCCAACTTCAGCCCTTCCCACACTTTTCATTGACATTTGCAGTTTATCATTTGGTCTTGATCCCTATCCCCTGAATACAACAGCTTCGTCCTCTATGCTGCCTGAGGGCTAATACCTCTGTAAGTAATTCAGGGGCTCTGTGCAGCCCTTCTGCGGACCAGTGACTGAAAGTTTGCCACCCATGTTGAGCAGGGCTGATGCAGGGGTATTACCCATTCCAGCCTGGCTGGAGCATTGCAGGATCGGGCTTGGCTCTCGTGTTCCTGCATTGCCTTCCACTTGCCCTGCTTGTCGCAGGGGTACATGCAGGCTGTGAGCGGATGGGGTGTGTTTGTTGTGAAGGGATTGCAAATTAAACCCCAGTCTACAAAGAGCATGCACCCTGCCCCCCACCTTCTCCCCAAGGGTGCCGGTATGGCTGGGTGTGAGTGTACCTGTGCAGAATCAGAAGCAGCAGTTTCGTGACTCCAAGGTCACTGCTGTTACAAATTTGAAACCCAGGTCCCAGAGCACCCGATCACAGGAGAATTTCAATGAGAATGGCTTTCTAATCTGGACAGAACTAACAGCTTCTGCCATCGCTGAGGAACGTTTGGGATGTCTTTGGTCAGAAAATCCTCCCTTCGATTCAGCTTGAGGAAAAACACAATATGGAAAATGTCACCTTAGATAAGTAAAACTAGGGCAAGTTCTGAAAACCCAAAGCAAAATGCTACAATGGAGAACGCAAAGCTATCTTAATTGCCTGGAGCAGTACCATTCATTCCCCTGCCTGTCTGGTACGTTCTTGTGCACGTATGGTCACTGTTAATTCATGTTGGATTGTTCTAATTAACGCCAATGAACTATTCAGCCAAGAAGACTGCAGAGCTCTGCAGCTGCAGAGAAGGCTGGAGGAACATCTCCTGGCTTCTTTTCCTGTTTTTACCTCCCTTGTGGACAGGCACCGTTTCTGTCCGTAACCAATAGGAGCCAATTTTCTGTTTCATAATAGGAAAATACTAAAGTCAGGACGCCCTCCTTACCCAAAGCTTTCTCCTTGAAGATTGTTCCTCTTTGCTTTCCTAATTGCTGCTGCTCAGCTGGAGGTAACGTGCGTCTTCCCAACAACATTATTTTGTTATGCTGTTACTTACCAAAGGGAAAAAAAGAGTATGAGAGAATATTGCTTTGTGTCGAGCTTTCCTCGCTTTAACCCTTTCTGTGCTGATGTGGGATGTTTAGCATGTAATGTTTTGCTATTAGCAATATATTCTTTTTAGTCTGAAGTTCTGGGTGTGATGGAGCCCTGATGTGAAGAACACCTAGAAATAATTTCTGCTGGAGTCTGAGCATGCCTCTAAAAGGTGTTCTCTCACTAAAGCATCCTCTTTGGAGTCACTGTGCTGATATAACGATCACCTGAAATAAGAGAGGAGCTGCCAAACTGATGTGACATATGGGGGGGTTGGGGACCAAAATGATTTGGGTGAAGCCCTTGGAATCAGATTGGCTGAAAACTTAATGCTTGGAGTTACCCTTCCATGAAGACTGGCAGGTCTGGAGCCTGCAAGAGCAGAGACTCAGGGAGGATGCTGGAGCCATGCTCCGTGTGTTTCTTAGGGACTGAGGAGTCTGACGAGGATCCCAGATGTTTGGTTTGCTGTGTCTCTGCTCTTGGCCTGTGCTCTTGCAAGTCAGTAACCAGGAAAATTCACAGAAATGCTATTTTCTCCAGAAACTTGAGAAATGAGCAGGTCTGAGCCTTTTGTGTGCCCTCCCACTGACAGAGGTGGTATGGGTTGCCATCCTGGCAGCCAGGGCAGGCTACCTGAATCCCTTGGGGCTGCTTTGGGGAAAAAACAAACCAACCAAAGAGCTGCCTGGAGTAGAGCTGGGATGGAGTAACGGTGTATTTGGACACAAGGCTGCTGGAGGGGGCGTGCTGTTGGGAATTTCCTAGTGGTACGGAAGAAAGAAGGAGCTCGGGCAGAGCGTGGACCCCAGCAAGAGCTGCAGAAAACAAAGCTGAAGCCTGAAGATGAACCCTGCAGGCCTGGAGGGACTGTGCAAAGCCAAAGAGCAGCCTTTCACTTCGTCTCCAAGCGTACTTCTGTGGCTGCAACCTCACAAACCACTTTTTTAACCACAGAAGGAAAGGGTAGGCTCTGTGTGTGGGGGGTGTCTCTGCACAGGCCCTTGAATTCATCACCAGCTGCCTTTTGGTGAGCAGAGTTGCTTCTTGCTCCAGCTTGTTAGTGTCTGGAGAACAAAAAGGGCAGACTTTCCCAATATATCAGGAGAGTCTCTTCCTGTTCTTAAGCTGTGTGTTGTGCTGCTGTCCAGACCCTGGGCACACCTGCCTGCCCATACCTTTATTTTTGCTGGCTCCACCAAGAGCGACAGTTGTGGTGGTATCAGCCCAGTGGCTTCTCTAGCCGAGCCTCCCCTTTGACCTGCCTTTTGCTGCCAGCACAGGGTGAAATGTGGGGTTTTCTGAGGTACAGGCTTGTCTTGTGGAAGCTGCTTGTTTACTGTGTGTGTTTGGGTGCTGCTCTAAGACCCAGAGCAGAGGCAGGCAGATGTTCCATGAGAAATGGTTTCTGCACCGCCTCGTCTCTTCCTTTGTTGTAAACGGCCAGGTCTGCCGCAAGCCAGCAGTTGCAGGCAGAGTGCTTCACCTCTACTGATGCTCCAGCCAAGAGGGGGTTTTGTCCCGTGGGAAGCAATGATTCAGCTCCCAAGGATCGTGCAAGCGCGGGTAGGTGCCAGACATGCTTAGCATGGAAATCACAGCTAAGCATGGAGTCAGCTCCCTCCTTGGGGAGGTCCAGCTCTCCTTGGAGGGTTTTCTGCTGCCAGATGTCTTCATGTCTGGAATTGCAGGTATTTGTTAGTAGCCTGAGGATTCGGAGAGAAGCAGAATCCTGTTTGCTTTGTGGTTTTCTTCGTGTATTAAGAAAAGATAAGCATAAGGATTATTTTTCCCCCCTAATCTCAGATCATGGTAAAAAGCTCTCTTTTACCCTGTGTTGGTTACACCTGACTTTGCAGACAGACCAATTTAAGTCAGAAAATGATCTGAGGAGATGATTGAGGGGTTGGTGGTTGCGAAGTCTTGTGGTAGGACTGAGCCCTTCTTGTTGGGGCAGTGCTGACACCGGCAGCACTTCCCTTGGGGTGACATTGTCCTCTGCAGTTGGCTGATGTGGCTTGGAAGGCCAGGCCCACAGGTCACAGCCACATGCTTTGGGTGCAAACATTCAAATTCAAAAAAGTGACTGCATCTGCCCTTCAGGATAATCCCAGTATAGACATGTGCCTCTCCCCACCATCCCCACCACAGCCTGGCCAAGTTCTGGACTAGTTGCAGAAATCCTGATTTCTTGAGGGCACCACATTACCACAGCTTCCTTAGAGACGTGGTTTTATCCTACTTCATGTGACCCCCTTGCTCCCGTTCTGGTACCCACTGCTGCCTCTGCCCGGGGCTGCCTGAGGCTCCACACCTGGCCCTGGCCAACCCAGTGGCAGTGCACAGAGAGCTGGTGGCAGGCAGGGAGCTGGGCTTCACCTGCACCATTCAGCAAGTGGCCTTGGGGAGGGGAGGGGGCTGTGCGCTGTCAGTATGCTTTAGGGGTGCGTTTGGGTGAGGAAGAGCACAGAAAGAAGCACAGCGGCTCTGCCTGTGCTGCTGGTTTGGCTCGGGGCGGGGGGCGGGGGGGTGCGCAGTGTGGTGGGCAGCTCAGCTTCTGGGGGAGAGGGAGGATGCTCACAGCCTGCAAGCACAAAGGCAGCTAGCTATAAAGCCAGTGGTGTGGGCAGCAGGTCAAATGCTTTTTTTTTTTTTTTTCTTTTCTTTTTTTTCCTCCCCTCATTTCCAAAGCTTATATTGTTACCTAATCCATGTTGCTAAAATTCTTTTGTGTTGAGAGGATCAGCTTTTCTGTGGGAAGGCTGCTGTCCTTCTCTCTAATATTGACTGCCTTTCTTTCTCTTGTTTCCCTTCTTAGATCTACAATGAGAATAAAAACCTGTTTGAAGTCAAGGAGAACGTGCCCAGGAAACTGGTGGAGAAGGTTGCAGGGGACATCGAGAGCCTCTTGGCCAAGAAAGTCCGTGCTTTAAAGGTAAGGTGATGGGTCTGTGTGCCGATCCTTTGACAGATATGTTCTGTTTAAAGAAGAGGGTTGATGCTGGCTTAGCCTTATGATCTCGGCTTCAAAGTGATTTCTGTGGTTGTGTGGCCTTTTCTGGGAACTGCATTCTGTAGATTCATATGGAATATGTCTGGGGTGTGAGGCAAGGATGTGTCATGTGAGGATTTACTATAGGTATCTTGCTTTCTATCTTCTCCCACCGTGATGTGAACAGCTGAAGGTGCTGCCACAAGAATACAAGTGACAGCAAAAGCCTGGCAGAAAATTTGACCCAGTCATTTAACTGGCGGTATGGTGAGCGGCAGCAAAGGTACTGCAGGTACTGCAGTGTCCCTGCAATAGCTCATGGAAATGTTTCAGACAAGTGGGGGGTTTCCTGTTTAGGAGAGGATGTGCTGAAGTGTTTGTGCCGGTGCCTGGTACTCAAATCCTGTGATTGACCGCTTGTGTGAGTTGCCCTACTAGGTGCCTGCATACATTTCCAATCTACCGTCCTATTTTGTAACACTCCTTTTAAAATGAATTAATTTTATCTGTAGTGGAGCAAGGTGACCTGCTCGTGGTGCCAGCTCGGTAAAACCCAGCAGTGGCTGTAACGAGGCAGCAGCGGAGCTGCACTCTGCTACAGTGTTCTTTGCTACTGGGGAAGAGACAAGTAATTGCTTTCCTGGAGAGATGGAGATATCCTCTCTGCTGCGGAGTGTGGGAGCCGTGTAAGAGCTTCACTGCCAGGAGCTGTAGTGTCCTCTCAAATCCCCAGCTGTAGCCAGCAGCATGATGTGCCATGGACATCTGGCAGTATGGCCAACTGGATGTCGTTTGCAGCTTGATGAACTGGGAGGGCTTCTGCGGGGCGATAGACAAGGGGAAGGATTGGAGCAGGTGACATGGCTGTTGTGTCTGCACAGCCAAAAAGGCTTGGTCACCCTTCAACCTGGTAGGCAGGGTGACTAAGGCGGTGAGAGCTTGGAAGTGGCCAATCTCCATGCTGGGTAAGAAGTAGCTGAGAGAGGGTATGTGGGAGAAATCACAAAACACCCATGTAGACCTGGAGAGTCTCAAGACCTAATAGGATCTGAGTCATGGGTGGTCAGAGCCTGGCCAGAGGGTCAGGTTGGTATGGGGCTGTCTACAGTGACTGACAAAAGTGGTAACTGTAGGGATTTGGGTGAAGAAGACTGTTGTATATTCAGTTCTTGACTTTGGGAGGTGAAGGTAGTCCCTCTTGGGTCTCACACCAGGTGTTTTAGCTTGAGTGGAAGGAGCTGAAGTGGCACTGAATTGGGGTATGCTTTGCCAGCACTGCATTTGGGTTTGTGGAAGTGAAGACCAGGGACACCAGTTCTTTTCCTAACATGAACTTGCATCCCTGTGTCCATATAGTTTGTATGCATGCCTGAGCGTGCATCATCTATTAAACATTCCAGAGATGTGCACCACCTACAGATGCTGGAGGAGGACACAGGTGACAGAGGTTAGTTGCAAACTTGATATGTACCTGGACAATGTGTTGCTCCTGTTGGATGGGCAGGGTAATAACGCCAAGTTACACAGCAAGACTGTGCTGTGTGATTTCCACTGGGTCGTTTGACCTTTTTGTTGGGTGTTGGGCAGGAGTGGTTGGTGCACTGTTAAGGGCTCGCCTTGTGCTGGACCTGATGCAGTGGAGGGATTCTGACAGTGCTGGTTAGATAACAGGGACTTGGTGCTGGTTTATTGTAGTGGGAACGGTGATCCGTTGACCTGAATTAGTCCTTTCAAGAGAACTCCTTCAGGGCGCAGTTGGTGGATGGAGCAGTTTCTTACATCCAGCTTGTGTGAAATTCTTGATGTCTCGGGCTGGTGCTGCTGACAACAAAATCTGGAAATGGGGAAGCTGATGGGAGGAGGAGAAACTGGATCTTCTGAATCTCTTCCATGTCGTGCTAAGTTCCTTTGAAACAGTAGGGCTCCCACAGCTGCTTCCACTCTCCAGCCTTTGTTTTCTTCTGTCTCAACTCTCCCCCTAGTTGAATCATCTCCCCTGGAGTCATTTCCTCCCCTTCTCTCATGACTCACAAGAGTGATGATGACTTTGTGAAATAAATTTTTCAGCATCTGAGTCAGGTGGGACTCCCATGTATCAGTGAGGGCAGGTGAGGAGGGAGAAATGGAGCCTCTCCAGGGTGTATGAATTGCCACGTCACTCATGCTCACTCTACTGAAAAGATGCATCCCTGTCTCCTCTGCTGCAGGAGAGAGAAGGAATACTGCTGTGCTATGGTAGGGCTTTGTAGGAAGGTGCTAGCTAGCCTTCGGGCAGACGCTATGGGCACATGGTTCAGAATTGCCATTATGATTAGGTGGTGATTCAGTCCAGTCATCAAAGAACCTGTTTTCCTCTGTTTCTAAGTGGAAATATTAATGTCTTTATTAAAGTTAAATTGTGTGTGGAGCATTTATTAATAATACATAGTTTCTTACCTTGTGTGTTGCATTTCTAAGAAGCAGAAATCAAGCAGAAGGAAACCACACTCAGCTGTCTGGTTCTGACAGGCATGGTGCAGTGCTGTGGCATGGCTCTGGCGCTAGCAGGACGTGATTTCCCACGTGCATTTTGGAGGAGTTCCGGAGCCAGGGGTGTGTGGCAGAGAGGGTAATTGCTTCCTTAAATAGCAGTCATCTGCAAGGGGCTGGTTATTTGAATGTTGTCCCTCCCTCTTTGTTCCAGACCATAATATCTGGTGACAGTCTCATCACGGAACAGAAAAATTCCTAGGGAGATCTTTTTGCAATCCCCACCTGTTCCAGTGGGCACTAGAAAAAGAGCATCTACAGCTGGGTCCTGGGGGACCTTCTACCTGTGTCCCACACAGTGGCCTCTGTTTGACATGGATTTGCATCAGCACTAACTGCCCTTTTCCCCAGCATCCTCCAGTCTTCTTCCCCTATGATGTCCACTGCTTCAAGCGTCACAGTCTCCTTTGGGCTCTGTAGTTCCAGCTGTCTGGTATTCCCAAACTTCAGTATAGGGGGAGGTGGAAGAGATGCTCTTCAATACCTAAAGTACAGCTGCTCTCCTTTGAAATAGAAATAAAAAATACTGTTAAGGTGGAGTAACTCCTGAAGGAGGTGACATCAAATTTAACCAGTGTATTGCATTGTGGGGAAATTCCAGGGGTCTTGCTGTAGGTGAGGTGTAAAGAAAGGGTGGGTATGTTCCTGACTGGATAGGAGCTTAAGGGGCTTTTCTTGTCCACGCTCACGAGCTTGCCCTCGTTGGGGCTAAGAAAAAGACAACTTCCTTCACATGTGGAAGGGAACAAGGTGGCAGGTTACAAAACAACTACAAATCCCTGTTGTATTTTTCTTGTGCTGGGAATCACAGCTGGCTGGCTTGAAGCTTGACATCATCCAAGACTAGAGATCGACAGGTCAGTTGTTTGCCAAATAGGTTCTCTGCTACGTTTCTTTTTAACTTAAATTTTGTATCACTTCTTCAATCTCTTAGTGAGTTCAGACCCCTCCTTGCCTTTCTATGTGCCCGGAGGCACATGTATAGGCAGGGCTTCTTCGGTGAGCGTGTTTAGGAGACCAGATGTTGGAGTTTGGTGCTGGTGGAGTACTGAGTGAGCCAGGGAAAAGCCATCCCCTGGGGGTGGGTACGAGGTGGCTGCCACCTCTGGATTCCCAAACCTGAGGGGTGTTTTTCTCTCTTCCCTTCTCTTCTCTCTGTGTAGCCTTTCTGGGATTCCCCAATTTGCATGTAGAGAATTCTCTTCCTCTAAAGCCTCAGTGGCTGTGTTTGTTGAGGTTGGTGAAGATGAGCCAGTTTTCCATAGAAAGGAAAGGAATCAGCAACGGTAAATGGCACTGGCTGGAGCCTCCCTTGCCAGCAAATCCAGCCCCTGGCCTTTTCCGTGTGCTCAGACCACAAGGGCAGCTCTTCTTTCCTTCCCTGTGCTGTTTGCTGCTCCCACTTCATGCTCTGCTGGCGGACACGGGCTGCTCCGTCCTGCCACGCCGTGTCCCTGGGTGCCCAGCTGTCTACTGCTCATGGCCACCGCGGATGTCTCGGCAGCCCAGCCCCGCTTCCTCACCTGTGCCGGCAACGCCAGACAGCATGGTCAGAGCAGGAGGATGGCGGGGGGGCTGCTGAGGGTACGAAAGGCATCAGCGCAAGCAGCTGTGCCAAGCCCAGGGCCTTGGAAAACTCTTCTATTGCCGCAAAAGCATCTCTGCAGTGAAAAGGTGGTAGGGGAACAAGAGGAGGTCATTGCCTATGTGCAGGATCTAGGAGGGTACTTCCCCCTCTCCTTCAGGTCTACAGACACCCCAGATCTGATTCTTTCATAACGTTAGGTGAAGTGCATGAGCAATGCCTCCAAGTCTATCCTTTCCCGAAGCTCTGTAGACTGGGGGAGGAAGGGAGTTCTGATTTGATGGAGGAGGAGGCTGAGAGATGAATATTTGTGATCCTAGGGTATGTTTTAGGCTCGTTTCTACTTTTTATACCATTCTTGTAAAGGCTGCTTTTGGATGCCGACTGCTTCATCCTTCACATATTTAACCACAGACAGTTTGCTTTGCCTTCTGAGAGCAGCACATCCCACAGTTTACTGAGAGGGTTATGCCCTGAAGTGAGGTATTTATACACCGTGACCGGCCTAAATATTGCCACCTGTGCTGGTGGTCTTCTCCCATCTCTAAAAAGAGGCTTCCTGATCCATAGAACACGGTAGGAATGAATGTCTGCAGGCTCTGGCGTTGCCCCCATGGGATGCTGGTGACATGGTTGGTCTGGTATTTTTTCCAAAGAGCTGGTTTAGTTTTGCATATTGTACATCACCAGCAAAATCTTTTTGACTTAGGGTCAGCTTTGTTGCGTTTGCAGTGGACCTCAGCTGTGTGCAGTATCAAATATGATGCAGTGAGCAGAAGTGTGGCAAAGTGGCATTTCCTGTCTCAGAGAACTTAAAATGTGTATTATATACATCTGTGTGTATTTTACATAGACGTATGTATGTGTCGTAGGTTCAGTGCACCTTGAGTGACTCCGGCGATGAGAGAACTAACAGCACTTTCCAGTAGTTAAGGGAAGAGTTTGTGGGGTTAAAGTTTGTGGGGTTTCCTTCAGTTGAAGTGTAGGAGCTCACAATATATTTCACTGGAGATTTTCAAATTTTCCTGTAACGAGTAGGAAACCCTACACCTGGCATACAAAGGACAAGACTGGGGATTTTCTGTCTTTTGAAAGCATACTACTGGGATGTCTGGCTGGGTTTCCTGTGGCTACAAAGCCTGGGTGAACATTGCTCTAGGAGGCTGTGGTGTTCCCATCTACCTTGGATCCTAAGGGAAGGTGGCTGGAAGAGCTGGGATTTGGTGCACAGGGTTTTTTTACTGCCTTAACCAAATTTCTCAGTTCTGTCTCTGATTTCCACCCCACACCCTTGGTTTTGTGTTTTCACACTTACTGGCATTTTTTCCTTGCATATTCCTTCTCATGGTGCAGTTAGGACTTGGCCATGCTTTAGGATCCTGTGGTGGAGGGTGAGGTGAGAGCTTGGTGCATTACCATGAAGTACTTCCCAAGCCGGCTTCTCAGCGGTGAGAGATGGTCAGTGGAGGCGTCGCGGGAGGTGGGAGATCAGGCCTGTTGTGCTTTTAGTCCTGGTTGAATGCTCAGCACATTACTGTTCAGCTGGGACTAGTTCCAAGCTCCATTTACGTCTGGCACAAGTATATATCAAGAGTGCAGAGGGGATTTAATTGGACAGGTTTATCCCTTTAACAATTCCAATAGCCCTGAGATTTCCCTTGAAGGTGTGTGGTGAACAGAGTCTTTATCAGCTCTTCTGAGGTTTTGCTTGTCTGAAGAGCTGCAAAAATTGGCATGCAGCAAAGCATCTCTCAGCCCAGTCTGGAGCATCTCCCCACTCCCTCCTCTCTGGGAAGCAGAGGTGCTGACCTCTGTCATGATGTGGACTGATAGAAAATCGGCAGCATGTGCACAGCAGCTTTCCCTTCCCTCCTTTGCTGTTGGGGTGTTGCTGTCCTCTTGGTGACATGTGGTCTTCAGGGCAGGCAGTAAAAGGGGTGAGCGTTCAACGCGAGCAGCCCTGGGGTTGTACCGGGTTTCTCCTCTGCTGCTGGCAGCTCGAGGTCCCATTTCCATCTCGCTGCCCTGCTGAGGTGTCTGAAACATGTTCTGCCAGGTGCTCGTTGGCCAAGTCATTGATGTGTTGAAGTAGAGGGGTGCTAGGCCACGAGCAAGCGTGTCCCCTGAGCTGCGGCGCTTCAGGGCTTGGGCTTGGGTGGCAGCACGTAGTGCTGTACGTGTGGCCCTCCTGGGTTTTCTTGCCGCAGTGGCCCTGGATTTTTACCTGGTGAGGGACTTCTGGGCATGCCAGAAGGCCACCAGTGGTCACACCCTGGCCTGCTGGGTCCCAGACCAGCATCCGAGCCAAGGGATGCATTACCTGTCTCACCTAGGCAGCAAAGCCGGGGGAGGAAAGAAGGAATTAGCATAGTTCAGGTGAGCTCAGGTGCAGCCTGTGGTTTTGGTGGGTTGTGGTCCTTGCCCTGTGCACACCTGCCTCGTTCCAGCCACACAGACACATTCAGGAGTTCTTGCGTTCATGTAGGAAGGACCACAGCCCACATCCACCTTGTGCATGCTGAAGTACAAAACATTTAAAGGTATGTTCTCTGTGTTTTGTTAATTCATAGTGACAAATCCGTCCCTCTTCCCACTTCTTTGCTAATGGCTGGTTAGTGGCTTTTGGTTGTAATTCTACTTTTAATTTGCTCTTAATCAAATCCTGGCTGACTGTCCCCATGTATTTATTTATTTATTTATTCATTCATTATTTTTGTGTGTGTGTGTGTCTTTTCCTGACTCACAATTGTTCTTGTGCTGGACCTGCTCCAGTAATCCAATTTGAATCCAATCTCCCAGGTCTGGAATTCTAATTTACAGATTGCAGAGGGGACCCGAACAATGCCCACACACCAGAATGGGGGTTTATTGTCTAATCTAATCAGGGACAATCAGATGTTTGTAACAAGTCTATCAAAACTGTATTGGGCCAGTTTGCCGAGCAATGTAACCAGCTTTCTTAATAGCACTAACACGATTTAGGGCTTCCTGCACTTTCATGCAGATTATGTTGAACGTTTCCCTTTCTTCTCCCATGAATGCTTGGCAGCAGCCCAGCCCGATGGGCTTTAAAGCTTTGTAAGCTGCTTGGTGCCCTCTGTGGCAGCGGGTTGTGAGGAGGCAGGGGCTGTTGCTGCCTCCCCCAGCACCAGCGCACGCGGGAGGTTGGAGGGCTCCTGGGGTGATGCCGTTTGGGGGCACCTGTGCAAGGTACTGACTCGGTATCTCAAATGTATCTGGAGTCACGGATGGGGGAGTGAAAAGTGATGGCCCTGACCTGTTAAAATATTCAGCAAGTCTCCATAGCAGGTCACTAGCCCTGTATGCATGCTGTCAGCCTTCAGGCACCATGGGCTTGCCTGGCTGTTGGTAAAGAGCAAGTGAAGGAACCTTTGTCCTCTCTTGCCCTTGGCAGATCAAAGCTGTTGTTTCTGGGTACTCACTGTATGAAGTCTGGACAGTTGCTGTTCAGTGGAAAGACCTCTCTAGGGTTATTTGGGATGCCCTCTCAGTGTCTGGAGCAAAAGAGGAGGCAAAAGTAGTTCTGCAAATGAGCTGATGTCCCTTAGTGGACATCATTAACCCAAATTGGATTTTCCTTACTTTTCCTGTGCAAACAAATAGTTTCCTGACTTCTCCTTTCCTGAAAACTGAAATATTTCTCTGGTCCCTTACCCTGGCAGCTATCTGTCAGCCAGCAGGTGAATTTACACTGGTTCTTGTGCTCCAGGCCTGTACCCCTTACCTCTGCACTTGATGCCTTTTGCCCAGGTGTTTATTTTAGGCTTATGGAAACCTTCCTGCCCCAGAGCATCTTCCCTTCAGCAGGCACTGTGTGCTGCACTGCTCGCCGAGGCCAGCACGTCCAGGGGAGCTGCCGCATGCTGCCGGTGCCTGCATTGTAGCCAGGCTGAGGTTCGTGGTCTTGGGTCACGCAGCAGCACTGGGAGCTTTACCTGGGCTTTTGGCCTGAGCAAAGCTTGCCCTCTCACCCACTCCCTGAGAGCTGCCGGGCTGGTTTGCATGTGCAGAGAGGAAGACTATGAACACCCTGTAAGGGGAGCTAGCCTTTCTTTGAGGGTTTAATTGCTGTGCATGTCTTGTCTTTGTGTGCTCTGCTCCCTATGGTGTGAGGAACCCAGAGACCTCCGAGACCAAACGAAGGATGAAATAGTCCTTAAAGGATGTTTTACCTCCCTTCCTAAGACTGTGTTGTGTATTTGACAGCAGTTGGCATGTTGTTTTTCAGTTTTCCCTGGTTTTTCCAGTGCAGGAGCAGCACTCTTAGCAGAAGTGAGGGTAACTAAAGCTGTTAGCGTTGGCAAGAGATTTGCAGCAGTTGAGTTCTTGACTGTCTTAAAGCTGGGATCAGTCAGCTTGGTCCTTACCCTGTCGAGCTCCCGAGGCCTGGTGGGGCCACCTCATTCCGTGCACCGAGGGGATGTCTTTGGGATGGTTGAAAGGGTAAAAGGAGATGGGTAAGGCTTACTGGTCTACTTGTAGAGGTAAATACAGATATAAAAGTGGTGAGTGATGCAATAGAAGAGGGGGAATTGGTGCTAGGGAAGAGAATTGCCATTTAATTCTTTATAAAACAACCTTTAAATGTGGCTGGGAAGATATGTTTGCAATGATAGCAAAAGAAAAGAAACCTTGTCACTGAAAAAGGGATTTATTTGAATTTCCTCGGTTAGTTTTGGTGTGAAAAAATGCATTTCCATGGCAGTTTGGTAGCTAGAGTTGCTTCTGTGCCCTGTCCTGTGACTTCGTAATCTGTGCACAGTTGGAGGGCAAGAGGAGGAGCTTTGTTTCCCTGGGGTTACCTGTAGTTTTGCGGGGAGTGTGTACCTCTGCACTTTTGAATCTGCTCTCAGTCCCTGGGAATTCAGCCCCTGCCCTCTGTACTGCTGTACATCTTTGCAGAGCTCTCTGAAGCCTAAGATCTTGGGCAGAAAAGGCTCCCACCAGTTTATTCTGGTTTCATGTTTTTCCCCCGAATGTTTGAAATGCATCATCTGGAATGGAAGGCTCTTATATTGAATGGAAATAACTGACCTGGGAAGAAAAACTGAATCATTTTTAATTCAGTTCAGGTAGAACGAGGATTGGGTTTTTTAAGGGTTTCATCCCCTAGTCGAACTAAAAATCAATTATTTGTATAGTTCTGTTTACGGACGAGTAGTGAAGTTAAAGACTCTAATGACTGAGGGGGTGGAGGCTTGGTCCTGAAGGTTAATTGACTTGCATGAAGCTTTTTTGTCTCAAAAGCTCTCTTCAAATCCCACCTTCTTTTCCTAAAGAAAGTGGATTTGGCAAGTCTCATTTCTGCAGCCCACGAAACCCAAATCAGCTTTGGCACAGCTTATCTCAGTAGGTCTCTGCACGAGAGTCTTATGACTTGAATAGCATGGATAGCTGCAGGTGAAGAGCAAGAAGCAGCCATGAAGATGGCTTGCATAATAGCGATTTTGCTTGGCTCTGGGAAGCAGTGCTGTGCTATTGTACACAAGCTGGCACGCAAGCGTGCTCCTTGTCTTGTACTATGGTGTGTATGCTTTCTGTCTTACACTGCTTTGCTTTGCATCTAGTGAAGCTTTAGTGGGGTGAGCCTGAAACCCATCAGCACCCAGCCCTACCCCATAGCAAGGAGCTATTGTATGTTCCCAGAGCAGATGATGGCCATTAAATGTTTGAGTGACACTACAATGTGTAAAATATCTGCGATAAGGATCTAGCAAATCTTAATTTAAAAAAAAAGAAAAGCTACAAGAATGTAAATTGCACATACATTTGTGATAAAGAGCCAGTGATAACATTAAAGAGATTGTATCAATTTAATGCAAGTTTAGTGCCAAAGCCTGTGAACTGCTCTTTGAAGAGGAGTTGCTGGGAGCCAGTGGTATTCCAGCAGACAGTGCTCAGATGGTCTGGGTCCTCTGGACTAGACATCCCTGCAACAAGTGTGCTGCATGGGAGCTGTCTGCTTCCTGGGGATTTAATGAAAACCTTTCCTGTCTCTGCAATAAAAATAATGTTCCTTGGAAAAAATAAAGTGCCCTTCTGTCTGCTGGCCTTTGGGTCCCTCAAAATGCAATTAAAAAGCAGCTTAATGCAGCCTTGTGATGAGAAATATGTCAGCATTCACAGGCACAATCTGAAGTGAAAGCCAGATGAAACAGATGCGAGCAAAAATATTTAACCGTGTGCCTGCCTGCCTGGTGCTGCTTGCAGAACTGAACCATCAGCTGAGCTGGGACCTGGGACCATCAGCTGAGCTGGGATGTGTGGGACTGGAGCAGGGCTGGCTGGAGGAGCTGGCAGCGGGAGCAGCACTGCGGGCATGGAGCCAGGCTGCAGTGGCGCTTGTGAGGGCGTGGGAGCTCATCCATAAACCAGCCTGGGTTTGGGGTGTCTCTGCCTGCCAGAGTCACCTGTTGGCTGGTGTTTCTGCTTTACGTCCTCGCTTTCTGTCCCTCTTCTGCTGTTTCAGATGTGCTGCTTTCCTGAAAGTGCCAAGGAGCATGGCAGCAAAGGCTGTTGGAAGTACCCTTGCAGGTTGGATGGAAGTGGCAACTCCAGTTTTCTGTTGCAGGGCTGCTGGCTGTAGGTCAGTGTTTGTGCCTGCCAAAATGTTTACCCAAAACTTGAAGCATAAGAATGGGAATTAAAGTTAATTTTAAAGCGGGAGGGGGGGATGGTGTCTGCAGACATGAAAATGAAAAAAAAATAATATCTTTAAGTAAAGCTGATAATTCCTTACCAAGTGGGGGATTGTAAGCGCTGGACTGAACAACACTTCCAGACTGGGATGCTAGTGCAACACTCCCACAGACACCAGCAGTGGTGCCTGTCTGTGGCTGATCACCTGGCTTTGATGCTGCAAAACGAACAATCATCTTTGACCATCCTGTGTTTGCTATTTGTGTGGTGTTACTTGTAAGAAGCGTGGGTTGAGATCCCACCTCGGCTTTAGACAAAGAACTGCTGTAGCAGCAACTTTACTGGAGTTGTGCTGGGAGCAGTGTTTCATGTTGCATGCCAGTAGATGGCACAGCTTTTATATCAGCTAATTATATAGGGAGAGAACACCGGTCTGTGCTGTTCATCTTAGCCATGCCTCGCTCTCCGCTTGCACAAATGAAGATGTCTCTGCAGGTGTGCCTGTCATTGAGGAAGTCAGATAAGATTACAGGAGAAGATGTTGAGCTTTACAGCACTGGGGGGCAGTGGGAAACCATAATGGGGAAGAGGAGGTAAGCAACCTGGAAAAAGATAAGCAAAACTGCAGGGCGATGGTAGTTTGACTTCCCAAGCGTGTTCCAGCAAGTGGTGACTTCCCTTAGGATAGATATATTTGACTGCTCTAGCTTTATGCCAGGGGAAACTGAGGCCTGGAGAGATCATGCTTTGTCTTTGATACACCTGGAAACAAGAGCTGTGCTTCCTAATTAAGTTGTGGGACTTCTAGCTACAAGGTGTCCTTTATGTGTGGTTACTACAGTAACATCTCTCTGGAGCTCAAAGCTCCTTCTCTCTGCTCTGCTTGGGTTTAGCACTATTGTTCCCTGGCCAGTTCAGGCTTCGAGTGTGAAATTTTTTAGTACAAAACGTGAAATGTGCCATTCTGAAAAGGTAAGAGTTGAACGCATCCTTAGATCTTCTCCATGTGTGATGCTGTCCAGCTGTTTTGCACGTGCTCTAAACCAAAGCAGTGTTCTGGCCCATTCGGGACAGGCTTGTGGAGTTTTCTGAGTGGTGGCCATTGGAGCTGGGTGGGTTGCTCAGGTGCAGCAAGGCAGCTGTGAAACAGAGAGGGAGGCTGCTCATCCCTCCGCACCCCTGTCCTGGGAGATGCACAGAGACCCAAACATTAGAAGCAGTCTTTCTTCCTATCTTCTGCCTGCTGAAGAACAACTTTTCGTGGCTGAAATTGATTCTTGCAAGTGGATGGAAAGGATATATCCCAAATCTTGAGGGCCTGGAGTGCATGTAGAATATAAACCAGAGTATATGTATGTGCTGCTGTAAATAGAGTTGTCACTCTAAAAGAAATGGGGTTTCTAGTGCTTGTCAGATCACTTAAAAACCATTTTTATTACTAGATTACATTCTAAGATAAAGTTTATTGTAGCAAAAAAGAGGGAAGGTGTAGGATTTAACTGCAGATTTGGAAACACACTTAAAAATTATGAAGAGTCTTTGAGCCTTAGCTGAGGGCAGGCTGCCTGCTTCAGAGTTTCCCTCTGGGGCATCTCCTGCCCAGCAGATTTAAAGGATGATTTCCTTATTTTGTTGCAAACTCTGCTCTAGCATGTCACCTTTTATAATCAAGCAATGATGTATCAGGTGGACATTGGCGCACCTCATGAGTCTGGCTCCTGGGGAAGGGGGGTGGGGGCAGAAACCCTTCCAAGGTGTCTGCCCCAGCTGGGAGTGTTGGGGAACACACAGTTACCTAAATGTGGCTTTAAAGCAACTGCTCTAAGGGTTTCATGTCAAAACTGAGGGTCAATCCTGGCACATGTTGACTTTCTTTTTTCCATTCCTCTCCACCATGACTATTGCTTCTAAAGCATTTTGCTCTAGTTATATCCTTTGGCTACGCTCTTACTTTTAGTGCTACATCTACAAGCAAAAGAAAACGCTGGGTGGGTGCCAGCCCTCTTCTTAACCATACTCTTTGCAGATACCAGTAGCATCCCTTTTTCTATCCCAGCTCCTTCCATCTTTTCCTCCTAGTTGCTCCTTGTGATATTTGTCTACCTTTGACATGTATCGGTGGCAGTTAACAGCGTGTTGTTCTCAGTCATCTCAGCCGTTTGTTTGATGCAGTGTGCCAGAGAAAACAGCAGTCATCTCCTCCCACCAGGCTGGGACCTCAGAGTTGTGTTGTTTTGCATCTACCTGCTTCATCTACCATCATAGTTTAGATAACCACAAAGCACATCACAGAGCAGATGCTGGAAGAAGCAGTTGCTCTGCAAGCACCATCTGAACACCGCAGCCCCCTGCACTGCGCAGAGCAAGCACGGTAGGGAGATGGAAACGGAGGAGCGACCTGTGACTGCGGAGGGCTGTCTGGGTACAGCAGACCTACTGTTTCCAAACCAGCGTGTGGGTTTGGTCAGAACTTGGCTTCTTTGAATGTTGCACAAACATTTGAAAGTCACTCAGTATCTGGAGTGGCGAGAAGAAAGTCAGCTGGATTTAACCCTTAGATTTACACAGACCCATGTTTGCCATAACCTCTAGCCTCTAAAGAACTACATTTATTTTGCTTACAGGCTAATGCAGGTAGTCCTCACTGCCTTGATATTAGTGTTTTCTTGCCTCTCCCACCCACAGCCCCTACTGAAACGCAGAATTCTGCAAGGTCCCATTCTGAGTAGCTGTTTTGCTCCCTCTGTGCTGAGCATCCCTAAAACCTGAGCCATAATAGCATCCCAGCTAATTATATCACTGCAGATTTATTTCATGGTAATATTATTGCTGGCCTCAGGCATCACCACTATTGTTGGAAAACATCGAATGATCACAGCTCCTTAGCTGCCTCCATTAAACCTGAGAGAAGTGTCTGGGCCTGTTTATAAGTTTGTATTTTGATGAGAGCCAAGGATTGATGAGCTAGTGGATGCGAGGTTTGCAGAACGTGCCCTGGAGGGAAGCTTGCTTTGTCACGGCAGCCATAAGGTGCAGACGGCAGGATCTCTAGCTGAATGCATATGCAGCCTGGGAGGCAGGGAGTGAGAGCATCACCTTTATCTCTTCAGGGCAGACCTTGCCCCCTCCCTCACAGCAGCATCCAGCAGCTGAGGGCTTCGTGGTGCTCTGTGAGGGACAGCTCTGTGCTCTGGACCAGCAGTGCTGGTGGCTTGGTCGGAGCTGCTCCTGGGGAAGGGGGTGTTTTGAGTAAGCAAGTCATCTTGCGATGCCTTCTGCCAGAAGTCTTAGAGGCAGAGCAGAAGAAAAGGCAAAAATATCAGTGCTGTTTTTCAACAAAAAATGAAGAAAAAGAATTCAAGAATTTTCTCCGTTTTCCTTGCTAGAGATAAAATTCTTTGGCATGCTGAGTACCAAGGCCGCCTGCTAAGAGCATGACTGTAGGTCCGTGCTGTATCCCCAGGGCTGTTCTGTTCCTGGGACCCAAGCTTGTAGCTGCTTGGTGCTGCAGGTTGCATCCCATATGGAGCACAGTGCTGGGATGGCAGTAGCTCTGTAGGGTGAAGCACTTGGTGTTGAAGACCTGATATCCGTGCTCTGGTTTTTGGAGGATATATCAAAGTATTTCAGCATACGTCCCAGTACTGCGCCAGCTGGTTGCAAGGGAGCTTTTGCCTGTGCCTGAAGCCTGGTTTGACTTGCAGGGATCGAGTGACCATCATCCCCAGCCAGTATGTTGGTCGTCCCCAGGCAGTCACCTAAGGGAACAGCAAAAGATTATCGCAGATCTGAGATTTTAGCTCATGTGGAGAACGTGAGGAAGTATCTTATCAAGGTCCCTTTCAAGATCTGTAAAAGTAGATCAGTTGTTATTGATTTTACTGTGTCTGTCTGTGAAGTCCTTTTTGGTTATGGTGTGAAGTTCTCCAGCATAGCACTGAGTGGGCCAAAAACTTGACTGAAATGGGGTCAATAAATTACATGTAGACAAAAGGCACTTACACTCAGACTGCGTCAAGTCTCCTGGTAATTTCAGCAAAACAGTCAGAGCAGAAATACACTGATAATTATTTAAATTAGACTCTGAGCATTGAATTTTTTTTCTTCAAGTAACAGCACTTCAGCACTTGTCCAGATGAGTGCTAATTTACCCAAATTGAAAGGTTTATTAAACATGCCAGCCAGTGCTTTAGTAATATTTAGGACAGCAATTTTGCTTCATTATATCTCTTAACAAAGAGGACACAGGCTTCTTGATCCAGCACCAGAGCAGTCAGGGGATGTTGGGCAAGATCCACGTCAGCTCTGCCTGGTCTTGAATTCAAGTGCATCATTTCTGCTTCAGTCCTGCCTCTTTGCCAAGTGCAAACCTGGGACCTGAACTGAAAAAATTTCACTGACCTTGCCAGATTGAGGGACACTCACAATCCAGACATCTTCTAGGTGCAGGAATCACGGCAATAATTTGGAAACGCTGAAGGATGACATTGGGTTTGCTCCAGTGAAATGGGTCCCGAGCTACATGCTGAGGAAGATGAGCCTGAGCTCCTCCTGCTGCCCCTTGCTCACTCTAGGCCATGTTTGACCACTGTCATTTCATGGAGAAATTGAGGTGCACAAAGGTGATCCCAGCCCATCCCTCACTGCCCTGCCGCATGCAGCCTCCTGGTGTCTGTTGTTGCTGTGTGTGTTCTGACGTAGGTGTGGCTACAAACTGGTAGAGTTGAGTCGGAGCTGGAAGCTATCCAGTGCGTTTCTCTTTGTTTCACCACCAGGACTGTCTCCAGATTAATCACGTTGTGGCATGCTGATTTTGCTGTTTCCCTTAGCACTCTAGATTTCTTTGTTTTGTATATTTGTGAAGATGCTTCACGAAGCCTAACAGATTGAGGTTCTGCTAAAATGTCCGGTAGAAGTTTTCCACTACTTTTTTTGTGTATGGATGCAGGTGTTTGTTTCTGTGGCTTCTCCCAGGACTCAGATGGGGAATCTGGGTTAGAGATGATATAGAAGTGTCTTAGTCTGAGAATCTGCTCACAAAGAGGATGGTTATATAGTGCGTGCTTCTTGGAGATCCATCTAGGGGAAAAATTTTTTTAGGCTTTGAAATTCCTGTGGGTCCTCCAGAATAAAGACCATCACCTCTTTAATGCATGCATGCTTACCAAGGACATAAGGATTAGAAATACTGTATAATGTGCCAAAATCTGTGTTACGCTATTTGTATCTTTAAGACCTTGTCTGGAGCAGAGAGGCAGGGACAGAGTTTTGAGAAAGACTTGAGTTTGCTGCCATTAAAGTTCTAATAGGAGTTGAAGAAACAGGGTATGGACAGTTCACTAGCTTTCTGCTGTAGGACAGTATAGTTTGCATACATCATGTTCATTGGTAATGGTATTTCTCCATCCTCTGATTATCTGTGGGAGCTGTCGTCTTTGCTGTTATATAGTAGCTGTCTGTCTTTACTGGAAGTATTTACTCCTTGCTCCTTCCATAAATACCTTTTCCCTCTCTCTTCTTTCTCTTTTTCCCCCCCAAGATTGGTATGTTAAGCTTTCATACTATAAATCTTGGGAGTGCCTGGATCTGTGGCTGTTTGCAGAAGATTTGGCAAGGGAGAACCCATTGAAGTTCTGCGTTGTAAATTCTTCCAGATCTCAGATGCAAGGTGCAGCCAACAGTGATGGGAAGATTTTGGCTTGATTCCCAGGCACTTGATCTGTCTTCGGTACCATCAGGTGAGCAAGTGGTGTCAGATCAACAAGTGGAAAGGCTGTGGCTGCTCTCCTATGTAGGTGTGAGTGTTGAATGTTCCAGAGGAGAAACGGAGAAGTGGATCTTCTCTAGAGTGAATGCAGAGGCTCTCTAATCTCCACAGAGAGCTGGAGTCATCCCAGACCGGTTGAATATTATTGTGTTCTGTTCTGCTGGAAGTGCAGAAGAGTTGCTGGCAGGAAACATGCCTTCTTTGCTCCCCAGCATGGGTGGGTAGGAGGCCAGGTCTTCCAGAGACCACTGGTGATTCCCATCCTCCTCATGCTCCAGAAAGGACAGAACACTGTGCTGCCACAGCTCCCGAGACGTGAGCATTGGTGGCCCCCTGGGAGGGACCTGCTGTGCAATAATAGCATAGTATGGAGTAGGACACCTTGCTACTTGCACATCCTTGGTCACCAGGTCAGCCTTGGGCTTCCTGCTCTTCATTGTGCAGAAAATCATGCCCACAGTGCTTCTAATAGCACGGTGTCATGAATGTTTCTAGCAGGCCTTCAAGTCTCTAGAGCAGCAAGGCTTGTTGTAGGGACAGCAGTGCTGCCTTACCCAAACGTGAGACCAGTCAGCGAGCCCTGCTCTGCTCATCCGCCAGCTGCCACATCCCACCAGCAGCGTTCCTCTTCTGATAAAGCCCACTTTTGCCAAAGTTTTGCAAAATATGTCTGCTGCAAAGTGTTTTGGGCAGCGAGCAAGATAAGACCCAGTCATGGCTATCGATTACCTGTTGTGCAATGCTGTTGCTATTTATAGTCCTGGCAGTTGGCTCATAGGAACATGAAATTTTCAGAATGGGGAATATAAATGGAAATAATTTGAAAGGAACTCTTGCTCTGCATTATTGACAATATGTGTTTTTTCAGCGTTTGGCATTCCATAGGGAAGTGTTCTGCGACACCTCATGTATGGTGGAGCACCGTTACGCCATGGGCTGTCAGCTGGTCTCATCCATCTGCAGTAACAGGGATGGAGGGAAGCAGCTTAGAGTCCTCCTGGCTTATCCACCTTTTAAAAGTATGAAGACAGACAGTCTGGGATTCAATTTTACTGTTCTAGCACCTTTGTCACCCCCCTGATTGGAAGTGCTTAACCTTCTCGTCATTAATCAGTTTGAATTTTATCGAAAATTCATCTTCAATGAAGGCAAATTAGATAGTCTGCTGCTTCATTCTTGGGCTGAAAATGATGGCCGTACATGTGGGGTTTAGCAGGTGAGTGCATTGCAGCCTGGGTCAGAGACACACTATTTTTGGTGGCTCTGTACTGACGAGGCTGGAAGAGTCAGCCATGTCCTGCGTGCTCAGCTCACACCGAGTGCTGCAGGCAGGACAGGCATGTGACATACCGGTAAATCCCAGATGACACGTGGATGGAGTGCCACAACCCAGAGCAGCAGTACAAGTCCACCACCAGGTCACTGAGGTTGGCAGGGACCTCCAGAGATCATCCAGTTGAACTGCTGCTGGAAGCGAGGTGAGCTGGAGCAGGCTGCCCAGGAAATCCGTTGTTCTTAGGGAGGTTGCTGTTGTCGTCTTCATTTTATGGGCAGGGAGAGTAAGCTCTGGGCAGCGATCTGACTGGGTATCTGGAAGGTGAGTGCAGGTGGTTGGGGTGACGTGCCTGGCGTGATGGTGAGAAGATGATGAAGGCCTTGAGGCTGCAAGGCATGAACATGTGTGCTTACTCATCGCTTCATGAGGTCCTGGTTGCAATGGTGCTGTCTTTCCATTAAGGAATTTTTTTCAGGAGTCAAAGCTAGAAAGATCTGTAAGACTTGAAGAGCTTTAAGATCAATACATAAATGCATCAGAGAGGTGCATCGTCTTCTCTGAACAGCTCCTTTACATCCTTACAGTTGGAGGTTTTTGTACCAGGATGAGTGGAAAACTGGGAATAAGGGGGATAAGAAGCAGCGGGCTCAGCAGAGTCCTTGGCCTCCTGTTCACCAGAGGAAGTGACCTTTCTGCTGAGATCCTCTGTAACAAGGACTCTTGGGCAGTGGGCTTCCTCTAGTGGTCTCTGAAGTCCAGCCTACAGGGGCAGTCTCACAGTACCTGATGGGTGCATGGCCTCCTGGGCCGTCCTGCCTTGCCCACCAAGCACTCTTACAGCTCCTGCTACGGGGTTTCCTGGAAAAATTAGGCAAATTGCCAGGCACCCTGTTAGAGTCTGGCCAAGCCATGTTCTCATGCCCGAGTGTGGATGAGCATCTCGCTGGGGTAGCTCTGTCCCAGCCAGCCAGAGAGCATCTTGAATGTCTGATTAACCTTTTGTGGCGGGATTTCAGCCATGCCCTTTCCTTGGGAAGAGGTAATGACTGCAAGGCACTTGCTTTTGAACTCCTCCATCTATCAAAAACCTGCATGCCTTTTCCTGGATGAGACTCCCTCCTGATGGCTGCGGCCGAGGAGGTGGGGAGGTGGGGAGCTGGGACTGATGGGCTTCAGTACTGCAGAAAGCTGCCGGCTAATTTACCTAATCCATAGCACTGAGCTGAAATGCAGAAGTGCCGGCTCTCATCACTGCAGCTGCAATTTACATCGGGAGACAAAGGCGGGGGCACACCCCTGAGATAAAGATGGGCATGGATGGGTGGTCTCCGCTCCTGCTTGGGGTGGAAAAGAAATTATAATCTCACCTTCTACTTTTTTTTCTGGTTATTTTTTTCTAGCTATTTCTTCCCTTTCTCCCTGGCAAGGGCAGATAGTGTAAGAATTAACCTCTGGGGACGTTGGTGACATCCTAGGGAGAAAAAAAGATGTAGGCTCCTAAGAAAAGAAATTTCACTGGCAGGAACAACACTTAGAAGACCCTGTCTCTGTTAGGATATAGACATTTTGTGCAGTGTCCTGAGTCCCCAGTGTCATCTCTGCTGTGGACCTGGAAGGCTTTTATAGCCCAAATCTGACTCTCTTTTGCAAAGCACCTCGCTGTGCTTCTTGTGAGGGTTCGGGACCTGGTGTGCGAATCTGTTCTCTGCATGGGGTTGCTCAGGTGACTGGCAGGTTAACAGCTTCTCCTGCATCTCGTGGAAAAGAGGAACACAGGAAAAAACAGAACAAACCAAATTTTGCTGCGCTGCTTGAAACAGCTTGTGAGCTGGGAGTTTGTCCCTGCAGTCCTTTCCTCATGCCTTCTGCTTTCTGCTGTGACTGATGATTGGGACGAGAGCCGCTCAGTGTCACGGAGCAGCTCCGCAGGCAAAGCCTTCTGGCAGTCTAGACCTGAACCTCCTTTGCACTGCTGCTGCTCTGGTCTAACTGCTTAGCTAATACTTTGATGCTTGTGGGTTGCCTCATTATGAAGAGGAACTAATGGTGGAGCTAGTGATGCACTCCTCGCTTCTGAGATTGCACACCAAGGCTGGCTTTGCTAATACATCTTTGCTCATGGTTGCATGAAATTCTTGCTAGAACAGTGTTTGTTTGGAAAGTTGTTCTTAAAATCCTGGGCAATACAGCAGGATTCTGGTCTAACCCCCTGCACGAAGCAGGGGTGGTTGGGGTGTATTGATCAGGGCCTTGTCTGTTGGGTTTGATCTCTATGGGTGAAGCTCCAACACTCTGGGTTCCAGTGTTGACCAGCCTTACGTGACTGTTCTTTTAGAATTTCCCATGTTATGTCTGCTGCTTCTCATGTTATCTCTGTGCAGCTCCAAAAAGAGTTCAGTTTCAGCACACTCTAGAGATGTGTTGAACTGCTTGCACCTGGCTATATTGCCCTTCCAGCAGCTGCAGGAGCAGTTCAAGCCTCTGTAAGTACCACAGCCTGTCTGTTCTTCTATCTAGAGACTTTCCCTCGGTCATCTCTTTCCTGGTGCCTCTTTCTTCCTTTGTTCTTAAGCTCCTTTACCCCATTAAACACATGGGTTTGAATCAACAGCCAGTGTAACCCTCTGCCCGCAGTACTTGCATTTCTAGCATGCCCTGCATATAGAGCCTGTGGTTTAGGTGATGCCCTATCCTATTTCAGTGTTCCTATTCTGAAGAGAAGACTTCCCAGACTCCTTTCATTCAGGAAACAAAATGTTATGCAAATAGCTTCAAGCCCAGACTTTTGACCCTGGATTGCAATAGGGAGCGGGATGTCACTGTGAACTTGGGCCAGGCAAGCAGAGGGCACTCCTCCCTGGTGCTGATGCTGTGGAGACATCCTCATACTTGCTCTGGTGCTCACTTGTCACCAGGGGAGATGGTGTAACTGTGCTTGAGCACTCTCACTGCCCAGAGTTGGGTGTCAGGCAGCTGAACACTGGATCAGGTTGCCCAGGTTAGTACTGGAGACTCTGTCCTTGTGGGTCCTCAAAACTTAACTGGACCCAGTCCAGTACCAGTACTCGATGGCCCCATCTGAATGGGGAACAGGACTTGGCCATATGATGGTCTTTCTGTCTGTGAGAACTAACGTGGGCTTTCACACACTGAACTGGGGGAGGAGAGTTGTCGATGGTGCAGGAGTGGTAGAAGACAAGCTGCGAGCAGTATGTAGGACACCCACTCCTGACTTCCAGCCAAGCCAAGCTGGAGGAGGGAGTCTTACAGATTACTTCATTGAAGTCATCAGGAGAACAGCACGTCTTTGACTTGCTTTATAGGTCTTGTGCGGATTTCATGTGCCAAAGCTAAAATAATACATGATTTGTTAAACTGGCTTTTTTCACGGTTGTAGGAAACAACCCAGCCATTTAGCTCAAGCAGCAGAAAGCCCCCCGATCGGTGCTGGCAGGGTGGGCTGTGCTGACTGCTGTCGAGATGCTGTTTCTGAGGAGGCTGGTGGAAACAAAGGAGTCAGAGTGGTCCAGCAGAGCAGCCAAAACAGGGAGTGCAGGGAAACTAAACAGGAGCACAACGACTGCCGAACTGACAACAGTAATGTGTGTAGGACAAGTGAAAAAATCAGCCTGGGTGAATTCAACAGATGCCTCCAAGAACACAGGAGTCACACCAATGTGGGGTTCACCTTGCCTTTCCAATGGACTGGGAATATTTTCTCCAGTGGACTGTGGCAGGTTGTCTGCTCTTTAGGCATGGAGGTTTGGTTAAGATTTTCTTTACCGCTTTGCTAAATCCAGAGGAAGGGCACTGTAAAAAAAAAAAAAAAAAAGGTTGTAAAATTGAATTGTGCAGAATCTGGAATATACCCGGAGCAGCCACACCTGATCCAAGGTAAAGAGGAATTTTTCCTCTTCCCTGACAGCTTTCTCTGCACATTCTGCAGTCTGCAGCTGAAGTGGGCTTTTTGCTCTTTCCCTATTGTAATCCCCTGATGGGTTTGCTACATTCACTCCTCAATCGCTGTAAGCTTTAAAGTGCAGAGAGTCCCATTAGATAGCCCTTTTCCATCTACATTATCTACTTAAGCAAATTTCCAATTAAGATTTTCTTTTTTTCTACAACTTCAGCCTTTTTGATGTGCCAGGTAATCTGTGTGTTCGAAATGCTGGTCTCACGGGGTGGTGGGTTCCCCACCTCCCTCTCTTCCAGGTCAAGTCATGGGGAAGTGGTAGCTCATCACAGGAATGCATTCACTGCATCCCTCTCTGATTTGGTCCTTTGGACACATTTTTGTATTGTGGTTTTGTTGTTATAATGGGAAGATGAATGATTCATTGCTCTCTCACAGCAGAGGGGTCAGCAGGTTGCCCATAGCCATATCTTATTATCTTCTGGAACTTACTCTGCTGAGGGATTGCTAACCATCTGTAACACATACCGCTCATTTCTGTGGCGTGCTCATAACCTCTGCTAATTATTTATAAAGGGTTAATTAATGAGATTCTACTCAAAACAGTGACCCAGTGTTCTTTGTTTCTGGTCCTTCAGCTAAAGTAACAGCACTCTTACTGAAAACAAAAGTAATTTATTCTTAAGAACAAGGTTTTGAGGTGCTTTATCAAAGCTTCATGAAAAACTGAACGTGGCGCCTACCTCTTTCCTCTGATCACTGATTTTGTAATTTTATAAAAGAAAGCAATCAAGTTTGTCTCATTGTATTGGTGCTCATTGTTCAATTCCATTATCCTTTTAGGCTTTTCTCTTAATGTTTGTTCCACTGTTTCAGTAAGGCTTGAAACGGGACTAATTCCCCAGATCATTCTTCTTCCAGTTTTAAAATGTAGATGAAACAGATTAAGATTATTGAGTTCTGAAAATCAAAGAGACAGTAAGGTAGAACCGTTAATGTGCTAAAGAGGCTGTTTGCCTGGTCCCGTTAGCCCCTGTTCCGAAAGCAAAAGCAGAGGGCACCCTGGTATAATTGAAAGGCAACAGGTCTATTGCAAGTTGAAGGAAATGCTTTTTAGTACAGCTTGTAGCTAGCTGGTAGAACTTGTTGCTCAAAGATGCTGTCAGAGCAAGAAATTCAGCAAGACACAAAAAAGAGGGGAAGCTTGTTACAAGCGAGAACTGTAGCTCCGGCTCTGCAGTTGTTGCGATAATCCTTGCTTGTGTAGTGGTGCTGTTGTAACGGTGGGTTTACATGAGTGACAGACGATTTCAAAATCAATGTGAGTATCTGTAAATTGAGCTGAGGAGAAGATGAATGACCAAGGCTGTTCTGTTTCTTGCTTTGTGAAGATTTAAGTTAATAATTAGTGAAGATAGGAAAATTATTTCCTTTCTTGCAGATGGAGTTTAAGGTACGTAGATGTGGTCTTTCAGGTGGGTCTTCAGATCATTTGCAGGATGCAAAAGCTAGTGGGACTCCAGGCCACTTCCACTACAACACTCTCGCTGCTTTTCCTGAAAGATGCATTAAAACTTTTCTTTTCGTGCTTTACAAGCACACCTCAAACTGAGACCACCTGGCAGTAACTCTCCCTAGAGAGCCTCCCAAGCAGGCATCTCCCACTTTACTGAGCTCTAAACTGCTTTGTATCTGTGAAGTACAATTGGTAGGGAGGAGGAATATCTTTTATTACACCTGCCTTAGTGGCTGAGCCAGATAGCTGCGCTGCCTTTTCAACTCTGTCAACTGTTGGGATATGAAATATATATTTTTAAATTGCTAATGGGGAGATGAACAGGAGAGATGAGACTAAGGCCTCTGCTCTAATGGGAATGTTAGGCATAAGAGATGTGCATGTGCATCTTCAGTGCTTCTTCTCTCCCTCTACTTCATTATTGCTTTCTAAGCCTTCTCCTTTAAAAATGAAACAGTTTCTTAAACAGGCAGTAGTTTTTCATGTATTTTACCCACTCTGTCTATTAAAAGATCTTGACCCCTCCATTTCCATCTTTTGAGATAAAAGTAGTAAGTTGTGCCAATTTGGTAGACACTGTGGAAATCAGTGTGTCTATGAAATGCATATTCTCTTTGATTGCCTGCATTTAAGCCTGATTATGTTCAAATCACCCAAACATCATAAAGCGCTATGCGACATATAATAATCTGTCTTCAGAGGCAGACAGAGAGAAGGGGAAACAACTCTTTAGATTTTGGTAGAACCCAGAGAGTTTTACACGTTGGCTCTTCAAACGCCAGTCTGTTGGGAATGTCATAGAGCCAAGAGCCCTGGTGCTATTTGCAAGCACCAAAGCTTGGAGATATCTGAAAGGAGTGAGGCTTTAAGGCCAAGAGTAAGTTTTTCATTTTAGTAAATCCCACCCCAAAAGGTAATAAAGTTGCATCATTTGCTTGCATGCTACCAGATTCCACCAGTCTTCACTGATGCTAACAATCTAACATTCCTGTTGGATGTAATGGAGATGAAAACAGGTCTTTTGCCAGCCTTCAAAGAAAATGGTGCGATCTGCTAGCCTAATGCCTGTGTTGCTGCTGAGCAGTGTGTTCCAGAGACCTCGTGCTTGGCCTTTGCCAGGACAGGTTTCTTGATCAGTTTCCCTTCAGAGAAGAGCATGCAATGTGCTCTGATCGTGGTCAGGTGGGGTAAAAACACTCCTGCTCCTTGGACTGTCTCAGAAGCACTGTCCATATTGCTTTGCATCCCTCCATGTGGCTTTTTGGAAGCCTCACCTGGAAGGCAGTTCCTGCACCCCTAGAACGATTGCCTTGGCTACTAGCCCAGCAGTCCGTGGCCACAAAGTCTAGACGTCAAATAAAATAACTGTCGTGGTTTAAGCCCAGCCAGTGACTAAGCACCACGCAGCTGCTCGCTCACTACCCCACAGTGGGATGGGGGAGAGGATCAGAAGAGTGACAGTGAGAGAACTCATGGGTTGAGCTAAAGGACAGTTTAATAGGTAAAGCAAAAGCCACACATGTAAACAAAGCAAAACAAGGGATTCGTTCACTGCTTTCCATTGGCAGGCAGGTGCTCAGCCATTCCCAGGACAGCAGGGCTCCATCATGCATAACGGTCACTTGGGAAGAAAAATGACATCACGCTGAATGTCCCCTCTTCCTTCTTCTTCTCCCAGCTTATACATACTGAGCATGACATCATATGGTATGGAATATCCCTTTGGCTAGTTCGGGCCAGCGCTCCTGGCTGTGTCGACTCCCAGTTCCTTGTGCCCCTCCAGCCCTCTCCCTGGCAGGGCCCAAGAAGCTGAAAAGCCCTTGACTGAGTATAAACGTGACCCAACAACAACGAAATACATCAGTGCGTTATCAACGTCGTTTTCACACCAAATCCAAAACACAGCACTGCGCCAGCTGCTAAGAAGAAACGTACCTCTGTCCCAGCTGAAACCACTGATGTACCCTCTAGGCTGTGACACTGGTGGATTTGCTGTACTTGGCATTCTTCAGGAGGAGATGAGGGCACCCCATTATTCCCTCCCCTGCAATGCCACTGCGGTACAGGGATGCCCTGTGGGATCACTGCATGCTGCACTGGCTGTGGCATGGACAGAGCCTCCTGCTTTCCCAGGTGGCCACTCTGGCACTTCATCAGAGCTGTGTTCAGTCAGAAAGGTTTCAGTGTGGGGATTGCTTTGAAATCACTAACTTACATTTACGAAAGCACAGAGAGGGTTTGTCATGTCTCTTCCGTAGTGCCAAGACTATTGAGCGTAGAGTCCCATCTGATCCAGGGCACCCTGGCATGCAGGTGCTGTGGGAGAAGGAAGGGATGGATGGAAGCCGTAACTTGTGAGTCCCTATCTTCCCTCTGTGTGTCTGCTGGTGATTTAAATTGTCAGCTTAATGCATTCATCCATTTAACTGAAAAATGTGTTTGAAGAGCAGAGGAGGGTGAGGGCAGGCCCCTTCCCTCAAGTGGGATGTTTGCCTTGCACAGTTCCAGCTTTACTGTTTCCCCATTAAGGCCCAATACCGTTTCCAGTGGAGTCCCAGGCTTTCCTTCGTCTGCTGTGGCTGGAAGATCTCTGGGTTGGGAACGCTTTCCTACACATGCGTGTATGTGTGTTTGGACGTGCATGGGCACTGCCTGGCACAGCACAGGTACAGTGGGGGAGCAGAATGGGTGCTGTTTGCTTGTTTCCAGGCAGCTGTGCCCGGAGGTTTCCTTGTCCTCTAAGAAAGCATGGTTGTTGCAGTTGTAGGGCTGTGCTCTCAATCTCTTAAGTATATCACTAAGAAAAATGGTTGGTGCTATTTTTTTCTCCTGGTGCTCTGCTAGTTCTGTTTAGGGCTGTTGTGCTGGATTTTCTTCCTTTTATCTTCTTGTTTTTCAGCATGTCTGCCTTTTTCCTTTCTCTTTATATTGAGATTTGTCCTTTCTTTTATAGAAATTAAAACGCCACATCCTTACCAATCTGAGACTGAAGCAAAACTGAGACTAGAGAATAGTTTGTTTCTAATTGAGATTTGAAAAATATCCCTCAATAATGCTTTCAACTATTATGCGTGGGAATATTTTGATTACACTTGTTATGGCAAACCCACATTCTGCCATTGCAGGATAAGAGGACAAATGAGAACAGTATTTCCACCAAGAGGTGTATATCCTGAAGAGCAGATGGCTCAGGGTGGAAGCCGTGTGTGGTGCGAAGAGGCACAAAGTGATGTAAAACAGGTTTGCTTACCCACACCGGGCTTTCTGTCTTTGTGCTTCTGAAGCCTTTAGCACTGCTGAGCTCCAGCCCTTTGGGGATTCCCTGAGCACCAGCAAACATATCCCTGGTGCCTTTGCATCCTTTACAGTGAGAGTGCCCTGGAAGATGGGCTGAAGGCTTTTGGCATGGGTCTGCGGGTCTACAAAGGACAACTGAGAAAAGCCATCCTTGTATTATTAAGCTTAAACTCCCTGCCTGGAACACAGAGTTCAGCTGGAAAGCTGGTAGGAGTCTGCAAGTCAAAAGAAAAAAAAACAAAACAAAACAAAAAAAACAGCTGGAAAATGCTGCTGCAGTGTGAGTGTCCAGCACGGGCAGGCAGGAGGGGAGAACAGTCAGCAGGAATATTCTGGGAGTATTCATGGAGTTAAACACGCTTTGTAATGTCAAAATACAGACGGGTGAGGAAAGGCTAAGCAGCTAACAGCTAGCTCAGTAGTCCTAAATCTGCAGTTGAGCTATAAAGAAGCGAAGGCTGATGTCCATCGCAGCTTGCCTGGGGAGTGCCTGGTGTCTGCGCATGGCTGAGCCTGGCAGCGAGGCGGTGGCGTGCAGCTGGCGCTGGGAGCGAGGAGCCGCTCGCTGACAGACAGCTAATGCTGAGGCAGCTCTGCCATTTGGGCAGGGTTCAGATGGATACCAACCTGTGAAAAGAGCTAAATTCGGAGAGAGAAAAGGGCATCTGGATGCTTAACGCCATCAGTTGCTCTGCAAAGGACAGGCGGGAATGGGGACTGGTGAGGAAAAGTTACTCTGCTTAGGTTTGAGCACAAGATGTGGCTGAGCCATAGCATCACAGCATCAGGATCTGTTCAAGGGGTGACCCTGCTGCCCACACGTCACCCATGTCCCTTTCTGCTCTGTGCAATGGGAGAGCCATGAGCCAACAGTTTGTAAGCTTTGACAGCTCGCTTAGCTGCTTGTTATTTTTTTCCTGAATGATTGTGTCCGGGGTGCCACCCTGGACATCAGGGAGTTAATTTGTATGTGAATGCAGAGGAATAACTAAGAATCTGCCAGCAACAGCTCCTGGCAGAGCTGAGACCAGAACCTCAATGCCTGGAGTGAAGTCCTGGAGTCTTCCAAGTCACCTGGACCAGAATGACAGAGTTGTGTCTCCTGTCCAAAACCAATCCCTCCGGAGCCCGCACCTCAACCTGGTGTTCCTCAGCACTGCGTTGCTGCTTCTAAAGCAAGTGCCTGTGCATGCCTGTCCTCCTGTGCCCTGCTTCATCCAGGTATGGTGCTGCAGCAGAGGAGGCTGAGGGTTTCAGACCTGAGGGCTGAGCAGTGCTGGAAGGGTTTCCCATACCCTCTTCACAAATAAATGTACTTGCATGCATGGATTGCATTCTCTAGTGGATGGAAGTGTCCTGAATAATAAGCGTGTCTTTTCTTACATATAACCACTCCGGCGCTGTGTACCTCCAGGGTCCTCACGTCAGCCCTTAGTTGTCCCTCCATTGACTTGCTTCCCATGGCAGGTTAGAAAGCAAAGTGATGGAGTTGTGACTGCCATGGCAGGGAGCAATAGTGCCTGTGCTGCCTCTGCGGATGCGGGGCTACAGACCCCCTCCCCAGGCCTGGCACTCCTCCAGCCCCCCCAGCACTGCGCAGGAGGCAGCACAGGTGCGTGTATTTGTCAGTTAAACATTTGCTCAGCTGGGCAGCTGAGAATAAGTGAATCCATGATTTTTGTCTCCTCTTTTTGGCTAAAAGGTCAAATTTACATTGAATAAATTTGTGTTCCACCCAGTAAAAACAAATGTAACTGCTTGCAGTTGTAAGTGCGTGCAGGGGGCATTGCCTGCTAACTAGGGTGCTCAGAAGAGTGTTCACTTACGTCTGGAGGCAAGCGATTACTCTCAAGTATTGTTCTTTTTCGAGCAAGCCCTTGCAGGGAGAGCAGAGGAGGAGGCGGGCGCTGCAGGGAGAGGGACGATGGCAGCGCAGTTGCTGCTGCAGCTTTTAGCTGGGGAGGCAGAGCCGGGGCTGGGCTGCTCCGAGGCCTCCCTCGCTGCGTCAGGGAGGGCTGAAAGCCTGCAACCCTGAAATGCAGTGGTTTGTAGAGCAAATGGCTGAAATCTGCTGGAGCTGCGGGGGTCTGGGAAGTGCTGAGCATCATCAACTTCTCCAAGCAAGGCCTGTGGGGCTTTTCTTTTTGACCTGCAGGCATATGAGGGGCAGCTGCAGGAGGATGCTAGAAGGGAGAGGGGTGTCGCAGCCATGGGGAGGAAGGCCAGGGCAAGTGTGCAGACCCAGAAGCAGCCTGGTTAAGAGGCTCTGCCCACATCTTCAGCTCTGCCCTACTTTGTCACTCTGCAGCCTCTTCTCTCCCAGCAGTTCATCGATTTGCAGCTTTCTCCCCGAGATCATCCTGCCCAGTTCTGGGCATGGAAATTCTTCCTGGTCAAGGAGTGCAAAGCCATTGTGCCCTTGTCATTCAGGTCTCCTGGAGAGCTGGGATGGAGACGGAGAAGGGACAGCTCTTGCCTCTCCCCTGGCCCACGTGTGTGCACGCTTAGCGGCTCTCTCCCAGCAGGCACCCCTCAGCGTTGCCCCCCTCCAAACGTGGGTTTTCCTTGCACTGAGTCTGTCTCCCTGCCCACACAGCACCTGACACGCTGGAGCTGAATCAGAGCACTGCAAGTTCCTGCTGGGGAGCTGGGCCCCAGCAAGCTTTAGAAGTCTTCTGCTGGGCATGGCCGGTGAACAACTTGGAGCTGTATCTGTGGGGCCACATTGCTGCCCCATGCTACCTGTCCGAGTGCTGTGGGGCTGGCCACCAGGCCAGGGGCTTTCTGTGGCCATTTAGGCTTCTGCCCCTTGGGCTTTGCCTGCCTGAAGCACAGCCCCGAGCAGCGCTGGTTGTGAAGCCAGGGAGGAGATGACCAGTCTTCTCATATGCTGAGCACAGCTACGTGGTGGGTCAGTCATCCCAGGTGCTTTATGACTTCTCTCTGGCCTCAGCCAGCAGGCAGCAGTGAGCTGCATACACTCGTCATTTATCTTCACTCACCTTACAGAAACGTTTATCATCCATGTGCAGGAGGGCTGTGGTTTGGCAAACAGCTAAACCCACTGGTACTTGCCAGTAAGGGCTAGTGCTGTGAGCTGTCCTCATGCTGGGAGGCCCTTCCCTGAGCTGCCTGGGCTCACCAACCGAACAGAGATGCCCAGTGATTTGTTTTCCTTGAACAATTTTCTTCCAGCCAAGCACACTGGTTTGTCTCTGGGAGGAGTTGGTATGTGGAGGAGGCCAGCAGAAAAAGGGGAAGAGAAACGAGTCTGTCAGTCCTCAGCAGCTTTTAAGCATGCCCATGTCCTTAGCCAGCTGAGAGGGGATGAAGAGAATTTCACTTCTTGTTAAAACAAGGATTCGGTCAGTGATGGACCAAGGAGCATCTGGCATCTGCAGCAACAAATATGTTTACATGTCCAGGGAGGTGAAGTTGTCTTGCGTATAATGTAGGGCCAGACTACGTCCTGGGTAGGAAGAAAAAGTAAATCTCTCCTGGGCCCCTAAAGGACTTGGGACAGGGGATAAGTGCAAGTAAGTGTAGTAGAGGGAGAGGCAGATTCCACCACAGGACGTAAAGCGTGGTTTTCTTCCATTCCTTCACCAGTACCTTTTATAAACCCTCTGAATTGTGTTTTCTCTTTGTGTAATTCCATAAGGGTTTTTCTGTTCTATCTTAATTTGTTCAAGTTAAATGTGATTTCCAGGTAAATGAATAAAACCAAATCATTCTCCGCTCAGAGTTGTGACAAATGTCTAAACCATGATGCTGGGGTCACGTTAGCTGTGTGCCCTCGTAGAAGCTGCACAGGGGAGGTGGAGAGCTGCTGTTGCAGGGCCAGAGGAGAAAAAAGTGTATTTTGGTGAGCAGGGAGCCTCTCTGATGTGCATCAGGATGCTCTGTGCTGCTAGATACTGGTGGTGGCCGGCTGGAAACCCAGAGGCTTTTAAGAAGTTAGTGGCTGTGCATCTGGTCCAGGCAGGGTGTCCAGAGACCTGCCCCCTTTGGTGGCAGTGGCTGTGGTAAGCAGTGAGCTCTGCAGGTGCAGTGGTCTTATCCCAGCACTGCGTCTGGCCCTGGAGCACAGAGAGCAATGTGACGTGTGCCACAGGGCTTGTTGTGTCTTAGACTTCCTCACTATTGCTTTCATGCCTGTTTTACACAACCTCTGACTGCCAATGCCGGTTGCCCCCCCATCCGTAGACCTCCCTGCAGGCCCTGGGTGCAGGGTATTGTGGTGCTGGGAGGCAGGTCTGAGAGTGGAAGCTGCACCCCACTGGGTGTACTGAGCTCCCTGCACCCCAAAGGTGAAATGAGTGACAGCAAACGTGCCCCGTGCGTGTTCTGCACTGCATGTGCTGCTCTGCCGGGGCAGGGCCAACCCCAGGGCAGGCTGCAAAAGGAAAACCTCCCAGAGGGCAGCTCCCACCTGCTTAGTATTAAGCAATGTGGGTCCCAGCCCCTCTTTCCCAGTCGTTACACAGTGATTTATATTTGCTGTGTGCTGTTCTGTGGATAATATCCTTGCTGCCGTTCAGTGACTTGTTTGTCGGGTTGATTGATTGCATGACAGTGTCTTGGAGTTCTTTTGAACCTGGAGATGCTGCAGATGTTCCTCTGTTGCTGACTTTTGAGAGAGGGGAAGCTGTTCATGTGCTGGTGGTAGCCATTTCACAGCACCAGCTGTGGTCTGAGAACTGGCATGTCACTCGGAGCTGATGGAGGTGAAATCACGGCAGCAGGGATAACCCCATTAAACCGGAGCTGCCTGGCCCTCGGTCACAGCGCTGTGCTGGGGAGCCATGGCTTGGGTCCTGGTTCTGCTGCTGCCTCCCAGGCAAACTTGGACATATTTCTAAATACGTAAAGGGGCCCTGGAGGATAAGGATCTCCACTGTCCTCTACTGTGAGGATAAATTCCTAAGTGACCGTGAAAATTTCCAGCCGTGCTGAGAAGGGCCTTGGAAATACCTGGAAAGGACAATAAATTTCCAAACTGCGAGCACTGCTTAACCGAAGCTGCTTTCCATGGTCTCTGCACTGCAATACTGTGGTTTCGGAGTCACTCTACCATTTGTCCGTCAAAGAGCACAGCAAGGAAAACGGTTTCTTTCCCAATTCCAGCATGTATTCTGCTGGCAGTGGTCTGTTCCACTTGTTTTAGATGGTGTTTCTGTGCTCCATCTATCAGACCTCTGGGTGCCCTGGAATCAATCAGGAATTCCAGCCTTGTGCCTGCTAATTCCATGGCTGTGTGGTAGCTGAGAACTCTTTCAGCTGATGGATGGTGTGCATGGAGGTTTTACTGTTTTACTGTATCTGACCACCACCCCCTAAGCAGTACGGCGTTGTGTGCATGCCCAGCGCAGGGGTGAGGCTGGGCACTTGCGCAGCCACATAAAACAAGACATGTTGGGTGTGCATGGGGATGTGCTCTCACTGCTACAGGATAGCATTAGGGTGTCACTGTGGGAGCTCTGGCTGTCAGAGGGGTGCTGGGTTGCCTGGGGCACTGCACAGACTCTGTGTGTGATGCTGCAATGCTGGGATGGGCCCCGCAGGGGTTTGATGGGCTCGGCAGGGTATGAGAAATCAGTGGCTCTTCTCTGGTGGGAAGGCACTGAGGAGCAGGTGTGCTCTGACAAAACTAGCTTGCATCCATCCGCAAGATGCTGGCCATGATGGCAGAGGAGGATATACAGCTGGGTCCATCTCCCAGCCTTGTAGAAGCTGGGGTCAGTGGCTGGACTCGAAATAGCTCCAAGGTCTGCATGGCCTCCACAGCTGCCCACAGCAGTCTTGTGATAGCCCTGCATGGCTGGCTGGTGGTGACTGCCCTGGCATGCCTTGGAGAAGCCTTCTTGCATCTGTAAACAAATTTGGATCTGAAGGTAAGTGTGCCAAAGTGACAGGTTTACCCTTCTGAGGCACTTTCATTTTTCAGGTTTGACTTGACTTGTCAGGCAGCTCCTCGGATTGTAACCTGAAAGGGTATTATAGGAGATGCTGTACTCTGGGTGACATTTTTAATCTTTCATCTCTTCCAGCTAATGCATTTTGCTGATCAGTTTGCCAGGCAGAGCGACCTCGCTGGCGATGCCAGGTCTGAGTTCCTCTTCCATCTGCCTCTCATTCTGCACGCGCCGCCACACGGCTTAACAATTGTGGTTTTCATGAATAATTTGTTCTCTCCACATCAGGCAGTCTGTGTCACTCTGCAGTTGCCGGCTTTGCAGAGGGAAACAGCTGAGTGAATGGAAGAGCCGGCAATGCTGGCCCTTGGTGAGTCTGCCCTGTGCCTTCCTGCACTCAAAACAGGGGCTTATTAATTTCTCCTTCAAAGCAGCGTCCTTTGCTTCATGCATGCATGCTGTGTGCATCTCCCTTTTGGCTGAGTTCTCAAGGAGTGACGTTTCAGTGTTAGCATGTGAGTTGGGCGTTGTGCCCTGTCCCAGGGGAGTGCCTGGCACATTTTGCTGCTTGCCGTGATGCATCTCTTGTGGTGGTGCATTGGAGGGCAGCAAGGGACCGAAACAGCCCTTGCCCTTGTTGTGCTGGCCTGGGAGCTTGCTCTCTGGTTATCCCCCAGGTCCCAAGGCTGACACAAGTTCCATTTGAAGAACAGCACCCACCCTGATGCCTCTGGGGTGAGCATTTTTCAGTGGGTGCTCAGCTGGGGCTCTCCCAGGTGCGGCTTTCCTTGGAGAGATTTCTTCCAGCTACAAGTGAATCCCATTGCTGTGGTCCCACCAGCTGCTGCCTGTACGGCTTTCCCAGGGTTCAGCTGCATCCCAAGGCATCCGAAGGAGCTGGTTCAGCCCTCATACTTCAGTAGAGCAGATAACAGCTTTGATGAACTGTGTTATTTGCCCCGGGAAATTTTCATTAGTGCTCTGCTGTTGTCAGAATTGCACCGGATTTGGGTGTTGGATTTGCTCCTTGTGGTCCTCAGAGCAGCATCCCAGTCACAGCAGAAATCAGTTCAGATTCCCATGCCTGCTCAGGAAAGCCCCCCTACCAGAATAATGCAGGAGGTCAGGCAGGGGGCTGACAGGGCTGCGGGGGGATGCCCGGGCCCCTGGGGTCCCAGCGTTGGGCACAGCGGTATCTTGGAGGGACATGGTGCTTGCCAAGCTCTTCCTCAAGAGACTGGTGCAGGGTTGCTTCTCCCTTTGTATTTTCTGACTCTTCTCCCATCTTGTTCCAACATGTCATCACAGCTGGCCTTTAAGGATGTTCTTCCTTCCAGAATTACTGGAATTAGCCTATTAAAGCTACTCCCTTTAAAAAAGAAGTGTGGGAAATACACAAGTATTCCTCTGGAGCAGCAGTGCCTGCAGGCAGGCTCCGTTCACAGGAGCCCTGTTCTGTCCCAGCACCGCCTGTTACGCTGCGGCACCTGACCCAAAGTCTGTGAAAATCGAGGTTCAGGTTTCCCATGGAGCTTCGGGGCTTTCCACTGGGCTCTGGCTCGTTTGTGTAGCATGTGGTACTGACCAAATCTGATATTACCATGTTTTTATAGGAAGGGAAACTGAGGTCTAGAGTGGCTGAGTCAGGATATGGATCCAGCCACCTGGGAACTTGGTGCCCATCACAAGAGAGGGCCAGAGGGAAAGGTGCAGCAGCCCAACAATTAGATGGAAAGGGCCATACGTTCACAGTTGGGAGGACTGAGGTTCCCTTCAGAGCTTTTTAATGGCTTGGAACTAACGCCTTTGGCCTGAAAGCCTTGCGTTTGTCTTTTCGATGACCCTTAGGTGCTGTGGTTGCACGGACGGTTCGGAAGCTCAAAGGCAGACCAGCGCTGTCAGATGCTTCTTGGATAACAGCCCATGGGCTGTCGTTTCTGTTGGCTTGTGATACTCAGTGCATGTTTTCAAATATCAACTAGAGTTGTTTGCAAATGCCTGGTAAATCCCAAAATAGCCCCAATTTGCTGAATTTTGTGAATAGCATTCAGCCCACTCCAGTTACAATAGCAGCCTGCCTCCGTGCCTCGCCAGAGCTTTGCGGAGGTACAATAGTGAGAGGGGCGACGAGTGAGGCTGGGCGAGCAAATGTTATTCTTCCAGCTTGCTGCACAAACAAAGGATGCTATTTGTTTTGCTGGCTTCTAAAGAGTCTTATTTGTATCGGCTCCGATTCTTTTGCTGCATTCCTCATTTTTCTTTTGTGGCTTTCCAGTCTTTGGGGATTCATTGTCCTGATGAAACGTAGTCCCTTTCAATTGGTGCTGCAGAGCTGGATGACTGGTGCTGGGATGTGAATCACCTCTGATCACCTCTCCTTTGTGCGTGGGTGGGGTGTGGGGATGTCTGTCTTCGAGCATCCCTTCTGCTAACCCGCAGTGGCATGTCCTCAGTTCCCTGGGCTCCCTGGAAAGCCTGGCAGATCAGGGGCTGCCTTCCCCTCTCGCCCCAAGCTCCTCTTGCTCTGCTGTTTACATGCTGGAAAGTTTATCTGTGCGATTTCTTCCTAGAGTCCAGCAATGCGATGCTGATGAGGAGTGACAGGAAGGTCACAGCGCAGGGGAGGAGGGTGAGGAATGTGGCCTGAGCTCGCTCAGCTTCACCAGCCCCGCTCTGTCTCTGCCCAGCACAGCCTTGCCAGGGCAGTGGGGATGTCCTTACTTGCCCTTGGGGCTGCTGGAGGTAGCAGCCTTCCCTTTCGCCGGGAGGTCTGCTTCATGTGAAACGGCACTTTATATGACTCTTTAAGGTCTTTTATTTAGTCATTATTTGTGTTTTATTTCTCATTCTGCTTCTGAGGCGTGGGTGCCTGTGATGAGCCTGAGTGAGCTGCTGGGGACAGGCAGGTGCCGATAACTCTGGTTCCTCTCCCCGGATGGGGGGATTCCCCATCCCACCACCCAACCCATGGGTCCTGTGCTTTCCTTTGTGTAACAGCTGTTGCCGAGTGCTCCTCTTGGTACTTGCTCTGGAAGAAGCAGCTTTGCCTGAGGCAGGGAAGGGAGGCGAAGCTGCTCATGTGCTGCGCAAGCCATTGGGCTCAGCAGAGCCAAGAGGCTGCCAAGCCCCAAACCCTGATGTGAGCGTGGAAGATGTACACAAGTGCGATGGGATGGGTCTTGCTCTGGGGGTCAGGCAGAGGTGGGACCCCTCACAAAGCCACAGGGTGCTCAGGCTTTTTTTATTTATTATGGGAAGGGAGTGCCGGGTGCTGTGCTCCCTCTCTCCAGCACTGTCTGAAGCCTCAAACTGTTGAGTGGGTTTGGAAAGGGTAAAATTCATTAGCATCTTAAAAATAAAAACAAAAACACTGCTGTCTCTTCAGGTTTGCTCTAGGCTGACGGACTGCTGGTCCACACCAAGCCGTCGCTGCCTGGCAGAGACCTCTCTCCAAGGCTGGCTGCAGTAATTGCAGGGCATGGTGCTCAGCATTTGTATCTGAGCTTGGCATCTATATCTAATCTGAAAATAAGTCACTATATATTTCATTAAACCAGCTGCTGCTGCTTTTATTTGCTTATTTTGAATGATGCTCTCTTCTGTTGAAAAGCAATTTGGTTTAGAAAAATGGTCTGTCTCTGTTAGCAGCCCATGCCCTGCATGGCCCGTCCTGCCCCAGCCCTCCCTCTGTGGCTGCCTCTCAGCAGTGGGACTAAGCCACCATCCATCCACACTGCAGGAGATGGGACAGGAGGAGGTAGCCCCGTTGGTGATGTCCTGTCCTGGGACACATATCTGCATGTCTTGGCTGTGCAATGGCCCTGTGACCTTGAACAAATCACCTGCAAGTGGTTTGGTCTCTCCATCCCCTGTCTGTAAAGGAGAGATGCAGCAGCAAGTCTGGAGGTCCCTGGGTTGCCATGAGTACCTGTGGGTAGGTGGGCTGTTAAGAGTCACCCGTAATTTGGCCAACAGGAGGCGAGTGGGCTAGCTTCACCACTTTTTCTGCTGGAAAGCTGCCTGAAGTAATTGCCTGGCCTGCTGTGCTCAGTTTAGCTAGATCTCTTTGGTTGTGACACAGTCTCAAACCAACAGCAAATGAAACCTTTTAACTTTCTGGATATAACCTTGCCCCACCTCACTGCATTCTGGAGTTGCAGGAATTGTATTTTAAAGCCTCGTGTCGCACCTGTGAGTGGTAGCACTGTACTTTCCTTGTGAAGTGGAATTTGAGATTCTCAGGTCATCTCATGGCCGAGGGGTTGTTGGTTTGCAGAGCGAAGTCCCCTTCCCCAAGGAGGAAGAAGGGATGCCACCGACTCGGATGGGCCATGAAGAAACCTCCTACAGCCAAAACCTCACACGCTGGTTACATGTGTATCTGATAACATATGGCAATTAGGAAACTTATTTCCAGCCCACTGTTTGCCGTGACAGATTCCTGAACCCCAGCCAGCGCTTCACGGGAGGAGCTGTCATGGAAGAGGAAATAATGGGAATCTCGGGCTTTTTATAGCGCTACCCGTTCTCTCTCAATTGCCTGTGGGGAGCCTGATGTCCCTGGTACCGTGTGTGATGGGAGTGCACTGCAGCGTTGGTGGCCAGAGGGGGACCTGGCTCCAGAGACAAGGTGGGACCTGGCTCCAGGGGAAGGTGGGAGCTGGTGTTTCTGCAATGGGGAGCCACAAGGTTGAAGCAAGTTGGTCGCCCACCCATCCGAAACCTGCGTGTGCCAGGATGCTATCTGCTGGGGGGCACTTCCCCATCCTTGCAGCTGGCAGCTGCCTGACTGCTGGCTGCCTGTAAGGGGAGCCGGTACTGGGGAATTTTTAGGAGTTGGTGGTGATTTTGATGCCTCAGCTGTTTGGCAGTTCAGCTGGAAATACTACAAGTGTGCCCGGTTCTCAGACTGAAGTAGAGCTGTGCTGGGCATACGAATCCAGGTCCTGAACCATGCAGTTGCCCAAAACTGTCTAGAAAAATCTCAGCATTGCCCCCAAGCGAACAACAGAGAGACTGAAAATATTTATTATGTGTTTTCACTTCAAGGCTTTAGGACTGTCCTAGCTGGCAGTGAACCGCACAATCAGGAGAGGAAGAGAAATCCTCCTTCTTGGTCCCAAACTGAGTCTGTCTCTCCCCATTTTCACTGTCCTCTCATCAGGGTTATTCGTTTCTTGGATACCCCTATTTTTTTAAAACTAGACCCTCCTTTAACCCTCTGCTGTCCAGGCAGGGCTGGGCTGGAAATGGGCAGCACAAGGGCCAGGAATGTGCCAGAAAAACATGAGCAGTGGTGATGGGAACAGGCCAGTGAGCCAGGGCTGGGACCTGCCACTGGATAAGCTGAGCAGCGCGGAAACAAACATACAGGAAATGGCAGTGTGGGAATTTAAAAAATTTTTAATGGAATTGGGGGGGGGGGTTACAATAATTTAATTTGCTGTAAGAGCAAAGGGTGGGCAGCGAGAAGGTAAGGAAGGAGATCTCAGAATGATGACAGGAATTGTTTTTGGTGGTGGCTGTTACTTGGGTGGCACAGCAGTGGCTGCAGAGGTGCTGCAGCTCAGGCCAAAAGCATCGTCAGGTTTGCAGGGATGATGGGCTGCTGCGGATCACAGGTCCCACGGACCCACGTGTGGGAGGAAGGAGCTGTTGTTGGAGGCCAGCAGGTCTCCTGACTTGAGACAGATCTAGAGCTCAGAGCTGCAGGAGGTATCTTACATGAGACCTTCCCTGCACTAGATGCAGCCTCCTGGACTGGGCTTGCTGCTGCTAATCTTCCCTGGGGACGTCAATGGTCCCTGCAGTTTTGGGAGAGGAGAACCCAATCTGATATCCCTGTGCTGTTCCTGCCTCCCCTTGCACCCAAAGGTATGGTGCTGTTGGTGTGGGGGAAAAACTGGTCAAAGCACGCGGTCAGAAAGCTCTTGGCCCAGCTCAGTCTCTCCTGCTTCTTTCCACAGCTCTTCTGTGCACCTCAAGGTCATCAGGCTGTTGCTTTCCACAAATTGCATTTTCTGTTCCCCTTCTTGCTCTTGTGTTCAGCCAAGTCCAGCTGCTGCACAGCTGCCGTGATTAAAGCGTCCAGGCTCTGGCTGCAATGGCAGAATACCTCCAAGTGTTGTTTTCCTTAATGCACTCCAGCCTTGTTGCTCTGCAGGAGGCCGATTGCCCCTCCAGCTTCAGGTGGGCACCTGTTAAACACCACCTTGCCCCAAACACGCCAGCTAACAAGCCCTTGCTCAAGGGCATCTCCCCCCTTCCCTACATCTGGTTGCACCCCTGTGCTGTCCCTTCCCCTCAGAGCGAAACCTCCAGAGTGGAAGCACACACCGTGTGGTCTGCCCTCAATTAAAGTGCATTTGCCTGTTGGTATTTCAGAAATGGAAATGACCGCAATCCAGAGCGTTTAAATTAGGAGTGACGGTATAGGAACGTGCTGTCATGCTGGTTACCGAGGGCTCTTTCAGCGTGATGCTGAGATTCAGGGATGCCAGTTAAAGAGCATCCCTCTTTCATCCTGACTTTATGTGGCGAGGGCACAGAGAAGAGCAGGCTTTACTTGGCAGGAAGGCAAAGGGGAGGAAATTGTGGGGGCTGTATCTATTGCTGTTAACTGTCAGTATGGGATAAAAGACCAGCTGGATTCATAAACTGTGTGTAACCCACCTTGGGGACAAGAGAAATCTTGGCTGCAGTTCAGGAGAGTGTTTTCATCAGGAGTTCTTAGGCATGGCCAGAGTTTGCGAGACCAGAGTGCTGCTGCTGCTGCTGTTCGAAGGGGTGATGAGACGTGGCCTGTGCAGCTCTGCTCTCTGTTTTCTGGGGGTCCCTGGGAAGCTGCACCCCACCACTCCAGCCCTGCAGCACCACAGTGGGGTTTGGGGGATGCCAGCCCATGGCAAAGCTCTCCGCAGCCTCCTGAAGGCATGAACCCGTGGTTTATAAAAGCAAAATAAACTGTCATTAGTTGTTCAAGTCTCCATGACTCAAGCATAAATGACGCAGTGACATCTGTGTGAGCCAGCAGCCAGCTTTCACAAGGGGAAGGAGCAGCAGCAGTGTGTTTTGGCAGGGAGCTGCTGCCAGACTCAGCTCATCCCCAGTGCTGGGAAAGCCCCGCAGCCCCCTGAATGGTCCCCAAGCACAGCACAGGAGGGGGGGTACCAATAGTCCTGGGCCGCCCTGCTGCAACCCACAGCGAAGCAACTGCTCCAGGAGCTCCTCCACATTTCTCTCTGCAGCTATGGTAAAACAAATTAATAGTAATAGTAATAATAAATACCAGCCAAGCCACGCTATGACATCAATCTCAGTGCCCTTGCTGGGCCGAAACTGCTGGTGCGAAGGTTGGAAGCAGCCCCTTATAATGCAGGTTGTCACTAGTGATGCAGAAATGGTGTGATTATAGCCTCTTGTCCTCATTATCTCCACTGGAATTTTAATCAGAGGGATGAGTGTCCCCCTCCCCACACCGGGGTGACAGGGCTGACTCGAGTGGTTTCGGGGAGCAGCACCTGTAGAAGCGGGTAGCATGTGTCATGCTCGGCATCCCAGCAGCACAAATTCACTGTACCTGTTGGCATATTTCCTCCCAGTAGTCTGCAGTCCCTTTGCTCCTCAATACTTTGATATCCTACAAAGATTTCTTGGTTCTTGTCCCAGTTTTCATTATTAAATGGGTGTTTTTCTATCAGATGCTTTATTTTGGGGACTGTGGCATGCACGCTATTGCTCACCGGTGCTTTTGGGAGGAAGAATCAGGGTGAAGGGGGGCAACGTTTCCTCATCAACCTTTTTTTTCCTTCTGTATTGGTGAGCCTCTGGCAAGGCTGGTGCTGGAGAGCCATGCCGGGAGGACACTCTGGGGGCAGCCAGGCAGCCTTTGCCTCCTGTGCTCAATCGTGTGTGCGTACACGTGGTTGTGCATGCTGACTGCTGAACGCTCACACAGCTGAGCGTGTTTCTGAAAGGCTCAGCTGCTTAGGAGCCGCTGCTCCTGAGGTCAGAGTTGTTCTTCATACAAGAGCAAGCCCTGATCCCCTGCTAGAAAAGGTATTTAGTGGCAACCGGGTTTTGCCTGAAGCCTTATTTGTGCGACCTGTGCCTGGAGACACCGAGAGAGAGGGCTGCTGTTTCGCCTGTCTGCCTGAATGCCATCGGAGAGGATTTTGTGGAGGCAGTCCCCCAAGGATTTTGCTAAGTGCTGTTCTTCCCAATAATTTTCCAAATGCCATTTGTACTCCAAGTAGGGTTTTATTGCAAGCATTAACAACACAAAGAGTGTAGTGTGGCTCACTCTTGAGTTAACTACAAGGAGCTGTTCTGGTTTGAAAGTCAATTTCCTTCTTTTATGCTATAGTTGACCATATTTCTTAATGAGATCTGCTTTTGCAAGGGAAACGGTGCTGTTCTGCATGAGGACACTCCCTCGCAGCCCATTTCTCTCTGCGGCACCCCAGGTTGCCATGCTGAGAGGGGGCAGGTGGGGCAAGAAAGATGAATCACGTTGATTAGTAGTGGGTGTCTTTAGTGGGGTGGATTTTGGCTAAGAGCTGCCATGAGCCTCACCAGCTTTTCAGCCAGGCGCAGAGCAGGCGTTGTTGACATTGTCCTTACTGACCTGAGCTGCACCCATCCTGTCGATGTACAGGTGGAAGGCTCTGCAGCTGGTGGCTCCTCCCCCGGATCCTGGCTCGAGCATGTTACAAGCCTCATCTCTGATTAGTATTGTACTATCTTATTTTTGTTAAAAGTAACAAAAATTGAAGCCCAGTCCCTGTTCTGCAATGTGAGTAGCATTTAAAGTTGATGATGATTGCAGTTCTTTTAGCCTCTTTTGTTGCACAGGGTGGTTTAGTATGTTTACCCACAGTATTTTTGGCATGTGGGTTTCACAATTTGTTTAGCAATGTCAATACCATCTGGAGCATCATCTATTTAAAGTACATTAGAGAGATGAGGAACAACCTATCATATTTTTCCATAGGGTGCATCAAGATTGGAAATGAGAGTCATTGAGAAAGGTTTAATGGGAAAGAGATGCTCGTTGTGCTGCATGCTTGTCTCTTATCACAAGCAGTTACAACTCTGGTACCATTCCTTCGCCGCTTTTCCTGATTGTATTGTGCCACTGTATGGTATCTGCCTTGAAAGGCAAACAGAGCTGTCTTAGAGGTAGGACAAAGGGACAGTGCCTTTGACTTACTGCCGTGGATCAAGTAGGAGGGCTTGCAGGGGGCTGTCAGCAGAGAGGACATCAGATGGGGCCTGTGATAAAGGCCACATGGGCGGTCTGTTCCTCCACTGCTCGTGGAAGTTAAAGGGTGCAGTGTAGGGATTCAATCCCAGTTTCCATGTTTTTGGGGTGCTCTGAGCCAGACCTACTACTGAACAGCCTTGTTGGCGGCTGTGGACCTGGCAGGGGAAGGGGTGGGCTCCCATGTCACTCAGACATGGGCCAGCCCAGCGTGTACACCGAGCCCTGGCTGATGGTGAGCTCCGGCTGCTGGAAGCTCTGGTCCTGCTCTGTTGTAGACCCCTCTGCTTTGAGTAGCACTAGGGTTCAGTCCTTGCTCAGAGGCACCTACAGAGCTCAAGGGACTGTGTGGATTTTGCGGTGGTACGGCCATCTTCGCCAGCAGCGCTGGGGATGCAGGGAGGGTCTCGGCGATGCTAGCTTCAGAGATCCTAGAAATCCTTGGAAATACCGTCTCTGCCCAACACTGGCATGGCATGCTGCCTCTGGTAGTGCCCTCAGGTACACACACATGGGGCTCTGTGAGCCTGCTGGTCTGGCTTTCTCCTAGTGCCAAGACCACATTTGGCAGGGGTTAGCATAGCTGTGCTTTCAATTAGATCATGTTTTCTGATCAGCGTAATAGCACCAGCAGGACAGGCGGCTCCAGCCCCAGCCCCCGCCCATGTGGGGACGTCAGCTCCAGAGGGGATGGGATGCAGTACTCTGCTTGGCTTTGGCAGCTGTTTGGCATCACTGACAGTTCGGTGATGGCTGTAATTCCACCCTGTGAACTCTTGCAAGGGTGCTGGAGGAGGCTTAACGCACACCTGCTGTTACTGACAGTGACTCCTTCACGAGTGTGAACCCTCCTTGCTGCACGCTCCCAATCCCATTAACCTGGGGGATTTGCAGGTGTTGGTGGGGCTCCCAAGGCAGCTCACATCCTCGCAAGAGGAGAGCAAAGCCTCCAGGTGAGCTGGGGACAGTGATGTGGGATTGCTCATAGGCTGACTTCAAAAGCTGGAGATGATTATTTGACACCTATGCAGTATTAAACCCGAGCGAATACTGGCTGGAGGGGTACCTGTGCCAAGCTGGCCCCTTGTGCGCGCAGTCCCAGCTCAGCGAGACGTGGTCCCTCCACCATCCCCATCACCTCTCTGCTGCTTGCAGTTCATAAACCGCTACAGTGCTAAAGGGCACTCTCCTGCTCTGCATCAAATGAGAGTAATTGAATTTCCCTTTCCCTTCGGTATTTAACATTATTTTCAGGTCGTGTTGGCATTAACAAGAGCCTGGCCATGGTTTGCATAAGGATATTTATAGGCCTTTATGCAGATGAGAAGTGTCGTCTCCCGGCATCATGTGCCTGGCTTGGACGAATAAATTTCACATTGTTACTTTGAACTGGGTCACCAGAAACTTCAAAAAAATATTCCTCTGATCATTTTGATACAGGTTACTTAACAAGGGAGATAAACTAGTACTTTAACACAATTGTAGAGAGAAATGAATTTGCAGAGCCCAAGGCGGTGTCGGGGCGGTGGAAGCTGTTCTGATACATGCTCTTCAAAGCTTCCTACGTTTTGCCAGCCTTAGCATTTTTAATCGTTTTGCTGGCTGGCATTCCTCTGGTAAGAGTATCAGAGTGCTTCTGCAAGCGGGTGAGCGTTTTACCACAACTGTTAGTACAATCCTGCACTTGTCAACCTCTTCCCCTTCAGGAGGTTGCAAGGAAAATTCCTTGGAGTTTCAAGTGATGAGGGTTTTTGCTCTGTTGTAGAGGACAGGATGTAATTAGTTCTTGCCGCTGGATTCGGGGATGTCAGGTTTGTTTATTAAAGGAACGTGGGTTAAACCTCACAGCCTCAACCTCTGCTGCCCAAGGTGCCTAGCAAGGCGGGAGAAGGTGCCGGTGGCCCATGGGAAACCTCCCAGGTCCTTCTGCAGCCAAAGCTGACATCCCTGTACAGGGAAAAGTGTGCATTAGCTCTTGCACAGTGCCCACAGAAATGTTCTCCTGCATCCCTGCATGCAGATAAATACCTGCCCTTAGGCGGCCAATTGAGATTGAGATCCAGGTAATAATTAAAATAATTGTGTTGAGCTTAAACAGAATGGTGATCCACCAAAATCCTGGCATGCAGCTGCACATTCATCACCCCACAGCCCGAGGTCCCCCTCATTTATTTTAGTGCTGGCAGAGTGAGACAAACCCGTGGGACAGGAGCCTGGATGCTTGCCGGAGCCGGGGGACCGGGAGCCAGTGCTGCTGCCGCTGCACTGGGCTGTGTCCGTCTGGCTGTCTCTGCTGCCGGAGGAGGACGCCTGGCCTCATCTGCTCATCTCCCACGGCTAAAAATATTATCCAAATCAAACAATATAGAGCCTCCCCAAAAACTTGGAAGAAGATGGACAGTGTCTGTGGGGTTTAGATGAGTCACCTCGGTCGCCCAAGGGGACAAGAGCAGAGCAATGAATTAACTCTTGGACTCCCAAGTCCCATCATTTTAATTAGAAGACCATCCTGCTAGGATGTAGTCCTTGGTCACGGGCAGAGCTGGTGAAGGTGCCGTTGTTTTTAGGAGCTGTTTCACTCCATGGGTTAGCTGTGGACACAGTGCTGTTATCTAGGACTGAGGCCTTTTGCCCGGGATAGGGCAATAAATCATAGTTAACTTTAGGTTAATCGTTTCTGTGTATCTCCATGTAAAGATGGCACAGATTTCCCCACTGAGTTTATCATGTCGTACTGACTCTGTGAAGAGAATATTTTCGTATCAAGGAAGCTAAATAGTTCATCTGTGCTCCTGGCTGTCCTAATACGTTTGAGAAGTCTTTAAAAAGCCCAAGAGAAATAATTCCAGAATATTGAAAGCAATTTGTCTTGTAGAAGACGAACGTGCCTGCATTTAACTGTGTCTTTATATTTTGGGTTTCTGATTTCTCGGGATGTAATTGTAAGATCCTGTACTCATCCTGCCTGCTCGGAGCATCGTGCCTGCCATGGTGGCTTTCATGCTGCCAGCCGCACTGAAGGGTGAGCCGACACAGAGGAAGTAGTGCCTGCGTGTGAAACGCCTCTGTCCCTGCCCCAGGAAGAGAAGGGGAGTGCAATCTCGTGGGCTGAGTGCCAGTCTGCTTTCTGCAGCTGGGCACTGGCTTGTTGGTGGGATGCACTACGTGCTGGAGCACTTGGCCCCTGGATGGGGAGGTGGCAAAGCCCAAGCCCACCGTGCTGTGCTGGCACGGAGGCGTGTGCACCACCATTGTTCTGCTGGGAGGAACGTGATTTCTGCGGTCAGCTCTGACCTAGCCATGTACTCCCAGGCAGCAGGGCCACTGCCACTTGTCCATCTGTCCTCCAGAGGAGGTTTTGTCATCCTTCCCCATGGACACAAGCAAGGCAATAGCCATCGCCATGCCCAGGTCCGGAACCTGCCCAGCCCCCCCTGGGGCATGGCATGGAGCTGTTTCCTCGGTCCTGAGAGGAGTTACTGAATTTATCAGGAGAAGCTCCTTCCCCCAGTAGTGAGCTGGCATGTGGGCTGTTCCTGCAGGTCCTGGGTGCAGGAGGGCCAGTGGCAGGACCAGCCCTGCTCCCTGTGCTCTCCAGGGGGAGGTGGGCTCAACTCTGACTTGTGCTGTACAAGAAAGTGCAGGTGTTTTTGCTTAAAACACGGTGCAGCGGGTGTTTCTGTGGTGTCAATAAAACAATGACATTTTCCCAGGGTGAAGCTTGCTGAGATGGCACTGGTGAGCAGCAGCCTCACACAGGAGGGTTATTTCTGCCTAGTTTTAAGCAGCTACCAAGAATTAGTCTTTTATATCCAGGACAGTGCAGCGTGGGCAGCAAAAGTAAAACTTGGAGCTGCAGACAAATAATTAGGTTTCTTGTCTGGGGACCCACAGCAGAGAGAATGGAATCAGCTGATCCGAGTCCTGAGTGTCTGAGGTTCAGCATCCTGGTCCGAGGTTCAGCATCCTGGTCCGAGGTTCAGCATCCTGGTCCAAAGTTCAGCATCTTGGTCTGAGGTTCAGCATCTTGATCCAAGGTTCAGCATCTGGGTGCAGACTCCTCTTTTGATGGTGCCTGTGGCTCAGAGGGGAGGCTCTGTGGAGCTGTACCCAACTCCTCAGCAGGGCTGTGCCCTTGCAGGCTTACACCCATCACAGCTCAGCATCTATGGCAGGTAGGAGCTCGCACTTCGAGGACAGCCAAAGACTGGCAAAGGGTCTGAGATGTTCTGGTGGGGAAGGTCCCTCTCAAAAATAAATCTGGGAACATGCTCAGAGAGTTAGTATCTGCTGTCTTAAGGAAAAAAAGAAGAAAAATAAAGAGGACTTGCTTCTTCTCCCCAGCAGACTTTAATGAAGGCTCCTACAGAGTGTGGCTTAATTGCTGTGAAATTATCACTTCATCTGTGTGATACATCTCTGTGTCTGTATCAGACCCCTCTGAGCGGTTCGGCTGTCATGTCAGCTCCGCCATGCTGCCGGGAGTGACTCGCCCAGCCCCCTCCCTGCTTTTCCCTCGCGCTTAAGGTAACATGGAGGGAATTTTTCAACAGACATAAGATGGTAATCCATAAAAAAGGATTTGCATTAGTCTAACAAAGGCTGAGATGTTGACAAATGAAGGCCTTGCCTGTGCGAGGACTGGCTGCACTGGCAGTAGAGCACGTGTCTCAGTGGGGATGCTCTGGCCCAACACAAAGTGTGGTGAACTAGCAGAGGCTGGGAAGGGCTACCCATGTTCTGCTGCAGCGAAGGCTTGCCCTGCTTTACTGCCAGCAAACAGGGCTTCGCTCCCAAGCTCTTGGTTAGTTCCATGGTATTTGGCACAGGAACACAGCATGCAAATCCTGCAGAGTGGCAGGGTGGGCTGGAAATAGGATAGAGTTCTGCCCTGTGTCTGAACTACTTTGCTATAGTCACTGTAGTGTTATTTTTTTAATTCTTCTTGGCTGCGTGCAGCTATACATCTCCTGTTCAGAATAATCCTATTTGTGTTGCAATAACAATAGAATTACTGCAGCGAGCATCAAAGCCTGTGTAGGTCATAGGCGTTTTGTTTCATAATCTCAACGTGATGATGACCTTTTGCTGTCTGCATTTCCGTGTACCTGTGTCTCGTTCTTATTAAATATCCTTGCATTGAAATCTCTTGCTAATCTAATCTCCCCATGTGGCTGCTATATAATTATCTCATTTCATAAAATATTGCATCTGTCATTCTCCCCCCCACACTTCTGGAGCAGAGGGAGGGTGAGGGAGAGAGGGGAGCAAAGAAGCTGCTGGAGGAGGCAGCAGTGATCCCACTTAAGTCACAATTTGTACAGTATTGGTTTGTAACTGCTGCTGCGTATGCCACCTCCAAAGGACGACGTTCCCATCACTGCAGGAGGCCAGGAAGTTTGGCTTCAAGCAGGAAATATGTGCACTGGGGTTTTTTTGCTTGTTTGGGGGTTTTTAATAGATTTTCACCTTGCTGTTTTTGTTCCCACTGTGGTTGCTGCCCTTTTAAGCTCTGTTTCCATGTACAAGGATGGAGAGCGGAGTTGTTCCATGCTGACCTTCCTCTCCGGTGCCGGGCTGGGTGCCAGCCAGCACTACTTTCAGCCCCTAAACCCAGGAGAGGGATTGTTGCTCCCTCAAATGCCTTTCAAACTCCTCCTGCTTTGCAAAAGCCTCTCTTGTGCTGGAACCAAGAAGCTCCTGTGCTGCTCTGGGTTGAAACAAAGGTGGTTGCTGGCCCAGTGCTAGAGATAGGCAGCAGCAGCCCAGGACCCAGAGCCCCTCTCTGGGCAGTCATCTCTGCAAGGTCCAAAGTCTGCAGGGCCCTTCCACGTGGAGCCACCCACAAATCAGCAACTTGAAATGAATGAACGTACAGCCGTTGCCTTCATCGGTAATACCACAGAGCTTTGGGGAACCAAGAGCCACAGGGCTCTGTTTTTGTAATGTGTTCCCAGGGAAGGACCAGAGCACATCTGCTCTGGCAGGTCCTTTCTAGGAATAGCAAGTTTAATTAATCATCCTGTATTCTTTTCTTAAACTATTTCAATTCTTTTTTCCCCTCAAGGGATAATGCATTGCTGCCTTTTAAATAAGTACTGCAGTTGTAAACTCCTGCCATACTTCTGTCTGGGAGCACATCTGTCCTCTCGCTTGGAGCACATCTGTCTGCCTCCCAACCCATCGTTCCCACGTTCTGGTGCAGTGGGAAAATCTGTATTTCGGAAGGGAATCACGTGGCTACTTCCAGGCTGCAGAGGGTGTCACATGCAGAGCCCTTTATCTTCTAAACCTCCTTATCTTTTAATTCTGAGACATTTTTGTCTGACAGTTCATAAATTAAAAATGTTTCTTAGGTGACTTTTTGCTCCAGTTTTGTATGTATTTCATGTTAAGATGTTCCAGGCATTTGAGTTCTGGGAAGAATTATGCAAAACGAGAAGCTCCGGTTTTATGTTCTTATGGGACACACTTGGGATGCTGCAAACCGTGACGCTACAATCAGTGACTGTGCATTTTAAAAATACTGAGCTCTTTATAGAGAGTTGTGAAATTTTCCTGTAGCCCAAGTATCGCCCTGAAATTCAACACATCAGATGTGTTGATTCATCGTACTCCGCTCTGAACTTCAGTGAAGTTCAAGTGCTGACCGTGACCTCGTGCTGCACTCTGGTGGCTAAGGGTAATTTTGATGTTGTAGCAATCTCTCTAATGATGTGATAATACCTTGAGTGCTGGCTAAGGCCATTTGCACCAGACTTCACAGGTGTGAGTGATGTGTGCCAGACATGGGGGTTTATAGAGAGGTGTTTTTATAGCATGCCTTGATCACCTTTGCAGTGATAGACCTTGGGGACTTTGCCAAACCAGCGGCTGGGAAGCAGGTGAGAAGCTGCAAGCGCCTGGTTTGCATTGCCATGCTGCTGAGCCCCAGGTCTCCTCTGGTGTGTGGGGGCACCAAGTGCTGGACCCCCTGGGGACATGCCGCCTGGCACTGCACAGGCCATCACCTCTTTGCCAGGGGCATGTGGGTGATGTTACTGCTCCGGGCACACAATGGTGAGTCTCTCCATCCACGACCAATAGTCTCTCTGCCTCTCTGGCAGCTTGCCCTGCTTTCTCCAGTGCCCGTGCAACTGGGTTTGTTGCTGGTTTTCTCGCTTCTCTCACTGTTTCTGTTGTTTCTAATCCTTTCCTCTCCACAACATGGTTGCAACCTCTCGTCATCGACGGTTGTCACCACCACCTTCTCTGCGGTTTATCTTCAGGCACTGCCTGTGTGTCCATGCCCCATTTCACCTGCCCAACCTGCTTGTGTTCGACATTTTGCCCCTGTGCCCTTCCCATGCTTCTTTCAGGTCTCCAAGCCATCATCCTCAGAGTCACTTTCCTGTCGGGCTGCTCCAAAGCTGGTTTTCTCTCTTGTCTTTGCAAACTGACTGCTTCAAAATATCTCTTCACCAAGGAAGGCCTTCTGCTGTTTGCCTTCAGCTTTCGTCCTGTTCTTTCTGAAGTGCATTTCTCCATCTTGTCTCGTGTGTCTGCAACAGCCCCCAAAAAGACAAGCAGAGCCCCTCGATGGCTCCCACCAACAGTGACTTTTCAGCTACACTGTTTGCCTGCATGGCATGGTGGAGCAAAGTCCATCTCCCATAGGCAGCTCTTTGCACCTTTGTGAGATTTCAGAGAAAATACAGCTGCATATATATTGATAAGACATACGGAGCAGAGAGGACAATTGAATTGCCGTGAGTGGAGCATGCATCAGTGTCCCTGACAATCTGGTAATTAGCTGGCATAGAAGAGCGAGCAACGAAATGAGCCCGGCAGCTTGTTTGCAGGCATTAGGGGCTGACTCCCATGGAGTACCTGCTTTCTGCTCTGACATCTGGGTCTGTGATGAGGCCTGATGGCTGCTTTCACTTAAAGTCACTGTCACCTTGGAGATCACTAACAAAAAGCAAATGTGCAGACAACAAATCCTTGCGAAGGTGCCAGCGGTCCCTACCTGCTGCAGAGCAGGGATGGGATGGTGGGTGCCCCCGCTTTGTTGCTGTCTCACCCCCCTTGCTCTCAGCTGGAGTTGTTTGCAGGATTGGGGGGGTCACGTTTGTGGCGTGGTAGCAGCACCCCAAAACCTCTCATTATTGGAAACTCCATGTCTCTCTCCATTCCCTTCTCTTCTCAGTTTTCTGTGTCACTGGTAACATGTCTGTGATGGAGGTATCTTTGCCTTGGACCAGAGCTGGGGACCAGGGAAGCAATGTCCCCACCCGCTGTGCAGGGCAGTTGCAAAACAGACACGTCAGCAGACACGTGTGCAGGTAGGGTATGGCGAGGAGGGGGCTGCACAGCATTTGTAAGCAAAAGTCTGTTGGGCGAGATGGATGCTCAGGGTGAAATATACCTGCTTGGGTTGTTGAGAGCACTGTGCTATGCTCCCTCAGCACAGGCTTTTAAAGAATTAACCTGCTTTAGAATAAGAGGCATGATGGATAATTGGGGAAATTAGAGATTAAAAGATATGAAGTTTTCTTGGTGCTGTTGAATTCCCTGTGGGATCAGTGCTGTTCAGTGTCTTCGTACATAGCCTGGGAAAGGAAGCTGAGTGCACCATGGCAAAGGTGACTGGTGCTCCTGGCTGGTCCTGGGTGGTGGGACTGAGACAAGTGTAAAGAGTTACAAAGGACATCAGGTAGCGAGCAGCTGCCGGGTGAAACAGCAGATGAAATCCAGCGTCTGTGAAGGCCAAGTGACGCATGTGAGCAGAAACGATCCTCACATTCGTAAGCAGTTCCTGGCTCTGACCTGGCTGTTGCTGGTGAGGAGCCATGTCTCGGAATCAGGATAAACACTTCCATGAAAATATTGACTTGGTACTCCGTGGCGGTCATAAAAGTAGATTGAATGTAATGAATTTTTAGGAAACAAAGAGAAAACGAAACCCAGAGCACAGTTATAGACTGTTGCATAAATCTGCCATGTGTCTGCATGGGAAATAAATGCTGTGTGCAGCTCTGGTTCCCTGCTGCAAAGAGGAGCAGGGAGACAGGGGCGATGGACGTCCCTGCGAGGTTTGACAATGTAAGCAATGCTCGTAAGCTGCAAAGAGGTGGCCAGGGAAATGCAGCCCTTGGCTGTGCAGGCAGGGGTAGGCACTGCGAGGTCAGTAGGAAATGACTTGGCTTTGTTTCTGCTAATCAGCTGTTGGGGCATCAAATGAAATTAATAAATGGCAGGAGCAGAGCAAACACACAGTGGCTCCTTTATGGCAAGAGGAAGGAGAACGGCTGGAACTGGCTGCCAGATGAGTTTAGAAAGCTTCCAGAAGTAATCGGGCAAATTTGTAAGAGGAAAATACAATTGAGAGCGTTGCTGGCACTGGCAGTGATGAGCTGAATCTCTGCACCACAGGATGCTGGAGGTCAGGAGGATGCGGGAGCATCAGTGGGTGCTCACATGACCATATCACTTTCCCTGGGCATCCCCAGTGGCTCTGCTTGGTGAGATAGTACTGGACTGACTGAAACTGTTCACCTCTTCTCTGGGTGGCTTCACCCTGCCCTGTTAGGGACATTTGCACGTGTTGTACAAATGGAGCAGCAGGTTGGTAGCCTGTAGTGTAGAGGAGCCGAGCACTGTAATGCTGAGCAAAGCCAATGCAGGGCTGGGGCAGCAGCGTCGCATCATGCTGGCATGGCTGTGAGTCCTGCTGGGGCAAGGGTGGCTCATGGCCCTAAAACCCTGGTACTGGATGAGTATGAAGTTTACAATCACAGCAGGGTGGGAGTGTGGAGGCAGTCATGCTCCTGGGGTGTAGCTCTGTGCAGGAGGTACCACTCGAGGAGCTGTAGTTGGAAACTGAAGCTCTGCATGTCACCAGGGCAGCCCTGTAAGGCTGAGAGACATGGTCTGCACCTCAGGGCAAAAAGGTCATTCGTATTTCTGTACTCCTGGCTTCATGAAGGTGTGTTGGGCTGTTACCTTCATGTGAAGCAGCTGGATAGTCACCGAGAGAGGTGGGGAGTGAGAAACACCACGTTAGCATCTTCCGTTGTGGCCATTGGTGTTCCTTGACACTGCCATCCTGCTTAGTGCTCAGCCAGGTTGTCAGTGCTGCTGCCATTCCAGGGACCACAGCAATACCAAAGCTGTGCAGGGAGAAGGGAAGGAAAGCAAATAAACAAGGAGCGCAACTTAAAATCTCTCCAGGTGTGCAGTGGTTTGTGACTAATACTAACGTAATTGCTGTCATGCTTTTAACATAATGCTTTTATCTCCCTGATAGACGACTTCTTCTGGTCATTAATCTCCAGGGTTTCTAAGCAAGCAAGCATTGGAGAGATGCAGCAGTTATGCTGAAACATGGTCAGAGGTGTGCAGAGCATCCCAGAGCAAATGTGGGACGGGGGCTGCAGGTGAAGCTCACAGCTTCACTCTGAACCCTCAGAAATCCAAGGGCTGGACAAGACTATGTCTATTCTTTATGGTCTCTTTTCCCCTCCATACTGCTGTGTCCTGCTGGCCCGTGAACCCACTGCAAAAGCTGTCTGAGAGCTCCCTCGGTGTGCCTAAGCCATCTCCATCCTCTGCTTAGCATCCCTCCACCCCTCTTTAACCTTGAGGAACAGCGCTCAGGAAACAGCTTCCCTCTTTGCCCACTCTCCAAGGTTGTTGACACAAATTGTCCCCAGGAGGGAGAGTTGCAGCCATCAGCTCTGACCTCCTGCCTAGCATGGGCCGGGGAACTTCACCCAGTAATTCCTGCCTCAAGCTCCTGCCTTCTCTTTGAGCTGGAGAGCACCATGTCGATGGACCCAGTGGCAATGTGTCTGGTTTTGAGATCACGCTGGTGTCTGGCAGGATTGTCTGCTTGGGTTTTTGTGTTTGGTTATTTCTTTGGCCTTTCTGGCCTGCTGTGAGCTGGGTCAGATCTGTGGAGGTGCGGCTGTGCTGAACCTGCTCCCGCTGCTGGGGGAGGACCTGCTCGCAGAAACCTCCTCCTGGAAGCTTGCTCTGGACAAGGTGCTCCAGGCTGGTGTTGCTGGAGGCTCCCAGACCCACAGAACGGCCTCTCTGGCAGCAGCAGAACCAAAGGAAGAGAGGAGAAGAAATCCAGGATAATTTCCAGGAAATCATTCATCTCACTGCCTCATTTATTTACTGCAAAAGTCTCAGAATGTCACCCAGCTCCCTGAGACATCCAGCCACGCTGCGGGTAAGCTTCCCTGCGGTTCAACGGCTGCTCAGGTTGCAAAACTGCAGCCTTGCCCTGGTACTTATTTACTGTGACAGTAACTAACGCAGAGTGCCAGCCACACCAGACACTGCAGCGCAGGGATGCTCTGGAAACTGCTGTGAGTGTGAGCAAGGCTTTGACCGTGAGGTCTGTCATACCTGCTGAGCCTAAAATGATCTGCAAGCATTGGGAACAAGGGTACGGTATCGCTGCCTGCTGCCTGCAGGCACTGCGGCTGCAGAGGGGTGAGGGAGAAGGGCTTGGGGAAGGGGCTGTGGCCAGGACTTGGCAGCCACTGGTTGCATGGGGCATGGGGAGAGAGCTCGGCTAGGCATCCTCATCTCATTTCTTTATACACCGCACACTCCCTTGGACTTGTCTGGATTTCAAAGGATGAAACTAAGCCAAACCCAAGCACTCACCCCCTCCTGCCTTTCCCTGCTGCCCGTGTGAACGAGGGAGTCTGGGGTGGTTTTCACCGCCAGGTAAAATCTCGTCTCGCATGCTGCTCCCAGCCTGTCTGCAGCCAGAAGTGGCTTGGCACCAGGGAAGCACCAGACCCAGCAGAGGTTTCTGCTGGAGGGCAGCAGTACGCTGCAGAGTGTTTCAGACCTTTCTGGCCTGGCTGACCCATGACTTTTCCCCTCCCTCCACTCCAGAGAGTTGAAAAGGATTCCCCTTCTTGTGTCCTTCCTCTGTTAGGAAACCAGCTGTCTTTGGGGATCACAGGGAGGGAGAGGGATGCAGAGGGATGCAGCAAGTGCCTCCCACCTGCTCTGCTCACCTTCAGCCCTGGTGCTGTGTAGCTGCAGCATCAGGCCAGGCTGCGCTACCCTCCATCCTGGGGCTGGCCGGGCTGGCAGGCTGGAGGCAGCTCTTCTCCAGTGACAAAATGCTTTCGACCGTGCAGTCAAAATGATTTTGACATTGTGGGAAAGGAGAGAAATCTCACCCGGCATTGTGCATGGTTGGCAAAACTGTTGCTGACAAGATGAATGAAGATGGACGGATCTCAATCAGCTTCTCTGCTATTTATTTCTAATTCAGACATATTGCCAGTGAACCATCTCTCAGATCAGTTTGGAGGATTCTGTATGCGAGTGTTTCATTATGTTTGAGTTATAATGATATCTGCAGCTTGCGGCATGTTGCGGAGCAGGAAGGTGAAATGCCTCCTTGGCCTGCAGAATCCTGCAGGGATTATTGCTGGAATCGCCACTTGCTTTTCGCGTTTTGGTGGCTCGTTTTTCCCTGTGCTGCGAATACAGCCCATGCCCAGAGGAGCAAGGAGCCCTGGGGCCTGTGGCGGCAGCAGGGATCGTAGGCACTGTGCACCCCAGTGTGCTGTGAGGGTTAATGTGGATAGGTGGGAAGTGGATCCTGGGCAGCAATTCTGAACAGAAGAAGCTTCTCAAAATCTTACCAGGTGTGGCAGAGAGACTAGGTCTTTGCTTTGTCTCTGTCCATTGAGCGGAGCGTTCCAATAGAACAGCATTTAATGTCATTGATGAAGCACTGAGATTTGCTTTGCTCTTGTCAAAAGGCCAGTCCGACGCTGGCTGTCACAGGGCACGTTGGCAGCACTGGGACTGTCTGTCCTGTCCTGTGCACGGGTGCCCTGGCACATGCTGCTCCGGAGCATCTGTGCCCAACAGACCAGCAGCAGCCTCCCCAGCAGCTTGGCAGGATACTGGCTTTTCTGGGGCCTTTCCACAGGAGGGGCTCTTCAGAGCACCCTACTTTGCCATTTCATTCTTGATATGCAGGTGTTTTTTCCCAGGGAAGTGGGAAGTGGGCTAGGAAACATCGTGGGAATGCACTGACTTCTGTTTTCAGTAAGCATCCCTGAGACCCTGTTATTCTAACACCCCCAAATGTAGCCTTTGGTTTTGATGCTCTGAATTAACTCAGATGAAATGGGAGCATTGTCCAGCTTTGTGCATGTTGTTGGGATGATCCCCTCCATCATCTGTTCAAGCAGACAAATCCCAGGTCACTGTCAGAGGAAAGTTTGGTCTTAGAGCAGGTAGAGGAGCTCATTCCTCCACCACAATTTCTACTTCATGTGTTGGAAGAGCCCCTGAGGAGACACAGTCAGGATTTAAGTGGCTGCAAGCCCTCCCAGCTAGCATGTCCCTGCATGGACCCTGTGACACCACCAGCACTCAGGTAAGCTGTCTACTATCATCCTTAGACACCATGAGGGAACAAAGCAGGGACCGTCCTACAGCTCCAGTGCCAATCCCTGCTGGAGCGGCACCTGCAGAGATGCCGTAGACCCACTTGATTCCCATGCATGAGTTTTGGCTTCCCCACCTATAAAATAAGGGTGCCTGCCATTTTTTTCCCTGGTGCTTTATTAAGGGTCCCCCCCCTGTGGTACTGCAGCTTGTCCTGGGTGGTCCTTGCCACTGGGCCTGGAAGGGCAGGAAACCATCACCTTCCTCTGCGCTTTGGCAGTGGTATTGCTGCAGGGGGGGGTGGGCATCCATGGCCCCCTGTATTGACAGCCCAGCCCTCTGCATCGACAGCCTGGCCCCCCACAGCCACCCCCCCCAGCTTGTTCCTCTCCTGGAGCTGCAACAAATGCATGCTCCAAGGAGGCAATCACATTGAGTGTGTTACTTCTCCAGTGTATGGTGCCATATGGGAGCATACCATCAGTCAATTACTTGGCCTTTCTGGTCTTCTTTTCATATCTAAATAAAATGATTTGTTAATTTGAGTGAGTGATCACTGCATGGCCAGGATGCTTTTCCTGCAATGGCGAACAGCTTGCACGCTTGCAGAGATGGATGGTGAGCTGATGCCACTGGATACTTTCTGGGGTTGTTTTCAATTTAGCTGTGAATTGAATGAGAAGAAAAACGTTTCTCTTGGCAATTTGATAGGCGCTAGCTCTTCTGACAGATGCTGGAGTTTATTATCCCACCGGGACAATGTTTTGTAGTTTGGAATTGCTAATTGCTTCGAAGGCTCAGTGCTGTGGGAGGAGCAGGATGCGGCTGTTGGCAGGTAGCGGGCGCCACCAGCACCCAAGGCCCAGAGCTGACGAGCAGTGCTGCCTTCCCTTTAATGGCTTCTGACTGCAGCTGCCAGCCCGGCCTCAGCGCTACGTCCCGGCAGGCTCCCACAAGGCTTGCCAGCGGGGCTGTTACAGGCTCCTGTCCCTGGGGAGCTGGTGTTAGTGGGGGGCAGTCCCTCCATGCCAGCACCTGTCCCTTCCCTGCTCTCCTCTGTTCCTGGGTGGTGCTGCAGGCAGAGCTGGCAAGGGCGCTCCTGGTGTGTGGGACATTGAGCCCATGGGGCAAAGCCCAGTGGCTGGTGTAAAAGGTACCTGGCAGCATTTCCTCTTGCACAGGTTTTAGCTCTGTGGCACTCAAAGCAGACTTGTCATTCTCAGCCACCTCACCTGTGTTGCAATACTTTGAGGGTATCTCTGGGCTGTCTGGGTGCTGCTGCATGCGGGTGCCCTCCCTGCTGTGACCTTGCTGCCAGCAGTGGGCTCGCAGTGCCACGGGGCTGCAGCACAAGCTGGAGCGGCAGCACCCACCTCCTGCAGCCTGGGTGCCCATCACTGTGGCCAGTTTTGCTCCTGCCCTGCTACCTGTTGTGCTACTTTCGTAGCCAGCTGCCTTCCCCCTGCCCGGCATGCCCAGCTTGCCCCACATCAAACAGCCCAGCACATGCCTGTGCTGTTGGCATAGCCCCAGTGCTCCAGGTCATGGCAGTGAGTCTGGGAGAGCGCTGCTCCCCTTCAGCCCTCCCCACATGTTCTGGCTGGCTCTGCGAGAAAGGTTTAAGATGCACAAACGCAGTTTAGAGGAGCCGCGAGCCAGTTAACATAAATCGTTTGCAAGCCCATGCTCCCGAAGCGAAGCGGAGCCGCAGATGGAGGTAAGCGCTTGCTCTGTAAACAGCACTTGGCAAACATCAGCATGGGGGCTCCGTGCGACACCGCTCGGGCACCCGCATCCCGCAGGCAGCGCGGGGGCGCGCAGGGTGCTGGCTCCTCTGGCCGGGCCAGGCAGGCGCCGCCGGAGCTGCTCGGGGCGGCTCTAGATGAGGATTTTGGCCGAAGCGGTGCGAGCAGCTCCGGTAGCGGCGGCAGCAGCAGCTCTCTGGGGCGCCTTCCCCCGGCAGAGACCTCAGCGGGTTGTTCCTCCTCCCTGCAGCGGAGCTGTCTCTGCTCTCCCCTTTGGAGGGTACCAGGCGCAGCGGGGACCCTCAGCTCCGCTGTCTGCTGCCCGACATGCCCCCGCGTGAGGAAACCGGGGCCTCGGGGCTGTGCAGCCACTCTCGGGGTGGGAGCTGCGGCCAGGGGTCCCACGGGCTGGTGCGGACAGCAGTAGGTGTTGCTCCCATGAAGCGTGTGCATTTTTGGAGCCTTGCTTGCTCATCTGCTCCTGGAGCCTCCGCAATTGCCCTGAAACCCCTCACATCCCTCTCCGCTGTGCAGCGAGAGCCCAGCACCCCCTGTGTCCTTCCTGTGCCCTTGGAGACAGAGAAGCCTTCTGCAGAGTGGAGCGTGGCGAGGGCAGAGCGAGACAGGTGCAGCCACCTCAGGGTGGCTCTGCAGGGGTGCACACTGCGCTGCCGCTGGGATTCGGAGCCCTGCAGGGAGCACAGGCTGGCAGAGCCTGCCCAGGTGGCAACAGGCTGCACTGTGCCCGAGCCAGGGAGAGCAGGCAGCATCGAGCACCCACCCCTGCTCCAGCCCCAGATGGCTTTTGTCCATGAGCGCAGTTATGCACGCTTCCCAGTCAGAGCTTCATCACTTCCCTGTCCACATCCTGGAGCTTCGGTGGAAGTGCCTGCAAGGAGCTGGGCTGCATCCACCCTTCAGACCATGCTTTGTTTTCCCACATGGACTTGTCCCCCTATCCCCTTGCTTCCCTCTCTGGTATTTGTATTTTTTTAACCCTTAACACAATGCAGTGCCTGGATGTGGGATTCGTGTATCAAGTGGGGTCTGGCTACAATCTCTTAATTTTGCCTTTGGTTTGCTGCAGGGGCTCAGGCCAATAACTTTACCCCTCTGACCTTGGTGTCCCCATGGGTGTAATGAAGCTGATGGTGAGTGATACAAAAAGCACGGAGCTCCCTTGCTGTGTGTAGCAGCATCATTGCTCGGGTCTCAGTGTTCCAGTGGAAGTCACCGCTGTGGCCACGCACAAGAAGAACAAGGGCTGGGGTCCCTGGGGAGGACCTGGCACCTCCGCAGCCACTGTCGCAATGTCCCTGCTTCCAACCCAGCCCCAACATCAAGAGCAGAACATGGGACGGTGTCGAGATGTTTGACACCTGAAGGTTGGTTGTGTTCTAAGCCAGAGGTCTGTGTGTCCTCGCTGTTCAAAGCTAATTACGGCAGGGGTTAGTCTGAACCAGGGTAAAGTCCCTCCCCATGTTGTTAATGGTGAGAATTAAATCGCCTCTGGCTCTGAAACAAAACCCCAGACCCCAATGCTCCTGAGCCTCAGGGAAACCGGAATCTGAAGCTTGGCTGCAAGCCTCCAATGTGAGTCTGATTAAGGCTGAAATAATCAAAACGACTGGCATTCCTGTTCCTTCACAACGCTGTTTGTGCCTGGATTTGCAGGGCTGGATCCTGGCTGGGTACTTGGTGCTATCTGCTGGAGCTGGGCACGTTTGTGCCTGTGCTGCTGCATGGGAGGGGACTCAAACACGTTGTGGTTTTAAGTAATATTGAGAAGAAATGCAATCTAGCATGTATTTTAGTCCATATAAGGTTTTGTGTAAGATTCTTTGGAGAAAAAAAGTATCCTAAAAATGGGACCTCAACAAGCTGACAAAGCTTGAAATAAATTTCTCTTTCTGCCAGTCTCCTCCCACCCTGGTCCCAGAGCCTCAGCTGTTATGGGGACCCCAGTGTCCGGGCCCACTGAGAGCAAGGGACATTCTTGCCGCAGGCTGGCGGTGCCCGGGGTCGGGCTGCTGGTCCTGGTGTGTGCCGAGAGTCCGTGCCCTCTGTCTGCCGGCAGCAGAGCGAGGCGCGGCCGCAGCCTGCACAGCCCTGCCTGCTGCACAGCCCACAGGCAGGAGGGTGCCGGCAGGAGGCGCGTGGAGCCAGGCAAGCCTTGCAGCCCTGCTCACCGCATGTGCTGCCACGGGGTCCTGCAGCAGGGTGTCAAAGAGGCCAGGACCTGGCATGACTTTCTGCAGGGGGCTTCGTCCTTGGTCACCTGCCCCAGCTCCCTGTGCCACCACAAAGGGTGAAGGATGAGCCAAGCCACTGGCACGCTGCTGTGTCCAGCCAGGCTTCCCCCAGCAGCCCAGCTGCCTGTAGCCTCCCTGCTGCTGGTGTCCGAGCACTGCTGGGTGTTTGGGTTTAGGCAGGGCTCCTGCAACTGCCAGCTCACCCTGAACTCTCCTGGGCAGCCTCTTGTGCCAGCAGCACCGGTGTGCATGGGTTACTGCCTCCCCGGACCGTTGCCAGGGCCAACTGGGACAGGCTTGTGTCAGTGGGAGGGTGAGGTGTAAATAAAGGCTCTCTCCTTCCCTGCTCAACTTCCCTGGGGTGGGACCTCCCACCTGCCTGGCTCTTGGAGCATGGGGACTGCACCCCTGTCCCATGGGAGGACTTGGCAGGATGCCACCCCGCCTGCAGCAAGGTCCCTGGAGCAGGCGGAGGGATGGAGCAATGCCCGTTACACCAGATGCCTGGGGGTGGGTGCTGCCGGCAGCACCTCCGGGGATGTGGTTGGAAGCATGTGTGTCTGCTCAGGGCTTGTGTCCCGCTTTGTCCCAGCAGAACTGTGCTGGGGAGGGCAGAAGGCATCGTCAAGGCTGCTTGCAGTTAAAAAAAGGGCAAGAAGAGGCAGGGAAAATGCAGCAAGTCTACACCACTGCACAGAGCTCCGCAATGGGCAGGGGAAATAAGGCTGCGATTCCCACAGGAGGGAGGCTGCGAGCGGAGCCCCTCTGCCCTCACAGGGAGGGCGGACAGCGATATCTGCCCCATGCTCAGATGTGCTATGCAATTAAGCATAGGTGGTGCAGGTTTGTTAGCGCTGTAACAAAATGGATTTTCTTGCTCGCATGGTATCACAGGGACCGAAACACCACTGGAGCAGCAGCACCTCCCTGCCATCTTCCTGCATGCAGCTGGCATGCTTTCGACATGCTGCATCTGTCTGTGATTCCTGAGGAGGGGCTGTGGCTGGCATGTCAGCATTTTCCATGGAGGGACCGTTGGATCTGGGCACTCAGTGCTTTATTTTAACTTCTATCAGGGTTATGGAGAGGGGAGAGATGGGAAGAAAGGCTAAGAGGAGAAGTGATGGAAATCTCAGTTGGCTGTAGGAGAAATGGAGAAGCAGATTGTAGTGTAGAAGTCTTTGATTGACCACAGTACCATTTTGTGGCTTTTTCTCCCTCTCTCTGGATAAAGCTGCACCATGACATCCATGCCATTAAACAGGCCATGTTCAAAAGAGAAAATTGCTGCTATTTTCCCCCTTTACTTTACTGCCATAAAAAATTGATCCCACATAACATCCTTATTTCAGAGATTGCTAAAAAAAATATAAAATTCTCATTTTGGTTTCTGACAGCTGCATAAAGTGGTTTTTAAATAAAAGGTACATGAAACATGTAAAGAAAAATTTCAACCCTCCCCATCCCCTGAAGTTTTTGCTCCAGAAAGATGCCGTTATTTCAAGGAGTTGGGAGAGAGAGCGCAAGTGTGCCAGTGTGAGAAGGGATTTGGTTTCTCTCTTGGAGTTGGTGATCAAGATTAAGACTTTGCTGGTAGCTGGACAGCAGCTGGAGCAGCAAACCCCCTTGCTTGCCTGAGCTGGGATGCGATGGACTTCCTTCGGTAGCAGAGTACTTTTAGGGGGTGCTGGCAAAGAGCTTGCACTGAGGTGGGAAGGCAGCAGGCTAGGGAGCTGGGATCTGCTGGGGCACTTAGGGTCAACAGGCTGTAGGATACTGGGGTGAAATGGGGCGTCTGAGCTGCATCCTCCTGACTGCACCAGTGGTACCCACTTCGTGCATTATCCCTGCTCATCCTCCATGGGGTCGGACCTCCCTCCCGCCTGGCTGGGTGGCACCCTGGGAAGGTGACAGGCAGAAAAGCAAGAGGAAGAAGTTGAGAAGCCCAAGAAGGGATTTAAATGGGTAGCAGGTCATGGCAGGTCCCTGTGGAGGGAAGGGATGGGGCTAGGCAAGGTAAGGACTTTGGACTTCGGCAGCTTTGAGTCAATGGTGGTGGAGCACATGAGAAGGATGGACCGACATGGGCTAAAGGGGAATGTGGACCCTAAAGGGGGCTGTGGAGAGCAGGGTAACAGGAGATCAGGTCAGCTCTCACTGGAGGAGTTAATGATCTTAATAAGAATCATCCCATTTAAACAAGATGCTCTTCTGAAAGGAAGATTAAGCAGAGGGAGTGTTGACAAAGCACCGAGCAGGGCTGCCAGGACTCCAGTGAGCAGCAAGCTGTTGCACCCCCTCTCTCCACCTGCTCTGTAGCTCCTCTGCCTCTGCTCTCATCCTGATTAATGAACAGTTTCCCGTGGCCACGGGACACGGGTGCAGCCAGGCCACCGGTGCCTGTCCCAGCAGCAGGAGTGGGTGCTGCGCTGCAAAGCCAGTGAGGATTTCCAGCTGAAGGGTGCCCCTGTGCTCGCTGCTTGGCTTGGCTGCGTGCCCGTGCAGGTCTGTGACTAGTGGAAACGATTCCTGGGGAGAAGTGTGGTGGGTGCGGTACAAGGCATCCCTGATGATATTAGGTGGGACGAGGCTTGGCAGAGGACAGGGTAGGGAAGGTGACAGCCCAGCGAGGTGTTTGAGCTGCACAGGTTGTAAATGGTATAGCAAGAACAACGTTGCTGCATGCTGCATGCCCAGCCCGCTCCCTCCGAGCGAGCAGGGCTATCAGCGGGGCTGTCAGATGTGCCACCAGATCCTCCCTGTGTCTTCTCCCTGCTCACATTGACATCTGTTTGCCTTTCATGTCCAGCAGACCTCTGAGTTATGAGGCTCTTTCCTCCACCAGGATCTTAGGGAGGTGATGAAGAGTTAGATGAGCTCTCCATAAATAGCTATGCCATCAAAAACCCTCAGCTCCTGTTTTAATGTTAGCAGGATTAGCTGTCTGCAAAAGTATAGGCTTAAGACTCGGCGGTAGGCTTTGCCCTGGTAATATGTCTCTATTTTCTCCAGCTTGATTTCTCCAGCCAGCCTGGCTCTGAATGCAATAAATTTTGCTCTTCTTTACACCTCAGCTGATGACTTATTCTTTGAAGCCTGTGTCCTTGGCTAGCCAGAGACCCTTCAAAGCTAAATTTTGTGCTTGCCTACCAATGAGATCCTTACAAAAAGGGCCAGGATGCGTGTAACTATTAGGGTTGAAGGATGTTACTGGTGCAGTTCTCCAGTCTCCAAATTAATCTTAGTTTTGAGCAATGGCCTGGACACAAAAGGGGATGTGCTAGTGTAATCTGTTGGGGTGCCACGTGCATTATGCACGCAGAGGTCAGGCTGTCACCAGGAAGCCCTATGACCTTGAGGACATGAAGAAGCTGGGATGGAAGGATGACACAGTGCAGAAGGGTAACGCAGTACATGGTGAGCACAAGAGCTTCTTCTGCAAATGGGGGATTGCCAGACTAGAAAGTCTGAGCTGTGTTGGTTGTAGGGTTGCCATGAACTGCTGACATGATGTGCTCATGGAAAAAGTACACAGGATCTCAGGGAGCTCATAGGGAAACCCCACATGGCAAGACAGGGGGTCAAAATGCCATCCCTTGGGTCTCTGGTGAACTGTGGTTTATGGTGTAAACTGGTGGTTAGCAGCCATGTGTATAGTGTGCTGCCCTGGGAACAGCTACCTGTCCTCTTCAGCCATCCCTGCAGTGGGGTGGCAGCTTCCAGGGAGAGGAGAGATGGGGCTGAGGTGGGTACCTGTCCCTGCTTTCTCTGGAGCATCTGCCGGGGAGCATGAGTCAGATCCCAAAGGTTAGAGGAAAATACAGTTGTTCTTGTAAGTACAGCAAAGGGGTAAATGTGCAGAGGGAGAAAGGTTCTTCAAGCTTATGTACAGCAATGAATGGAACAAATGAGAAATTTCCAGTGGATAGCTCTGGGCTGCAAACCTGAAGGTTTCAAACCACCGAAGGAAGCTGATTCTGGAAAATCACACTACTAGCGGACGCAGAGGCAACCAGCTGACCTGTCTTCAGGCCAGTCCATTAGCAGCTTCCAAAGAGGTTCCCATGAAGCAGGGGCCTGCAGTCAGTGACCCTGGGGCACCTCCTGGGCCACCATGTCTCCAGCCACCCAAGCACAGAGCCAGCATCTACCCCTGCAGCGTGCCAGTGTGCTGGGGTGCTGTGGTACTGTTTGTTTTGGGTTTGTTTGGGTTTTTTTTCCACTGCAATATAAACCCAGTGTGTCTTTAAGGCCATGCATGTGTAGGGGGATTTGCTGATGGCTCATCTTTCTAGCAGGCTTTTTCAGCTGAATGTCAGTTTATTGCTTTTGCAAATTGTCTTGTGCCTACACGGAACTGGCTGCCTCAGCAGAGGGCTTTGCCAACAATGTGCTCTATAAAAGGGTTATTAGGATAACAAGAAAGAAAACAGAAACCTTTGCAGAATCATAACAGTATAGCGTAGCCCTCCCCCTCCCCTCTCCCAGTTTATTACTCTCAAGTGCTTCTGTGCTGGACTTCAAACCATTGCACTGCTGAATATAAACAGCAAGGTTAAAGTACCCAAGACAGGAGCTAACTCTTTGGCAATTATCTGGTCAGTGGCAGAGCACTGATCTGTAGCTCGGCATAAACATCATCAGGAAAATATGCACAGTTTGCAAATTAAAAAGCAATTGCATTGTCTCAACCCAAGCCAGAAGCCTTCTGGTATGATTAGGGTCTCACTAGTGGAGCCAGTCGGAGCATCCTTTGGGTCTCTGACATCAGCCCTTCGTCACAGGAGCCTGTTGCTGGATATCCCTGTTTTATCTGCAGCACTTTTGTACCTGTCTGGGGGGCATGTTTTATCAGATGTTTTTGTTTGCCAAAAAAAGCACAGATTTCACTGTTAAAATGAAGGAGGGCAGAACAAGGCAAGAAGAAGTCAAGGTAGTCTTCTGTGATGCTTTTGAAATGATACTGTGTTTTTCTCAGCTTTGTAGAGAGGGAAACATTTAAGTGAAATGTTCTGGTTGACACACTGCAGATTTGACTTGTTTGTTGTTTTTCTAACTTTTAGGGTCAACTTCCATAGTATAAAAAACCTTATTGGTACTGCTCTTCTCATCTGGGCTTGTTCTCTGCCTGTTGTGCCTTACAGCACTGTCTGCTCTTGTTTGAAGCCAGGTGGGACAGACAGAGATTGAATGACTTGACGAGGGTCGCTCAGAAAGCCTGAGCAGAGCTCGTGTCTTTGAGCCCCAAAGTAGTAAAAGGCTGGGCTCAGCTGCCTCTTTCTGTTGCCCTTTTCCCGCAGGGCTCAAGAGTCTTCATTGCTAATTCTGGGCTACACACTTAAGTGCTGAGCTAAGGCTTTTGGAGGTGATCCTTGAGAGGGCGTCATGATCCAGGAGGGATGTGCATGAGCACAGGTTGCACAATTGGACTTGGAGACATGTGGGGCAGTTTGGTGTGTGAACACACCACTGTAATCGATTGCCCTCCAAGTTCCCAGTGGTTTTGTAGGTGATTCTGCAAGTTTGCTTTCATTTAAAATTAGGCCTTTTGGTGGAAAGATGATGGAAGTCACCTCCTCAGCTATCACTCCCCCTCACTGCAGGGCAACCTGAGCTGTCTGAAGCAGAAGGGCTCCCATCCTGGCAAAGACAGGACACCATCTTATGTTAACTTTTGCTGATTCCTGCTTCTGTCTTTCCCAGCCCCGTTGTCTGGGGCTCCATCTTTCGCTGTCCCCATTCACTGAGCTCCTTCTTTTCCTTCCTTGCTACTTTCTGCCAAGGCCAGGAGAAGCGGTGATGAGCTCCAGGTGAGAGGCTGACCCAGCATGGGGCTTGTGTGCCTGGTACCCAGCATCAGTGGATGGAGGTGACCACAGGTCTGAGCAGGCAGGGTGCCTTGCCCCAGGCGCTGGCAGTGTCGGGCATGTGTCCCCTGCTCCAGCAGCACCTGTGAGACCTGCTGCCAGCTGAGGCTGGAGCTCAGTCCCCTTCACAGGATGTTTTCCCAGCACAGCTCGAACAATGCCCTCCTAAAATGTCCTACAAGGAGTCTGCAAAGGCCACTTTCTGTCAGCTGCAGTTTCCCATTCCCATGGCAAGGCTTTCCCTCCGCTGCTTGTGGCCAGTGAAATGCATGACAGCATTGTTCTTGCTGCTGCTGGGCTGTGGCAGGCAGGGCAGTGACGGCAGCACCCGCTGCTCTCTGACATCCTTTGCCAGATCACCCTCCAGCTCAGCTCCAGTGGTGGGAATACCCACTGGAGCATTTCTTTTTGAGATGACAAATAACCTAGCAGCCAGTACATGGGCAGGTATTGGTGGGAAGAAGCAGTGCTCAGTCCCCAGGGCTGAACTGCCAGGAGCTTCTGGGGCTTCTCGCTCCAGACCTGTGCTCTGGGAGTCTGGACCATGCACGTGTGCAGCTGAAACACAGTGTAGGACAGATGCCAGCACCTCCCCAGCGAGCTCAGCTGCTGGAGGGGCTCCAGGGAGGTCTCACGTTGGGGGACCAAAGCTTCCAGAGGAGGCACCTGACCTGGGCACATTATTTGCTGCAGTTTCTCTGCACTGATGAGAATTTCTCCTTTTTATGATTATTATTTTAAAGTGGAGAAAAGGACCTGGTGCCTTTGGGTCACGTGCATATAGAGGGTGTTTCTTTAACCATCAGATCCTCTGGTTAGGCTGGGGTGACCAGCTCAGGAGCTGCATTGCTTGGGGTGCCTCTGCCAGGAGCAAGCCACCCTCTCCCCACATCTCCACAAAAGACCTGTTTCAGCTCTACCCCAGCCCTTGTCACTTACATGACATTCCCCGCGCAGGCCCAGGAGCTGCATGAGCATCAGTGAGGCAAGGATAAGCAGCTCAGCTTCAATTAAGCCAGGAATCAATAGGAGATTAATTTATATTAAGAGAAACACATGCTGGAAAGGGAGGGGTCACGCTTCTCCCAAAGGTGGGGTAGCTATGGGTGGGACATGGAGAGCCACTAGCAAATGCTTTGTACACATCAACCTTCAGCACTCAGCCACGAGTGGCCACCAGAAGCTGACAAGAGGGATGCTGGTGTCTAGGGAGAGCGATGGGCAGCCAGGAGTGGGGCCAGCACTGGGCTCCCACTGTTCATGGGAGCACAGGGAGATGACTGGGCTCACCTTCCTATGTCTCCCCATAGAGCTGGCCACCTCTGCCTTGAGCAGCACTTTGTGTTTACAGGGCATGTTTTTTTCCACAAGGGCTTTTAAGGCAATTCCTATCATCTGCTTGGTCTTTTTAAGCTACGAGCCAAATGTATTCCTGCAGACACCAGCATGCTTGCATGGAAGCCGTTCTGATGTCTCATGCTTCTCTTCTGCCAGGGAAGATGGCTCTGCTGAGGTTGGTGGAGGTGTGCCCGAAGAGCGAGGTCACCACGCTGGCACCTGCTGGGACTCAGGGCTGCATGCTGCGCCTGTGGTGATGCGTTCGGAGAAGGGACTTTCTTGCTTTCCCTCCCCTAATATTACATTTTAGAGTCTGTAAAAATGAAAAGTAGAGCTGAGAGAGGCTGTCACCATTTAGACCTAGTGCGAAGGCACCCGGCTGTGGAGGTGATGGACACGGAAGGTTGCCTGCTCACCCCTGCAGCCTCCCCTGAGTTAGCCAGCCACATGTGGAGAATGTATCACTGTTTGCAGTACCACCCGGGATTGTTGGCAGCACTGCAGAAGTCACACGGGTGACCTTTGGTGGTAATGCAGCCTGCCCAGCTGGATGGATTAGCATTGCTGCTCCAGCCAGTGAGGCTTGGACCCCAGAGAGCAGAAGGCTCTGGCGCCTGTGACCTGCGGTGTCACATCCCACATGGCCCGATGTGTCCTGAAGCTGTCCCAGCTTGGCAGGGAGCTGGGAGACAGGGACAGAGTGTGCCCAGCCTCCACGATGGGGACAGGGACCAAGGTGCTGGAGCATTGCCTCCAGATCAGCTGCTGGTGTAGGTGCGCCAGTCAGAGATTCAGGAAAGACTGGCTTTTGTGGCTATTACATCCAAAGCTGTAGCGAATTGGGAAGGAAATGATACTGTGATGTTTTTTTTCTTTGTTATGTGTTTCATGCTGATTCTGTGCGTGTGCAGAGCAGGGCTGGAACCAGTCAGGTGCTGCTCCCCACTCCTATTTCACCTTGTTTTACTTTGTGGGGAGAGGACAGGGAATAAAAATGTTAGTCACTTTTCTCTGAAAAACTCTTTGACATTTTTCCTATAGCTCTAACACCAGAGCTAACCTTTCACTCGGAGTTTGTTGGAGGAAATCAGCTGTATTGGATGCCTTAGTGTTATAATTTTCCTCTCCCCCCGCTTCCTCCCTTCCCGCACATTGTTTCTTCTCGCTGTTATTTCCATACCTCCTCTCTCCAGCCAGCCCTCCCCAACAGTGTTTGGAGCCGTTCGGGCATGGCAGTGTACTCCACCCCATAGCCTGCCTTGAGCGTGTCCCAGCCCACCGGATCGTGGTTTTGAACAAGAGGGGGAGTGGGCAGCATCTTCCCATATCCACATGTTCAATCTGAAATGGCAAATGGGTCACCTTCCATTAAGTGTGCCACGCATTTGAAAAAAGCAGAACAGAAAGGGAAAACCACGAGAGCGATGGTGAGGTTTGATTTATCTAAGGCATGAGCTAATTCTGCTTGCCTGGGTTTGATGCTGCATCAAGCACCAACCCAAGCTGTAGCCCTGGCACAGAGAAACTGCACACACTGGAGCTCTCATCCTCCCATGGCTTTGTACATGCATTGTCTGCTCAGGAAGTGCTGCATTTTAAGAAGCAACTAGAAATGTTTACAACAAATTATATAAAAATCAATAGACTTGCTGCTGAAGGGTCTGCCCTCCCACGGGCGGTGAGCTCCAGGAGAAGCATCTTGGCACTCTGCTCCTGTGGCTTCTGCCTCAGCACGGTCCTGGTTGACAACAGGTTACCCCGGGAGAAATGATAACACCCTTGTGTTCCAGCTTATAAGGTAACAATCAGATCAGGTCAGGTTTATGATCCACCTAGCTTATTACTATTTCCATTAGTAGCTGCTAGCAGATGTTGGGAGAGAAGGATTATTACTCTCGCACTGCATACTTAGCTGGCAGATTATTGAAATTTCTTTCTAATCCTAAGCAGTTACTTGGGAGGTATAAAACCTTGAGTGATAGCACTTATATTCCTCAGTACTTTGATCTTGGCTAGCATAACTGATGATACTCTGATTAATCTGATTTTTGTTCCTTAAAAAAATTATCGTGTCCCTGGCATCTTGAGGCATTGGGTTCCACAGGGAATTGTGTTTCTCATCATCAGATCTAAACGTTTACATAATCGAGCTCAGAGATACCTTCTCTCTTACGTGGGGATTTATACCTCTGTGTCCTTTGAAATTCATTTCTTCCTTTAAGTGAATCAAATCCCCTGAATGTTTTCAGTCGGCCTCTGCGTGAGTTCCTCCTGTGTTCCCAGCAGCCACATTGCTTTTCCCTGCCCTGCATCTGCCTCTTCCCCATGCTCAGCATGGCACAGCCACATGTGGTGTCACAGATGAGGGGCCCACTGATTTATAGACCTGCTTGCTAATATGACAGTTTTATTTACCACTCACTACTAAGCACAAATGAGCATCTTTGGACCATCACTTGCACTGAGATGTTTGTGCTCCAGAATGCCTCTGTCTCTTCCTCGAATAGTTGGGCTTAATTTGGAGCTGAATTTGGAGCTGCATCAGCATGCACGACGGATGGGTCCTAATTGTTGTTCCCCAAAAGCAGTACCTTGGATGTGCTTACCTTGAATTGCCTCTGTCATCATGCTGTTGCATTCCCTGAATGAGCTGACCCTTTCCAAAGCTACGTGCACGTGTGTCTAGTCCCATCTGATTTTTTTCCCCTCTGTAAGGATTGCTGCCATCTCGCTGCATATGTATTCCCAGTTGGGATGCTCCCCTGTTCCGTCCTACAGCCAGCGTTTTAGTCTCTGTGCATTGGAAAACATCCTTCTCCTTCACCTTCTGCTCCTTCCCATCCTCTGTCGTTTCTTCTTCTCTGCACCAACCAGGCTCAACTGAGGTCTGTTGCACAGAAGAGTGTGCTTTGAGATTTGTTTGCTTTTGAGGAGGCAAGGAAGCCCCAGCGGCTGAGCAGTGCTTTATAAACCCATGAGCGTCTCCACCCAAGGAGCTGAACAAATGCACTTTCAGAGGTCCTTGGAGGAAAAGCTTTGCCACAGGTTTTCTCAAGTCTAATCTCCACCCTTCTCTGCACTCGGGGTTTTTTTTCCCCCTTTCCTCCTACTTGAACAACAAAAAATTAGGACATTATGGGAAAGGTTGAAATGGATGGCGGTGGTTCTGCTAGACTGCAGGCTGGGCATCTCTCAGCCCTGCTGAGGTGTTTGAAGGGAAGACAAATACCGATCTCATCGCACCTTGTGCACACGAGGTGGGTAACCCTGGCTCCCCCCTCGGCACCAGCTGGGCCCCGGCTGGCGTTGGCTCGGGCTCTGGTGTCTGGTGGCATGCTTCGAGAGAGATGCAAAATGAGAGACAGAAGGACAGAAAAGAGGATCAGAAAGCAGAGGCCCATTTGCAGATATTACAAGAAGAGGGTGCTTTTTTTCTGGAGAAGACAGAGGTAAAACAGGGTAACAGCTTTCAAATACATGAAAGGTTGCTGTTGCTGGGGACGTGGCAGTAACAAAACCCTCCTCCTTCCCCACACATGCATAATTTTTAAACGCTTTGGTGTCTTGCCTTGGCATTCATCCGCTTTGCTTCAGCTTCCATCTGCTGCTGTGTAGTGTGAGCCAGGGGAGCAGTTTTACCGCTGCCCCGTGCCATTCTCCATCGTTCAGAGGCCCCCAGCTGCAGGAGCGTTGTGATGCGCTGAGAGGCTCAACTCAGAGATCCCAAAGGTTTCACAATCCAGACTCAAACACAAGATCAAACTGCATTTTTCCTATATCTCAGGATTTTGAAGGTCACCTTGTAGCCAGGTGAGAGGAGCATGAAGGGTGTACAGCTGGCACTGCTAGGCTTAGCTTGTGCTTGCTGCTGTCACGCTGATGGCTGCCTGGCAGCGGTGTGGTTCAGTGGTTCTTGCATTGCTCTGGATTTCGATTTTAGTGCTGTGCTGGTCACAGCAAGGTGCTCCCATCTAAGCAGCGACCCTGTTGCCCTCCAGGGACCACCGATGTTGCAGCAGCAACCATGTGCTTCAACCCTAAAGTGGGGCATGCACATGTCTTTATGGGCAGTGCTGAATCAGCACCTCCACACTTCTTATCCTGCCGTAAAATCTTTGGAAGCTGGTGATATCTTGAGCTAGAGATTTCTTCTGGCTCCAGCATTTCATATGCTTGGCTTGTGCACTGAATGATAAACAGCTAAGCATCTCCTGCAGCCAGTTCAGCAGGGACAGCAATAGGATGCAATACTTGCGATGTCAGGTGGCATCTGTATGCTTTCCTTTAGCTTCGCCACTTGCCCAGCTCAGCCTTCAGCAGGGACACATCTCCACAGCACTTACTTATATATTTTTCCTCCCCTCGCTCCTCAGAAAAATCAATTCCATTCCCCAAACAATGGTGAAGGCCTTGAGGAGATATTGATCTGTGGCAGACCTGGAGAGAGGAGCATTTGTGACACAGAGATGCTCTTTTGTAAGTAAGATAATTACCAGATCATGGGGACACTTGCTGAATAGGATGACATTAAATAGGCATCAGGGTGAAGGGCACCAAGGCCCTCTGAATGAAGCATCAGAACAGTTCTGTCCTCCCCAGCGGCTCCAGCTCCTCCTCCCTGCTTCCCTCTGCCATTGCTCCTGCTCCCCACCCCAGCCCCTCCTTTTTTCCCCCAAACTCCTTCCAATTTCATCTCTCTGTCCCCTCCCTACAGTTCCCTGTTGTCCCATCTCACCTAAATAAATACCAGGTAATGCTGCCTCTAGTGTATCCCCTCCTCAACGGCTGGGGATCCCTGCTGCAGCGGGAATGTGCCCACAGCCAGCGAGCTGTGGTCCCCCAAAACCAGGGGACAGCAGAAGGGGCTGCTCTTCTTGCCTTGGTTTTGCCAGTGCTTCCAAACACTGGTTTACTTATTTAAGTGCTAGCAGGAAATATAGACCTCAGCAGCAGCACCGAATGCTGTAGCAATGAACTCCATGGTGATTTTAATAGTTTTCAGGTAACAGGTCTTGGATGGGGTAGAGGACTGTCCCCCTGCTGCGAAGCTTCGGCAAACAGGACTGGGGTAGGGGTGCTGCTGGAGGACCCAGAGCCCAGGTCCTGGCTTGTACTGCTGCTGGTGGGTTCCCCGAGGGAGCTGATGGTTGACTCTCAGCATGTTGGTAGTGCTTAGACCACTCATCTGCTGGTGCTGTCCCCATCAAGGTTCCAGGGTGCTGGCAGCTGTGGGGACCTGGTGTAGCCACAACCATGCCAAAGCTGTGCAGGTGAGGGATGTGCTGGGGGGGTCAGTAACTCCTAGAGCAAGGGCAGAGCTGGAAAAGGGGTGCTCAAAGCTTTGTCTCCATCCATGCTGCTCCTGGGACCTTGTGGGATGCTTTCTCCACCAGAGAAGCGCCTGCTGCTGCTGTGAGTGATGGTCAGGTTTGTCTCGTGGAGGGGCCACAGCAGGTTTGTTGCCTGGGCTTTCCAAGGCATCCCCTGGAGCCGCCAGCTCTAGGTGCAAAGTCCCAGAGCAACAAGGGCCTTGGCACAAGGTGTGTTCCCAGACGTCATGTTAGCAAGCAGCTCTTCTGCCTGGTCTCAGTGTTGCGGGCACTTGAAGCCATGTGGGGATGTTTGGTCACGGGGCTGGATGAAGATGCAATTCACTGATGAGCAGGACAGCTGCTGCCAACTGCATCTCATGAATTGGCACAGCACATTGTAGAACAAAACAATGCACAACTCAAAATACTACATCGTAAAATGTCTCTTTTTATTTACACTGTCACTGGTAGTATTCTCTTAATTACTCATTGATAGACTACAAATAGATTATGGTGCATTTTGCAGAATTAATGGATCCCTTGTAAGAGGAGCAACCCTCAGAGCACAGGCTCTGCAGGCCAAGAGGGAGGAGAGCAGGCCCCGTCCCTTCGCGGGGGGCAGCCGTGTGTCCCACCAGCCATTGCTGCCTCACCAGGTCTCATCCAGACGGTTCATAAAATACGGCACCGCAGCCTGAACGCCAGCAAAGTCTGTGCTCACATGTGCTCCAGAAACCCGAAGAGGAGCAATTGCTGTCTGCCCGTCTGTGCAGAGAGGTGATGCCAGGGCCCTCCAGCCTCACACCCTGCCTCTGGAGGTTTCTTTTGACCCCAGCCCATTGCCAAACCCCCTCTCCAGCACTGTGGTTTCGCGAAAGAGGTGATGCTTCCAAGCTGTTATCAACACGGTGTCAAAGATAACCAAGTGTTTTCCCATACTGCCAGGGCAAAAGGGCTCTGTTGTCTGAGGGTGTGAGCTGGTAATGGCGATGGCCACCTCCAGTCCTGCCCTTGACTTCAGCAGCTGTGGAGCTCACACCTCTGGCCAGGGCTGCCACTGTTGTATTTCTGCCTGCTTTCTGCTGTTCCTGTGCAGCACCTTTGGGTGTTGTGCCTTTGGGTTTTGCACCTTTGGATCCTGGCCAGCGAGGAGCAGGGTGCTGGAGCAGTGATCCGTAATTTTTATGCCTCCACCAGCTGCCAGCTCCCTCCAGCCCTGTGTCTCAGTGTTGTTCCCTGCCATCAGCAGGCAAGAGCCGGCTTCGCAGCCTGACCAGCACCAGGCGAAAACAACAGAGTAGGGAATCTTATGCCTTTAAAATAAAAAAAACCCAAACCAAAATTAAAAAAAAACCATTACCATTATTGAATAAAATACCAACAATTTTAAAAATTCTTTTAAATATTGTTGCTGCATTTCCAGCTGTTAAAATCTTTTGTATTTAGTTATAATAACAAAGTGCTGCGGCTGATTTGAGCAGCGGGGAGGCAGCACCATTATTCAGAAGGGGTTTAAATGGTTGGGTTTTCTTCCTCGCAGTGGTGCTCTCTCGCCTATTAAAAGTCCTTTTGTTGCCTTGGCATCTCTGGCCCGGTGGCGGAGGTGGCACCCGTGCATTGGCGGAGGGCCCCGCTGGCGCTTAGCAACAGTGCTGGTGCCAGGCGGCCTCGATGGGATGCCGGAGCTGGGCATCGCAGCGGCTGCAGAGCCAAGCAGAAGCTCTGCCGCTTTGCCGGGGAGGTCTCACACTGCAGAGTTCATGAGGAGAAGGAATACAGAGCGAGCAAGACCCGGGATGCAGCTGTGGGGAGCACAGGACTATCTAGGGAGGTCTTCTCGGCAAGGCTGAGCCCCCGGGTGCTGCAGGAGGTGGACATGCCTGCAGCCAGGTCTGGCAGGGCAGGGGGTCCTGCTGTCCAGCAGTCTCACCAGACCACCCCTGCCTGGACCACAAGGCAGAGGTGGTAGGGAGTGGGGTGCACGGGGTGCCCATCCTGGAGGTCAGATCCCCACGCTCACGGTTGAGCTGGATGAGTGACATTACAAAGGGTGCACAGGGTCGTGTAGCTTGCTCCTGCTCTGGGGAGCGAATGGTCCTTGCTGCAGGTGGCAGCACAGGATGGGGCCTGGCAGCCTCCCAGCAGCAGCGTGTTGGGGGATCAGTGATCCACCTCAGCGATAATGGCTGAGCGCTTGTTTTTGTCACCCCACATTGGTGGGTGAGAGCAGAGGGCAGAGGCGCCTGGCATGGGGGGCTGGGGGGCAGCAGCAGCTGCAGCACATTTCCTTCTGACAGAAAATGCTATTTCAGTACCATCTCCCCGAGGTGGCAAGGGCTGGCGGAGATGTGAGAAAGCATCCAAAGGTGCTCAGGAGCATCTTGAATGGCTGGTGGAGGCAGGCAGCTGTGGTGCAGCCGCTGGGGAGCCGCAGGAGGTGGTGAGCCCGGCGGGAAGGACCTGCAGCGAGCCGTGCCCATGGGACACCCCTGGAACAGGGCAGGGGCCCTAGGAGGGGTGGCAGAAGGCACCAGGTCCCAGTGACATGAGTGCAGGGCGCTGCCGGCCGAGCGGCGTGCAGGGCTGTCAGTGACCTGGCCTCTCAGCCATCATGTTTCGGGTGCCAGACCACATGAAAACCTTGTCGACAGGAGTAACCATATTGTCCCCGGGCTCCCTGCTGCGGCAGCGTGTTCCCCAAAAGGTTACCTCCAACCAGCAGTGCATTGTGGGTAATGAGATGCAAATTGATAGCGAGACAATAAGGCTGTCTTGTGAGCCCTTCCGACAGGGCCAGTGTTTAAAAGTCAGCCTGATTGCCTCACTGGCAATTTGCATAGCATTAACCAGAGAGATTTTCTTTTTAAACTTGAACTTTTTCTTTTTCCGGAGGTCACCTCAAACTAATTACAGCTCCAATACCACTTTACAAAAGAGTGTTCTGTGGTTGCGATGACAGGGTTGGAGTGTAAGAAGGAGACTCCCTGCGTTGGGAGCAGGGAGACCTCATCCACGTGAACTTGGGCGGGTTTTGTGGGTGTGCAGCAAGAGAGCACCATTGGGTGCGTGTGGGTGCCAAGCACTGCATCTGCTATGGGAGACAGCAGCAGCAGCAGGGCTCGAGCCCGAGCACGTGAAAGTGATGGATCCCCTCTGTTGTCACCTCCAGCACAGGCACAACCTCCTCCTGCCTCTCACGTGCCAACGCAGTTTTGCTGGGCTGGAAGGAGGTGGGGTGTCCCCATTGCCCACTTGGGATGCTGCAGTAAAGAGGGTTGGGAGAGCCAAGTCCTGGGGTGTTTGCACCTTTTCCTTCACGGTGGTTTAGTTCAAATGGGGATTTCAAGGTGTTTTCTTTTAAGTCAATGTAAAAGTGTCTGGGGACCTCAGCCAGGGAGGGCTACAGGAGAAGTGGTGTCAGGCTGCTGGGGACACGGTGTCATGGTGACTCCACTCTGACCTGGGCCATTTGCTTTTACAGTTGAATTCTTTGGGTTCAAACTGAACGGATGTCCACTTAATCTTACAGTTGGATTAGATGATCACTGTAGGCCCTTTCACCTGAACTATTCTATTCTTTCTCCTCTTTTGCCTTGCCTTCCCTTCCCTTTCCTTTCCCTTTCCCTTCTCTTTCCCTTTCCCTTCCCTTCCCTTCTCTTTTTTTCTTTTTTTCTTTCCTTTCCTCTTTTCTTTTTTCTTTTCTTTTCTTTTTCTTTTCTTTTCTTTTCCTTTTCCTTTTCTTCTCTTTTCTTTTCTTTTTTCTTTTCTTTTATTTTCTTTTCTTTTTTCTTTTTTCTTTCCTTTCCTTTCCTTTTCTTTTTTTCTTTTCTTTTCTTTCCTTTTTCTTTTCCTTTCATTCTACCCTACCCTACCCTACCCTACCCTACCCTACCCTACCCTACCCTGCTTTCTAGCAGCTCATAGCTTAGTGTAGATCTTTGCTAACCCAGTTTAGTTTGACTAGGGTGAGGAGCAGTGCCTGCACCTGGCAGCTCTGCCAGCTGTGAAGCAAAAGGCAAGCAGTGAGCCGCTCAGGGGCAGCAGGGCTGCCCTCTCTGCCCCAGCAAAGTGGCTGCCCAGCCTGCAAGCAGGCACACGGCTCGTCAGGGGTTCATCTGGTGATGCGAATGCACGGCCAGCCAGGGCTTCCACAGAGCACCTCTCAGTATCAAGGTTGCCTTCAGGACACGAAGCACGCACTCTGTGCTCAGCAACCCTGGGAGGACGTGGGATGGCCCTTCCAGATGGTGTCTGTCTGCTGAGATGCTCCGGGGATGGGGTTTGCCACTGGTTGTGCCGCACTACAAGCAGCCCCTGCAAGGCAGCAAGTTCCTGCCATGGGAGGCAGCAAGTCGGTACAGTGGCAGGTTTGAAGAGCCAGCTGGACAATTTTATGACCATTAATATCATTTGTAGTTTGCAGGCTGTGGCTATGATACAAATAATTAAATCTCATGCTTCACAGCGTCAGCTGATCGCTTGCTGCAGTCAGGAGTGAATCTCCTACGCAGAGTGTGTACAACCGATTAACTCTGTTGGAAGGGTTGGTTTAATCTCCTTCCTCTGGCCTGTTCCTCAATTTCCTTCCTCCTGGCTGGAGCAATGAGGCTCAGCACCAGGGCGTCCCCTTCTCCTTCACAGAAGCCCAGCAAGAGAGTTGCCCTCCGAGGTCCCTTGGTATGGGTGGAGGCAGGCCAAGTGTGAGTCTTCCCCAGACTTCCCACCAACATCTGCTGTCTGCCCAGCCATGCCCCAGGCACCCTGACCGGGTGATGCTGGGGACCTGATGCCTCCCAAATTCCCCTCGGTCCTCCCTGCTTCTGTTGTTGAAGGCTGGTGATGCTCAAAGAAGCAGCCTGGTCCAAGATGGCATCCGGGGTCCCGCTGCCTGGTCTGCAGGTAGATATGCCTGCTGGAGGGCATCCTTTGCTCCTGCCCTAGGGTCTTTAGGCCATTTTCTCGTTTGCCTCCCAGCTTTTGGCGGTCCTTAGTTCCTGAATCCTTGGGATTTTTCCCTCTGGGCTGCCACAAAGCATTTGGCGTCCACTGCCAAGCCAGTGTGTGGCTGTGGCCTCATCTCACAGCATTCTTCAGCCACCTCCTCCTCTTCCTTGTCACCTGGAGAGGCTCCTCCTTCGAGGGTGAAGCCAGCTCAGTACACACACGTAAGCTCCTTTCTCTGTGGCATCCTTCCACCCCGATTTTCAATGTATTATCTAAGATGTTAGGCCCAGGAGCAGAGCTCCCAACACTCCTCCAGGTTTGTCAGCAGCTCTGGCACCCTTGATGTCTTGTCCATTCCCTGAGCAGCCCCTTTCTGGGGCAACATCCCAGCCAAGCCTGGAAGGACAGAGATCTGCAGTGTGATGGCACCGAGTTATTGAGCAATGCTGGCCTAGCAAGTCACTGTGGCACCATCCTGCTTAGCTGAGGACGGCAGAGCTGCTGCTGCCATGGCTTGGTGCCTCGTCAAGGGAATCAGGGTGGGAAAACTGAGCAGAGAATATTTTTATATTTTTCCTTTTTTTTCTATCTCTTTCCTCTTTTTTTTTCCATTCCTAAAGATTGAGTATAATCAGAGCTAATCAGAAAATTATGAGCTGTCTGATTGCTGATTAGATTCCTAATGTTAATATAGTCAAGAAGCCTCTCTTAGTGTTGTATTTTAAGAGAAGTGTAAAAATAACGTCTTAGAAGGAGCAAGCCAGAGCTGCTGGAGCAGCAGGGAACCCAGTGCTGGCTCCAGCAAAGGAGAGGAGGGTTTCACTGCTCGCCAGAAATCCAGGCCAGCAGAGGGGGAAGGGGCAGGACCTACCCAAACTATAACCATGTGCATTGAATTCGAGGGGGCTGCAGAGCCTGGAAGGAAGAGCGTAGAACCAGCCCTTCCCATGGGTTAGTCCTTGCACAGAACCAGACCTAGGAATTGTGCTGCTTTGCCCTGGAAGCAGGCATGCAGCTTGCTTTCTCACTTGCCTTCTCAACAAATAGCATCTCCTCAGTTGCATCTCCCAGTGGCATGGCCCACCTTACCTGCTGCTGCAGGCAAGGGGCAGCCTCGGGTGATGGCAAAAGGGAGCCCAGAATGTGTCCAGTGCCAATGAGAAGGACTGGGACATCTGAACTTGATGCTGAGCAGCCAGCTGAGAGGGAACATCATGCAGGGGATGCTTCATCTAGAGCGTGGCATGCACTGGTGGGGTCACCAAGGTTACAGCACAGGAACTGGCCTGGGGTTTATGCACCTTCTCCCCAAAGCACGTGATCCAGGGTTTATCCTTCAGCTCTTCCAGCTGTGCTGCAGTGGTGCTCCCAGTGCTGTCCCAGCCAGGCACCCTGTGCTGGGACATTTGCTGCATCGCTGTAGCTCTCACCCCTCCAGAGCTGGGTAGAGGACTGGCATGAGGCTTGTCTGCTGCCTGTCAGCTGCTTCTGCTGCCTGCAGCGCTCTAGCAGTGCCCTGCTGCCTACCACGGCTTTCTTTCCAGGACCAGGGAAGTGCTGAGTGCTGCTCAGCACCATCATTACCACCCCTCATTTTCCTGGTCTCACAGATGCACCAAGCTGTTAGGTCTGGCCACCCTCTACTTAATTCTCTGCTGGGCTTTCAAAATTAAAAGTAAGAAACTGTTACTGCTTGGTGAACATGAGAGCAGGCAGGGCAGTGGGCTGCAGAGCTGCCGTGGCAGCAGCATGGCATCCTGCGTGCGGGCAAGCTGCTGCCACACACACCAGTGGCAAAAAGGCTTTGCTGCCCCCCCCCCCCGCTGCTGTGGGATGGGTGCTGCTCAGGCAGGAGGAGACCTCAAAATAAAAAATAAACAAACCTGTGAAGCCTTGCTGATGGTGGTGGGGCAGCCCTTGCCCAAAAGGCAGGAGTAAGATGCCCTCAGGGGTACTGGTGAGCAGAAAGAGGGTGCTCCCATGGATGCTGGTAGTAACTGGGGGAAGTCCTTGTCCACTTGTGCTTGACAGAGCCACTGCAAAAATCTTTAGGTCCTTCCAGAAGCAGAACTAGGAGACACTGTGTGGTGATGGCCCAGGGTTGAGATTTTGCCCTTTTTTCCCTGTTTAAGCACTGAAGATTAATCTGCAGTGTCCCCAGTATGGGGCTGGTACCTCAGACTGTGCAATGAAGCTGCCAGCCCTTTCCACAACTTCCCTCCCCAGTCCCCACCAGCACCAGCACAGTGATAACTCCCCTGCTGAATGGCAGGTATTATGTTCTGGTGCACTAATGTTCCCGCTAATAAGCTCCTCACCATTCACCGTGTGTTTTACTTTGATTCATCCTGAAGGCACTGCTATATAATGGACTATATACTGTAATTGTCCCCCATTGTCAGCACTTAATAACTTAGTAAGATGTTATCACAGTAATTCGTATATTTTTTTGCAAACTTTGATGAATTATATTTTGTTCTTGGTGAATAAAAAAAATCAGGGAATGGTGAAAAGAGGCAGAAGTTAGACAGAAGTCTGCTCTAATTGCAGAGCAGGCTTAATAATACGGATGTCAGTAGCCAGTGTCTGGGCTGCTTTTGTTTCCATGCCTCCAGGAACAGGCCACTAGGCTAGCTGGGAAGGAGCTGCTATTAAGTATCATTTCTTTTTTAAAACATCTTGATCAGCAGGAATTGGATCTGTGCTTGAGGGATTTATTTTTCTTTGCTTGCTTTTGACAAGCCCAACCTCAAACACAACGGATGGGATGTACGTCCATATCCGTGGGCAGGGGCAAGGGATGATGGCCATGGAGGGGGTGCAAGAGCTGTGAGAATGGCCATCATGGTGAGCAGAGTGCAGATGCTGGTCATTGTGATGTGCATGGCTTGGGCATCACAACAGCTTCAGCATCTACCTAGACATTTGCAGAGAAGTTTGGTCCCAAGATTGAGCAGCAGCAGGTAGAAGTGCTGTGCTGGAGCCTGGACAAGCATCTTCTCCACATCTGAGCTCACTTGCTGCCTCTCCAAGTGAGATGTGCAACATCCCACCAGATATTTGTGGCTTTCAAGCATTTGTCAGCATCTCTTGAGTGTTTATGGTTCCTGATCCCATGTCTGGCAGGGGAAGGAAAAGTCCAGAAGGGATCAAACCCCAAATGTGATGAAAATCTAGGCAGGGAGATGGATGCCTGGGCTGAAGTGCCCCAGGTGGGAGGCAGGGGAGGGCTCCTTGGCATCCACGAGGCAGCAGGTAGGGATCTAAATGAGTTTTTCCCTGTAACACATGTCCTGACCTTTTTTAAAAAATGAAATCTATTTTATTAGTTTTTTCTTTTTATCAAATCCATCCATGAAACATTAAAGATATGACTGTGGAAAAGGTCAAGAAATATGTAGTTGTTGAAATCTTGTTCCAGTTGATGGCTTTTCCCTTAGGGGAGCTCTTCTACGCCTTCTCCTTCCCCACCTTGGTCTTTAAAAAAAGCAAGTGTCAAGCTGCATTGAGTTTTGGGCTTAATGGTAATGCTGAAACATGCTGCCGGCTGGGACGGAGGGAAGGGTGTTGCAGGCTCCCCAGCAGGGATGTTGCACTCCAGGAGCTGTGGAGTCAGGCCAGTGTTGCCACTGGGGAAAACCTGAGCTGGAAGGGATTTCTTCCAGCAAACAGCCCCCAAGGGAGGGCTGTAAGGTCTCCAGCTGTGCCAGTGCCGTGTGCCCCAGGGAAAGGAGATTGCTGCTCTGCGGTGAGGGCACATCTCAGACAGAATGAATAAAGGTGAAGCCCAAGAAATGGGCGTAGCAGTGAGTGAATGTGCTTTGAGTCCCCCTTCTTGGCTTGGGTGGCCCTCTATTCACCGGGAGAATGGAAGGCAATCACACTGGCTGAAGGAGAGGCAGGGGAGCTGAGCTCTTATTACCGGGGCTTTATTAGCACCAACATTTTCAGGGCATCACATCGGCTGGGCAGGAGCTATGTGCCTGGACTTGCAGCAGGCAATGAGAGTACTTTCCGTATAAAAGGACCAAGAGAAGGGGGGAGAGCAAGACATTAAAAGTCAGTAACAGAGTCAGGAGTAGATCTGTATTGAAGCTCATTGTGAAAATTATATTATGGGAATGTCAGGAGACTTTGGAAGCCAGAAAATGGAGAGACTCAGAGTGAAGTCGAATGCATGCCTCTCTTGCCCAGGGACGCATCTCCTGCCAGGGGCTGAGCTGGGCTTTGGACACAGGGGTGGCCATCAGACCTCCTTGCATCCATGGTGATCACTTGCTGGTTTTTTGGTTCCTTCTTTTGTTGTAACACCAAGGAAGCTGGGTCATGAGTCGGGCTTGCTGTGCTGTAAAAATGTGGAGTCAAATGACACTTAAATTTTAATCTCCAGATGAGAGAGAATAGGTGAACAGAGGGAGAAACCAAGGCAACACTATGGTTTTGCCATATGTCGATCTGCGCAGCAGCCAACCAGCAGCCTGGATTTGTTGTGTGGTCCATAAAGATCAACGGGGGGGGGGGGTGCTGAAGGGGAATACTGCATGAGGGTTTGGGGTTTTGAGCAAGGAGGCAGAGGAGTGGGAAAGCACATTGGGACATCTTCCCAAAGAGCAACGAAGCCTGAAGAGCTTGAGGTTTGAGCTCTGCCAAAGAACAAGAGGCTGAAGGGCCAAGAGAGGATGAGGAAGCTTCTTGATCTTAAAAAGGGGTTTGTGATCCTTTCTCAGACCTGGACACTGGGGTGAAGAACGTGAATGATCCCATCAACCCAAAGGGCCGCTCAGCCAACCCTCCTGCGTCACTCAGGAGAGGGGAATAACTGCCCTGGCAAAACCAGGCCAGGATAGGGAAGTGGCCTGAGACGTGTGTGTTATGTCCCCAGGCAGTTTGTCGCCTTTCCCTGTTTGCTGGGCATGAGTGTTCCTGATGCAGTGGCAATGCCAGTGTTGATGGTGCTTGGGGGCTATGTCAAACTCCAGACGCCTTTTCTTACATTTCTGTTGTGTAAATTTATAATAACTGGACTTTCAAAATTAAGCATATCATTTGATTGATAGATTGTCGGGCCACCTTTATGTATAATTGTTGTGAAACCTCAGTGATGGGCAAACCCCAAGAGGCTGCCCAGCCCTCCCTGAGGCTCTGCCTGGTGTCCTGCTGCTCCCTCCGCTCCCGTTTGCAGCATCCAAAGCCACAGGTCCTCCTTGTGAGGCTTTGCTCGTTGCACTTTCCCCTCAGGTCTCCAAGGGCACCGTTCACCCCACAGATAGTACATTTTCTTTGCTCAGTCTCGCGTCCTCCTCCTTCTTTGGCATTGCCCTTTTGGTGTGGCACAACCCCTCTTGCTCTTGGGGCGGGGCTGGGGGCTCTGCCTGGCACTGCCAGTCTTGTCCCCATGGCAGAAGGGGACAGCAAGAGTGCAGGAAGGGTGGAGGTGGTTGTCGCAAAGGGATGGAAATGGGTCCTGGCAACTGGGAGGCTACCCCTTGCCCTGTGGAAGTGCCAGAGGTAGATGGGTGAGCGTTGGGGTCACAGTGAGCTGTCACATTGGGAAGAGCCATTTGGTGACCTGCTAAGCTTGCTGGCTTCCACCTCCCTGACACTTCCCGCTGGCACCTGGAGCTGCTGGGGCTTGCCTGCCATTTTTCTGAAGATCTGAGCAAAGCTAGTTCCAACTATGGTGCTCTTCTCTCAGAGCAAAACACCACTAGAAAGTCCTTTACAGGATTTTTTGCATTTCAGTTGCTTTTCTCTGGTGTTTTAAACTGGAAGCTTGAACTGCTCTGGCTGTGTCTATATGATGGTGGTAGTGGGGGCCCAAGCCACTGCCGAGTGTGCCCGACCCATCATAGGCTGCAGGAGGGTGACTGGTGGCACTGGGGAGCACAAGGAAGATGCCACCCATGTCTCGGAAGGGTTTCAAGCCAGGAATTTTTACGAGGACTCTTCTTGGAGCTTGCTGGGGGTGCAGGGTGGTGACATTTTGGAGTGTTCTGGGGGGAATTCCATGTGCTGAAAATCTGCCTCACCATAAAAACTTAATAACAGAGGAGCTCTCACTGCGCCGTGATGTGCTGTATGGAAATCCCCGCGTAGCAGCAGATAATAAACGAGGTGCTTTTTCAAGCTCACACATCACAACGCAGCAAGAGGTGATGCCTTAAAATAAATCGATTGTAAGTGGTTTCCAGTGCAAACTTTTTAACAGCCTCTGCTTGAATGAAAGGCAAAGACCTAAAGGGGAAGATTTCAAAGGCACAAAAGGCCTCAACCCCATGGGGTGGGGGGCCAGGGGCCCGCTGGGACACAGGCATAGAGGCTGGCTGCAGTTTGGGTTCCCAGGAATGCCCTCCTGCATCTCACGGAAGCTTCTCTGTTGTTGGTACCATGCAGAGCACTGGCAGGGCAGGGGGAACCACTCCTTGAACTTCCTGACATCTTAACATGGGACTTAACATCTTCAAAATACGGAAGGATAAGGAAAGTTGTTTGGTTTTGGTGTTTTTTTTGGAGACTCTGGCTGCTAAGACCTGGCTGGGCAAATTCCTCCTCTTGCCCAAGTGGCAAGTTGTATCACTTTCTTTTTTTTTTTCTGTATTTTTTAAAAAAAAACTGTTCCCCCAAGCTCTAAGTAAAATTGATTTTTAAGTGAAACTATCTCTTATAATTGCTGCTGAAATGCCTTGTGGTTATTGTAATGGATTTTGAACTGTGACAAGTCCTGCTTGATGATTGTAGCTGGAGCTGTGCAGATCAAGCATGGTTTAGGGAGGGCCATTGGATGGAGTGATTGGAGATTATCTGGGGAGGAGATGGGGCTGGAGCAGCAGGCTGAGGTGCTGACTAATATGTTTGCTGACCCTCCCAACACTGCAGAAGCTGAGGCTGCCCTGGGACCTTGTGCTGTAAACTGTCTCACGAAACTCTTCATGGGAGCCATGTCCCTCCAGTCTGCCAAGGCCACTGCTTACCCATCCCTTGGGAGTCACAGCATGCTGGTACAGGGGGAAAAGGAGACAGAAGGAGCCCAGGGCAGCATCCGCTCCTCCTCCCCAGCTTGGTGAATCGCCTGCCATCACACTTCCCCAGCCCTGACCTTCTAGCAGATGCATCTTAACCTGAATTATTTCTGATCATCTGAAACCTTATTGTGCAGCAAGCAAGCTGCTCATCACCCAGCAAGTGAGAACCACAGGAGAGAGTTCCCAAGCCTTTCCAGTTGTGGCAGAGCTCCAGCAGACCCACTGCGCTGCACTGGGATGCCATGTTTGTGCCCAGTAGTTTGGCTGCCCTGTCCTTGCCATGTCAGTGCCACCAAGCACACAGCAGGACCCTGGCATTAGCTGTCCCCAAGTAGCCAACAATGAGAACTGTGGGTAGGGGCACTTGCCAGGCTTTCAGCTTCGATGGTGCGGCTGGCAGCCTTCCTAGTAGCAGCGGTGCTGCAGTTACCAGGAGGCTCGGACTGGGGTGGGCAGCCCTGAAGTTGGGAAGCCCTGACACTACTGGGACATGTCTGTCCCACCTGCAGCTGACAAACAGTGCTGGAGCCATGTTTGTCAGGTGGTTTTTATCCATCACCCCTCTGGGATGCTGCTGATATGCCCCAGCCCTTCAGCACCTCCTAGGAACCAGCTATTAATATGCCAGCTTCATCCCAAGAGAGGCTTTCTTCCTTGCCAGCCAGGAATTTCTTTAGACTGTTTAAGACCAGTTAGGCTTTGACTGATCTGACTGCTATGGAAGTAGTAGGAACTTCCATCAGGAGCAGACTGGGCTTTCTCTGCCCTGCTCATCTTGTGAGCTGATGCTCCAGAAGAGAGTGAGAGGTGTGAAATGAGCACAATTTCAAGCTGCTGGCCTTGGATTTATCATGCGGACAGCCTTTGAAAAGCAGTTTAGTTTACATCCTTAGTTTTCTTCTCACTATCAAATACTCACTAAATTCTAGGTGAAAGGGATGCCTGATGTGCAGCCCTGAGTCCTCTTCCTCTTGAGGACACTGATGAAAGGAACGCAAGGGTCCCGATGGCTGCTTGCTGCAACAGCTCCATCGCCTGCTAGCTCCAGGGATGAGTTTACATCAGGCTGAGATGGTTGAGGAGTGCTGGCTGTCAGAGTGCTGGCCTGGCCAAGCGCATCCTCTGTTATCATCTCTATCTCAGAAGCTTGAGGTGTTTGCCCTAGTTTGGACCTGCTGGGGAATATCCTGTAGTTTCTCACCTCTGCCTTTTTTGAACTGTGTGGCAGTGTAGCTGTGTGGAGCGCTGCTCCCACCGTGCACTGCTGGTTGGGGCAGCATGGGTGCCCCTGGGCAGGGGCAGCATGAAGAGCCATGCTGCCGCGGGGCAGCTGAAGCTTCTGGCTCAGCTCTTCCTCTGGCTGAATATTGGGATCTTGGAGCAGAAGTCCCTGCGTTCTTCTCTGTCAACTGTAGAAGATGCAGAAGGCTGCCATGACTGCAAATAATGTGGCAAAGGGATCGGAGGAAAGTGCTTTTTCTCAGGTCCTGAACAGAGGAGGCAAGTGTGCCTGGTTTGGCTTCCCAAGGGACCACCTGCATCCCAGAGCCAAGCAGAAGCACCTTCCAGCAGTGCTTAAACATGACAGCACTTAAGAGTATACTTTAAAGGTATATCTAATGCGGGAGCAGGGTTTGCTGCCATACATCCAGGGTGAAAGGCAGAAGGATGCAGGAAGCGGCAATGCCAGTGTGGCCGAACGCTCCTTCTGCTGGCTCCGTGCAGGGAAAGGGGATGGTGAGAGAGGCCAAGCCTGCCTGTGCCAGGTCCCATCTGCCCATCCTGTGTTCCGTGTCTCTGTCTCCCTGCTGGTGGAGGTGGGGACAGATCCTGCACCCTGGTATTTGCCCTTCCTCCCCCAGGAGGGATGGGGCAGTGGCTATTTGGCATCGTATCAGTGAAAACAGGAGCCAAGGAGGGTCTGAGCAGCTGAGCTGAGGCTGGTTCCCAGGGGCAGGTGTCGTGACGGGGACACAGGGCACAGCTCCCCTTGCCCTCCTCCTCCTCTCCCAGGGAGCAGTCAGGGTGACAGGGAGCAGGGGCAGACTGCTCACTGCTTGTGATTTTGGAAAGCAAATGAACACCAGGAGAAAGGTAACGGAGGGGGGCTTTGCACCAAGGGGAAGAGAGCAGAAGAGAACGCCAGGCAAGGCTCACATGGTAGGATGCCTGGTTAGCTGCATGGTCTTTTGCCCTTGGTGCTTTTCCATCTGCGAGAAGTTAAGCTCTTCTGGAGGCCTGAGCAATACTTTGGGGTAGGAGAAAAGCCCCAGGCAGCGATGCTCTCCCTTCCCCCACCGCCTCTGCAAACACACGGGTACCTCTCTGCTTGGGATGTTCTGCTTCTCTCCTCCCTGTGGTTGTTGGAACTGGGTGTGGTGTTTCTTACCAGTAAAAATTGTGGCTCAGCAAAGAGAGGCACTGACAGGGGAACAAGAGCCACGTGCTGCTGGCCTGCAGAGCCAGGAGTTACTGAGATGGTCAGTAAAATAATAAAAGCTGTGGCTTTGGGGCTTGTCCCAGGCTCCCAGGGCCAGGTATTGGCTGTGCCACTGCCCCACGGGGGGGTCTGCAGTGGCTCTGGCTCTGGTTTTGCTGCAGGTTTGTGTTTGTAACCATGGCTGTTGGTGGCACTGGCTCTGCAGAGGTGTCCCCCTGCTCACCACCCTCTCAGACCCCAGCAGCAAGCACCAGCTGGTACAACACCGGGGTCTGGAAGCCCTTGGAGGATTTACCACCTGCTTTTTAGTATTCACTGGGGCTTTACTTGCTCTCTCACAGGCAGGGGAGTGTTAGCAGCCAGCGCTGGCTCCAGCTCCATTCTCCCTCTGGCACAGACTGGATCTGGGTGTGAGAGGAGGAGAGATGGGCTCTGGCCACCCCTTTCCCTCTGCGCGGCCCAGGGAGTTATTGACAAACAAGTTAGTGCTCTGAGAGAAAAATGCTGCAGCATGTTTGAAGCTGCCTCCTTGATCAATACTCAGCCGTGGCTGAGCCCGCTGCCGACTGGATTTCAGATGACGGCTGCGGGGGTAATAAGAGCCCTGGGATCAACTGTCTCAGAGATTATTACAGGATGAGATGCTTCGCTGCTTTACAGTGTTTACTCAAGATTTATATTCCCTATGTGTATATAAGGGGGTTGTCATCTTTTGTTGCTGGTTGATCATTTTTTGATGGTGGCATGCACGCTGTGCCGTTAGGGTTTGCATAGGGGGGTGTGTGCGGCACTATCAGTGAATGGGGAGAGGGGAGGCTGTGGACGAGAGGGAGAGATGGGATCGGGGCACCTCGCAGCTGGTACAGGAGGTGGGACTGCGGAAAGGTGCCCTCTGCTCTGATGCACACAGGCAGACTGGGATGGAGGCATATGAAGTGGGCTATTGCCTTTCCAGATGCTCTGCAGCAGCAGAGGCGGTTTTGGGGTGCCCTGTCCATGCAGGGAGGCTTGGTGCTAAAGGAGAGAGCTTGTGCCATCTTCCTTCCTTCATCGTGGATGTGGAAGAGCTGCAAAACCAGCTCCCCGGGTGTGTTTCTGTCTGGAGATTGGGTTGCTTGGCTTTGTTGTGTGTGTTTGTTTCTTACCTGCTCATCTTCACCTTTCACCTGTGTTTTTTTGCTTTGGGAGGGCTGGGATGATAAGATGCTGTGTGGACCTCTCCGGCCCAGTAGCACAGGGCTGTTTTAATCTCCAGCAAAGATCTCTCCTTCCAGCTGTGTGCTGAGGTGCAGGAGGTTAATACACTTCACGCCATGTGGGAAGGCGCTGAGATGAGGGTGATAACAGCTGCACAGAGGGAAGTTAAATGAAAGCTTAGCAGGAGCGGCTCTCCCTCAGAGCAGATATCCCTGGGCACACGCAGCTGCTATGTACTGGGCCAGTGCCGGGCCCTTCCTTACTGACTGCAGGGAGAAGCCGGGGGCACCATCCCACGGTCCTCTAGGAGTATTCCCCAACACCAGCGCAGGCATGGGGCGCAGAGGCTTGGGACACAGGGACGGCATCACTGCTGTTACGCAGGGCTTCTCGGTCTCCTCTTGCAAGGTGTTTGCTGTAATCCTGTTTTATAAATCCAACCTTGGCCTTTGGCCTTCTTGTGCCACTCTGGTCTCTGCTCTGCTGCTCACGAGTGAAACCCACTGATCTGGCTGAGGGGGAAACAGCAGGGCATACTTCCTGCCACGTAGGTGCAGGGAGGAGAGATTCAGCAGAGCATTGGACCAGTTTCTCTTGGAAAGCTGCTGTGCAAAAAATATTGGAGCAATTCAGTAGAGCCCTGGGTGTGATGGGGCAGAAGGGGCAACAAGGAGGAGGTGGGCAGCGCCTTTGGGTGCTTGCTATGTTGGGGGAAATCCCCCTGCATGCTGGCCTCTCAAGCAGCAGGGATGCTAACAGCAGGGATGGTCCCCTCTGCCTAGAGAGGAGGTTGCAGTCCCTGCCTGCACCAGCTCCGATGCTCAGAGTGTTTCCCACCACCTTGCTCCCAGCAGCTTTGGGGCATCAGACCAGCTGCCCCCAAAAGGTGCTGCCGTGGGCGAGCATGCATGGGTGAGCCGTGCTCGGGGTGGGGGGGCTGAGCTTGTGGGTGGTGGGGGCTGGGAAACGAGGTCCTGGAGCAAGTGGGGGAAGAAGGCAGCCATGCATTTGGAGGTGCCATCCTCTAGGTAGATGGGTCACCCACCTTGTCCCCCTCTCCTTTCCCGCACAGCTTTCTGGAGGGAGGGTGCATGCCTGGCTTTGCCTCCTTTGCCGCCGCCTGCCCATCCCAGGTCCGTGCTGTCCCTCAGGCACCTTAATCCCAGGCGAGCCGGTGGGCTGAGCAGGGAGCTCCTGATGGATCTGCCTGGGTGAACAGCGAGGCAGAGAGGAACACTGTGTGGAATATGAAAGAGGCTGGGGCGCAATAAAGCCTGCACAGCATCTTCCTCCTCGCAGACCCCCTTTCATCAGGATCTCCAAACACCAATCCCTTGCAAATCTCCTGCTGGCCTTTTATGACCTGCAGAGTCGTTTCAATTCAGTGTTTTCAGCCTCTAAATCTCCTGTCCTTAGCCCTGGGGAAAGGAACTTCTGGGGAAAGAACTGTGTTCCTTAAAGTGCCATGGCCAGGGCAGCCCCTGCACCAGACCCTGCTGGAAATTTGTGGATATTTCATACCCATGATTTATTTTGGTAATTCTTTTGATTTTTCTTGCCGTTGGAACCACACAATTGGCAACCCCAGGTCTGAAGCCCACTGGGAGCTTTCAGTGGCTGCTGTGTATGGGTACAGGACCCCTGCCCAGCTCCCCAGGGCACTGCCTGCATCCTGGGTATCTTGCAGTCCCTACATGCAGCACGCCTTGAGATGGACTGATTGATCTGTAACACTTGAAAAATAATGGTTTAATCATTATTAAGGATTAGAAATAATCCTTGAGCTGTATCGATCATGATAACATTATTCATGATGAACTCATTTGGCATTAATGGGAATGTCCTGCAGCAGTGTGTGGCTCCAGGCAGACCCGTCACCTTCCCTGGGGAGACGTGGCCGGGGGGGGGTCACTGGAGCAGCAGCACCTTCCCAGCCCTAACACACAACTGCAGGTTCTGCTCGTGAGCAAAGATATGGCAAATAGCCCCCTTGGGGTCCCTGTCCTTGTTGCCATGGTTTTGGAGGGTTCCAAATCCAGTGATCACCCATCCTGTTCATGCCAGCAGCCCATCTCTGGGCAGGGGGTAGCTGGGGCTCCCCTGTAGCACCAGCCAGGACTGGGACATGATGGGTCTGCTCCCATGGGAGCCCCCCAACACAGCATCGCTCCAGACATGTCCCCCAGCAGGGATGGAGACGGGCGGAGGATCTCCTGTTACAGGGGAAGGGTGGGTGCCTTCTTCCAGGGTGGATGTCCAGCAGGAGCCAGGATCTGGCACGGCACCCTGCTGTGGCTGTGCCATCTTGCCACAGGCTCCCCCGTCCCTGCAACGTGCTATTTATCGAACAAGAACATCTGGGTTTATTTTTTTTTTTAAATAAAATTGTGTCCGGATCGACTTTGACAAATTGACATTTGCCAGAGGAAAAATATCTTCTGTCGAAGTGTTGTTCCTGGGTGTAGCCGTCCCTTACTGCACCATTTGCAACCCTCCAGGCACTTCACACAAGGCAATGAATAGTTAAATATGTCCATAAATCTTACCCTGGCCCATAATAAACAAACACGCTCTTATCAAGTATAGAAAAATGCATATTTCATCACTGCTGCCTTAAACATGATTCAGAATAAATGCTCGTCTTTAATCAGCTATCTCTATATATAAACTGAGCACAAAAGCTTTCAGGGATGATGCGCAGAATTAGGCCACAGCTTTTTTAGGTGGCTCTGGAGAGGCAGGGCTGTGACTGTGCAGGTGAGCCCCTCGCAGAACCACCCTGAAAAATGACATTACTTGGCTTTTCTGTCCAGCTACATGTTGCCTCCCATTGTCTTCTCTCTGCCACCAGTGCCATAGGTATTTTGCCTCAATGCTCAGCTGATAGCTGATCTTTCCCCTTGGGTGCTGGCCATTGAAAGCAAACACTTTGATTTGGAAATCAAGATGGAAAAAAGAGAAAATATTAAACAGCAATGTTTCGACCAGTGTGTGCTAAGATTATGCAGTGATGGAACATGTTTCCCCACATCTGATAAGAACAAGCTGCTTTCTCTGGCTGGGGAGGGCCAGATCTATGATGTCTTTCACTGCTCATCACCTTACTTTTCAGTACCTGTGCTTTGCCATGCTCCTGGCAATAGACCACCTGCCGTCATGGCCCTGCACCTGCCACGCTGCCGGGGGCCGGCTGCTGCCACTGTCCTGCAGGCAGTGGGGGCACGTAGAGGAGACACCGTGAATCCTCAGGACTTTCTTTCCCACCAGCATCTGCTTAGAAGGGCAGAGGCATTTTGCATCCCCATGAGCTGATGGGAGCACTGGAGGAACTGGGGACAGTGGGGACAGCAGCTGCAGCACATATGGCTGTGCCCAGGGCTCCTGTCCACCTGTCTGGAGATCATTGTCTTGTGCGTACATGTTCTTCTGGCCAGGCACTCTGGGATTCCCAGGGATGTAGCTGGATTTCAGTGCCGCCCCAGTGGGCTCCTGCCGGCACACAGGATCCCTGCTGAGCAAAGGAATGCTGTTTCATTCTGGGATTTGGGGTTCACAGCGTGGAAGTTGGGTGTGCAGTAGCACTGGGAATGCATCTCTGCAGTGCTGCCCAGGTGGTGATTTGAGGTTGTTGTTTGGCCCACTGCTGGTGCTTCTTCTGCCTCCTCCCAACCAATTCAGGGGCTGGAGGTGGCCAGGGCTCCCCTCCCTCCCCATGCTCTGGCTGCCAGCAGCTTGTAAGTATGTGGAGCAAAGCATGTCCCATCCCACTGGGGGATGCAGGGAAACAAGGAGCAGGTGCTGCAGCAGCACCTGCTTGATGCGTGTCTCTAACTCACTAGGGAGCCTTCCTGGGCTTCAACAGCCTCAGCATCACAAGCCTCATGGCCAGTTAACCCCATCCAGATTAGCCACTCAGCCCCTGGAGCTGAGACCTCCACAGCGTGTATTCCCCAGCACCCTGACAAAGGCAATGGCTGCTGGGGAGCAGGTGGGCTGTGCTGCTGCAGAGATAAACCCTGAGCCCGTGTGAGCAGTGAGGGTGCCCAGCACCCAGGGGTCCGGGTGGCCCTCAGCTCTGCGGGCTGGCTCCCGACACCACGCTCCTGCAGCTGGGCTGTGGTGCTGATTGGGTTCTACAGCCCTGGCAGGCAACTGCCCGCACCCCTGGGGGCCTGAGGCTGGTGGAGGGGTGGAGGGAAAGGTCTGTGTCACTTGTTTTGCTCGTGGCTTTATTTGCTTAGTGATGCAGAGTAGATCTTGTTGTAAAGCCCAGAGCTCTTGCCCTTGTCTGTCCCCTTGGGCTCCATTAAAGGCCAGATTGCAGCTTCTTCCCGGTACTGCCAGTACCCCAGGGACTGCCTGATCTCCAGCCTTGCCCTGCTGCTCCCTCTGTGCTGGTGAGGCCTCTCACAGCTGAGCCTGAGCTCAGTGAGGCTGCCCCAGTGCTGAGCATCACCCCATCCTGCTCCTGGCGAGCTCTGGCTCCTCTGGCTGCACCAGCATGGGCAGCAGCCTGCCCGTACTGCCTGCTGCCTCCAGAGCCATCAGGGTGGAGACACTTTCGTCTCCTTTGAAACCTCATGTGCTTTCGTGGGAGAGGGTCGTGCTTGCTGCAGCCTTGGGTGGGCCCTGGCCTGGCAGCCCAGCGCTGGCACCTCCCGCTGCAAGGAGCAGCGGCGGGCAGAGCAACTGTGGCTCATAGCTGGTGTTGCTCCTCTCACCAGCTCCCTGGGAGCGCCGCTGTGTTGCAGAGGGGCACACCGATGGCCCAGGGCATGTGATTGGGTGAAGGAGGGCATGGGTATGTGAAGGGGTTAATCCAGGTGGACTGAGCCGCACATCTCTGGGCCCCATTTTGAGGGGGTTTTGAAGTATTTTTGAAGGGTCTGCCCTGCCCCGCAGGGAGCTGGGGGACATCGGCACAGGTACTCCGGTTCAGCCTGTGCCACAGATGAGACCCTGCCCAGCTCCAGCAGTAATGCCAACTGCTGCCGAGCTGCAATGGCTCAGCCCTGGCTTTGTTCAAGTGGCACCAACTCCTTTGGAGAGACTGGCTTGCTCCGGGAAAGGCAGGAGCAAGCAGAGAAGCACCTGCTCCCCATGCCCAGGATGTCCTTCTCCAGGCATTGCTGCCTGTGATCCCTCCTCCTGTCCCCTGCCTCCACGGCTTGGGGTGGCAGGGTCCTGAGGGATCCCCCAAACAGAGGGATGGCAGGTGCTGGGGCAGCACCCACAGCCCCGGGTTGGTGTGGGCGATGCCCAGTTCCTCTCACCTTCCCCGGACTCACTGCTGCTCTCCCACTTGTTTTGCAGAGACTTGCCAACGCGGCGGAGAAGTTCCAGAAGGCTCACCACTGGCAGGACAACATCCGGGTAAGGCTCCTTGCCCCAGCGGCTCCCTCCCACTTCCCTCCTGGATGTTGAGCTCCGTGGAGGCACCAGCTTCAGGGATGACTCCTGGCACAGGAATCAGCTCTTCATCCCATCCCTCTTCCGTCCCCACATTCTCGGCTGCCCTGCGAGGTACCGCTGGCCGTGCCATGCTGCTCGGCATGCGGGTGGCCCCAGCACTGCCGTCTGCCAGCACTAACAAGAGCAAAGGGAGTGATTTCAACCTCATTTCCAGCCTCACCTCTGCCTGCACATGCTGTAAGAAGGCAGCAGGAGGTCAAGGTCAAGCTGATAACTCAATGCTGAGGGTTTGGGGGATGGGGAGACTCTTATCCCCACACTGTCTCCGGCAGCCAGTGGGTTTGGTGCCAAGCCGGGTCGTGTGTGGGGTGACGGCAGCAGCGACTCGTCTGCCGACAGTTGCAGTGGGGACTCTTCCTGGGGAAGGGAGCAATCTGGGCCAGGAGAGGCAGGACGCAGGTTTAATGATTGCATTTGACTTTGTAATTCTGGCGGTGATAGCGCTCAGCAGGAACCTGAAGGATTCTGTCTGGAAATGCTCTCAAATTATAACAATAATACAAAAGGAAGGAAAGATTGTTTTTCTTCCAGTGCAAACGGAGTCTACAACAAAAAATACTCCTGAGCCACCCAGCCCCTTCCTCTGGGTTGGGCCAGATCCTGCCCAGCCCCGGGGAGCCCCCTACAGCTGCTGAGGGACCAGTCCAGGACAGCCCCACCACCAGCCCTTGCTGGGTGTGGGGAGGGGGGGATTTCTCTGCCACCACAGTCTGCTCAAGGAGGTGAACACCTGGAGCCACATCCCTCTTAGACAGACCCTCCTGCCATAGGTCACCAGGGTTTGGTGTGGGGAGGAAGAGGCAGAAGGAGCAGAAGAGGCAAGTTGTCAACCTGCTTGGCTTTCATTTGCCACATGGCCAGGTGGGGTGGATGCTCGTGGCTGATCCTTATCCCCCAGGAGGTGTGTCCCATAGGCACCTAGGAAGGTTGAGCTTGCAGGGGTTTTCCCATTGCTAGCAGAAGCAGCCTCGCTAAGGAGAGGTGAGGTGTCCCCGCTGTTGTCATTGGCACCAGTGGCCAGCAGGACCTTTCTGCATGAAAGCACTGCTGAATTACTGTGACCTCTTTCCAGGAGGGTGGTGGAGGGGAGGTTAAGAGGATAACCAGGTCTGGTGCAGGCACTAGCTGATGCCAACACCGGTGCCTCACCAGCACCTCAACTGCAGGCTCAGGGCTTCTGGGGGAGGCTGGAGCAGCACTGGGGGAGCTGTGGGCATCTCCCACAGGCTCTCACCTATGCCCCTAATGCTGGCCTGATCCTGTGTGTCCTCTGGAGTCAGGAGCCCCAGGGCAACTCATCCCTGAGTAGCGCCCAAAGCTTGGCCATGGGCACCCCAGGGGCATCATGGTGGCCCTGTGCGCTCCCCACTGGGCTAGCACCCAGGGGTGGATGCCCTGTGACTGGGGCACAGGCAGAGCAGGCAGAGCTGGAGCAAAGTCCCTGCATTTTGCAGCAATCCTCAGTGCTTCTACTCATCCCCTGGGCCACAGGGACAGGCAGCTGCTGCACTGCAGGGGCTCCTGCTGCAGGCCCCTGGCAGCCCCAAAGAGCTCCCCCTCCATCTAGACCCGGATGCCTGCCACTGCAGGGGGGGATAAGAGTCAGGATACAAAATGGGCTGGGAAAGGCTGGAGCGCTGCAGAGCTCTTGGATCGTTTTGCCGTTCGCAGCACAAACCTTTCAGAAATACACTTTCACAGAAAAAATATTTTTAATAGCACTGTTTGTAACCACTTCATCAAGGTAATTAGGAGCGAGTCACCCAGAAACAATGTGCAGTGATGCGTCACCGCAGAGCTCACTGCAGCTTTATCAGGACAGCCCAGACCCGGCTGGGACACTTGATGGACTGGCCTGGCGCGCTGCGCACAGCACCTGGGCACTGGGCATCTGCCCCCCTGGCAGCAGCCCTGCCAGACCCTGCCTGCACCAGCCCTGGTTCCCGGGCAGAGTGGAGGGGCAGAGGGGCTGCGCAAACGGCTCTCACTGCTGGGGTTAAACCTCCTCCTTTTGCCGTCCTTCATCCATGAAATGGCAGGGCACGGTCTGACCTGCGTGCCAGCCCTGGTGACAGTGGCTCTGCTGCCGCCCCTGCCTTGTTGACGGTGCTGGCACGGGCAGCAGGCAGGGGAGGCAGCAGCGCAGCATCCCCAGCTCCTCCTCCGGTCCTTTCCCACTGAGCAGCTTGTTCCTTCTGGCCGCAGCTCTCCCCTCCTCTCCGAGCGTGTCGCGTCCTAACCTCGCTCCAGAGTCGATGACAGATTGCGGCAAGTGCGGTTATTTTCGTGTTTCCATCCGAAGACGCACCAGCAGATGCTGAGTGTTTGCGCTGCATTAGTGCTAATGGCAGCCCCATTAAACCTCACTGCAGATGGGTTGCTATGGAAGTCCGGGGGAAAATGAAATAGGAGCAGGAACCTGAGCAGCTGAGAGGCTGCTGCCAGCAGTCACTCATGACCCATCTCTACAAGGAAAGTTTAGTTTTTCTCACTTTTTTTTGGTGTTACACCATGCACCAGCCATGGTGGCCTTTCTGAAGGGGCTGAGTTCGACCTCCCACCTCAGGGGGCTTTGCAGAGCGCCTCCATTGCCAAAACACTCCCCCCTGCCCCATGCTGCCCTGCCCCATCCCTGCCCCTTTTCCTCACCCTGGCCATGTCAAGCAGGAGCTGTATCCCCACATGTCCCCAGAACTCCCCTGGACAGTGGAGTGCTTCCTTGGCCAAAAGCAGTCTTGGCCCCAAGGGCACCCATGCAGTGGCACCTGGGGGACCCGTCATGTTGTCCCTCCAGCTCGTTTCACCCCAGGGCTGGATGGCAGCTCGGGGTGGCATGGTGGGCAGGAATGGGGCTTGGTGGGGCAGGCTGCAGTGTGGGGTCATTGTACCACCCTGGTGATTTAGAGGAGGGAGAGGCTATGCCATTCCCCTCCTGCATAGCAAGGGTCTCTCAGGGATGCACATTCGCCCACCGGTAAAGCCTGGCAAAGCCCCAGAAAGGCAAAAGCTGGGTCTCATTGCTACAGGGCAGACTCCCACCATAGGACTCTGCAGCCACTGGCACTGGTATGATAAGGGACCCCAAAAAGCTCCCAGTTTGCAGTGGCCTGGCCAACCATTTTTCCCACTGAGAAGCTTCTGGCCTCTGGGCTTGCATCCAGGGCTCTGCAGGGGGTCCACCAGGACAGGCTGGCTCCACTTTGTGCAGAGCCGCAGGGCACATCAGGGCTGTCCCCCTGTTCTGGATGTCCCCAACCCTGTTCCCTGTGCAGACCATCCCCAGCAGCAGATGGAGTACCAGGGCTGCAACCCCCACCACAGTGCTGTTTGCTAGGTTTCCGTCCTTTGTTTGCCACCCTGCTCAGGCAAGAGATCTGCAAAATGTACCTACAAAAATGCTGGAAGGTCATGTTGAGTTTTTTGCTGCCATCCTTTGTATCCATCCTCGCTGACAAGCTGCCATGCTGCCCATTGGGCATCCCAGCCAGCTTCATGTTGTCCCAGCTCCTCTCCACCCACGCGCTCCACTTTCCTCCAGGTTTTTCCAGTGCCTTAGGTTCCTTTCCAGACCTTCAGTCCCATCCCAGCACAATCAGCAGGGTCTCAGGTGTCCTGCACCCCCACAGCATGTGGGAGCAGGGGTTGTGCTGACCCAGGGGACAATGTTGAAGGCGCAGGTCTGCGCTGCGCGTCGCAAAACGCATCCCAGGGCATCGTCATCACTGCGTGTCAGTCTGCCAGAGCTGCCAGAGCTATTTGTCCCTTTAAGGGAAACTCTGATGCTGCAGAGATCCATCCCCGCATTTATGTGTGCTTGCCAGGATTATATAAATTGCCTTTAAAAGTTGACTTCTTTATAAGCCATTTTCTGCTTCATAAAATGTTTATTACTGTTGTTTTTCTCCCAGTTCTTCTTCCTCACTGCATTTTCTGTCACTACAGTGGGAAGCTCCCCTCTACCTCTGCCTGATGCCCTCCTGCCTCCCACCTCTCATCATCTTTTGGGTTCTGGAAAGTGCCATTTGAAGGGTCAGAGCCTAAGAGGCCCTTTCTCCTTGGAAAAGAAAAATAGCTATACAATGAGCTGTGATGTAAGAGCTGCTGGGGACAGAGTTTAACTGCTGGGCACAACATGGGTGGTTTTGGGGTGCGGGGGCATGCGTGGAAGTGGCAGAGGGAGCACGGGTGCCCGGAAGCCCCACGCTGCTGCCTCTATCCATAACCCCCGCCTGCAAGCACACAAGCAAATAACAAAGCCCAGATAATTTCAAGCTCCATTAGAAATGAAACTCCAGGGAAAACGGGATTGCGGTTTGCCAAATGGGGAAGGACAGGAGGAATAACAGAGATTGCACTTCCAGACACCCAAGAAAGGTGAGGGATAAAGCAGAGGGACATGGCGGCATGGCTGGATGCCCCTCCACAGCTGTACAGCCCAGGATGCAGCATCTGTCTGGGCATCCCAACCAGCTGCTCCATCTGGCACCGCCACAGTCCACCCAGCACATGTCTGCAGTGGGAGCGGCAGCCGCACCATGCCATGCGTGGGTGCTGGTGGCTGTTCCTGTGGGTTTGCCACAGCGATGCAGGCAAGGCTTTGTGTTCAAAGCGGCATTAGAAAGGTAAACGCCAGGTCCTTATCCTCCTTTCATTTTTCTCCTCCTTTAATTACAGATCCTACTTATCAGCCAAGAACAGAAAGATCGTCGCTGTAACCTTGCACTTGCCCTTGTAGAAGGTTTACCTAAAAAGTTAGAAAATAAAATCAAATACTCTAATTTGCAGTCGTCTTGCCATTTCAAACACAGTTTTCATTACAGCACAGAAAGTGCATTGAAGCTGTGTTTATAACCCCCTTTTAGATAACAAATCACATTTTCTTTTGGCTGGTGAGTGTGTAGAATTGATATTATTTTTTTTTTCAGTTTAATGGGTTTGTGTGTTCAGGAATGATCTCCATCAACTGAGAGTCTTTATTGTGTTTGATATAATGTCAGCTTTCATTACGCTCGGAGAATTACTGTGTTAAAGCACCAACCTTGCTGTAGAGCTGTTCTGGCCGAAAAGGAGAAGAAAATCATTCACAAAAATCCCCATGTCAGTGCTATTCCATCTTAGAGCTAAGGATGGGGCTTGGAGGGGGTTCCCATCGCCCCCGGCTCTGCAAGACAGCCAGGCCACCCATGGCAGCCCCATGGGTGCGAGGGTTCGGTGTGAGGGCTGCCGGCTTTCCTGCCAGTGCTCCCATCCCATCCCATCCCATCCCATCCCATCCCATCCCATCCAGCCACCAGCAGGGTGTCCTCAGCACCCGCCAGCTCTGTGTGTGTACTGGCATCCCTGCAGTACCCGGGTGCAGCAGAGGGGAGAGGCAGTTGCATCTTGTTTGAGACAGCCTCAAAGGAGCAGGAGCAGACAGGAGACGCCATGTAGAGAAGAATAGCTGGCGAGGCATGATCAGATAAAACATCTTCTCAGGGAGATGAAAAAACTGTTGACGGGTCACTTAAATATTTCCCCAGCTCTGTCAGAGAAGCAGAGGGAGGAAATTGCTTTTAAAAAAAAAGATGCCAAGGCAGATTATGATGACTGTTTCCACCTGTCCTGGGTAATGCGTACAGCCTCTGCTGCTGGGTAGGATGCGAGGGGACTCGCCTGGCGAGGGCTGCAGGAGGGGCATGGTCCCCGCTGGGCTGGGCTGAGTCCACCCGGCAGCCTGCGGTGTCTGGGGCTAACCATGAGTATTTTCCTCTTCCCAGGGACCAGGGAAGGATTCATCATGATGCATATGGACAAAGTTATCTCTAGCCCAGTGGAAATAAAAGGTTCAGCCCTACTAGCCACTGCCAGAGTTTTTTTTATGATGCCCAGAGGCGTGGCTGTGGTTGCAGGTAGGAATTTCTCCCAGGGATTCATGCAGTCCCTTTGGGAGCCTGTTCCGGGCCATAGCCCTCACACTGCCCTGTGGCAGCTGTTGCAGAAACGCTTTCTTGGACTTGTTACGCAGCCAAGAAGGCTGCTGTGCTTGTGCCAAGGCTGGGAGACCCTGGGGTGAGCACTCACCTGGCTGAGGCCTCCAGCCCCAGCTGCCAACTAGGGTAAACTGGCTGGCACAGACCCGTCCCCAGGCACAGCCATCAGATGGTCCCATATCACTCTTCCCGACATGGATGGGCTTGGCAGGGGGTGACGCTGCAGTGGAAACATTCTGTGTCCCCCTGCTCACCACCTACTGCCACCCAGCCTTAATGCAGTCACAAGGCTGCAGGTGCTGCAGGTGCAGTAGGAGCTGCAGGAGCTGCGTGACACACTGCAGGCAATCTTCCATATGAAAGGTGCAACTATAAGCAAAAATTGTTGCTATTTTTGTGTGCTTAATAGTTTGGAGACACAAAGAACTCCCTAAATATTAACTGCCCTTTGCAAGTGCTGATGGCAAAGGAAAGACGGGCTTATGAGCACAGCAACCAGTGCGGTGGGGTCATGCTGGCTCCTGCTTACTCTCCCAAACTGCTGAGTTGCCCATGGGTCTGAGCAGGCACAGATCCCCATCACCTGCTTTGTCCCTACATCAGAATGCCATGGGCTGGGACGCTGACTGTGCCACAGACCCCATCCAGTGGCTGGGAAACGGGCAGGTGCCAGCCTGGGATCCATCTTGTCTTTTCCTGCCGCCCTCCAAGTTCCTCCTAATTGTCTGGAAGGTAAACTGCTGCAGGATTTGGCTCTTCCAAAGCAAATTAAATCTTGAAAGAGATTTCCTGACCGCAGGGATCACCTGTGCCACTTGAATAAATGAAACCTGCAGCCGGAGGGCTGAGATGAACCAAAATAAATGCAGTGGAGCAGGAGCTACCTGCAAAATCACTCCCAGGAGCTGCAGCATCCCCAGGGCATGCAGTCGGCAGGGTGACCCTTACAAGATGACGGCAAGCAATCCTTCCAAGGACAACACATCTGCAGGAGAAGGATTAGCCAGCTCAGATGATCTTACAGAAAAGCTATACAGGGGGAGAGTGAGCCGTGTCACCTCTGCTGTGTCCCTGCTGGCAGTGTGCTCCAGCTGGACAGGCTGGAGCCAGGGGCTGAGGTGCCACCAGCAGCTCCTTCCCAGGCCTTTTCAGGGCAGTGGCAGCTGTGTGCATGATGTGGTTTGATTGCCACCTTGTTAGACTGCTGACCTGGGGGTTTGGGCCAGCACCCCCCTGTCCTGATATTGATGATCTTCAGTGAGAGAGCAGAGCACTGACCTTTCTAGCAGTATTTTTAGTCACTGTAATTGTTTTAGGCAAAAAAAGACATATTTGAGTGCTTTTGGAGAAGGCTGGGGCGGGGGGGGGAGTGCGCCTCACCACCTACCTGAGACCGCCGCCATGCCCCTCCTTGTCATGGGCTTTGGCTCAACCCTGGTCTGCCAGCACGTGGCCAGGGAGCACCGGTGCCAAAGCAGGGTCCTCCCTTGAGCTGCTGGCAAGGCTCCAGCTTGCAGCTTTGCAGAAGTTCACAGCCTGATTTCATTCATTAGCTTTTTGCTCAGCATTTTGGTGTAAAATCAGCAAAGGAGGGGAGCCCTGGGCTGTGAGGGAGGGTTCAAGGGGACAGGCAGGACCTAGGGTCCCTGGGGAGGCTCTGGCACCCAGCATCCCTGGAGCCCCATCTGAAAGCTCCCACCTGGGCCAAGCCCTTGGCTGGGGGCTGCCCAGTGAACCCAAACCACAAGGATTTGGTACAGGCACAATGGTTGCTCAGTGGCTTTGCCAGAGAAACCTGGGCAATAGCTTCAGCGGCATTTGCAGATTACTTTGCCTTTGCACTTAACTCCCAAGGTTGTTTTCCCCCTGCCTTGCAGTGAGGGTTTAGGAGGCTGAAATAACCCCATGCTCACCAGCTAGTGACACAGTGCTTGCAGTGCCATTACACAGATGCCGTTTGGCAATTATGATGCAAGAAAATTGGCAGTGGTTAACACGTCATCAAGGAGCAGCTACTCAGCATCAGCCTCCCCTCCAGTGCAAACAGGTGAGCGCTTTTGGCGGGCTCGTTTGCAAGAGGTAGGGGCAATGTTTTGCCCTGAAATCCCTCGACATCTTCACCGCTTGTTTTCTTTATTACTATTTATTCTGAAAGGCTCTAGAAATACCAGTGCTATTTACACAGACTGGGTGCTGGGTTTAACATGGACCAGAGGAGGAGGAGACAGAGAGGTTTACATGAAGAAGGCAAGTGTGTTTAAAAAACAAATACTAGGGAGAGAAAATTGTAGGACCCCATGTCATCTCCTGAGAGACCCCTGGCATCTCTAGGCTGTCTCCGATGGCTCTGTCTCTCCTTTCTGGAATAAATTCACCAGCTCCACCAGCCTCTGCTGGGGTTGTCAGGGCTTGATGCTTAGGTTTAGCAGCAGACTTGGCACTGCTGGGTTAATGGTTGCACTTGATGATCTTGAAGGTCTTTTCCAACTTAAATGATTCTACGAAAAAGTGCATGGCAAGGGCTCTGTGATCCCTCAGGAAACTAGTGGGAGAGATGTCCTTCCAGGGTGTCTGCTCCCAGTGCTGTGTCATGCCGTGGGAGCGCTGGTGTGAGTAAAAGTAGGACCAGGGGACCAGCTCTCCTCCCCACGCATTACCTCCTCCTGCCTTCTCACCCACTGCGGGAGCAGGGCCACTGCCTGATGGAGGGGATGGAGGGGATTTGAGCTTTATGGGGAAGCCGATGGAAGACAAAATGAATAACAAAGCACCTTCTGGATGGCTGTTATTAGTCACACTCACTTCTGATTAAAGATCATTAAACATGAAATTAGCTCATTTGTGTTACGGGTCTCCCAGGGGTTCCTTTAATTAGGAAGTGCAGATGGCCACAGACCTGGGGAGACAGCAGTGCCGGCAAGGGGCAGGGGTGTGCACGGGGCCGGGAGCAGCACAGGGAGGGCACCTAAAGAGAAATTAATCTTTTTTCCCCTTTTCTTGTTGTTTTAAACCCCTCAGCATTTCACAACAAATCAGAGATAATTAATAAGTACATTCCCTTAATGACTAGGCTTTTTAATAGCAGAAATTGGAAGATGCTGTGTCAATTTTATTTATTATTTTTTTCAATTTCCCCTCTCGGTGCTGACTTACCACCATGATTAGAGTTGCAGAGCCTGCAGGAGGGACCATCCCCTCTGCCCAGGAGGGTGCTGAAACTGCCCTTTGCTGTCACCATCCTGGGGGAACGTCGGCTGCGCAGGCTGCTGGGATCCCCCTGCTACCGGTGCCCCTACCTTCGAAGCATCCCCACTGCAGGGGCTTTCCCACCTCTTGGTGGGCTTGTGTCATAACAGCCTGGAGAAACAGCAGCAAGCCACTCTAGGGAGCAGGTCTGTGGCTGGAGGATAATGCCAGCGAGGGGTTAGTGACTGCCAGCTCCCAGTGGGGCCAGGACAGCAGAGTGGGTGGTGCCAGCTCCTAGTAATCTGTTCGGACCTGCCAGTCCCTTTCCAGGGCACAAGCCCCCAGGCGGGCTGGTCTGTGTGTCACGGTACCACCGGCCCTGGCACCAGCCCGCAGCCAGGGTGGGTGCTGCAGAGGCAGCACCAGAGTTGGAGTCAGGAGGACAGGGACACTGTGTTTTGGTTAAGGTTTTGGCTGCATTTCTGTTCTGGGTCCAGATCACTTTCCTCGCTAACTAATAACAGCAGTAACCATCCCAGGGCGCTGCCTGCACAGCTGCTGACGGCTGGTTGAGTGGCAGACATGTTAGTGCGGCGACGGCTGCTGGTGCGCCTGCATCATGCTCGCATCCTGGCACGCAGGGAAGCGTCTCCCAGTGCCCTTTAATTACCCTTTCTGATGGCACACAAAACGCTGTTGTGACAGCATTGCTGCTCTCCAGATTGCCTCTTTAGGAATTTTATCACCTGCCTCGTGTCCTGACATGCAGGAAAGAAGAATCTGAGTGGACCTTTTTGCCTTAATAGGCTCTAAATACCCCAAATTAATGACGTGCATTTCTCCATGGGAGCGAGGACGCCCTTCTCCCTGTTCCTGCTGCGTGGGGAGGGGAGTGGAGTGGAGCTTTGCCGGCCTCAGGGGCGCTGCCTGCCACACTGCCCATGCCTGGCTCTCCTGCCGCTCCCGAGGTTTGCAGGAGGACCAGAGCATCCCGGGTGCAGTGACACAGTGCAACCTCACGCCCGGTGGCAGTGCAGAGGCTGCGGTAAGGCCAGTGGCACTGCTGCAGGGCTGTTTGGCTGTGGCAGAGGCTGTGCATTGCCCCGCGCTGCAGCAGCTCAGCAGCAGCCACGAGTAGAGGGAAATGTGGCAGACGGTGGCTGGTCCTTGAACAGTGGACAAGGGGGATGTGGGGTCCCAACCATGTCCCAAGGGCTGCATGGGGTGGGCAGAGTTCAGTTCCTAGTGATGTGGCTGCCAGCAGCATGATGGAGGTGCTGAGGGGATGAGTAACAGGGGAGACCCCTCTGCTGTCCCCATCCCTGCTAAGCACTAACTCCACTCTCCCTCTTCTCTGCAGGAGGAAGACATCGAGTACTACGACTCCAAGGCCGACACCGAATACGTGAGTACTATCCCTGCTGCAACACTGGCACGCTCAACACCCCAGCCTGGCGCTGAGTCCCTTGGTGGGGCAGTCCCAGCACTGTACCAGCAGGGCATAGCACAGCATTTGTTACAGCCGGCATAACAAGACTCTGTCTGCGGTGGGCAGCAAACGCCCAGTGCGCAGCCATGCCCCCCAAGCCAAGCCATGGTGGCATGTTGGCCAGCACCAGGGCCAGCAGCAGGCAGGTGGGCATGTTGCTCCACCGCCTGCAAAAGTTTCTAAAATTAAAGCTGGCATTGAAATTCAAATGAAGAGCAAACCTTTAATTAGAGACTGAATTTAATTCTCTGCCCCCCTCCTGGCACAGCCGTCCTGTGATTTCTGGCAATCAGTGCTTTAACTACAGACCCGACAGCTCCGCTCTCCCAGCTCTCTCAGGGGAGCTGGCATTTGCCGGCTGTTCCACACAGCAATGGTGGTGGCACTCAGGTGCCACACCACAGGCACAGGATGCTCCGCCGGCAGTGGCTGCTGCCCCACAACACCCTGCTGCGCTGGCAGGTGATGGGTCACCTGGCTCCTATGTTGTGCCGTGCTGTGGGATCCTTCCAAAACAGGGGCTCACCGGGTCAGTGATGCTCTTGGTGTGGGGTCGTGGGGGAGCAGCTGTGCCACTGTGTCCTTGGAGCTGGCTGGGAGCCCCAAGCAGAGCAGGGTGGGGGCTTGGGGGCAGCCCCAGCCAGTGCCAGTGCCCCGGGACTGGTCCTTGCCCCAAGGCGGAGCCAGCAGCAGATGTGCCATCCGGGGTCAGTGCTACAGTGGGAGGGGAGGAGTGGCAGCACATGGCATTGGCAGCAAACCACCTGCAAACCACATGGCCTTGTCTCGAAATAATACTTGGGTGACCCCACGAGCCTTCAGAAGGCCCCATGCAAAAGGGAGGGGAGGATCTGGGCTTGATGGGGTCCCACCAGCTTGGGTGACATGCCCTGCACCGAGCTCCAGCTCTCCTCTCACCCCGCCTTGGAGGTGGTGGCCAGAGCGGACGAGGGGCAGGCTGGAATGGAGGATGGATGCCTTCAAAGCAGAGCTATTGACAAACTGCCCGTGCCATTGTCCCCAGGCAGTGACAGCAGGAGGGCTCCTTGGCAGGGAAAGCAAGTCAGGGAGAGTCTGGGAGATAGGATGGAGAGGTCGGGCAGATGCTGTGGCTGAAGGGGAGGGCACTTGCTCTCCCAAGCAGGTCTCCCTGCTCATTTGAAGCCATGGATATCTCCTGTCCCTCCCCAGCCCAGGGGGAGCTGCCAAAGCAGGGAGGATCCTGCTCTCCATGGCTGCTCTGGAGAGGACAGAGCTAATGGGCTTAAAATGCATTAAAGCGGATCTTGGATAGAAGTGGAGGAAAAACTGGCTGGCAGTTGATGCAGGAGGAGGCAGCCTGGGGAGCAGGGTAGCTCCCTGCCTGGAGGGCTGAGCAGCAGGACGCGTGCACCCATAAGGCTGGGCAAGGCTTTTGCCACGGAGCAGGGGACAGAAGAGCTGGAAGTCCCCATGCCTGGTGTAACCCCGACTGGTCCTGGCTGCCCACACCTAGCCAGTGTCGGGGCAGCGGTGATCTGAGCTGGCAGCTCTAGCTGTTAGCTTTGGGATTAGCCATTTCTGCAAGTGAAGAGAGCATCCTGATCACGTTAGGTGGGATTATGACATGGGAGGCATCTCGACCTCAGAGCTGTGCCTGCTGAGCCCTCCTGGTGTATGGGGCACCAGGGAGGAACCATGCACCACAGCGTGGCACAGTGTCCCTGGGGACTGTGGGGCTCAGCGCCCAGCTCCCTGGTCCTTCCCCAGGAGAGGTGGTGTGTCATCGGGGAGGAACAGCCCTGCAAATCTGTCATCAGCCACACTGACTTCAGTCCTCCTATGGTGAAATATCAAGCAAAATTGGGAGTGTCCTGTTGCAGAGCCTTGTGGATTTGGCAGGGAGGGCGCATCCCTATCGATGCTGCTTGCTTGTGAAATCCAAGCAAATTTAATTCCAGCAAAAATAATGGAGATAAAAGAAGGTGATACTGAAATAAAAAAGGAGAGAGATGATATCAGAAGGTCTAAATGGAACTAAATAGTGCTCTTTCCATCTTTTCTTTATTTAGCTTCAATTTTTATATTTAAATTGAGCAGGATCTAGCTGAAATTGAGTTAGTTCTGACGGACAATGCCTATTCAACATAACTGGGACTTATTCACAAGGCTTACATCAGCTTTAACTACAGTGCGAAAGAAATGAGCTTCCTATTCATTTTGCTTGCACCTCAGCTCCGCTATCTTCCTAAACAGATTTTGGATTTCCAAGTGTTTTTTAACAAATGGGAACATTAGAAAATTTTTCCTGCAGGTCCCCGAGGCTCTCAAAATGTTGGCAGAAATGGAGCTTTCACCTTTCTCTGCTAGCAAGGGCTGTGGGGTTTATCCAGGGAGAAGTATTCAAACTAGCAGATGCTACTGGTTGGGTATCACAGGCAGAACAACACAGAAATAAAGTGATTTTCCATTTTAGTATTGCATTGATGGCAGGGGATGATGCTTAAGTCACAGCTGAAGCCAAAATCCCTTGGGACATACCATTCTCCAGTGGAAAGCAGCACAGCTCCATGAAGGTATCCTCACCCCAAAGTCAGCACTCGGGCACCCACCCGCTGCTGGAGGTCCCTGAGAAGGGGTGAGAGTGGAGGTGCTGCTGGCAGGCGGCTCTGTGACAGCCTTAGCACCCTCCGGGGCAGGGGGCAGCACGGTGTCGGTCCTGGCCGCCCGCTCGCTGCTCACCTGCCCGGTAGATGCAGTGAGGAGAGGGAGGAGTTAAAAAAAAGCCCCTAAATGTCAGCAGCAGATAAAGGGTGTTGGAAAATTTAATCTTCCAACTTTCTCAACTAATGTGACATTTGGATTTCCTCCTGATAAGCTATCAGCCGTAGAAGTTTCTTTCTTTTGCCTTTTTTCTTTTTTTTTTTTTTTTTCCCTTCTTCTCTCCTCTGGCTGGTAATTTAAAAATAAATGGTCTAGAAAGATCTCTAAACAGTACCTTTGGCAAAGATTAAAAAAAGCGAAGGGGGATAGGGGGACAGGCTGGCGGGAGAGGCTGATTGTTATTTATAACCTGGGCTGCTATAAAAGCAGGAATGTGGCTGGAGAACACGCCGTCTCCCTCCCTGGCATTAAATTACCGCATTTCAGGAAAAGCTGAGAGATTTAAGAAGAAAGGCCCTTTTGCATGGGCCTGGAGTTTCTCAGCCATGTGCTGGGGCATTATATTTGTATGCATTATTAGCAGTAATCATGATGTGTTGATAGGAGTGTTTTGCTGGTTTTTCTGGACTTAGCACAGATGGGTGCCCCTGGAAAATTTAAAAGGCTTTGTTGGGATCTCGGAAAGATACATCCCGCTCAGATGTGTGTGAGATGGGACGAGGGATGCAGGGTTGGTGTCGGGGTGTCGCTGGTGCTGGTGGTAGCGGGAGGAGCAGCACAAGGGAGGGCTTCTTTGGAGCTGCAACACCCCAGCCAGCATCCCAGAGCAGCTGCCTGCACCACTAGCCAGACCAGCCCTGCATTTTTCATCGGTGCTGCCATTGGAGCCGTCATCATTAGCTGTGATGGCTCGTTCCCATGGAGATGAGCAATGAACGGGGCTGTCTGCATCCGCAGGAGCTGCCTGGCCGAGGCATCGCTGCTGCGCCAGGTCACATCCCCAGCTCCATCTGCAGCTCCAAACCCCACCACTGGCGGGACCCCCCTGATAGTCCTTGTGCCCGTGGGCTGGCTGGCTCTCCTCAGCCAGCACTAGCCTGGATGTGATGGAAGGCAGGTACTTGCTGTGAGCATGGCAGCCTCCAATGAATCTGTTGTGTGGTGCTACTGGTGCTCATTGGGTGTTGGGGCATCTCTGGGTTTTACACCCTGTCCGATATTTTGGGAGACTGGAGAGAGAATATTGTGACTGGCAGCCCAGCTGCTAAAGCACTGGAGATGGCAAAATCTCTCGGCGCCTGATAACTTCTTGCTGAAGCAATAAATACGTATAATATTGATATATTGCCAAGGAGTCAATTTCTAACGGTGTGTAGCAAATAATATATTCAAACTGTAGCAAATAATATATTCAAACTGTAGCATCTATTTGTGTTATGTTGTACATATTGTAACAGATAAATAGAAGTTTCCAAGTTCTTTTGAAATGTAATGATGAGAAATGCTGCAAAATCTGCCTGAGGGCCTGCCGAGATGCTCATGGTTTAACTGGTGTAAATCCAGGAGAACTTGAATCATCTTCTCCTTTACTCTAATATAAATTTAATGCAGAGTTTCTTCCTCCAGCCTTCCCAAGGTGGCTCTTTGTAGCCGCAGCCTAGCACTGAGATGCTCCCATCCCTGCCTGGGCTGGTAACAGCTTTGACTGCCTTCACCTGGGTGGAAATGACACCATTTCAGGTGCCCAAATCAACCTGGCTTAAACAGGAATAACTTGGTTGAGGTCAGGAGATTTATAGATAAAGGATAAACTCAGCTTGAATAACATCAGCTCTTTCCACGGGTCTCTTTGCTGTATAGGTGTCAGTGATGCATGAAGTGTCCTACGTATATATAGCTGTATATTTGTCTCCGAGATCTATACATATGCTTCTTTACAGCTACATGAATGAGAGCAGCCAGACAGCGCCGAACCTGGCAGAATACAAATTAGCCCCTCAGAAGTGGGTGATATAACAGAATAATGATAAACAGAAGAGTGGTAATTATATACAGTAGTTCCAGCTCCGGTAAAGTGGAGAATAACCATGCAGCCTGGGAGAAATAGGGAGGGTTGGATTTTCCTGGCTGCTGGGGGTGGCAGGGGCAGTGGATGGGCTGGACCCTGGGAGGATGCCCTGCCAATTTGAGGTGCGGAGGGATGGGGAGGTGTCATCAGGACTTTGCTGGACTAAAAAAAAAAAAAAGGTTTTAGTGTCAAAGCAGAGGATTTGGTGCTACAGATGCCCTCAGGGCCACGGTTTTATCCCATCTAAAGCCTGTTTTCAGCAGGCATCTCTAAATCACTGTCTGGTGCTTGGTGAAGCTGGCAGGGGCAAACTGTGGTGCTTTCCCCCAGAGACTTGAGCCCCAAATTGATGGCAGGCTCGGGGCTGGGGCTGCTCTCCAGCTAGCCCATGGCCCAGCATACAGCCAGGGTGCCAGCTCTGCTGCAGCATCACGGCTTTGCATGGGGGGCCAGCAGTCAGTTTTGTGCCTTCTCTCCAGATTTACGTGAAATTGAGAGCATAATCTGATTTTGATGGTGGTGACATGGCTCAGGGGAGGTGGGGACAGTCTCTGCCCACCTCCCACTCAGCTACTGCAGCTGTAATTGAGTTCAGCATCTTTCTGGGTGGCTGGAGCCCCTGTGCCAGGATCAGCTTGGTGACGTGGTTACACTTGCAATCCACCAGCTGGAATTAAAGCCCAAACCTTGCATATGAATCCTGTTATTCTCCCGAACTGTGGCGAATGGTTTGGCCACTCTTCGCAATGTCAGGGGAATGTCACTGCCTCAGTGGCCGGCCAGAGCTGGCACAGGGGAGGTGGCATCTCTCTGCATCATCTGCAACGGGGAAACAGGGAGGAGGCCAGGATGGGTGTTAAATGACCTTCGTAGTTTATTTCCCAAACACATAATTTTCCTTTAAATATATGGCTTTTCCCATGAGAAATTCAGACCTTTTGTCCCCTGGGTTTTGTTGAGAGGAGCCTGGCCAGTGGGAGAGCTGCTCACGCTGGGCCACCAGGGCAGTGGGATGGGACAGTCCCCTACCCCTTGTCCCCACTGGTGCTGGGGTGCTTTGCTGCAGGACAGCGTGGGGCAGCCATCCCTGGCACAGTACCACACAAGCTCTCCCTGGAGCTGCTCGCGCTTCCAGTCACGTCTGCTGTCATTTCTGCGGGGCTGATCTCTGCTACCGCAATCAGATGGCCTTACACGGGCACCGAGATAGGCACTTTGCTCGGGAAGGAGGCACAAGGGGGGGGGTTGGCACTGAGCTGCTTCACGAGGGGAATTCATTCCCTTGCCAGGCAGCAGAATCCACTCCTGTGCTGCTGCGCCCACCCCTGCCCCTTTTGCTCCTGCAGCCAGGGCCAGGGGAAGGTGGCTGGAGCCATCCTGTACCCCAGCTTGGGCTTGGCATGTCTCTGCCCCTGTGTTGCCTGTCCCTGCCCACAGACAGAGCAGGTAGCTCTGCAGCTCTGCCCCACTGCAGCGAGGATGTAGCTCTGAAGGCATGGAAGGGCAGGTGCTGCAGCATCCTCCCCTACCTCCTCCCCATCCCGAGCATCTCCCATCCGGCTGCACACAGCCTTCCCCAGCCACTGTGCTTGTGGGCTGGGATACAGCAGCTCTGATTCAGCACCTTCTCCTGGGTTTCTTTGCTCCCAGCAGGATGGCGGAGGTGATTTCCCCAGCTCTGTAGCGAGGCCACCCCCTTTCTCCCTCTTCCCTGCATGGCCCTGCAGCTCAGCTCTGCCCCTGTCCCCCCCTGTAGCCACCCAGCCGTTCTGCCTGCACCAGCACAGCACAGCACAGCCCTGCCCTGCCTTTCACCCGCAGTGCCATGCTGGCAGCAGGGCCCTGGGAAGGTTGAGGAGGGCTGGGAAGGCGAAGGAGGACATTTGAGCACCAGCAGTGGGGAATTCGCCGTCTCTTCACCATAATTAAATATTGTTTGCATTGCTTATTGACAGAGCACTAAGCTGCACTCCGTTTTAATTTGTTCTTTGATAGTTGCCTTTTGCTGCTAATTGATTTTCAAGGCTTTTTTGGTTTGGTTTGGTTTGGTTTGGTTTTTTTGTCTGACTTAATACCTGTCATGCTACCAAAGTCGGAGAGGCAAGGCTAACCGGCACCCACCTTTGTGCCCACCTGCTCCCAGCAGCCAATCCTGTGTGCCACCAGTACTGGCATGGGCTGCGGGCCAAATCTGTCATGAGAGCCAGCATGGCTGGTCTTTGCAGGGGGGACGTTTGGTGATGGGCTTTGGGTGGTGGTGTTCCCAGCATGTGTCCAGGGCTGGCACCCCGGGTGACCACATGTGCTCTGCTCCTTCTCTAGGATGATCCCGAAGGAGAAGAGTTCGAGAGGGAGAAGTCTAGCTCCAACTCCTTGAAGCTGGAGTTCACGGATGACCCCAACTTCAAGACCAAGGTTAACTATTCGTACGCTGCTGTGCAGATCCCCACGGACATCTACAAAGGCTGTGAGTGCTGCTCCTCACCCACTCCACTCTGCTCTGTGCTGCCTGGCCGGGCTCAGCCTCCACCTCTCCTGCTCAGGGTGCCACAGCCCCAGGGACTGTCACCCCAGGGTGCCACAGCTGGGGCTGGGGGCTGGGGGCTGGGGCAAGCTGGCTTCCAGCCGGGTGGACACTGGGAAGAGGCAGAGTCACTGTGTCAGAACAGAGGTGACAATGTGTTCCTCCCCAGGGACACTCAAGAGCATGGGATGGGCCACGGAGGCAGATCAGAGGTTAGGGCTTATTAGGAAGGGGTGGAGAGAGGAAAGGAGAAATTGTAATTATGGCAAAGGATAAAGCTTGTGCCCACCCGTCTGTGATCCCTCCCTGCACAAGAGCTCAGCAGAACTTGAGGAGCTTCAGAGCAGGTGCTGGAGCCAGGCAGAGGGATGGAGCCCCTCTGTGCGTGAACAGTTACAGCAGCAGCAACTCCAAACTCGTAGGAGGGAGCGAGAGGGGCTGTGCAGTGGGAGAGGGTGAAGCAGGCATGCTTCGTCACTGGCTTTGGGCTGCCTGAGGCTGAGGTTATTAAAAGGGAGAAAAAGCAACTGAAATCCTTCAGGAACGCAACAGAGGGTGACTGCAGGATAGTGAGATGCTGCCCTGGGCAGACCCCGGTGCCAGGAGCACACAGGGGGTATCAGCCCCATGGCCATGCCCCTGCCACTGCCAGAGGACACAGGCTGCTCCAGAAAGGGGGACCGGGTTGGCTGGCCAGCCTGGGAGCAGGCAGGGAAGGATGGATGTGCGGATGGGATAGGACACACCACACCAGCTTTAAGTCCCTGCTGGGAAGCAACACAGTCCCTGAGCTTCCAGAGCTCTCTCTGGCCTCGCTCTGGCACGTGGTGACAGTCGGTCTCCATTTCCCTCTAGTGGCTGCTCTGCACCGAGCTGGGGACCACTCCCAGCCGGAGATCATCCTCAAGCACCCGCAGGCCGCATCCTGTGCCCTGACCCTGCTGTTGGAGGGCACCCCTCATCTCCCTGTACCCACACCCCAGTGTTTCGGTGGCACTTGCCGAGGGCTCCCAGCTGGTCACAGCGGTGACTGGGTCCGAGCTCACATCCCTGCCCCAAGCGGCATTTTCCTGGTACATGGGCTTGTTACCAGCACGGCTGTGCTCACAGCTGCATCAGTGCAACGATTTCACCACGGCAGCAGCAGTGGATTAGAAATTTGCAATTAGTTTTATTACCCAGCTAGTGCAGGCCAGGCAGCTAATGAAGCACATCATGCAAGCAGGGTGGGCTGCGTGGGATGAAATATTCATTACTCCTCACCCCTGCTTGCCAGTTGACGCCACGGCTGATGCCCTGCCACGGCCACATAAATCACCGTGCTCGGCTGTGGGACAAGAGCAAATTGGAGATTAACATGCTCCAGGGACTCACAGCCTCTCGGAGAGGGATGCTGGAGAGGGAATGGGGCAGTGGGGGGTCCCAGTGGGGGAACACCCTTCCAAATCCCAATCCTAGTGGGGAAGGGAGCTGCAGCCACAGGGATGGGCTGTGCAGGCACAGGGATCAGACCATGTCCAGCTTCCCCAGGGTGCTCCAAAAAGGCACGGTGTAGGGCAGGGTGCTTAGCTGCTGCACTCTGGAGAGCAGGTTTGGGGTGTGAACATGGGGCCATCCCTGTGCCCTCTCCTGAGGGGACACCAGCAAGCTTAGCAGAGCCATGGGTGGGGAGCGTGTCGGGGGGGGGGGGGGGGGGGGGGGGCGCAGTGGAGAGGCGCTATCACTATCGCTGCCTGGCACGCTAATTAAACGACTATGGAGACACCCTCCACCGTCACCCCTCGCTACACACACAAATTACATCCTATATGTGTTTTATTTACTGTGCCATTTTTAATTAAATCTGCAATCGCTTGCTGGCAGGGCGGGGCTGGACTCACCCTGATGGGGACAGGGAGGAGATGGGGACAGGAACAGGAATGTCACCAGGAGAGGCTGGCAGCTCTGGCCTGGACTGAGGGGGACAGAAGCCATCCTGACCGTGGACACAGCCTCCCATCTGATGAGCAGTAGCCCATCACTCTGTGCACAGGGAGAGGGTGGGAGCTGTTTGTGCACAGGGCAGTTATAGAGGCTGCATTCCTGCAGAAGGATAGTGTAGGGGCTGTATTCACATGCAAGGATGATATAGGGGCTGTACAGATGAGCAGGGATGGTAATAGGGGCTGTGTTCATGTGCAGGGGTGGTATAGGAGCTCTGTATGTTCACAGGGAAAGTGTAGGGGCAGCTTTCATGCACAGGGATTGTATAGGGGCTGTGTTTGCTTGCAGGGATGGTATAGAGGCTGTATTTGTTCACGGGGATGATATGGGGGCTACACTCATGCTCCGAGATGCTATAGGGGCTGTGCTTCTGCTCAGAGGTGGTGTATGAGCTGTGTTTGTGCACAGAGGGCATAGGAGCTGCATTTGGCACAAGCCTGGTGTGGCTGATGGGCCCCAAGGGGCTGGGGGTGCAAGTGCTGCTGGGGCTGGAGGGGAACCTGTCAGTATTGCCCAGGGCTGCTCCAGGCAGGCAGGAGCCTGGCAGCCTGCTCACGACCCCTTCTCCCAGGAAAAACCATGTCCTGTGAAAGAGCCAAACAAGAAATCATCCTAAGTGCCCAGATAACAGCACTCTGTGCGGGCACGGTGCTGAGAAATGGCTGGGGAAATATGGATGGAGTAAATCGTGATTTGAAGGGATAGCTGCCTGAGGGAAGAAGTCTTCTGCAGTGGTGCTGGGGTGGTGGGATCCGGGATTCACCCTGGGTGGAACCTGCCCATGTCCCGCCAGCACCTCAGGGCTGTGGCAAAGGCTTGAACAGGTGATGACAGTGTTTCGAGGAGACACAAGTGTGGGAGGAAGCCTTAGGAGAGCTAAATATACTCCTCAAATGTACACCAGCTCGCCTGCAGCACCGCACTGGTTGCTCCGCCCAGTGCTAAGGAGGAGGGCTGCTCCTGGGAGCTCTTGCACCCCAAAAATGCACTGAGGGTCCCCCAGGATGAGTGCTGCCAGCTGCCCACTCCTATCCACAATGGCACAGCTGGCTCCTCAGCACCACAGTCCCAGGGCTCACCGTGGGGCACCCCTGTCCCCGGCCCAGGGCTTGGGGTACCCACAGTGTTCCAAGTGCCCCAAAGGGCACTGTGAGGACTGAGGGGTGCCACTGTCCCCAAAGCATCCTCCCTGCCAGCTGGCCAGCCCCATACCTGCCATACTGCCCCCCCCCCCCCGCGCTCTACCAGCCGCCCCCCTTGATTAATCACAGGCTGGGGCTGCCAGCAGCTTATCTTTTGCTTTAATAGCTGAATAATTTAAAAATGCTGTTTGCCGGCATCTTAATTGCTTTTGCATCAGGTGCAGGGGCCAGCAGGAATGCAGAGCAGGGCCCGGGAGGCTCCACACAGCCCTGCGGGGGCACAACCCCTTGGTTTCCCAGCTGGTGCCTGTCCCCAGGGAATGGGGCCAGCACGGTGGTGGGAGGAGCAGGGAGTTTTGCTGGGAAGGTGGTGAGATGGCAAGGCAGCTGTCCCCAGCGGTGGCTCTCCCTGCCCCAGAGCGAGGGGATGGGGATGGAGAGCGGTTGGGGGAGTATGGCCGGGTGGCTCAGGTCTCTGAGGAGAAGGGACAGCAGGCTGGTGGTGGAGGCTGTGGGAGCAAGGGACCAGGGGGATGCAGTAGCATCTGCAAAGTTCCTGTGGGCTCCTCCATGGGAAGGGGCAAAGGGGACACACCACCTCTCCCGCCCTGCCATCGCTGTGGGGACACCGTTGGTCCCCAGCACACACACCCCCACCCCACCCCCCCAGCTCTGCTGCTCCCCTGCATCTGCCCACCCACCCACCCCGGCTCTGTCTCCTGCAGCCACGGTCATTCTCAACGAGCTGAACTGGACGCAGGCGCTGGAGGATGTCTTCATCGAGAACCGCAAGGAGGATCCCTCCCTGCTCTGGCAGGTGTTCGGCAGCGCCACCGGCGTCACCCGCTACTACCCCGGTGCGTGGCAGGGGCCAGCGGGGGGTGGTGACTGGGGGCTGGGGGCTGGCCAAAAGGGCATGGGGGCGAGCATCCCCCAGCGCCAGCCCTGGGGGCCACCTGGCACACATAACCGTGCTGTGTCAAAGCCCATTGGTGTGAGTGCCCCGCCAGAGCCTGCTGCTTCCTCACCCCTGGGCATCCCTAAGTCCCATCCCCCTGTCCCCCACCCCAGGACAGCCCTGCCTTGCTCACCACCTGCCTTCCCCCCGCAGCCACCCCGTGGAGAGCTCCCAATAAGATCGACCTCTACGACGTGCGCAGGCGGCCCTGGTAAGGGGGTGCCAGGTGGGAAGGGGGGTCCTGTCGCCAGCCCTTCCCGGCTAGGAGCAGCCAGCTCCCTCCCCTTTTCATTTCACACATGGTTGCCATTAGCAAACACATAATTTGAGCAGAGGCACCTGAGCTGCAGCTCTCCGCTCCTGCTCCCCGTCCCTTTTCCTAGGAAGGCAGAGTGGGTTGGAGAGATAAATCCTTGGGTACAGGTGAAGGTGGAGAACCACCCCTCACCCTGTGCCCCCCCTGCAGCCGTGGCTACTGGCGCTCAGTCCTGGCCAGCATTCCCATCCGAACGGGAAAATCCTGGCTCTCAGAAACTGCGAGCCAGGAGGATGGCAAGAGAAGCAGGCAGGCAGCGCCGAGCTGTGGTTGCGTGATAGCTGCAAACAGCCATTTAGCTGCACACCGAGTGAGGCGGGACTGCATCGCGTCCCTGTCACCCAGGTAGAGGTGCCAGCTTGGCAGCGTCGGTGTGGTGCTGCCCGTGGGGCTGGGGGAGCTGCGGCCCCATCCTGCCTGCCCAGCCTGACACACACAGTCATGGAGAGGAAAGCAGGTGCCAGTCCCCGCTGCATGCCCAGGGAGCCCTGTATCCCAGGGGGTCACCCCCTGCCTAGCCCACTGCCCACACTAGGAGATGGCCCCTCTCCTTGTCAGAGAATTAATGGCCCTGCTGCTATGGTTAATTGTCTTTGATTGCTCCACATTAATTATTAACTGGTCTCTGCCGGGGCATCCATGCGGGTTATTGGCAGAGGGGGGAGTGGGGGGCTGTTTTGGGGAGGAGGGGCTGCTGATGTGTATGGGGGCTACTGAGCCTGGCTAGCACAGCTCCCTGTCCCCTAGCCAGCCTGGCCACCCACTTCCCCACACAGCCATGGAGGAGCAGCAGCACCCGTTGTGCTAGGTGGCAGCTCACCGCTGAGAACACCCCCTTGGGGTCCTCTCCTGCCCTTGTGCCAAGGTCCGGTGCAGCACACAGCCCTCAGTGCTGGGCCCACCGGGGTCACAGTCCTGCCTGCAGCCTTCATGGGGCTGCCAGCACCACTTGCCTGCCCTCCCCTCCCTTGATGAATGGCGCTATTAGCCACAGCCTTCTCCCGCAGAGCCCAGGGTATTCATCTGAGCAGGGCAGCCAGAGATGTATGTGCTGCCACAACCCATTACAGGCAGCATCTTAGTTAGGCTCCATGCCACGCCAGCAGCCCAGCCCCAGGGAGTGGGGCAGTCACCAAGCCCCCCGGCCCCCACCAGCTGGCAGGAAGCCCATGGGCAGCTGCCTGCCCATCCTGCACTCCAGCTTGACAGGAGGGTGCTGGGAGGATGCAGCATCCACACCAGCAGGGCCCCACATGCCAGCATCCCCCATCCTGCCCAGGTAATCACTTGTAATTAGGAAACACCAGGACCTGGAATGAGCAATCAGATCCTGCCCCTTCCCCAGTCCTCCCCAGTAACGGTGAGTAATTGATACTAATAACAGACTAATTAATTTGCATCAGGCCTGATCCTGATCAGGCCAATATTGAGGCTCCCTTGGACTTCAGCCATGGCAGGAGCAGGCCTGATGCGATGGGACAGGGAGGCTGGGTGGTGCCTGCCCGTTGCTGGGATGGGTGCTGAGCATCACGCTGGCCCCCTCCTGTGCAGGATGGCACAGCAGAGCTGCAAGCAGGACTGACTGCTTCAAGGAGTGAGGAAGGGTTCCCTAATTGTTTTCAGGGAGGAGGTTTTATATAGTAGTATTATTTTTCCTTCTCGTAGCTAAAAATAACTTAATCAGCCGGGCTTTTGAAGCTACCAGGGGGGTAAACAGCATCTTAATATGGATGTGTGTGTCAGCATAATCAGCGTGCAGAAAAGGGCCTGAAATGATGGAAGAGTTTAGCATTTAGAGCTCATTAGACTGATACGGTACTGAGCGGCAGGTCACTGGCAGTCTGCCGTGCCATGCTATGCCGTATCCTTGCCTCTTCCCACCACCACCTTGTCCCTGCTCCTTGCCATGGGGTTACCGCAGGCATGAGTGCACAGGTGCTCTCGGCACAGCTCCCCGGCCACCTGTGCCCTGGCAGAGCTTTGCTCTTGGGCTGCACCCAGCAGGGTCAGGGTCCCTCCCAAAATGAGCAGACCCTGCTGACCTGCCTCTGCACCCTACAGGTACATCCAAGGCGCCTCCTCCCCAAAGGACATGGTCATAATTGTGGACGTGTGAGTACACGGGTCGGGGCTATGGTGGGGCTGAGCCAGGTCAGAGTGGTGGCACAGCATGCTGGGGTGCCACTGTCCCACCAGCAGCCTCAGGGATGCTTACTGGGACAGCACTGGCAAGGAGCCCTGTGCCCCCTCACTGCCAAACCCCCAGCACCCTTCTCTCCTGCCAGGAGCGGCAGTGTGAGTGGCCTCACCCTCAAGCTGATGAAGACCTCAGTCTATGAGATGCTGGACACCCTCTCGGATGATGACTACGTCAATGTGGCCTCAGTGAGTGCCGCGGGGTGGGTGGCAGGGCTGTCCTCCCCAGGCAGCTCCCTGCTCCCCACTGTGGGAGCCCTTTTCCCCCAGACCCACCTGGCCAGGAGCTCTGCAGAGAGAGAAATGCTCTGGTTTTATTATATATATAATAACTATATAAGGAAATAGGTACTCAGGGCTCAGCTGTCCGTGGTGGTGAACAAAAGCTGTCCCCATCATGGGGTGTTTGCCACAAATGGTCCCAGGGCGATCCCAACCAGCCACCTCTGTCTGTCACCAGCCAGTGACATCATGCCCCTATGGCGATGTCACCAGCCCGTGACCTCATGCAGCACAGCGGCTGTGCCACCAGATCTGTGCATCGTTGGGCACCCAGCCCATGCCGGCCCTCCCCTGTCTGGCCGCAAGCACGCTGGCACTAATTAACGTGTCTGGCCTGGCTCCGTTAGCTGGATCGCTGCTCCCCTAATGAATGAGCCCTATTGCCAGCAAATGAAGCCATAAACGAGAGGCAGCACCTGCTCCCGCCGCCGGCGTGCCGCAGCGTGGCTACTTGCACAAGCCTGGGGGTCCTGCAGAAGCAACCCTGGCAGCACCCACTGCTGGCACCCACACCGGGCAGCTCAGTGCTGGATTTGTCCCAGACTATGCCCAGTCTTGGCATCGGCAGTCCTTGGGAAGTGGGACACGGGATGCTCTGACCACATCCTGCCCATGGAAGCTGAGCGTGGCGGGTGGTTTGTGCCTGCCAGGGGCTGCCCCTGTCCCCTTTCTGTGACTTGCCCCCCTCCTTTTTGCCTCCCAGTTCAATGAGAAGGCAAAGCCGGTGTCATGCTTCAAGCACCTGGTACAGGCTAACATCCGGAACAAGAAGGTCTTCAAGGAGGACGTGCAGGGAATGGTGGCCAAGGGCACAACCGACTATAAGGCTGGCTTTGAGTACGCCTTCGACCAGCTGCAGAATGTAAGCTGGGGGCCAGGCTGTGGACTAGGGGAGGGAGAGTACACCCACGGGTGCTGTGGGCAATGGGAATGCTCCAAGCATATGGCTGCTGCCCCGTTCCTGGCACTTTGGCAGGCAGAGGGCTCCTTGTCCTGCTTTGCAGTGCTGGGAGGGACATCCCTCTCCCCAGCACACTGTAGCTGAGGTTTTGTGGGAGCCACTGCCTTTCTGGGTTATTAAAAGCTAGCAAGGCTGGGCGGAGGGGGCTGAATCCAGCCAGACACAGTGCCAGAGGCAAAATAAAGATGGATGGTGCTATTAGGCTCCAAGTGGCAAGAGCCACAACTTCATTCCCAAGCAGACAGTGTCCCTTCTAACTTCATCCCAGCCACCCTCATCCTGGAGAAACAGACTGGGAAAAGAGATGGCTCAGGGCCAGCTCTCCCTGGCTGCATCCAGCCCTGCGCCCAGCACGGCTCGCTCTGGGTCTGGCCTCAGGCACTGTCTTTCTGCCCCGCAGTCCAACATCACACGTGCCAACTGCAACAAGATGATCATGATGTTCACGGATGGCGGTGAGGACCGGGTGCAGGACGTCTTTGAGAAGTACAACTGGCCCAATAAGACGGTGAGGAGCTGTGGGGCTGTGTGCTGAGCTGGGGCCACTCACTGGGGAGGGAGACGGCTGCTCCAGCTCCATTGCCAGCTTCCATCTCGTTTGCCTCTTCGCCATCCTCTCTCCCTGGCAGCCCGCTTCTGCACTGAGCTGCTGCCCTGGTAATGGGATGGCTGACACACCAGTGCCGTTTATAGCTGGCTCCCACTTGGCATGTGGGAGGCATGGGACCATGTGCCCCACAGGCCGCTGGGGAGGGGATGGGGCTGGTGGGCTCCCTGAACACCAGCCCCGTGGGGCGCAAACCCCAAGCATGGGGGCAGGTCTACTGGCAGGCAGGCGAAACAGCTGGATTGTCCCTGTTGCTGTCCAGAGACCTGTAGGCTGGGGGGGTTCTGGTCCATGCAGGACCCTTGGAGAGCACAGACCCCTCTGGGTGCAGTGATGCCCCAGCCTAAGGACCCCTGGGGTAGGTGGCTTGGGCCAGTGCAGTGATGGTGGGGGACAGGACTGGCCAGGGCCAGGTGAGGAGAGAGGGGCTCCCTTGCTGCCAACATTCACAGGAGCCTTCTGGCCACCTGCACTTGGCCATGAGCAGCACAGCTGCGGGCCATGGCAGGCAATGCCACACTATCACCAGGGAGGTTGCCATCAGCTGGCAGCACTGGGTGTGGAAGACCAGGGTGTCCAGCAGATGGTCCTCACCGCCACACTCTGCTGCAGGTGCGGGTCTTCACCTTCTCCGTCGGGCAACACAACTACGATGTGACCCCGCTGCAGTGGATGGCCTGCGCCAACAAAGGTGAGCAGGGCTGACACCCAGTGGGCACAGGAGGCTGCAGACTGCTGGGCTGGCCCCTCGCCAGGAACCTGAAAGGGCTCCGGTGCGTGCCGCTGCCAGCAAGGTGCCAGGCTGGATAGCAGGACAGCCAGACAGCCGCACGGGCAGACAGCCGGCTCTCCAGCTGCCTTTCTCTTTCTTTTCCAAGGTTACTACTTCGAAATCCCCTCCATCGGCGCCATCCGTATCAACACGCAGGTACAGCAGGCAGGCAGGGCTGCCCACCAGGCATCCACGGGCAGAGCTGCCCTCCCGGGGTGCCCTGCCGGGGGGCACGCCTCAGCAGCCCCTGCCCCACTGCAGAGAGCCCCAAGACTGGCAGCCAGCGTGGCAGCCAGCTTGGGAGCTGAGCCCTCAGCCAGGCCTTGCGCTGTTGAAATAAGTAATTCATCTTCTGCAGCTCCCCATGGACCTGCTGCCTTTTGAGTGACTAATTATGAAACGTCAGGCGTTAATCATCACAGAGCAGAGCTGAGCATGGGCAGGGAGCGAGCGCAGGCAGGGCCAGGCCCAGCAGCACCCTGTTTGGCAGAGCCAGGCATGCGTGCCCCCCACCCTGTCCCACTGCCCCTTTTCTACCCTTTTTCTTTATTGGATGCCCCCGAGGTGCCATAGTAGGTAGGTGATGAGAGTCCCCTAGCAGGGCAGCCCCTCGGGGCAGGGCTGGCATTGTGGCACAGAGGCTGCCCCCCACCCAGAGGTCTGCCTTGGCAAGGTGAGCCAGGACAAGGGAAACCTGCCCCAGGAGAAGATCCCAAAAGGCCAGTGGTGGCAGCCAGGGAGACAGCAGTGATGTGGTCCAGGTGTGACAGAGCAAGCCCAGCGCTAGGGGTGGCTGGAGCCAGGGGGCTCTGGCTGGTGCTGCCTGGGGAGCCCATGCCCTGCCCGTGCCCAGCTGATGGAGAGCAGCACCTTGTTCCCATCTTATACACCCATTCAGTTCACAGCTGGAGCCATTACCTTTGGGTTTGGTAGCTGCCAGCTAGCCCTAGCTAGCTCAGCCTGCAGCTGGGGACTGGCACCAGGCACCCTATTAATAATCCCTGGGGCGTGTGTGGGGACAAGGGTGTCACTAGGTTGGAGCAGGAAGGCATCTGTCCCCTGTGTCATGCTTTCCCCTGCCTTGTGTGCCTGCAGGAGTACCTGGACGTGCTGGGCAGACCCATGGTCCTGGCTGGGAACCGAGCCAAGCAGGTTCAGTGGACCAATGTCTACCAGGATGCCCTGGTAAGGAGCCCTGGCCCCGGGGTGCAGGTGGGGACACCAGCCCCGGTGTCCCACACAGCCCCAGGGTACAGGTGGGGATGCCAGCCCTAGAGTCCCTGCCTTGGGGTGCAGGTGAGGACAGCCAACCCCAGGGTCCCGCACAGCATGTGCCCCCATCTCCCTTTCCAGGGGGTAATCCCCTCTGCTGCCCACCCCCAGCTCTGGGTCTTGGGGCTGGTAAGGGGCCATGGGATACCCTTCTGTGCTTGTGCAGGGGCTGGGCCTGGTGGTGACAGGCACGCTGCCGGTGTTCAACCTGACAGAGGACAGCAGTGACAGGAAGGTAGGAGACTGTGGCTGCCATTTCCCTGGCTGCACCAGGACAGAGGGGTGGAGAGGGTGCCGTGATGCTGGGTGCATGGCTTGGAGGGGGGGGGGGGGGGGGGGGGCACTGGCACCCCTGGGGTGCTGCCTGCTCTGCACCCTCTTCCTGTCTGCACCCTCTTCCTGGGGTGAGACCAGGGGTGACTGCCATCCCTGGGACCCAAAATGGCCTTGGCTAGCTCTCCCAGTTCAATGGGGACAGCTGGCAGCTGCAAGTCCCTGGCAGGTGCAGTGTCCCATGGAGGGCTGCTGGGGAGGCTGGCATGTCTCACCCTGTGCTCCTGCAGTGTCCAGATCTAACCCACACATCCCTGGAGGGAGAAGAGGTCCATCCCCCTGTTTCCCCATCCCCATGCTCGTGGTGGCAAGTGACAGCCCTGCTCCCACCTTCCTCCCTCCCTGCGCTTCCTTCCAGAACCAGCTCATCCTGGGCGTGATGGGGATCGATGTGGCTCTCAATGACATCAAGAGGCTGACACCGCGATACAACGTGCGTGGGGGCCCCTTCTCCTCCATCCCTGCCCTGCACTGCCTGAGCCCGGCATGGGAATGCACTGTGGGGAGCCCTGAGCTGCACCCACAGCACCCCAGAGCACCTCCAGCAGCACTGACAGTAGCAGAGTGCAGGCAGGGACCAGGGCAAGCAGGCAGGCAGGGATTGTAGCTGGGTGATGTGCTGGGACCCAGAGCAGAGATTAAACCTTTGCAGAGGCAGCAGGGAATAAACCTTACCAGCCCGGGGAAAGGGGCAGCAGGGAAGATCCAGAGCCAGGATGAGATGCTGTTGGCCTAAGAATAGAAATAGATGGCTAGAAAAGCCCTGGGGGTGGTGTGGGACAAGGTCTGCCTGGAGAGGTGAGGGCGGTCACTCCAGCACAGCATGTCACAGAGCCACTGGGCCAGCCTCATCCCTTCTCCTGTCCTCCTGCAGCTGGGGGCAAACGGTTATGTCTTCGCCATCGACCTGAATGGCTACGTCCTACTGCACCCCAACCTGCAGCCCCAGGTGAGGAGGGGCCCGTCAGGGCAGCAGCAGTGGGGGTTACCTGGACCCTGTGGGACACATGGCTTCCTGGGGTTGTTAGGAGCTAATTGGTGGAATTGTGATGAGTTTTTCTGGACTCAGTGACAGCTGCAGGAGCCCTGAGCCCTTCCCCAACTCTCCCTTTCTGCATGCAGATCATCAATTTCCGTGAGCCGGTGACGCTGGACTTCCTGGATGCTGAGCTGGAGGATGAAAACAAGGAGGAGGTGGGCAGATGCAGAGGCAGATTTTGGGGTACAGGCTGGCCCCCCCAGCCTGCAGTTGCAAAGAGCACTCAGCTCCTCCAGCCTACCCGGGGAGTGCCTTGTCCTAAGGGCCCCAGCACAACTCCCATGAAACCATGGCAGGGACGGGAACTGGGTCACTGTCCCCTGGGTGCCAGCATGATGAGCCCCCCAGGCTGCTCACCCCTCACCTCTGCACCCTGTGCATCACCCGTGCCACCCCACTGGGTGGGTGCCCACAGGCTTGTGGCTGGGCTGTATGGCCCTCAGTCATCTCCTTCATGTCCCCCAGATCCGGAGAAGCATGATTGATGGGAATGACGGGCAGAGGTTCATCAAGACCCTGATCAAGTCCCTGGACGAGGTAACACTGCAGGGGAAGGGGGTCACGGCCAAACTGCCACCATGCTGAGCACCCAGCCCTGGCAGCGGGGAGTGAGGGGCCATGTCCAGCAGCGGGCTTGGAGCCGGGATCCTGTGTCACTGCACCAGCAGTGTCCTGGCAGCACAGAGGCCTGACTGGCTCCCTCTGACCTGCAGCAATACATCGACGAGGTGTTCAGGACCTACACGTGGGCCCCCATCAAAAGCACCAACTACAGGTGAGCGGCACTGCTGGCACACCCACGCTCACCCAGCATCAGCCAGACCCACACCAGTACAGGGCTGTGGTCCTGTGCCTGCAACTCCGGAGGTCTGCAGGGCCTTGAGGAACATATCCCATGGGCTGTGGGGTTGCAAACTGTCCTCACATCATCGCGCACAGCCAGTGATGCTCTGGAGGGCATTCCCAAAAGTGCTGTCTGCCAGTGGCTGGCACTGCAGTGTGGGGCTGTGGTCCCCAGGGCTCAGGACAGGCTGCAGGGCTGACTTGTGAGGTGCCAGACAAGGTACACCCTGCCACTGCCTGTCTGCACAGCCAGGGGCTTGCGCAGGTCTCTGCCTGCTCTGGGGTGGGTGAGAGGGATGTGTGCCCATGCTGCAGCACAAGCAGAGGCTTCGGAGGCAGAGGAGAGCAAAGTTCCCCTCTCCATTTATTGCCCAGTTTGCACCAGTTTGGATCAGCAGATGTGTAATAAAAGACCCCAGCGTCATCATGTCCATGCTGTCCAACGCATGCTGCCTCTGTCCTGTGAAGAGCCATGTGGTACCCCTGCTGCCCAGTGTACCCTCCTCCTCCTGGCCACCCAGCTCAGGAGGCTGGCAAGGGTCACAGCCACCTCCCAATGCTGCCAGGTGTCCCCTGCGCAGCCCCAGTCCTGTCCCCCACAGTGGCATGCCTCCGGAGCCAGGCAGCACTGTGGAGGAGGGGACAGTGACACAGGGTAACACAGCTGTGGCCAGGGCTGCTAGCTGATCTGTAGGGTGAAAGATGCTGCTGGGCTACCGTGGCTCTGCACAGCGACAGGGATGTTCCCTGGGACACCACCAGCACAGGGTGCCACCAGCACTGAACAGGAAAAAAGTCACCCCCCTCCTCTTGCCACCTGTGGTTTGGTGTGCCACCCCTCTGTCATGTTTTTTGGGGTGCCTTCACCGCTGCCATGCTTGCTGGGCTGCCCAGTCCATGCTGCCAGGTGCAGAGAGGGCTAGCTGGGGTGGTGGCTCAGGGGGCAAGTCCAGGTCCCGGTGACTCAAGTGTGGGTGTGACATCCAATGAGGGTCAGGAATCTGGCCCTCGCCCACTGGTACTCACTTAGCCTGGGCAGCACCTGGCACAACCACCATCACCGAAGGCCACTGCAGCCAGCACCCAGGAGCCCAGCTCCCTCTGGAAGTGTGTCCTATGGGTTCAGTAGCCCCAGCACCACCTCCTGCCACCTCCTCTCCCACCCACATCCTGCACCCTGTGTGCCAGGCTCCTGGCTCATGGATCCCTCCTTCCAGGTTCATCAGCAGCCGTGTAGTGGTTGTCTTCCACCTCTCCTCACTGGGAGGGTTTTGTCCCTTCTTTTGAGGGCTGTGTATCTTCCCACCTTCCTCCTTTATGGGGATGTCATGTCCCTCTGCCGTGTGCATCTCCCTTGGTTCCCAGGCAGGTACGTCCTGCCCACCTCAGCCCTGGCTGGGCCGGCTTGCCACCTCCTGTGTTTGGGAGTGCCCCTGGGATGGCCCGGGATGCCCTGGGGACAACCCTAGGTGCCACTGAGATGGCCATGTGTGACCCAGGATGACCCTGGGTGCTCTCAGGATGAACCTGGATGCCCCAGCATGGCAGTAAGTGTGCTGAGGATGACTCTAGGTGCCACCAGAATGGTTCTGCGTGCTCCAAGGGTGACCCTGGGTCCCCCAGGATGACCCTAGGTGCTCTAGGGATATCCCAGGGTGCCACCAGGACAGCACTGGGTGCAGTCCCTGGAGAGAAGGATGCAGTGGGCTGTGCAGGCAGCCAGTGGGGCTGCTGCCTGCCGTCAGTAAGGGCTGGGTGCTGCTGGGGGGTGCCAGGCAGGGGCTGGGGGCCGGCCAAGGGCTCTGGGTGGGTGTAAAACCTTACATTGCCTGTCTGCTCTCCCTTTCCGCAGCCTGGGTCTGGTTCTGCCTCCCTACAGCACCTACTACATCCAGGCCAACCTCAGCGACCAGATTCTGCAAGTGAAGTGTAAGTAGCCCCCAGCTTTCCCTGCAACCCTCTTGCACCCCTGCTCGCCCCCACGCCAGCCCGCGGCTGTCAGGGGGAGAAACACGAAGCAAAAACTTGCAAAAAGAGATAGGGATCACTATGAGAGGGAAAAAAAACAACCCAAAAACAACCCAAAAAAGAGAGAGGCGTGAGTAGAGGTGAATGCACAGAGGGAAAGCGAGCTGCCTGCCTGGGGTGCCCCGGGGTGCCAGAGTTTGGTCCGTCCACTTTGCACCCCAAAACCTGAGCCCCAGGCTGCAGGCTGGCGCTGCCCAGCGCTGCTGCCTGTTTGCCTCCTGGGGACAAGGGATGATGCTGTAGCAGCCAGTTAATTTGCAAGCCTGGGAAAGTTTGCATGGATCTCTTTAATTTCCTTTGGTTTATTACGATTCTTTGGTTTTGGTTTCAGCCATTTATTCTTTTTATGAGTTCAGTTTTGGTTGTTTTTGATTTTCATTTGGAATTAATCTGTGTACGTGTGTGTTAGCCTGCCCCCCCCCCCCCCCCCTTTCTCTCTCTTTCTCTCTCCCCTGACCCCCAAGCCTTTTTCACACCACAGGTCCACGCTGCTCCCGGGGCCCTCTCCCCTGTGGGAGAACCGGACCCTTCCCCTCTCCCCTCCAGTTCCTCCTGTTTCTCCTCCTTAGCCGCCCCAGCAGCTGGACCCCAGCCCTGCTTGAGCGCTGGGCCCTGCCACCCCCTCCATCCATCAGCAGGAGCCCCACGTCCCCGAAGGGACGAGGCCAGGCTGTCTGCATCCCTGGGAGGGGGGAGCCCCCCATCCTCCCCGGCTCCACCCGCCGTGCCGTGCATGCCCCCTAACTCAGTGAGGACATTTTGGATATCAAGACTGTTGCAACTGTTTGCTACTGACTCATTTTCTGTTGGAGTATTGAATATATATATATATAGTTATATCTTTGCTTTTTATTATAATTATTTATTCTTATTTCACCGTGGCCTTTTCTTTTCCTTTCATTACTGGGTTTTTCTTTTTCTTGTTTTCATGTCGTTTTTTGCAAGAAGTTTCCTTTTGGTATGATTATGATACACAATATTTTTATTCAAACAGCGATTGAATAAAATATTGTTTGTCCACCCCTTCCCCCTTTCCACCCAACCCCCTTTTTTTTTGTTTGTTGTTTTTTTGTTTGTTGTTTTTCTTGCTTTCTCTCTATGGTGGATTCACACAGTACCAAACAACAAAATGAAGGGCAAGTATTTTCAGTCTCAGACCACTCACCTTCACCACCCCGTCCCCCGCCCCGTGTCCAGTCCCCCCCAGCCCCCTGCTTGCCCATCTCCCTGCCCGTTTGCCACGCCGAACCTGCAAACCGCCACCGACTCGCCCTTCCTCCCCCCTCCTCCTCCTCCTCCTCCTCTCCTCCAGTTCCCCCTTTATTTGAAAGCAACATGTCTTGTTCTGTCCATGAGAGCTTTGTCACGACGACCCCCCACTCCCTCCCCGCCCATCGCTCCCAAACCCGGTTCGATGCGATCCGAGCCGATCTCGTGTGAAACTGCCGATTGGGATCCCCCAGGTTTCGGTAGCTAGTTCGATACCCCGCTCTCCCCAACCCCCACCCCGCCCTCTCGCTCCCCGCCCCCCCCCCGCTCGCCTCCTCCGGCTCCCTCTCCCCTCGGCCCGGCTCCTCGCTTCCTCCTCCCCAAGACAACTCAACCTGAAAGGGATAGGGCTGTGCAGGGAGCGGGGGGCTGCGGGGGGGGAGCCGGGGGCGGAGGGGTGGCCCCGGCCTCCGCCGCCCTCTGGGACAGGCCTGACGGGAAAGCCCCCAGGCAGAAGCCCTCGGGCAGAGGTGGGGAGGGGACCACCCGGCTGCACGGGGGCCGCGGAGCCCGGGGGGGCTGCGCTGCCCGCCCCCACGGCTGCTTGGCGGCCGTGCCCGCAGTCCCGGGGCCCGGCGTGCCGTCGAGGCCGCCAGTGCTGCCGGGGAGCGGACGGGTCTGAGCCCCAGGTCCCACCGAGGCAGGCGGGGGGTGTTCGTGTGTGTCCGTCCGTGTGTGGGCCCCCCCGCCCCGCAGCAGAGCGGCACGCAGCGCCGGAGGGCCCCGGGGACCGGGCCCAGCTCCCGCGGAGGGCGGGGGACGCCCCGGCACGGCACGGCCGGGCCCCGCCGCCGCGCTCCCCTCACCCCCCGGAGGCGAGGGGGGGGCACGGGGGGCACGGGACCAGGCGGGCAGCGCAGCGGGGAGGTGCCAGTGTCACCCTCAGCCCTGTTCTATCAGCCTTGAGTTGCCTCCTCCCGGCGCCCCTGCGATGGCAATGCTGATGGACCAAGTACGAGTGTTCTGTATCCCTCTCCTCCTCCTCTTCCTTCTCCTCCTCTTCCTCCTCCTCCTCTTCCTCCTCCTCCTCTCATTGGCTTGTACCCAGTCCCTGCCTACAGCCCTCGGAGAGCAACAGTCCAACCTCTGGCTGTGTCCTGCAGTGCCCCGGGGGCCGGCGGAGGGCAAGGGGGTGGCGGAGGCCCCGGGATGTCCCGCAGCACAGACACCCGCCCCTCACGCACCCCCTAACCCGGCTTGCCCCCGCGAGCTGAACCCCGCATCCGCCGCCCCTCTGCCGGGGGGGTTCCCCGAGAGGCACCCTAAACCCTGCTGGGCTGCGACCCCCCCTCCAAGCAGAGCCGGGCGCCGAGCTGGCGGGCGAGCCTGGGCCCCCATCCCCGGGGGGGGTCCCACCGCCCCGGGAGGGAGGGGGACCACGGGCGGCTGGCAGCAGAGCCCAGCAGCGCATTGCATGGCACTTGCTGGGCGAGGAGCCTCTGGTTGGACTGTCCTCGGCAAGGTTTCCCGTTTGGCCATGTCGATGCCTGACAATTTCTTTTTTTTTTTCTTTTTCCTGTTTTCTCCCGACAACCAAGTGTTCTGGTGATCCTCCTCTGGCCAGGAGCGCAGCATGCAGTTCCCTGCCCTCGCCCACCACCGCCCCTCCGAGAGAGAGACGCCCCCACGCCCTCCTAAACATGCATATATATATACATGTGCGCACATATATATATGTGTGTGTGTGTGTCTGTGTGTCCCTGCGTACACGCCACTGGCCGCACATACACAACTGCCCACCTCCAGCCCTTGACCGAGCAAATTCAAGCTGAGATGGGCAAACCTCTCCTGATTTGGCTATAACTTTCCTTCCTGTGCGGTGCCAGCAACAGCAGAACGGCCTTTTCCTTCCTCTCTTGTTACCAAGAGCAGCAAATGCCTTTTTTTTTTGTTCCCTCCCCTCTCTCTGTCCGTCTCTCTCCCTCCTGGCCCCCAGCATCCCCTGTCCCCGCCGGATAACCTTCCCTTTCTGTTGCAGATTTTGAATACCTGCTGCCCAACAGCTTTGAGTCGGAGGGACATGTGTTCATTGCTCCCAGGTAGCTTTGCGTGTGCGCTTGCCGAGGTGTGCATCTGCCCAGGCCCCGCTGCCGATCCCCCCATCGCCCCCCCATCCTTGCCTCATCGTGCCTTGTCCCCCCTCCCTGTCCCCTGTCGCTGTGTGTGTTGTGTGCCCGCTCAGCCAAGGGGGGCTGCCACCGGGACCCCAGCCCCGTTCTGCCACCCGGTTGCATCCAGCACAGTATATATGCACCCGGTATGGCCCGACCTCTGTGCGTGCATATATAGGTATAGTTTCTGAAAATCCCCCTGCCGAGCTAGGGGCTGGCGGTGGCATCATACAGTCGTGCTGGCTGTGGGGGGGATAGGGAGAAGGAAGGGTAGGGTTTCGGCTCAAATTCAGGATGCCCAGGGGGTTTGGGGAGGCTGCCAGCCACAGGCTGTGAACAGGAACAGGACAGCGTAGTGGTCCCCGGACAGACAGACACATACCCTGCCCAGAGTTGTGCCACCTGGTTTTGTCACCTCATGGGGACCAAGGACCATCCCTCGGCAGGGTGTTTGGGAAGCCCTGTGGCTCTGCCAGCACCCTGCCCTTCCCACCACTCTGACCAGCCATAATTAACATTACCAGCTAATCACCTGTGTACCTATACATCATTACAACAGCTAAACACCCTATTAGATGTTTTATCGTTGCAGTTTTTGGGGACCACAGCAGGTCAAGGCTACAGCACAGCCACCTGTGCCACCTGCGCGTAACCCCTACCCTCCCTGCCTACAGCAGCCATCACTCACTCAGACTAAGTGGGTAAACCAGCCCAAAATGTACAGTTATTGTGCAGCCCCAGCTTTTCGGGGGGGGGACACCTAGTCCCTGGGCAACACACAGGGAAAGGAGGATGAGGTCTGGGAAACATGGGAGCCAAAGCAGGGTATTAATGAGGAACAGAAAAACTCTTGTTATTAAAAAATTGGCCCATAAATGCGCTTGGCGAATAGATACAGAGGTGATGTCTGAGCCCAAGGCCCAAGGAACAGGTCTGCCCCCCGAGTGCCCCACCCAGGCTGAGGTGATGGAGTCAGTGTTGAGCATGGGGCTCTGTGGCCAGTCCAGCTGAAGAGAAAAGCAGGCTTTGAAGATCAGGGTGAGCCCTTCAGTGCCACCCAAAGCGGCTCCGTGAGCAGCCTTCCTGCAGTGGGTGCCAGCCTGGCACAAGCAGGGAGGAGCCATGTGCCGGAGGGTGGCACCCGGCACCCAGGGCGACTGTATGATCTGCTGTTGGTGCTACTGTGCCCACGGGCCACTGGAAATTTTCAGAAACCGTATATTCCCCGTCCCCCGTGGGTGTGTGAGTACCTGTACCTGTGCGTGTTGGTGTAGATATTTAGGTGGCTGCTCCCGCCAAGCAGGGGTCAGAGGGCCGGAACGGGCTGGCCTGGGTGCCCCAGCTCTTTTGGCTGCCCCATGGGTATGCTCCCTGCCACCCTGTGCTCTGGCATTTGTCCTCTTAATGAGGTTTTTGGCAGAGTCAGGAGCTTGGCGGAAGGGATGTGAGCAAGGGGAGCCCTGAGCCCCCCAGCACTGCCTGCAGCCACACCACTGAGGCTGGGAGGGCTCTCAGCCCTCTAGGGTGGCCCTCACCCATGCCACCTGATTAGAGCCACTCAGTGACCGGCAGGGTTACAGCTGTCCCCGGCATCGGCGGGGCTAGGGCTCTGCACTCAGGGTGGTCCCACACTGGAGTGGGGATGTGGCACCTCCCATGGTGCCCATCCCAGGAGAGGCTCAGGGCCAGCGATGCCAGCGGGTGAGCACCTGCCTCTGCCAGCCAGGCCTCACCCAGCACCTAACTATCTACGTAAAGGGTACAGATACATCTGCCAAGTGCCTGCATGGTGCTGCTGGTGCAGCCGTGGGGGCTCCGGGGCAGACCCCCGCTCACACTCGCAGCGGAGCCCCTGCTCCCCGGGGTGCCATAGGGGCAGGGCAGGGTGGGCATGGTGGCACCTGCCTCGCCCCACAGGTAAGTACAGTGGCAGAGGTGGCCAGTCCCACCAGTAGCCCCACCAGTATGGGGAGAGGCAGAGCTGAGGGTTATACCACTCTGGGCAAACTGGGTTCCGTCAAACCTGGCCGTGGCAGAGGTGATAGCATCTTGGTGCCCATGGCAGTGACGGACCCGGTGGTCGGCATGACAGCCAAGCCGGCGGCACTGCAGGCAGCAGAGGGCTGGGTGCTGGGCAGTTCGCTGAGACGCCCACAAACCAGCTGCCCCAGCAGGGTGACACTCACGGGAGCGGTGGCACGTCACCACCGTCATGTCCCCTGGCAAGCCCGCATGCTGACAGCATGGCCAGCACCTACCCTGCCGGCCCTGGGGGAGAACTGACCTTGCCTTTTCCATCCTCGCAAACAACAAACCTTGTCCCCCAAACCCCAGAGAGTATTGCAAAGACCTCGACTTGTCGGATAACAACACCGAGTTCCTGGAAAACTTTATTGCCCTCATGGAAAAAGTGACCCCAGACTCCAAGCAGTGTGAGTAGCTGGGGACAGCTGGTGGTGGGGCTGATGGAGGGGTTGGGGGGGAAAGGGTGCAGGGGGAGATGGGGCAGGGGGTGAACTGTGTCGGGGTTCAGGTCCCAGGAGCCACCACAGGGTGGGTGCCAGGGCAGGGCAGGAGGGCACAAGTGGCCCCCACAGGGTCAGCCCTCACCTCCTCCTCCTCCTCCTCCTCTTCCTTTCCGTCTTCCTCCCAAGGTGACAACTTCCTCCTGCACAACCTGATCCTGGACACAGGCATCACACAGCAGCTGGTGGAGCGGGTCTGGAAGGACCAGGACCTGAACACGTAGGTGAAGGCAAAGTGGCCCAGGATGGGCAGTGCTGGCTGAGGACAGAGGGGGATTGGGATGGGCTATGGGGACAGGGACAAGAGCAGAGCAAAACCCCGCTGGTACCCAGTGTGCCTGCCCCCTCTCCTTGCAGGTACAGCCTCTTGGCTGTCTTCGCAGCCACTGATGGGGGCATCACCCGCGTCTTCCCTAACAAGTGAGTGTCCGGGGGCATGTGTGTGCCCAGCCCCGCACAGGGGTCTGCTCCTGCGGGGCCATCTCTGGTGGGACCAGAGCCAAGTGTTAGTCCTGGCCATGGCTGCTCCCCTCCAGGGCTGCAGATGACTGGGAGGAGGAACCAGAGCCCTTCAACGCCAGCTTCTACCGGAGGAGCCTGGACAACAAAGGCTACATCTTCAAGCCGCCCTACCGGGATGGTGGGTGCCAGCTTGGGGTGGCTGGGGGTGGCGTAGGCTGTTGCTAGTCCTGCGTGTCCCCTGATGCCACCCCTGCCCTCTGCAGCCGGCTACCGGGGGCTGGACCTGGAGAACAACACCATCGGGATCCTGGTGAGCACCGCTGTGGAGCTCAGCATCGGGGGCAAGACACTGAAGCCAGCAGGTAGGCAGGGGACTGGGAGCCCCACCACCAGGCTGGGGGTGTCCCCGTCATCCCCCCCCCAATGCTGGGGCTCACCCCATCTCCCTGCTGCCCCAGTGGTGGGGGTGAAGCTGGACTTGGAGGCCTGGGCTGAGAAGTTCAAAGTGCTGGCAAGCAACCGGACAGACCGTGACCAGCTGGGCGCCCGCCGGGTACGTCTCTTGGAGCTCCTGTGGTGCTGGCACTGTATGGGGATGGGGATGGGGATGGGGATGGGGATGGGGATGGGGATGGGGATGGGGATGGGGATGGGGATGGGGATGGGGACAGGAAGGGAGCTCTGCTTGCTGGGGACGTGGCTGGGGAGCACTGCTGGGACACAGTGCCTGTGGCCCCCCTGGGCTTGTACCTCCTGCACAGCCCTGCCTGTCACCCTGTCCAGGGCACCTGTCCCACTCCCTGGGGACACCACCCCATGTGTCCCCTCCTGTCCAGGAGGAAAACTCTGGGTGGGAAAGACAGTCCTCCTGCTAACCTGTCCCTCTGCCCTGGTTTCACTTGACAGTGCGACCCCTCGACCAGCTGCGAGATGGACTGTGAGGCCAACAACAAGGTGGGTGGTGGGCAGGGGTGGAGGCAGCAGGGAACAGCAGGCAGGGGGAGCAGGGGATGGCTGGGCAGGGTCCCCGTCTCTTGCCCACCCTGCCTGTGCCATCTGGGTGAGCGCTCCTGCCCTGTGCCCCTGCTGATCCCAAAGCTCAGCCAGCCCCCGACCCCTCTTGCAGGGATGAAGCCCCAGGGGTTATGCCCTGGACCATGGCCACACCCCTGAGGGGGCTGTTAATCCCCACAGTGTGGGTGGTGGCTCTTGTTCCCTGCACCCTCTCAGCATGGGTGCTTCCAGCACCAGGATGCTCCTGAGCAGCCCCCACGCTTGGGGACACCATACTGGCCCCCTGCCTGACTGCCCATCACCCACCCTGGCCCTGCCTGTCCTGTCTTGGTCTGGGCATGGCCAGGGGGTGGGTGACACTGCCCTCCTTCTACAGGACCTCATCTGCGTCCTCATCGATGATGGGGGCTTTCTGGTGCTCTCCAACCAGGAGGACCACTGGTACCAGGTGAGCGGTGCCCAGGTGGCAGCTCTCCTGAACCTGTGATGCAAGCAGGGAGCTGAGACTTTTGAGCTCGTGTCATGGGTAGCATGACACAGCCCTGCTCAAGTCCCTATGGGGGAGACCCGCAGTCGAGGTGGCATTTGGGTGCAGACTGGGTGTCCCAATCCCAGGTGGGCAAGTTCTTCAGTGAAGTGGATGCCAACCTGATGTCCGCTCTCTACAACAACTCCTTCTATGCCCGCAAAGAGTCCTATGACTTCCAGTCAGTCTGTGCCCCCGAGGCCCAGAGCAACACGGGTGCTGCACCCCGTGGCGTCTTCGTGGTGAGTACCCACGGGGATGGTGGCTTCCTGGTGGGCCAGGAGCTGACACCCATGGGTGTGTCCCCAGCACCTCGTACAGGGACCTGCTGGCTCACTGCCCCCCCTCTTTGCCCACAGCCCACTGTGGCTGATCTCCTGAACCTCGCCTGGTGGACTTCAGCCACAGCCTGGTGAGTCCTGCCACAGCCCCTCCCCAGGGGCTGTTTCCATTGGGGGGTGTCACCAGTACATCCCTGGGGCTGGGACAGCCAGCGTGGCTGTGCTCTCCTTCCCCAGGTCCCTCTTCCAGCAGTTCCTCTATGGCCTCACCTACAGCAGCTGGTTCCAGACAGGTGAGTCCCTTGGGAGCCCCAGGCTGGGGGTGGGCAGGGGATGTGGTGGGGGCACATGGCGGGGCGGTCCATGGCCCTTGTCCCACGGCACTGTGCTGGCACAGAGGAGGTGGCAGGAGACAGCATGGAGGCCAGGGAGACAAGCTGCATCATGAAGCAGACGCAGTACTACTTCAGCACTGTCAACGCCACCTACAATGCCATCATTGACTGCGGCAACTGCTCCAGGTGGGTCCATCCCTGCCATCCCACCACCTTGGCAGGGTTGGGGACACCCCGTAGGCTGCCTTTGCCAGGACCTCCACCTGCCTAGGGGCGATGGGAGATGCCGTGCAGCGCTCAAGGGGCTGTGGTACCTGGGCAGTGGGGACAGAGAGCAGTGGTAGCAACCCTGTGGGCTGTGGGGTGATGGTGACGTCCCCAGAGCTCCTCCAAGTGGGACCAAGCCCCAAAAGTCCATCAGTGCCAGTTCCCTGGGCAGCCCCTTGGCTTCGGGACAGGGATGGGGTTGAGGATGGAGATGGGGACAAGGATGGGGACGGGGACAGGGTTGGGGTTAGGGATGGGGATGAGAGTGTGGATGGGGATGCCCTGCTGGCTTGGCCTCCCCAGAGCCATCTGCCAGCAGGGCTGGCAAAAGGGGCCGGGGGTCGAACGGGGCACAGGGTAACTGGGGTCCCTGCTACCAACGCACCCCCAGGCTTTTCCACGCACAGAGGCTGGCCAACACCAACCTGCTCTTTGTGGTGGCTGACAAGCCTCTCTGCAGCCAGTGCGAGTCCATCAAGCTGCTGCAGGCAGAGGTAAGAGGTATCCTTTGGTGGCCTGGGTGCATCCCACCAGGACACGGTGGCAGAGGGGTAGAAGGACAGGCGGGGTCTGGGGCAGGGCAGGGGTGCCAGGAGCTGCAGGGTCTGGCAAAGGTGGAGGGAGCTGGCCCATGGCTAGAGGGGATGGGGGTAGACATGGGGTGCCCCATGGGCCCCTGGCACCCTGTCCCTGCTGGTTTCCTTGACCTGCAAAGCCCCCCCGAGGGACCCCAACCAGTGTGAGCTGGTGGACAGGCCCCGCTACCGGAAAGGCCCCCACATCTGCTTTGACTACAATGCAACAGTACGTGGGGGGCAGGGGGGGAAGGGGGGAGTGGAGCTGTGGGGGGCCCTGGGGTGGGTTGGGGGGAAGGGGGTTCCCCCTGAGGCAGTGGAGCAGAGCCATGGGGGGTCCCCAGGGGAGCAGAGCTGTGGGGTGCCCCCCTTGGGAGAATGGAGGAGTGAGTACCCCCCGGAGGGGAACAGACCCCATGGGGTGTCCCCCTGAGGGGAACAGAACCGTGGGGGGATCCTGGGGGTGCAGTACCATGGGGGGAGACCCCTGATGAGGATTTGGTGCCCTGGGAGGACCTGGATGGGATCAGGAGCTTTGGGGTGCCCCCTGGGGAGGTCAGAGCCATAGGGGAGTCTCTAGTAGAGCAATGCCATGGGGTGGGTGCCCTCCTGGAGGCGACCAAAGCCACGGGGGTCCCAGGGAGAGCAGCACTGTGGAGGGTCTCCCAGGGGGGCACTGCTACTGGGGTTCTGGGACAGGAGGTGCAGCAGGGCTGCAGGGGGGTGGTGGGTGCCCCTGCCAGGGCAGTGGATGCCCCTGGGGTGCCGAGGCACTGCTGGGGTGCCCCATGGCCCCTCTCCCTTTGACCCCTTCCCCAGGAAGATACCTCAGACTGTGGCCGAGGGGCTTCCTTTGCCCCCTCCCTGGGGGTCCTGCTCTCCCTGCAGCTGCTGCTTCTCTACTCCAGCGCCAGCCAGCACCCACTGCCCCCGGCCGTCTGCCTTTAGCCCCCCTGGCCACCCCCACTAGCTCTCTTTTCTTTCAAGCTCCATCTCCATCCCCCTCCCTGGCCCAGTGGAGCAACGTCCCCTCTGCCTCCTTGGGGACCCCTGTGATGCCGCCCACGCTCCCCACCGGCCGCAGCCAAAGAAGAGTTGGGGTGTGGGCAGGGGCTCCCTGGCAGAGCAGGGACCGGGTCAGTGCCCCAGCCTCATGCCCGCCCAGCCGCTTGGGACTTGGAAAGTGGTGTCAGCACCCTCTACCCACGACCCCTCCATCCACCTCGCCTATTTTTTTAGCCTGAAGATTTTAAAGCAGATCTTTATACATTGAGTTTCCAACATTTTCGCCTGGAGACCGGCGGTGTTTATTGTCAGCAACAAGGACACATAGGAAAAAAAAAAAAGGGGGGGGGGGGGGGGAGGAAAAAAAAAAGAAAAAAGGACTTGACTTGACTATGCGGGTCAGTATTATTTTTTCCAGCGAGTACCGGCCCCCTCCCCGGCCCCGCAGGCATGCAGGGCAGTGGGTGGCTCCATAATCCCTGGGGGCAGGGGCAGAGGCGGAGGGGGGAGCTGCTGACCATGATTGGGGTGGGATGGAGCCCTGATACCTGCACTGGGCTCAGCCGCTCCATGCGTCCTTGGGCACAGATACTGGGTTGAAAAACGGGGCGGGGGGGGTGGAATGTATTTTGTTTCTTTTCCGTTCTGCAGATCACTGTGAAATCCTGCCCACCCCAGCCCTGCACGGGCCCCCAGCCCATGTCCCTTGCCCACCCACCCCCCCCGGCAGCCCTGCCAAAGAAACGGTGCTGCTTGTCCATGAGGGGACATGGCACTACTCCGGCAGGATGTGCCTCACATCCCTGAGCGGGAGGTGGAGCAGGAGCTGCCACATGTCCCCAGAGGGACATGCCAGGCTCCCATGCCCATCCCTCATGGCACTAGCACGGGGGCTGCCGGCCGGCCGCGGCGAGGGTAGCTGCTTCCAGGGGTGCTGCTGACGTCCCAGATGAGGGCACCCAGTGCTGGGAGGGCAGGAGGTGCCTCGGCAGCGCGGTGCCCTAGGGTGCTGGGGCTCACCCCAGGGCACTCAGGTGAGGGTGTCGTCCCCCCAGCCAAAACACTGGGTGCCAAGGAGGGAGATGGAGCAGCTGCTCAGCCACAGCACCCCACTGCACCCCACCACCCCAGCCAGGAGAACTGCCACAGGGCTGGGGGGGCCCAGTGCAGGGTGCCCAGCCGTGACACTCCAGGGTGCTGCAGTGCAGGGGGTGCCATACCCACCATCCACGCCCCCCACTGCTCCTGGCAGCGCCAGGGGGCCCCTGCCTGGGTGGGCTGCCTCGGGGACACTCACCCCCCCTGGGGACCCTGCTCAGAGCCACCCCATCAACTGGGGCTGGGGGAGCCCCCTCGGCATGGCCACCCCGGGTGGGGCTGGGGAGGGTGCCAGGCACTAATTAGTGCTGGGGTTAATTAATGGTCATTCTGCTTGTAGCTTTTTCAGTGTGTGTTTGGTTACTGTCTCTGGGAACCGTGTTTGAACAGATGGCTCTGTGTTACCGGGAGTGTGTGTACTTCTGTAGTCTAGTTAGGTGCTCTGCCAGAAAACCACCACTATACATACCTATAAATATATACATATATAGTCTATTTTAAGTTAAAAACCAATGAGATGAAGAGGCAGCGTGGCCCCAGGCCCCCCATCCCACTGGGGTCGCATCCTGCCCCATCCCCACCTGAAAGCTTCTCTCTGCTCATTCAAAGGCATTGGGGTTTTAATTGATTTTCTTTAATTTATTTTTTATTTATTTGGGGTTTAGTTTTTTTTTTGTACAGAAGAGTTGGAAAACTTAAAAAAACAACAAAAAGACAATTTGTAAGATATCGTGTGTGTGACTCCTTGTAAAATATTTTCAAATGGTTTATTACAGAGACTCAGTTATTAAATAATGTTCATATTTTCACTTCACAGGTGGTGGCTGAGTCATTGCCTGTGTACGTGGCTATGGCGGGGGGGGGGGCGGGCACAGCACGGGGTGGGGGTCTGGCAGGATATGGGGGGCCACTGCCTGCACCTCAGCCAGGGGGCTGGTGCGCAGGGACACAGGCAGGGGTACAGGCACCCACCCACTGCGCAGGGGGGGCTGTGGGGCAACAGGGGCTCAGCCCCCCCCCCGTAGCCCCCCCCATCCCCCTCGCCTGTCCCCGCAGGACCATGTCACCCCTTCCCCACGTCCCTGTCCCCTGTGCCACAGCCCTCCCTCCATGCCTCTGTCCTCTTGCGCCCGTGTCCCCACATCCCTGTCCCCCTGTCCTGGGGGGGTCAATGTCCCCGAGTGCCCCCCGTGTCCAGCCCACCCGTGTCCGTGTCGTGTGTGTGTGTGTGTGAGTGTTCCCTCCAGCGTCTGTGCCCACAACCCCATGCCTGTCCCCCGAGTGCCCCCACAACCCCGCTCCTCTGTCCATGAGGCCCGGGCCTCCCCGCCGTGCCGCCCCCCCGCAGGGCCGGACTACGCGTCCCGACGTGCTTTGCGGCGGGACCCCGGCCCCACCTGGAGAAGCCGGCCCCGCCCCCGCCCCGCCCGCGCATGCGCAGAGCCGCTGTTTGTCCGCGCCCGGCCTGGCCCAGCAGCGGGGCCCAGCGCGGCCTGGCCTGCGGCGGCGGCGGCTAGAGGGGCCCGGGCGTGGGCGGGGGTTGAGCGGGCCTCGGTGCGGGGAGGCGGCCCTGGCGCGGGGAGGCTGGGCGCTGTAGCCCCCGCGGGGCAGCCTGGTGCCGCCGGCGGGGGCCGAAGATGCGGCGGTACCTGCCAGTGGCCCGGCAGCACTTCCTGGCGGCGCTGGCTGGCACCAGCGTGGTCGTGAAGTCGTTGAGCGCCGCCGTCGTCCTCCTCTACCTGCTCTCCTTCGGCCTGGACACGGCCTACGGCCTGGGGGTGACCCCCGGCTACCTCCTGCCCCCCAACTTCTGGGTCTGGACACTGCTGACGCACGGGCTGGTGGAGGAGCGGGCCTGGGGCCTGGCGGCCAGCCTGGCCACGCTGGGGGCGGCCGGGCGGCTGCTGGAGCCCCTCTGGGGTGCTCTGGAGCTGCTGGTCTTCTTCGCGGTGGTGAACGTCGCGGTGGGGCTCCTGGGGGCCCTCGCTTACTTCCTCACCTATGTGGCCTCCTTCCACCTCCCCTACCTGTTCGCTGTCCGCATCCACGGCGGGCTGGGCTTCCTTGGGGGAGTTTTGGTGGCCCTCAAGCAGACGATGGGGGACGGCACCGTCCTGAAGGTGCCCCAAGTCAGAATGAAGGCTGTCCCCATGCTCCTGCTCCTTCTCCTGGCTCTGCTGCGGCTTGCTGTCCTCATCGAGAGCAATGTACTGGCCTCGTATGGCTTCGGGCTCCTCTCCAGCTGGGTCTATCTCCGGTTCTACCAGCGGCACAGTAGAGGCCGTGGAGACATGTCTGACCACTTCGCCTTCGCCACTTTCTTCCCCGAGATCCTGCAGCCCGTGGTGGGGCTGGTGGCCAACCTGGTGCATGGCATCTTGGTGAAGGTGAAGGTCTGCCGCAAGACAGTCAAACGCTACGACGTGGGTGCCCCGTCATCCATCACTATAAGCCTGCCGGGGACAGACCCTCAGGACGCCGAGAGGAGGAGGTACCGCTTGCCCTGCTTCCATGAGTATGGGTAATGAGGGTCGGGTTTAAAACCGAGACAAGGAGGAGCAGGGAGATTTGGGTGCAGGGTGCTGTGGGGGGGCCTTCTCCAAGGGGTCTACTGGGAGCTGCCTTCCCTGCCACAGAAGGGGTGGGGAGCATTTTGGAGGGCTGGTGGGATGTTGTCCTGCACTTCACAGCATGGAGTGGTAGTCGACATGCAGGGGAAGAGCAGAGAGATCCTGGCAAGGGGGCAGGCGGGGTTCGGGGTCCCTGCAGAAGGAAGGGGGTTGTCAGCTGCCTGGGGCTCCCGGCTCAGTTCGTGGCAGCCCTGCACTCATTCATCCTGGTGCAGGGGAAGGCAGTGAGTCAGCCCTGCGCCCCAGCCTTCCCACGTGCCTGGCGCTGGCCTTCCTGACTCCCTGCCGGAAGATTTGGACAAGGTATTGGCGCTCTGCTTTCCCTTGCCCTGTTTTATGCCTTTCTTCCCCTGTTCCCGGAGCAGAGCGGTCTGTGTGCCATCTGATAGCTTCTGAGCGCACCACGTGGCATGAAAACTCTGTGTATTGTAGTCTGGGAGCAGGAGTGGGCTTCTGTGAGGCAGTCCCAGGCACTCTGGGTCATCCCCAGCACTGCTGAATCCACCCCTCTCCTGCCGGGAAGAAGGCAGGGAAGGCTTGCACAGTTGCCCCGTGGGGCAGAGCTTTTAACCCTTGCTCTGCCCATTGGACCCCAGGGTTAACCCACCCATCTGCCCTTGCCCCACAGGCAACTGGCCCTGAAGGCCCTGAATGAGCGACTGAAGCGTGTGGAGGACCAGTCAGCCTGGCCTAGCATGGAGGATGAGGAGGAGGAGGAGGCAGCAGTGAAGGCCAACAGCCCGCTGCTGCCCGACCCTGGCACAGCTGGGAAGGGTGCTGGCCAGGAGTCCAACCTCATCACCTTCCAGGATGTCCCATCCCAGCTGTGACCAGCCGAAATGCCGTCCCCCCTTCCCCGCCCTGTCTCCATCAAAGAGCTGCTAAGCCCCCTCGTGTCCCCCCGAACAGCTGGGACGCTCAGCGGGGAGCAGGGACTCCTCCAGCAGCAGAGGCAGGGGGGCTACCTCATTCCAATGCTTCGTTGCTGTTTGTGGCCAGCACTGAGCACCTGGGGGGACTAGACGCTGCTGCCACCGCAAGGACGGATTCCTCGAGCTGTTCGCCTTGGCACAAGGCTGTGGATGTCGGTACCAGCAGCGGGGGCTGTTCCAGGAGGGGGACGCGGAGCTGATCCCTGCCCTGAGGCTACTGCACTTGCCCACACAGGAGCAAAGTCAGCAGCACTTCCTTGCTTCTCCTGTGTGCTGGGGGTTGGTCAGAGCACTCAACACTTATTTTCTCCTTCTGAAGGTAGTTTTGTCCCCAGCCAAGGGAACAGGAAGGCTGGTGGGTTTCTTTTCCAAATTCCTTTCTTGTGGGGAACCTTCCCCCACCCCTGGCAGGAGCTCACCCTGACTGGTGAGAGGTCTGCTGGGCAGAGGGTGACACCCAGCCCCTCACAGCAGTGGTCCGGTGCCACCAGCTTTGGGCTTTGTGCATGGGGGGTTCTCTCCTCCTCCCTCTCCCACCCCCGAAGCCAGCCCTGCGAGGAGCCGGTGCCCTTGGCTGCTCCCCAGCTAATCCGTTTGTCAGATTACACTAGAAGCTGGAATTAATTTTTACGGTGGGGCTCTCGCTGCTTCCTCCGGCAGCAAGGTTTTTTTCTTGCGGGTAGAATATGGGTTCCCCCTTCTCTTTCCCTCCCTCTGTGTTGATGGGCTTTTTTTTTTTTTTTTCCTGGATGGAGAGGATGCTCCTTGCGATAGCCTCCTCAAAGCTTCTGATGCCCCAGCCCAGGATGTGGCTTGATAGTGTTGTGATTATTTTTTTAAAGGACCACACAAGAAGGTTTTGTCAACCAGGAAAAACACAGATGTTTCGGTATCAATAAAGAGTTCTTTGAAAGAGTTGGCTCCCATAGCAGAGCACAGGCAGGGGGCCAGGCACAGAGCAGCCCCTGAGTGCTCTTGTGCAGGAGCCCGGGGAGGGGATTTCTTCCCAGGTGCTCCCACCAGGCTGGGAGAGACCCTTTGTGAGCAGGTGGGAAATCTGCAGGGGACATGTCTGCCCACACCCCAAAAGTCCTGCCCAGGCAGTAAAGAGGACTTGTTGTGCTGTAGCTGCCTGAAATCTTTATTGAATAAAAGCTCTAGATACAGAGGAATTTCCCAGCCTGGGAGCTACTCCCAGCTTTCCAGCCCTGCCGAGCAGGGTATGTGCCAGAGGAGCCATGGGGCTGCTGCAGCAGACAGCCTCACAGCACCCAGCTGCCCCAGTGGTGAGCAGGCTGGAAGGAAGGCTGTTGTGCTGGCGAGAGGAGAGGTGAGGAGGTTCCTTTCTGCCTTCCTAAGGGCTGTTTCACAGGCTGGCTCAAGGGCTCATCCCCCAGGCCTGCACCAAGCCCTGCTTCCCCTGTGCTTGCACTGTTCCTTGTGCCCCTCAGAGGGACAAAACAGGCCTTTGCAGGCTGCCAGTATGCAGCCTGGCTCAGTAATTTTCTCTGTAAAATGACCCCCACCTCCTGCCAGGCTGAAGCTTTGCTGTCCCAGCCTGTGGGAAGGATTTGTGTGTGGCAATGAGTGCCCAGATCCACAGCTGTTGGACAGGGCTCACTGCACCAGTCCTGGAGACCACACAGGTCCCTGCATGGGTCTGTGCCATGGGGACAGATGTGCTGCTGTACCATTGCATCTGCCTTGGGTGCTGTCACCTTGCTTTGGCCCTCCTGAGGCTGAAGCCACAACCGTGCCCTGTGCTTTTACTGGCCAAGCTGCCTTTGTGGTAGGAGAGGCAGCGTGCTGCCCGCTGTAGCCTCTGGGGTGAGCAGGGACTCCCTGCCCTCCTCACCAGGAATGTGACAGCATCTGTCCTGCCTGCTCTGAAGCAGCCTTGGGTAGCAAGGGAAGGGAAAAGGAGCAGGAATCCTGAATGAACCCTCCAGTTCCTAGCACTGAGCACCAAGCTGTCATGGGGACCAGCAGCTTTACCTGTGCTGGGAAACATCCCTACCAAGGCAGGCAGGCATGAGGTGGGCAGCTCCTGCCCCATTGGTATCATGCACATTGTAGCTGCTCCCCGGGGACAAGACACTACGGACAATCCAGGACTAATGAGAGACAAGTAGGTAGAAACTGAGTTCTGAGAAGACCCTATGCAAGTGGGGGACCCCAGAGGGGGGCTGCGAGGGGGAGCCCTGGCCTCACTCACTCGCACAGAGGAAGTTCGAATCTGTGCTAGGCCATTAGTGCTGGCTCCGCTTGCGGTACAGGTAAGCATTGCTCACCTGGTTCATGATAACCAAGCTGGTGAGAAGGGGACACAGCATGGCAAGGTACCAGGAGACACTGGTCACTGAGGTGGTGAACCACAGAGAACACATGCCCAGCATCAGGCTGGCACAGCCCAGCAGGTAGCCTACCAGCCCTGAGGTTGCGTGGTACAGCTTGAGCTTAGCCAGCGTCCAGTTCTTCATCAGTTTGGGGTAGAGCAAAAGCACCCCCCCAGCACACTGCCCACTGGCATACAGCACGGTCAGCAGCCCCGTCAGGCCATGCCAGGTCACTAAGTGGGCCTTGCCGTTCAGGTGCTTGTTGTAGGCGATGATGCCCAGACCCAGGAGGGCGCAGAGGAGAGCGAGCAGCTGGAGGGCCCAGTGTACCCGCACTTTGACTTTGCGGGAGAAGGAGCGGAGCAGCGAGATCTCCGGGGAGAATATCAGCAGGGCTTCCGTCATCAGGAATGAGAACTGGGAGACAGAGGCAGGAGGATTGGCATCGGCTGCCCCCACCCCTCTGCCACGGCCGGGGGAAGAACCGGCAGCGGGTCTGTGTCCCCCGGGGCTCGGCGTCCCACCACCCACAGGCAGCTGAGAGGCTTGACCCTCTGTGCCAGCTGCCATCAGCCAGCAGGGCCCCTTTCTCTCGCCCAGCAAGGTGTCCGTGGCAGGAGGGCAGCACGGGGAGGTGGCCGGTAACCGGGGCGGTGGGGGTGGCGGCACTTACCGCGAGGGCCATGAGCAGCGGGTGCCAGGAGAAGAGGCCTGCAAGAGAAGGGCAGGCGCTGAGGTGAGCTGAGCTGAGGCCCGTCCCGTCCCGCCCCGCCCCGCCCCGGCACTCACTGGATCCGGGCCGCGCCAGCACGGCCACGGCGGTGGGGAAGCCCAGCGCCACGAGGTGGGCGGCGGCGCCGGCGGCGGCGCGCAGCGAGCGGTACAGCCGGGACTCGGTCTCGGCTGTCAGGGCCATGGCGGCCGAGGGGGGAGCCGCCACCGCCGCCGAGACGGGCGGGCCGGGGCGCGGCCCCCGATTGGGCCAGTCCGCGCTAGGGCCCGCCTTCTCCGCGCCATGCCGTTGCTGAATGGGTGGTCGCACTGTCGCTCAGGGTGAGAGCCCGCCTCTATCGGCGCGGCCATGTGACGTTCCGTCCTGCAGGATGGACGCTACGGTGGCCGGCAGGGGTCGGGGCGCATGCGTGGTGCCTGCCGCTCTATCGCCCCGCCGCTCTACCGCCCCGCTGCCGCCTCGGGTCCAGCCCGGCCTCTTCTTGGGCCGCCATGGGCGGCAGGATTGAGTGCGTCTTCTTCAGCGAATTCCACCCCACGCTGGGGCCCAAGATCACCTACCAGGTGCGGGCGCGCTGGGCCTGAGGGGCCGGGGCCCGCCGGCGTGGCTGCGGCTGCGGCCTGGTAGCGCCCTGAGGGGAGCAGGGAGGGGGCGGCGGGGCTGCCCCGGTGGGGGCCGGCCCCGTTGGGGGCACGGGGCTGGGGCGGGCTCAGCAGCCGGCTGAGGCTGGAGCGGAGCCTTCTGTGCCGCTGCAGGTCCCGGAGGATTTCATCTCTCGGGAGCTCTTTGACACCATCCAGGTGTATGTCATCACGAAGCCCGAGCTACAGAACAAACTGATCACCGTGTGAGTGTGGCCGGCCACCGGGCCCTTCCGGGGGGAGGGCATGTCACTGCCCAGTCCTGGCCTCGGCAAGGCTGTGCCAGCAGGAGACAGAAGCTGGGCGATGTGGCAGTGCTAGCTGTCAGCTCTGAGCCCACAGGGATGTCTGTCCCAGCACTCAGCAGGTCCATTCCTATGCCTGCAATTACCCGTGCATGGGGGATGGGTACCTGATTCTGGGGGTGGCTGGTGCTGCACATGCTTCTCCATCAGCCTCAAATCCAGGAAAGTCAAACAAGTCCCAAGAGCTGTGCCACTTTTGAAGGGAGGCAGTTTTCTTTTCTGATGGTTGACCCTATTTTCTTCCCTTCTTCAGACTGTATTTTGCACTCTGAGCATTTGGGGATTAGACAGAATTTTTCCTGTGAAGCAGAGAAGCCCCCACTTCCAGAGCTGACTGAACACTAGCCGTGTGTGGGGCTCAGGCCTCCCTGAGGGCGTAGGTGCAGTTATACTTGTCTTCTGACAGGACGGCCATGGAGAAGAAACTGATCGGTTGCCCCGTGTGTATCGAGCACAAGAAGTACAGCCGAAATGCTCTTCTCTTCAACCTGGGCTTCGTGTGCGATGCTAGAGCCAAGGCCTGTGCGCTGGAGCCCATAGTGAAGAAGCTGGCCGGCTACCTCACCACCCTTGAGGTGAGGCCCGAGCCAATATAAGCAGAGGCCAGCTGCCTCATGATCCACTCCACAGAGTCACTGGTGTCCTGGCACATATTGTGGATCACGGCATTACTGGGGTAGGGGCCAGGTATACAGCAAGGAGGGGATCGTGCTGGCTTTACCCACACGTCACTTGAAGTTTTAGGGAGGACAGGATCTGGGATGTATGGTTCCTATAGCCGGTAATCCTGTGGGGAGGACCTGGCTCGATTTTCTGCTCTGTTTAGCTGGAAAGTGGCTTTATCTCCAACGAGGAGAGTAAACAGAAGCTGGTTCCCATTATGACCATCCTTCTGGAGGAGCTGAACGCCAAAGGAAAGTGCACCCTGCCCATAGGTATGGCAACCACACCAGCCTGGTGGTGAGGGCAGGAGCAGGGCAGGGTGGTGCTGGGGGGCAGCTGGGGCATCCCCCGCACAGGTTGGCTCTGCCTATACTGCTTCTGGCAGCTCCCCCCCTGTCTGCGCTTGGAGCTGGGGGGATCTGAGCCAGCCTTGCCCTGGGTGGCTTGAAGGGCCGGGAGGTTATGGGGCTGCAGACACCTTCCTCTGTGCAGTATGGTGGTGTCCTGGGGCTGTTGTTCACAAACTCCCAAGGGAGCAAAGGTTTTTGTGGGGGCTGAGCACTTCCCTTTCCCTGGACAGATGAGTCGAACACCATCCACCTGAAGGTGATCGAGCAGCGCCCAGACCCCCCCATCGTGCAGGAGTACGATGTCCCTGTCTTTACCCAAGACAAGGATGACTTCTTCAACTCCCAGTGGGATCTCACCACGCAGCAGGTCCGTGTCCTTAACTGGGGGCAGCATACTTTGAATGGGATCTGTTTCCAGCCTACCTGGAGGCAGAGGAGAGTCAGGCTGTCCCAGAGATCACTGCACTAATGAGCACGGTTTGGTGCTGCCCTTGTCTTTGTGCTTGGGCCTGCAAGCAACCCATTCACCCAAGACAAGGATAAAATCTGCTGGGGATGAAACCTGCCTGTGCCAGTGTGCTCCCAGACACAGGGGAGTTTCTTAGGCTTAAGGGTGATGCCTTGGGCCTCTCTGCTGTCTGCCGTCAGCAATCACTTCCTCCCCTTCTAGATCCTGCCCTACATTGATGGTTTTCGGCACGTCCAGAAGATTTCTGCAGAAGCTGATGTGGAGCTGAACTTGGTGCGCATTGCTGTGCAAAACCTGCTGTGAGTGTGTGGAAGGAGGCCTGTTCAGCCGCAGGAGGTGGGGTGGTGGGTGCTGTCAGAGAGGGCGTCTCACGTTTCCCTGTCCATCTGCAGGTACTATGGGGTTGTCACACTCGTCTCCATACTCCAGGTGGGTCCAGCCATGGAGTGTGGGGCTGCAAGTGGGATTTGGGCAGTGGCTACACCATCAGAGTGGCCATGTAGGGGGGCAATGGGGTTCAGAGCAGGGCGGGTCTTTCCTGGAGCCGTGGCAGAGCAGAACTAGTTTTCCCTTGCCCTCCAGTACTCCAACGTCTACTGCACCACACCAAAGGTCCAGGACTTGGTGGATGACAAGTGTCTCCAGGAGGAGTGTCTGTCCCATGTCACCAAACAAGGTACGGTGACCCTGTGCTGGGCTGCTGGCAGAGGCGGGGGGAGAGAGAAGCTGACTGGTGACTTGTCCCTGCAGGGCACAAGCGAGCCAGCCTCAGAGACATCTTCCAGCTGTACTGTGGGCTGAGCCCTGGCACCACGGTGCGAGACCTCATCTCCCGCTACACCCTGCAGCTCCAGAGGGTGGATGAGAGGTCAGAGCCAGTACTCTCCTGCTCAGTCCCTGAAAGCAGCGGTGACACCAGGGGTGGCAGGGCGAGTGTGGGGTATTGAAGGGGGTGTACCCAACCCCTCTGTCTGTAGGTGGGAAAACATGAGGCAGTGAAATGGCATGGTGGAACCAGAAAGGAGTGAGGGAGCTGGGGTGTCTGACACCTCAGCATTGTGGTCCTGGTCTCTTCCCTCCTCATCCCCAGGAGGCTTATCCAGTTTGGTTTGATGAAGGGTCTTATCCGGCGGCTTCAGAAATACCCTGTCAAGGTCGCCCGGGATGAGCGGAGCCACCCAGCTCGGCTGTACACAGGCTGCCACAGCTATGATGAGATCTGCTGCAAGACTGGTAAGGGTCCAGGCTCCTCTGCGTGATGCTTGGGGCCAACGGGAGGCAGAGAGGGCTGCCTGCGTGCCCAGGGCAGTGCACTGGTTTTGGGGTCTCCCTTGCCCCTTTTGGAGCCTTCAGACTGCAGGGAGATGGGACTCGGAGCTAGGTTCTGTGCTGAGCTGGGCTGCCAAGCCCATGCTGCTAGGGGGAGGAGTGGGGGAGCCCAGCCAGCCCCCCAACACTGCTTCTGGGCACCCCCCTAACAACCCGCTGCCTTGCCCACCCCAGGCATGAGTTACAAGGAACTGGATGAGCGCCTGGAGAACGACCCCAACATCATCGTGTGCTGGAAGTGACGGCAGGGATGGCAGCCGGGGCCCGCCCCGGGGCTCAGGTGTCCCCTGCGCGTCCGCCGTGCGTGTCCCTGGAGCCCACTGCGCCCCGCTGGCCGCGGTCGCTCCCCCGCGCCGCCAGGGGGCGGTGGAGTCGCCGCCAGGGGTCCCCGTTGCTATAGGGACGTCGCCGCCATGGCCGCCGTCGGGCCGGCGCCGCTGCTGCCCGCCGAGGCCGAGGCGCTGGTGCGGGCGCTGCGGGGCACCGAGCTGCGGGACATCGGCGGGCAGGGGTGCGGAGACGGGGTCTGGAGCGAGGGGGCCTGGTCTGGGAGGGGTGAAGGCGAAGAAGGGGTTCTGCATTTGGAGTGTTCCCACAGGGGCTGTGGGGGGAGAGGGGAGGCCCCGGTTCTGGGGCCTCCCCAGAGGGTCGGCTGTGGAGTAGGAGGGCTTCCCGGGAGGTCTAGGGTGGAGAGGAGTGGCCCAGTTTTGAGGTGACTCCAGAAAGTCAAGGTGGGGTGGGGGTAGAGGAGAGGCCCCCATTCTGGAGCCTTCCTGCAAGGACCGGGGGAGAGAGTGGGATCCCAGGCCTAGGGTGTCCCCAGGGCATCAGTGCGGGTAGAGGTGGTGGAAGGGAGGACGTCCAGTTTTGGGGTGTCACAGTGTAGGTGTTGGGGTCAAATGGGACAGCAGTGGGTTTGGGGCTGCCCCAGGGAGCGCAGGCTTAGGGGACACTGTGAGGTTTGGGGGTGTCTGGCAGGCTTGGGGCATTTCCTAGGGATGAGGGTGCCAGCAGCAGGTTCCCCTGTATGGGGATCCCTCTCCAGGAGTGCAGTGGAACCCCAGGGCTGGTGGCCAGAGGTCTCTGGCACTGATGTCCTTGCTGGCTGCCCTGCAGATGGCTTTCGCAGCACGAGTGTGTGGAGAAGCTCAACATGCACGCCATCCTGAGTGCCTCCATGGGTCAGGAGCAGCTCCTCACTGAGCTGCTGGTCACCTACGCCAAGGTGAGCCTCCTTGGGTGCAGTAGTGATGCCCATGCCAGGCCTTCAGCCTCGAGCTAGGGTTGTCTAATGGACAGTGTGTAATTTTTGGAATAAAACAGTGAAGAGTCTGTTTCCGGGAAAGACTTTTGACTGCTGGTTTGCCAGTTTTGCTTTTTGAAAATATTAAAGGTCAAGCTGTGGTATTTCTACTTGCTGGTCTCCGGTTCCTCTCTTGGAGTTTTGTTTTGATCTCATGCATAGGCCCCTCTGACTACAGATCTCTGCCTTATACCTGAGGTGTCCCAGCCCCAGAATGTGCTGGACTGCACCAGGATGTGTGGTGCTCAGGACCTGCCCAGCTCCTCAGGGTCATCTTTCCCCTTTGCAACCACAGGAGCTCTTTCTGCCCGTTGGTCTGTGGATGAAAAGCTATCAATTTGTGAGCTGGGTGAATACACACACAGTGTGTCCCAAGGCTGCCCCTCTTTGGGGGCTAACTCCAAAATCTGTGTGGCTGAGCATTACCAATAAAACTAGTTGCCTCTGCAGCACTGGTCTGAAGGGCTTGATTCCCCCATCCGTTCCCTGTCTAGATTCCTGTTCTCATTGGGGAGCTGATTTCTGTGGAGATCTGGAAACACAAGATCTTTCCTGTGCTGTGCCAGCTGGAGGACTTCAAGCCAAGAAATTCCTTCCCCATCTATGTGGTGGTGAGTAGAGGGGGCAGTGGGAGCAAGCCTGGAAATTGGGCAGGTACCACTATGCTTAAAAATCTGGAGATCTCAGAGCTAGGGTTTTATATCTCACCAGACTAAGAAGCTGCAGTGGACAGTGTGACACAGTGGGAAGCACGTGGTTTCCCAAAGCTGTGGCAACAAGGCCATATGCTTGCCCCCAGGAGGGACAGGGACCCACTCCCAGGGAAACTCAGCTCTGTGGAGGGCTGTGCCCCTGCCTAATCCCGCACAAGGGCTTGCGAGAGCTGCTGGATGTAACAAAAGCTGCTCCCTGAGGCAGCTGTGCTCGTGGCTTGCAGCTCCCAGTGACTCAGTGCTACCTGCACTCCCCGGCAACAATGCCGCTGAGGTTTTTGGCCCACTCTGAACACTGTTTTTCTCTGGCACCTCTAACCAGAGGGCTCTCCGAGGTTATCTGCCTCTGGAGAAAGTGTAAGAAAAATGTAGCTTTTTTTCTTACTGAGCTCCTGGGTGCAACAGTCCCTTGGGCCATTCTTAGCAAGGGAGCGATTTCGGGGTGCTGGACTTCCCTGTGGAAGGATGCAGCCCTTGACCTAAGAGACATCTGCCCAAGGCTTGGAAGTTTTAGCCCATTTTCAGTCCAGGGCAACATCTTGCTGGGGCAAAGTGGTTGCTTCCCTGGGCAGCTGTTTGCCTGCAGCATTGCCTCAAGGCAGTTACCTCCTGGTTCCCAGTCAGAACAAGGCTGTCTGCTCTGGTCCCAGGGGGCTAAGAGCAGCACAGCCATATGGAGCACTGTCCAATCTCAGGCAGTGGCTCTGTGCCGGTGACAGGGGCTGCAGCTTGCCCAAGGGCTATGGTTGTATTGCCACTGTAGTGCAGAGGCAGAGCCCTGAAAAGCCCTGCCTGCTGGGAAGCATGGTTCTCTGTCAGCATGTTGTAGTGTCATAGGCATGTTAACATAAATATTAATATGAACTGCATGAGCTGGAGTTGTTCTAAAGATTACATCACTTGTATTTGGCTCTTGGACTTGTGTTTGGCCACAACTACATAAGCAGCTTCTTAGAAGAGCACTTTTCCCAGTCCCATTGCCTGTGGCCTCAGTACTGGTGGCTGCTCTGCTGTTGCCTCACTTTTGCCATTTTCCTCCCACAGCTGCATCATGAAGCCTCCATCATTAACCTCTTGGAGACAGTGTTTTTTTACAAGGTAAGAGGCAGGTTCAGCTTTCTTCAGTGTAACGCCCCTGGGGGTGGAAAGCCACAGCAGTGGGGCCTGGCCCTCTGTGAAACTCTTGTCATTGTGAAGGAGATCTGTGAGTCAGCAGAGGACAGCATTCTGGATTTAATTGATTATTGCCACCGAAAACTGACCCTGCTCGCAGCTCAGAGCACCAATGGACAGACAGCAACCCCGGTGGAGCTGCATCCTGAGGATCTGGCCAGCCCCTCATCTATGAAGGTGAGGAGAAAGTCCTGTAGCTCATTGGGATCACATATGATGGAGGATATGGGCAGCCTGAAGAGGCACAGGGGGGCCTTCCCATGGAGACCACCTTGGCTGCAGCTGTGGCACCTCCCAGCCATCTCAGAGAGTGTCTGGTGCTGATGCTTGTCTGCTGGGCCAGCAGCTGCACCAATCTTCCTCCACCTTGCAGCCACTCTTCCACCCTCCCTTGTGACAGTGCCAGCTTGAAGCCTCCTGCAGGACACAGTCTGAGCTCTGAGGGGTGGGGGATGCTGGAGAGTTGACAGTTAGGCAAAATATGCAGTACAGGGGTTTTGGCCATTTGCTGTTGCTCTTGAAAGCTGTGTGGGAGCCTGTGAAACCCCCTTAGCTCAGGCTGCTGCTGGAGCCAGCCAGGGTTAACCATGAGATGGATCCTTCCCTAAATCAATGTGCAATATGACTAGGAATTATCCTAATCTGTTTCCCCCCAGCTTCCTCAGCTGTTTGAGAAATACCTCCTCTCTGTGCTGGTCTGAGCCAACAGCGAGCGTGGAGTTGTTCCTAGTCAGGTGCCCCTGGGCTGCCATGCCCACCTTTCTGGTGTGGGATGTCTCTTCTTCTGGTACTTCTCAGCACCTGGAGCGTTCAAACTGTGCACACCACAAGGAGCATCTGGAGAAGCAGAGTTAAAGTGATAGCCTGCAGGCTTGGCTATACCTCCCTGTGTTGCCTCCATCCTTTGGCTTGTTGCCCAAGCACATGCTCCTCTTCCAGAAAAGGGAAGGAAGTGGAGGGCTCTGGAGCACAATAGGGATGTTTTCCAGGAAATGTTTTCCCAGCTGGGGAGGGGAAGGGGGTGTCTCTGTCAGTGCTTTGACATGGCTCAGGTTAAAAAAATGTCCTTTTCTAGCCAATAGGGTTCTAAAAAGGGCTTCTCTTGCAAGGACCCTGGTTTCCTCTGATTCATTCCAGGCCCTCCTGACTCTGCATACAATAACCCCTTATGAAAAACCTGTTCCTGCCCTCTCCTGTGTTGTGGAGCCTGTTGCCCTTTGTGACTGTGCATGGTGGTAACCCCTGGAGCAGGACCTGTTCTGCTGCCCCCCAGAAGCACAGGCAAAAGATAGTCCCTGCCCAAAGGTAGCAGCGATGAGGTCTGGATATCAGGAGGAGCTGTAGGAAACAGCCTCACCAGGGGAGTTTGGAGAGGGAGGTCAGGGGGAAGAGACTGTAAGGCTTTCTTAGTAGCATGTGGGGCACTGGTATGGGGAGCACAGGCCTTCTTACTGCAGGAATTTGGAAGAAAACTGTTGCAGTGGCACTTCAGAGAAGTAAGAGTTGCTGAGGTCAGTGCTCTGCACACGAAAAATGTGAGGTGCTGAGCATCTGGGACTTAAGAGGAGAAGTTCGGTCTGGGCCAGGGAGAAGGACTTGACACCTCTCAGCCTAGCATCCAGATGGTCTCAAAAGAGGCTGGGTCAGAGGATGGTCAGGCTGTTAGCTTGAGCATGTGGGGGGATAAATGGGGCTCCACACCACCTGCGAAGGGAAGGAGGCTGGGTGGCTGGTGAGCATGGCATAGCTGCGGGCTGGGATAACCACAGGCTGATATTTAGCTGGAGGGGAGAGGCAGATCCAGGAAGGGTGGATGTAGGACTGCAGCTGTGCCAGGGCCGAGTTTCTTCCTCCTCTGCTGATCGTGCAGCTTCCCCCTTCCTAGCCTCACAGGTCTCTGCAGGCCCATGGGCCACAAGATGATCCCAGAAGGGGAGAGAAGAGTGGTCTGGTACTGGCCTCTTTCAGGGGGTGTCCCTGTGCCAGGGCACTGCTGCCAGTAGCCACCCGTGACCTGTTAGGGGGAGAGAGATGAGGGACAAGCAACAATGGGCTGCAACCACTTCTGCATTTGCCCTTGCAAATGGGCAACACTGGCACAGTTGAGATGAGAAGCAGTTTGATTTGCAGGGTTCTGGTTTCCTCCCCAGTCTGTGGTTACTGATGCATCACCAACAGCCTGCCTCCCTGTAGCTCCTGGGAAATGGGGCCTGAAATTCTGAGGCTATGTTTGTCCCTCCACAGGAGCTGCAGAAGCAGGCAGAGATGATGGAGTTTGAGATTTCCCTGAAAGCCCTGTCTGTGCTGCGATTCATCACCGATCAGGTAGAGAGGTAGGTGCCCAGGAGCAGCAGAGGTGCCAGGCTCTCCAGTTGAGATTCCTGTGGGGTCACAGCGGGTGCCTGGACCCCTTTCAGCAGCTGGCTGTATCCATGGTGGCAGTGGCACTGTGGCCCAGGAGGCAAATGAAGCAGTGCTCCACCCTGCTCCATGGCACTCCTGGGAACCCAGCTTATTGGATTTTTTCCTGCCTTGCTCAGTTGCCTCAGGGAGCTTTTGTATCTGTTTTGGCACTTGTCTTCAAGCACCATTTCACCCTTTCTGTCCCATCTCCAGTCTGCCCCTGAGTGCACTGGCACGAATGCTGAACACCCACAACCTGCCCTGCCTCCTTGTCGAGCTGGTGGAGCATTGCCCCTGGAGCTGCCAGGAAGCAGGTATGGATTGTGCCCTGTGGTACCTGGGGCACTGTGGTGGTATGCTGGCACATCCAGCCTCTGATGGCTCTGCTGTAGGAGGCCTTGCAGAAAGCTATTCCCCCTCTAGTGTCCCCTCCCCTTGCTCCTCACTAGTGCCTGAAGTTGTTCAGCCTGAAAGCAGCTGCAGCACAGCTGAGCTGGGAGCCCAGCAGTGCTCCCTAAAGCCAGTCCTCACACAGGGCAGTGTCTTCTGAGCTGATCGTGGGCAGACCGGGAGCGTAGCGTGTCTGACAGCCCCACCTGCTGCTCTGAGGAGTCTTGTCTCAGACACAGAAAGGCCAGAGTGTCAGTCCCAGCCTGTCTGCACCTTTCTGGGACAACACTAAGAATTAGAGCCAGACATGGGCTCTCCCAGGGAGCAAACTGATTGCCCTGAAGCTGCTGGTTATTGAGCTTTGCTCTTGCCAAAGGCCTTCCTGATCAGGTTGTGCCCATCAGCCATCACCTGCGCCATCAGCCCTGCCTCCCACACCTCTGCAGCCAGGTGTGCCCCCCTGCAGCCCCCCAGCTTCCCCACTGCCTGCCTCTGAGCAGTGGTGGGGCACAGCCTGGGGTGTGGGAACCCACGTGCCTCTCCCCAGCCCTGCACCAAGGGGGGTCATGGTGCGTGCAGGGGCGGAAGAGATGCTGGGAAGCACATGGCTCTGTGCCTGCCGAGAAGAGCCCAGCTGGATGTGGGAGCTTTCCTCCTTCCTCCAGCCAGGAAATGCATTGCTTCTCTCTGCCTGTGTGCTGGGGGTGTCAGAGGGAGCTTTGATCCAGGGCCCCAAGGGAGGGATAGGAAAGGAACAAGAGTGCAAAGATATTTCCAGGCTGTGCAGATGCAGAGTTACATCCTCCTCCATCCCCCAGAGCAGCACAGCAGCTCCTGGAGCTTGTTTTATCACTTCTGTTATATTCATACTACTTCCGGCTTCCACCAGCAGAAGTAACTCCAGAAGACTGGGTATTGGCCACGCTGGTACCCCAAAACATGCCTCTCCAGCCACTCTGTTGTTGCAACATGGGCTCCCCCACCACCTACCGGTGCTCTACACTCCTGACCAAGTACGGAGGAAGCTATCTCAGGGATTTTTCCATTCCTGCCATAGTCCTATTGTTTTAAAACATGTTCTTTATGCTTTTCATGCTCCGTAGTAGCATGTCTCAGTACCAAGTAGGCTGCTTTGCTGAGCAAAGGGGTGGGGAAACAGAAGCAGGCAGAAGCAGAGGGGCTTGCTTGTGGTGAAGTGAGGCAGTGAGCATAGGCCAGCGTCCCCACCTCTCAGCTGTCTTCCCTCAGGCAGCACTGACTCTTCCTGGAATTGTGTGTTCTGTCCCTCAGGCAAGCTCAAGAAGTTTGAGAATGGTGCATGGCACGTGATGCCCCCTGAAGACCAGGTGAAGATGACAAAACTCGATGGGCAGGTGTGGCTTGCCCTGCTCAACCTTCTGCTGAGCCCCGAATGCCAGCGCAAATACCACTTTGATGGTTTCAACAAGAGCCAGGTCCTCAAGGTAAGACCCTACACCACGAAGGCCACAGGCCCTGCAGCACAGAGTAGGACCTTGCCTGCACTGGGCACCTCTGGCATCTCTCCCCATCCCCACTATGGGCTCCTAGGAGCCAGTGGTGGGAGAACAGCAGGGTCTGTCACCATGCCAGCAGCAGCAAAGCTTGTGTTTGCACCTTGTGGGACCCCCATGGGTCACTCTGCCAGTGCCCCACAGATCCCTGCTCTTGCCACGCTGCTTCACCAGCTCTGGCTCCCTTGTCTTGACCCCTCTCCATTCACTCCCTTCTCCGTGACCACAGCTCCGTGCATTCCTGACGGACATCCTCATTGACCAGCTGCCCAGCCTGGTGGAGATGCAGAGATTTCTGAGCCACCTTGCAATGACAGAGCCAGCTCCCCCCAAAAAGGACCTCATCCTGGAGCAGGTATCCTGTGGCTCTGCCTCCACCTCTCTAGCTGCTCTGCTTTAAGCCTGATAGCTCCCCTGACCCCTTTTCCTCCCACCAAGCTCAGCTCTGGAGAGGTGGTGCCCTGGTAAAGCCGCTGAGCACCCATTTCACAGTTACACCTTTATTGCCAGCAAAGTTGCCTGTGTGTGACATGGGAGCCTTGTCCTGCTGCCACAGTGGCCAAGCAGTCACATCTAAAGGCATAAATGCTGGGTTATAAACAGCTCTCTAGACTGCATCGAGTTCCTGGGGTGGTGACGGCATGGGACAGAGATAACCCCTGGCTTGTTTTGACAGTCAACAGCTTGGGAGTTGGGCCCTGAGGGTCTTCAAACAGTGTGAGGTTCTTGGGGTGTTTAATCCATGCAGTGGTAACCTCTTGAGCAAAGTGTTTCTGCTTCTCCTGAGCTGAGAGGAGAAACTGGGGGCGGGGGGAATATCTGCAAAGAGGCAGCTGGGAGAGCAGAGGCTCTACCCTGCTGCTGGAGGCTCCCACACCACTTTCCGGAGTGGATGGGTCGGTCGGGCAGCGATCCCTGGGGCTGTGCAGAGAGGGAACACGCTGCCCCCAGTACGGCTGGCCGCATGGCCCTGGTGGAGGGTGATGTGCCCCAGCCGGAGCTGGCTGTGGGTGGCTGGAGGCAGCGAAAGGCTGCAGATCAGCAAGCCGAGTGGCTGGGGCTGAGGATGGCAGCAGGGTGGAGGTGGTTATGGATTCGCTCCACATGCCTCAACTGCCAGTGTGTCAGTGGGGCAGGGACAGGCAGCTGCCGCACTGGGGACCTCATCCAGCCCCTGTCCAGGCTGCTGCCCTTCTCTGTAGCTCTGCTTTTGTGCTGGGGCTGCTTCTGCCTCTGCCAAGGGCTGGGGCTGAACCCCAGGAGTAGGCAGGGGGAGCCAGCTGGAAGCAAACACATGGGCTCCCTGCTCTGCCCAGAAAGAGGTGAACTCACTCCTTGTCTCCCAGCCAAGCTGAGGAAAGGCCTTTTTCCATTTGGCTGCTCCTGGAGCAGCCTCCTCCCCTTTCCAGGCCTGGCTATTTTTACTCTGCTGGAGAAGGCAGTGCTGTTTGAAGTAGCATCATCCACTCCAGAGTCTGAAATCCCCACGCTGCTCTTGGCTGGTGCTTTCCTTTCCGTGCTGGCCAGCCCTTCCCTGGGTGTTCATCTTCAGGGAAATGACGAGTGGAAAAATCTGCTCAGGCAAATGGCTCCAGAGCATGGGGTTCACACTGCTGCCGGCACATGGGGCGCTGAGATCCCAGGGTTTTCTGCTCAGGAGCCTTGGGGCTGAACTCTCACTCGCAACCGGGCCCTGAAGGTTTTGCCTTGTTTCACCTAACGCTCGCTGGCAAATGGATCCATCCCCTCTGTGTACCCAAAAGCACACCCTGGCTCTCTGCACCTTTGCCTTTTCCCGTGCTGCCTCCACTCACACTCCTGGAGGGGCACGCTCCTCATACCTGGGGCTGGCTGCCCCCCAGACACCCCATACTGCGGTGCTTTTGACTGGGCTGTGAGCACCCTTTTCCTCCCCTTCTGCCTTTCCCACCAGGTTCCCATCATCTGGGACTATATCCTCAAGAAAAACACTGGGAAGTGGGAGGCCATTGCCAAGCACCAGGTGAAGCATGTCTTCAGTCCCACTGAGGAGGAGCTGAAGCTTCAGGCACGCAGGTAAGGCCCTGGCACATGCATACAGGGTGCCCAGTGGAGCCAGTATCCCCATTAGCAGGGGCTGAAACTCAGCACTGAGAGGATGGAGTGGTCTGTGGTACTGGCTGGGGATGTTACCACCTCAGTAGTGGGGTGCAGTGGGGACAGCTTGCTGCTTGTTGGCAGTTCCCTGGGAGCAGCCTCACCCCCTTTTCTGCCTGCTGCAGGTGGGCACAGACCTACAGCTTGGACATGATGGAAGCTCTAGCCCCTGACAAACCCCGCTGTAGGGTGTGTGGTGCAGAGGCAGCCAAACGGTGCTCTCGCTGCCGGAACGAGTGGTACTGCACACGGTAAGGGAGCCCTGCCACCCCCCTATGTCCCCTGCAGCCCCCCCAGTGCACCTGCTCCCCAGAGCACCCCAGACCTCATCAGAGGATGCTGTGAAAGGGCCAAGGGAAGCCAGGGGTCCCACTGCTGCTCAGCACTGGTGGCTCTCCACTTGCCACATACCTGTCCCAATCTTCTGGTGAGGCTGATGTGCCGGGACACTGGTGGAGGAGATACTGGTGGAGGAGATGCTGGTGAGTGTTGTTTTGCTGCTGCGAGGTGCTGAGCTGCCAGTGCCCACACCAACAGCAGCAACAGGCTGGGTGTTCCATGGTGACTGTCTCCCTCCCCTGCACCTTGGTGGGGCAGGTGGAGAGGAAAGCACCTATAGCTCTGTGGGTGCAGGCAACAAGCTGGGATGTGGCAGCTGGGGTGGTAGCAGTAAATTAAATCTTCTCTGGTCCTGAATCGTCTGGCAAGGTCTGGTGTTAAACCATCTTAGCCCCCAGAACTGGGGGCCACATCCACCTCCCTGTTGGGCTAATGCTTGGCTGTGCCAGCTCCCCTCCAGTGCCCAGAGGAGTGCAGTGCTGGGGTTTGTCCTTGTCACTGCTTTGCTCCTGGGGATGGATGTGGCACCACTATATCCCTGCTCAAGCTGCGAGCAGCCCACTTCACAGCAGGGCCCCTGAGCAGCAGCCTTCCCCTGCGCAGGGCGTGCCAGGTCCAGCACTGGCAGAAGCACAAGGTTGCCTGCAACCTGATGGCCGGGGTGCTGAGGAGTGTGGATGACCTGTAAGAGGAGCAGTGATTGGCACGTGGCCCGTGGCTTGGCAAGGCGCCCCGCTGCATACAGCCCAGTGACCGGAGGGGAGAAGTCAGCAAAGGCCCCCTCTGCCTGCTCCCAGCCCTGGGCAGCACTGGCTGAGCTTGGTCTTTCCTCTACTGCCACCCCATTGTGCAGCTTTCATCAATAAACCTCCTTCTGCACCCTGCTGCTGCTTGGCTCCTGCGTTTTTTTCTCCTAGCGGAAGATGTGCAATAGCTTCTTCCCCTCCCTTGTACCTTGGGAGAGGGGGAGGTTTTCATTACTCCTCTCTGCAACGACCAGAGAACCTGAAAAAAGAGCCAATAAGGCTGTGGTTACCAGAAGGACCAAGCCCTCGGTGGTCAAGGCCCGTGAGCTGGGGCGGGAAAAGGGGCAAAAAGGCCTCCTTGCCACCTCTCCTTACCTTTTGGCTGTTACATTAGAGCAGCAGGGGCAGGCAGAGGATGTGGTTAGCCCAAGCACCTCGCTGTGAGAAAGCAATGAGTTTCTCGGGTGTTTGTTACCTGCCATCTCATAGGGATGGTTTCCCCCCTCCCCTCCCAGGTGATGTGATATTAGCACCAAGGGCTTGGCCCCCTGCCCACCAGCATCTCTCTGCAGGGTGTGGGGGTGGTCTGCTGGGCCTTGGGGTGCCTTCCACCTTTCCCAGCCAGCAGCCGCTGCCAGAGGGCTGGGGCCTTGTGCTGAGCGTGGCTGGGAAAGGTTGGCAGTGCTGTGCCCCTTTTCTGATGGGGTGTCTGAGACACACCCCCCACGCCCCAAAAGCAGGCGCCCCAAAGCACGCCCCAGTGCTGTTGCTGTAGGACCCACAGGCAGGAAACCATCTTGGGTCCAGCTGCAGCCACAGCGAGCAGCCCACGCTGGGGGTGAGGAGTTTACTCCAAGCGCGGAGGCTCCCCGGGGGAGCTTCGGCTGCTGCTCACCCGCTGCCAGAGCTTCCCCCGGGCCCCTTCGCCGCTGGGAAACTGAGGCACGGAGTGAGGCTTGCCCCGGCCCTGGGAGGGAGCGGGGCTGCCCGAGTGGGGCCCCCATTACCCGGCGGCGGCTCCGGGAGCATCTTCCCCGCCTCCAGCCCGCCCCGCCGGGCTTGCCGGGACCGGGGGTGACGGTCGGGACCCCAGGGCGCCTGCGCGGCTGTCCCCCCTCTACACCCCGCTCCTGCCTCAGTTTCCCCTGCGGTGGCCGGACGGGGCGGCCCCTCCCGGTCCCCGCCCCAGCCCCGCTGCCGGCCCCCGCGTCGGCGCCGCGCAGCGCCCGCGACCGCCGGGCCATGGAGCTCATCGAGCTGCGAGAGCTGCAGCCGGATCCGCGGCCGGCCCGGGGCCGCCTGGAACGGACCAACGCGTTGCGCATCAGCCCGGCCCGACGGCCCGGCCCCGGCACGCACCCCGACCCGCGGCTGACGGCGGCACCGGGCGCCGGGCACCGCTTCGAGCCCCGGCGCCGCGGGCTCCACACCTGGTGCGACCTCTGCGGGGACTTCGTCTGGGGCGGCGGCAGGAAGAGCCTCCAGTGCCGCCGTGAGTACCGCGCCGCGCCCCGGGCCTCCCGGCACCCCCACGGGGCATCCCGCCAGCGGGCACCCCAACCACCGGGCACCCCGACAGGGCACTGGCCATCCCGCCACCGGGCACCCCCACCACCGGGCACCCCAACAGGGCACCGGCCATCCTGTCAGCGGGCACCACCACCACCAAGCATCCCAGCACCGGGCACCCTGCCCCTGGGCACCCCGATGGCACAACGGGCATCCCTCCAGAAAGCACCCCTGACAGGGCACGGGGCATCCTGCCATCGGGCACCCTGACGGGGTGCCAGGCTCCCCACCACCACACACTCCCAGCGGGCACTGGGCATCCTGGTAGTGAGCACCCTGACTGCGCAGCAAGTCTCCCACCACTGGGCAGAAGTATCCTGGCACCGGCCACCCACACCAGGCACTGAGCATCGTGTTACTAGGCACCCCCACCAGGTACCATGCATCCCAGTACCAGGCACCTGCACTGGGCGCAGGCATCCCAGCACTGAGCATCCCCACTGGGCACGGGCAGCTCAGTACTGATGACTCACACTGGGCATCCTGGTACCAGACAAGGCCACTGAGAGCTGGGCATCCCTGTACTGGGCACACACACTGAGCATTGGGCCTCTGGGCACCAGGCACCACTATCGGGCACCAGACACCTCCATACTGGGCACATACACTGGGAACTGGGCAGTCCCCTGCTGAATACCCCTTCAGGCACTGCACATCCTGGTACTGGGCACCCACACTGGGCAGCCTGGCACCATGTACCCCACCAGGTAGTGGGCATCCCAGTACCGGGCACTGAGCATCCCAGCCATCAGGTGCCCACACTGGCCAGTCCAGGGAGCACGGGCACTGCGGTGCTGGCCAGCAGCATGGCACAGCAGTGTCCCATGTGGGTGCTGCCCCCTGAGCCCGCAGCACTGGCACAGCATGGGCAGGCAGCTGGACATACTGGCACTATGCACCAGCCCTTGGCCCACCAGGCACCAGTACCCCCCCTGGTGCAGCCACGGACCCTGATACCCAGCGCCGTGGTGGTGACACTGTTCCTGTCCCCGTCCCCAGACTGCAGCTTCATCTGCCACTACCGGTGCCGGGCCTTGGTGCGGCTGGACTGCAGCGGCCCCCCGAGCACCAGCGATGAGGACGATGGCAACGAGCAGGCACTGGAGGACACCAACGTGGTAGGGCCTGGCCCATGTCTGCGAGGGAGGGCGTGGGCAGGGGTTGGCTGTGCCATGCTGTGCCATGTGAGGCCACGCCATGTCAGGGCAGGCTGTGCCGTGCCAAGCTGTGCTATACCAGCTTGTGTCGAGCCACACTGGGCTTTGATGTGCTGCTGGGCTGGCCTGTGCTGTGCCATGCCAGGCTGCACCATGCCAGGTTGTGCCAAGCCTTGCTGTGTTGGTGCTGTGCTGCACCAAGCCAAACGATGCTGTGCTGTGCTGTGCCAGGCAGTGTCGAGCCACGCTGCGCTGTACTGCGCGTGCCATGCCGGGCTATGCCACACTGGGCTGTGCCAAGCCATGCTGGCCTTCACTGTGCTTTGCCATGCCGGGCTGTGCCGAACCGTGCTGTGCTGTGCCAGGCTAAGCTGTGCCCAGCTGAGCTACGCTGGCCTGGGCTGTGCCCGGACAGTCCGTGCTCGCCGGGCCGAGGCACGGGCGGGTCCGGGCGCGGGTGAAATCACCGCCGGAAGCGGGACCGCGCCGCGCCGCCCCCTCCCACGTCACCCCCCCAGCCGGGGCGGGGCCGACAGCAGGAGCTGGGCACGGACGGGGACCGCGCCGAGCCGGGACAGCACCGCGACAGGGACCGGGCGGAGCCGAGCCGGGACAAGGAGTGAGCCGGGCCGAGCCGAGCCGGGACAGGCACCGGGCCGAGCCGAGCCGAGCCGGGACAGGCACTGGGCCGAGCCGAGCCGGGGGCGCGCGCCGAGCCGGGCCGGGCCAAGGACCGGGCTGAGCCGAGCCGGGAGCGGACCGAGCCGGGCCGCAGCCCGGGGACCGGCCGGGCTGGCGCGTGGCCGGGTGTGCCCGTGTGCCCGCGGGCTCAGCGGGGCCGCGGGGCGGGCGGAGCGGGCTGCGGCCGCCGCCGTGGCCGTGCCTGTGGCCGGGGGCTGCGGGGCGGCGGCGGCGCTGGCGCTGCGGCGGGACGGCACGGGGGGCAGCACGGCGAGCAGCGGCTACTGCAGCCAGGAGGACTCCGACTCCGAGCCCGAGCTCTTCTACACAGCCCGCACCTCCCTCGGTCGCCGCCCGCGCCGCCGCCAGGTCGGTCCCGGGCCACCGGCCGTGACGTCACGGGGGATGACGTCAGCCGGGGGGGAGCGCGCACACGGCCCCCGGGCTGGGTGCTGGGGGACAGGCGAGGGTGAGCTTGGTGTGGGGCCGGTTGTCGCCCCGTCGTGAGGAGAACGTGGGGGGCAGGCGGTCTTGTCTTGGAGCTTAGCATGGCTCTGCCGTGGGGCTAAGCATGGTCTTGCTATGGGGCAAGTGTGGGAGCAAATGTGGCCATGCCGTGGGGCAGGGTGGCTCTGTCCAGTTGGATGGATGCAAGTGTGGTGGAGCAAGCAAGGCACTGTGGGCTGAGCAGGGCTCTGCTGCCTGGCTTGGCCATCCCATGGCCCCCCAGGCTGGAGCTGCCCCCAGAGGGGGCAAGGGACACTGCTTGGGAGTGCCAGGGTGAGCCCCCTGGGGCAGTCTCACAGCTGTCCCCACCCCGTGGGGACCCCTGCAGGGTCGGGCAGTGCCTGCATGCCGCGGGATGGCCGGTAGGGCTGGGAGCCCCGGGTGCTCCCCAGCCCCCCAGCGCTGTAGGGACATGTGCAACTCCATACGGTGGCCCCGCAGCCCTACATAAATACTCATTAGTGGGTGCCGGCGGCGGGGATGCTGAGCCAGGATGCCTGTGTGTCCCCGGTGTGGGGCCAGTACTTGGAAGCAGGTGCTGGCGGCATGGATGGGCTGCACCCCTAGCCCAGCCCAGCCCTGCTGCCTGGGATCCTGGGGCATCCCCCTGGCAGTTGCCCTGGTGCTGGGCTGCCGGCACCCTGACTTGGGGATGCTTGTCTGATCTGGGGTTCTGGAAGAAGATGCCCAGCCCTGGAGTGTCCTCGCAGCAGGTTCACCCATCCCTGCAGCCCCAGGGCTGAGGGCTGGGGGCAGGGGGTGTCTGGTGCCAGTACCCCTGGAGCAGGGCTGGGGCTGTGCTGAGCTCAGCCATGCTTCTCCGGCACAGCTCAGCTCCACGCCAGCTGGGCTGATGCAGCCCTGCACAACTACCAGCATGTGTGTCAGCTGGCGTTCCAGGGTGGGCTGGGGGGCCAGCAGCATGCCAGGGCAGGCACAGGGGGGTCCTCCTGGCCACAGTGCTGCTCAGTCCAGCTTCTGTTGTGCAGGATGAGCCTAGTGAGTGGGAGAAGGCAGAGCTGGACCAGGCACAGGTGGAGCAGCGGATCAAGGAGTACAACAGCCAAATCAACAGCAACCTCTTCATGAGCCTGGTATGGAGTCAGTATCGGGTCAGTGTGGGGCCAGGGGGTCAGCGGTGCCCTGCCCTGGCCCCACTCACCCCCGCCACCGGTGTCTCCCAGAACAAGGATGGCTCCTACACTGGCTTTATCAAGGTGCAGCTGAAGCTGGTGCGCCCTGTCTCGGTGCCGGCCACCAAGCGGGTCCCCTCCCTGCAGGCGGGGCGGATGGGGCCGCACACCCAGGGGGTGAAGCGCCGCACATCCTTCTACCTGCCCAAGGGGACTGTCAAGCACCTGCACATCCTCTCGCACACCCGTGCCAGTGAGGTCATCGATGCCCTCCTCCGCAAGTTCACCGTTGTGGATAACCCCCGCAAGTTCGCCCTCTTCGAGAGATCTGAGAAGGATGAGCAAGGTAATGAGTGCTCTGGAGTATCCCTGTCCCTATAGTGGTGGGTGGTGGTGGCCTTATGGTGGCGGCATCCCCATGGCAGTGGTGTCCCCATGGTGGCACTGTCCATGGTGGCAGCATCCTTGTGGCAGTGATGTCCCCATAGTGGCAGGTTCCCCTGGGCAGCCACATCCCCGTGGTGTCACCATCCCTGTTACGGAGGTATCTGCCTTGGTGGTGGTGTCCCCAGTGGTTGTGGAGGTGTCCCCCGTGGCAGCAGTATCCCCTATGGCAGCAATGTTCCCCATAGTGGCAGCATCCCTGTAGCAGTGGTACCCTCTTGGTGACAGTGTCCCCTGTCACCATGGACATGTCCCCCATGGCAGCGGTGTTCCCCAAGGCGGTGATGTTCCTGTAGTGGCAGCATCCTTATGGTAGCAGCATCCCTGTAGCAGCAGTGTCCCCACAGTGACAGTGATGTCCCTGTAGTGGCAGTGTCCTCATGGTGGTGGTGTCCCTTCCGCCATGACATGTGGCTGCCATTGCAGTGTACCTGCGGAAGCTGGCTGACGAGGAGCAGCCACTGCGGCTGCGGCTGCTGGCTGGCCCCAGCGAGAAGGTGCTCAGTTTCATCCTGAAGGAGAATGAGACTGGGGAGGTGAACGTGAGTACAGGGACAGGGAGGGGACTGGCACCCACACCCCCAGAGGATGTGGCCACGGGGGAACGTGCTGTGTCCCCGTTGCGATGGCAGCCCATGTGCCTGCAGTGGGACGCCTTCACACTGCCGGAGCTGCACAACTTCCTGCGCATCCTGCAGCGGGAGGAGGAGGAGCACGTGCGCCGGCTGCGGCACCGCTATGCCCGCTGCCGCCAGAAGATGCAAGAGGCACTGGCCACGCGCACACCAGGGTGACCACCGTGCCACCCGTGCCCGTGGCCAGCCAGCGCGCCGGGACCTTCGCCTGCCGGCGGGTGGGGGCACAAGGCAGGGGGGGTGGAAGGGGGCACCCCGGGACCCACCGGGCCGACACAACCCCCGTGGGGCTGGCCCGGGGAGTGGGGTCCCCGGGGAGAACGAGTGTCCCCGGGGGAGTGGGTGTGCCCAGGGGGGGTGAGTGTCCCCGGGGGTAGGCGGGGTGGCGAGCACCAATAAAGGCATCTTGGTGACGAGGCCTGGCCTGCGGCGTGTCCTTGGCGGGGAAGCCGGAGTGGGATGGCTGGGACGGGACGCCACGCCAGGAGCCACCGCTGCGAGCGAGGCGGGGCGGCGGCGGGGGAGGGCACGGTCACGCGCCGCGCTCACGTGACCAGGGCAGATCCTCCCTCCCCGGTCACGTGCGGGGGGCGCTGCGCGTGCCGGAAGTGTCGTAGCGCGGCAGCGCACGCAGGGGCGGTGCGCTCGCTCGGTGTCGCCGGGCGGCTCTGGGCCGCTTCCCCCCCTCCCCCCCCCCCCCCCCCCCCCGCCTCGGTCCCGCTCCCGCCGCCCCCGCCGCCGCCATGGGCGCCAGCGGCTCTAAGTCGCGGGGGTTGTGGCCCTTCGCCTCCCAGGCGGCGGGCGGCGGCGGCGCTGAGGGCCCCGGCGGGCAGCAGGCCCTGGCCCGGGCGCGGGCCGCGCGGGCCGCCACCCCCTTCGTCTTCACACGGCGCGGGTGAGAGGCCGGGGGGCAGTTGCCGTAGCAGCCGGGTGGGGTGTTTCGCTGCTGGGTCGCCTCGGGCCTACACGGGCACCGGCAAGGCGCCGGAGGACAGGCCCTGGCCTGCGGCGGGGGGGACCGGGGGGCGAGAGGGGCCGACCCCGACAGCCGCTGCGCCGGCAGCGGCCGGCCCCCGCGGCTCTCCGGGGGTAGCGGTGTCGGCCCGCCCCAGCCCCCTCCCGGCTCGGGGGTTCCTGCGGCAGCTGGCGGCAGGCTCTTACCTACTCGCCTCCCCTCTCCTCTCGGCAGCTCCATGTACTACGATGAGGACGGGGATCTCGCTCACGAGTTCTACGAGGAGACAATCGTTACCAAGAACGGGAAGAAGCGCGCCAAGCTGAAGAGGATCCACAAGAACCTGATACCTCAGGTAGTGCGTGGAGAAGGGTGGGGAAAAGCGAGTGCCGGAAGTGCCACAGTGACAGCTGAAGACCCAGCTGTGCAGCACGTGGGCCTTCTTCCTCGGGGGCATCTTCTTGCCGGGCTTGCTGGGAAGGTGAAGGCTTTCTGCAGTGCCCCCCCCCCCCCCCCCCCCCAGCTTCTGCTTCAGAGCTGTGACTGCTCTGTGTCCTGGCTTACATGCACATCACAGCATGAGGCTGTGACAGGAGAGGCAGAGCTGGTGACACCTTCCAGCTCACGTTTCCAAAGGGAAGCGGTACTCCAGCCCTTTAGAGCTGCCAGGATGGGGAAGATAAGTCGCCTGGGTGTGTGTTGTGGGGCGCAGAGTGCCAGGCAGCCCTCCGTGGCCATGATGTCCCATTGCTGAGCACCTTCCCCAAGGTGTGGGGTGCTGTGCTTGCTCAGCCAGTGTCCTGTTGCTGCAGAGGGCCAGACCCCAGCTTTGGGAGCAGCAGCCAAAGCCCATCACCTGCTAATGAGAGTGTGTGTGTTCCCCCCAGACACTTGGCAGTGACAGTGGTGTTGACCTATGTGTTTTGCAAAACTCTCCTCTTAAAATAAGCAACTGTGGTCAAGCTGGGCAGGGGCTGGGGCACTGATTGAGAGTCTCACTACAAAAGGATAGCCTGCCTGTAGGGAAGCTTCTGGGGGTATAAATGGAGAAAAGGGGCGGATCAAACCAGGGCTGGAGAGAGACCCTGCGGGAGTCTTAGCTACATAAGCAGAAAGGCATGGCTTTAGCAAGTGCCTGGGGTGAGCTGTCGGTGTGCTCTGAGGGCTGGGCAGACCTCTAGTGGAACAGGACCCCTCTGAGTGCTTCACAACCAGTTATGGGGGGAAGCATACAGTGCCACTCCCCAGGCTGGCGTTCTTACAGAGGCGGGCTTGGGTGGTGGGGCTGACTCCTCAACAATGTGGCTTGAAACTCACCAGGCTGGAGAGAGCAGGTACTGGCACTAAATAGCTCTTTGCTAGTCCAGGCTTTTCTCTGGCTCTGCGTGTACAGGCCCAGCCCCAAGCCCCTGCTCCCCCCTCTCCTCCCAGCCCCCACCTGCCAGCATGTTCTCCCGGTGCTGTAACAGGAGAAGGCTTGAACAGGGCATGGGAAAAGCGCCTGTAGCTGGCGTGGAGGGAGTGTGCATTCAGCAGCCTCCCCTCTGGATAGAAAGCTGCTTTTCTTGTGTGCCAGCTGCCCTGGCTGCTTTCTCTCATAGAGCTCTTTTCATTCTTTTAAATCCCGTGAATGAAAGGTGCTGGATGAAAAGCCCAGACAGCCAATATCTGCCAGTCACGCACCAGCTGCTGCACGGGCAGTGCCTGGCAGAGCAGCTCCCTCCTTTCTCACCCTGCTGAGCTCCAGACCCACCATGTGTGGCAGCCATCCGTGTCGCCCTCGGCTCTCCAGGGACCGGTTCGAAGGGCAAAGTGCTTTCACCATGTGCTGTTCTCCAGGAGTACCTGGTGCCAAAGCAGCTTTATAGACTCCTGTTCCTTGAGGGTGTGGTATCCTCTGTTGTACTCACAAGGCTTGTGGCTGTTGTTGGGTGGTCTCTTCTGCTCACCACTATGATTCTTCTTTCAGGGCATAGTGAAACTGGAGCACCCTCGCATTCACGTGGATTTCCCTGTGATCATCTGCGAGGTGTGAGTTGCCAGACATTGCTGCCCGCAGGCAGGAGGCCCTGCCTCACCACCCCCAGCCTCACCAGGTGAGGCTGTGTTGCGTTCCCACCCAAGGAAGACTCTGACCGTGCGGCAGGGACAGGGGCTTTCCCCTCTCCTGGAGGTGAGGTGGGACAGAGCAGGCCAGGCTGGGCTTGGCTAGCACTCCTCACAGGAGATGAGTGGCCTTGTGCAACGACTGCTTAAAAACATCCTCGCTTGAGTCAGAAGACTTAAAATACCTTTTGTAGCCTCTAGCTGACATTTGATGGGTAACTGGAATTGCAAACAAGCTGCTGTGTTTGAGCTGTTAAAGGGAGAGTGAGCCTGCAGTTCTCACCAGAGAAAACCCTCTGCTTCTCAGGTATGCGGCCCAGGGAGAGCCAAGGCAAGGTAATGTGCTGCCTGGGGCCCCAAGGTCCCTTGGGCCTGGTGTTTAGATGGCCAGTGTTGAGGCATGATGCTTGACCATGGGTGTTAGGTGATGCTCCCCTGGATGGGTCCGTTGATGGAGGATAAATGGGGCAGGCCAAGGTGGGGCTGGTCTTGAAGCACATTTGGCTAGCTGCTGCGCTCCTCTTGGGAAAGGGACGGAGATCAGATGCCACTGTCTTGGACCTTGGTTTCTTCCCCGTGTATGTTTCCCATTTATGCCAGCTGTGGGGAGGTTGGCTTTGCCACTGCCTGCAGTCCCCCTTCCTGCAGGAGATCTCTGTGGTCCATGGCTACTGCTGATGGCAGCGAGGTCCCCAGCTCTGCAGCAGACATGCCACCCCTGTTAGCAAGTGGGCTTCTGCTGAGCCCTGTCCCTCGCCCACTGTGGGGCTGGGCTGCTGGGCAAGGTGTCTCCTCCCCCTGCAGCCATCTTGAAAGTACCTCCTGGTGGGGTGGGCCTTGACAGAGCCAAGCAGGAAGAAAATCATCTCTTCGTTCCCCATCCCCCAAAAACAATCGATTGGTATCCCTATCTGGCTTGGAAATCTCCCTGGCAATGTGAACTACGGTTCCTCCCGCATCACAGCTGGTGGCAGGAGGAGAAATGCAATGCACTTTAAAGGGAGGCTTTCTGCTCCATCTCTGAAGGTCCTGCTCTTTTCTCCTCTTTCCTCCTGTTTGAGAAGGTTGAGGTTGGCTTGGCAGCACCAAAAAGCCTCTCACCCCTGCGCGGAGGCCCCGGGGTGCTGAGCCAGCTGCCGCAGGGCCGGGGAGAGGCCTGACCCATACCACCCCTTGCCAGCATTATGAGCCACTGCCTCCCTGCTTAGCTGCCCCCAGACCGGGCAGGTAGAGGAAGACCGTCAGCGGTCACAGCGTTAAACTGGGTCAGAGCCTGCTCCCCACAGCAGCTGGCTTGGCTTTCCTCCTCTTTCGTTCTAGAACTTACTTACTTTCTAAGCACTTCAGAGTTTGCTACCTCGATTTTTAATTTAGGCTGCTGGCTCTTGGCTGCCAGCCCTGTCGGCCTCTGTGTTGGATATATCCATCCCCACACCCGCTGAGAGCCGCCCCGGGCGTAGGGCCACATTCCCAGCTTTGGGGAGATAACAGCAGCAAGGCTGTTGCTGTCTTCCTGTCACCACCTCTTCCCTCTGTGTCCCCCCACCCGCTGTTCCCATCGACAGGAGCGAGCATGGAGGGTAAAGCGGATGTGCTGGCTGCCACTGGGCAGGGAAGCAGGAGGGCAGGGCTGTGGTCTACACTGTGATGCTGGGCGCTTCTTTCAACATCTTTTGTTCTCCTGCTTGCTTGAAAGTCTTGTCTTAAAACAATCCCCCACTGAAGTGTTTCTTATTTGCACCACCTGCTCTCGAGTTTCTCCTGGGCTGGATCTCCCTAGGAAGGGCATCCCTTGGGCTCCACAGGAGAGCAGGAGCTGCTGTCCCCAGGAAGAGGAGAGGAGAGAAAGCCGCGGCTGGGCTGCCTGTGCCACCTTGCCCTGATGCTATCTGAGGGCATGGGAAGCTGCACCAAATCTGTCTCTGCTACAGGAGAATACAGGGAAAGTGGAAGAGGAGTGGGGAAGGGGCTGGTGCAGTTTGCCTGCCCTGACAGGGTGCCCCTTGCCTGGCTACTGGCCAAAAATCTGGCTACTGGCCTGAATGCCTGGGAAGGGGGGGTAGAGACTGAGACGAGCTTAGCAAGGATGCTTTTGTCCTCCCTGACAGGCTGCCCGCCCTTCCCCCAGGGCATCAAACATGCTTCCCCAAAAAAACACGCCTTCTCCCACCACCCCCTCCCCATGTCATTGGAGTGGCAGCAAACCTCTGGAGGCTGCCCACAAGCTGCGTGGTGCCCTGCTTCTTCCCAGGCTGGTCTCCTGAGCAACCAGCCCCCAGACCCCCTCCCTTCCGCTGGCCTGTAGCCCTCCTGCAGCAGGGCCTTGGGAGCACCTGGAGGGATCTAAAAATGTGAAGGTCGCTGTAAATAGTATCTGTGTCCACTGTGGTGTTGGATAAAGAAAAAAAAAAACAATTCCTTTCAAAATTATTTTTTTTTTTTTACAATTTCTGTGTGACGTGCTTTCCTGTGTGGATGTATAGCCAAACCATACTCACTGATACTAGGCTCCTTGCTCCTTTAATGTGTGGGTAGGACCCATGGATGTGGGAAATGCACACTGTTTATGGTCCTTCCTCCTAGTGCATCTGTCCACTTTTGTTAAATTTCAATAAAATTATTTGTAGACCCCACAAGTCCCAAGAGCTGTCTTACATGGGAGGGTGCGTAGGCGAGCAGCTGTGTAGGTGAGCAGCTGTGCTCATGGGTGGAGGGAGGAGATGCTAGGAGATCCAAGGGGAGGTGGGCTTTCTCGTGCTGGTCTGTTTGCTGCTGGCACTTTGAGACCCCTGTTTTTTTTGGGAGAGCGATGTTTGCACACTGGGCGGTACTGGTGGTAAAGGAGCCATGAGTCATGGCCATTGCCAGGTGCTCCAGTTTGGTACTGGTGCTGGCAGGAGCTGGTGGCTTTGTCAGGCTGTGACTCTGCTTATAGCTGCTGTGACATCCTTTAAATGCATAACTAAAATGTGTTTATATAAATATATGTAATCTGCTTGTTCAGCCGAGTAGGTCTGGAGCTTGGGCCCCCTCTCCCTTTCTATGTGGGGAGGGAGGCCTGAGGGACCTGGGTGTTGTGGGCTGCCCAGCTTCAAGCTGACCTCTTCCCATCCCTCCACTGGAACCCTGAGCCCTACGCCCTGCGGAGGAGAGGATCTGCCTGTCCACTTCTTCATCGCCTGTCCACTTCTTCATCACCTGCCCTGTCAAATCCGTGCCTTATTAATCACCGGGGCCTGATGACTTTCTAGAAACCAGCATGACCCCATGACCCATGATGGGATGCTAGTCGTCCATGGGGTGAGTGTGATCTCACTTTTGTGCCTTGTGTCCTGTCCCTGGCAGCCCAGCAAATGTTTTCCTGTAGCCACCACCACCTCTCATCATTTCCTCCGCACAAGCCGGCTCGGAAACGAGCTGCTGACGAAAGCTGTAATGAGAGTGAGTGGTGCGATGTGTCCTGCCAGCACCACAGCTTGTGGGGGACGAGGCTCTGGGACTTTTGCCCATTGATCTGTAGGGGCCCCAGCCCCAGGAGGGACAGATCGTGGTGGCCTCAAGGGGGACTGGGTGGACTGCACAGGGCGTTACAGCTCAGCGAGGTTAAACAGGGCAGTGGCTGTGTCCTGCCAGCACCGTGAGCATCTCCCGTGGCCACCCTGGTCCCCTCCTGCTGTGCCCACAGCCCCCAGCCCGGGGCGCAGGTGGATGCTGACCTTCCCTCTGGCTCCACCGCTGCTCAGTCACCAGCCGAGCTCCTCTTGCACCTCGCCCGGACCTGTCTGGCATGAGCGGGTGTGACTAACGCCCTGTTATCTGGCACCCGCGGGGGATGTGCAGCCATCGGGTTGCCTGCGTGGGGCAGCTCCCCGGCTTGGCTCACCCCAGCCACTGCCCCCGCCACTGCCACCCTGTGTCCCCTCGCTCTCGTGCCTGACTGGGAATGGCTTCAAGTCACCTCACGCTCAGCAGGGCGAGAGCCCAGAGGGGAGGCTGGATGTAGCCAGCTGCCCCCTCCCAAAATCCAGGGTCTTCACTGTGGGAAGGGAGGAGGGAAGCCGAGGCAGGCGATGCCGAGCCCTCCTGCGGGGCGGCAGCAGGAAGCTGTGCTTCATCGAGGGCTTCCAGTCCTCTCGGCAGCGTGGAGCTGTGACTCCTCAGGCCACCCTGCTGCCGGTGGGGCTGTTACCTTTGCTGTGTGAGGCTGTGGAGGATGGAAAATTTTAGCTTGTTTACTGCCTGCTGGCACTGGGATTTCTTGGCTACCCACAATCTCTCCCGAGGGCTTTGGTGGCCAACGCCTGGCCAGTCCCTGCCCCTCCTGGCTGGTGCTCAGCAGTGACCACAGGCTGGGCCGAGCGTGGGGTGCAGTTGGCCTGGTCGCTGTGCTCGTCCCTTGTGGTGCTGTCACCCTCTTCATGGGAGCTTTGCCACGAAAGCTGACACGCAGGCGAGTTCCACTAACTGGAGCCATCTGTGGTGCCTGTGGTGCTGGGCTTGGCACTGTGCCGGCACCGAACAATGCTGGGCTCGGCACTCCTGCCCGCTCCCCCAGGAGCTGGCGGGCGGCTGGGGAGCGCTTCCGTAAATTCAGTCCCACTTCCTTCCCCTGCTGGCCCCAGCACACCCTTGCGCTCCGGCCCCAGCGCTTCCTCGGCAGGGGCACCCCCGTGGCCCCCAGCCATGCTATGGCCAGGGCCAGCCCTTGCCAGAGCAGGCAGGGGACAGGCAGGACATGGGAGGGGTCCCTGGGTCCTGCTTGTCCTGCTGCCCTGCCTGGGGCGACCCACTGGAGCCTCAGTGGCGCCCAGGAAGGAAGCCCCCCCAGTCCTGCTGCCCCTGTGCCCCCCCTAGTCCCCCCTGGTCAGGAAACCCACGGGGCCATGGCTGAGTCAGCAGCACCGACTGCTCCAGCCCCACACAGGATGTCCTGCCTGGAACAGCACCGCCCTGGGTATACCATCACTCTGAGGTTGCCACTGCTCTGGGGACAGCATGATCCTGGGGTCACCACCATTCTGAGGACACCATCCTGGGATCACCACTGTTCTGAGGTCATCACCATCCTGGGGTCACCACCAACCAGGGGACACCATCCTGGGGTCACCACCAACCTGGGGACACCATCCTGGGTCATCATTGTTATGGGGCCACCATCCTGGGGTCACCACTGTTCTGAGGTCCCCATTGTTCTGGGTTCACCACCACCCTGGGGTCACCACCAACCTGGGGACACCACCAACTGGGGAACGCCACCATCCTGGGGTTGCCATTGTTCTGGTGTCACCACCACCCTGGGGTCATCATCCTGGGGTCAACCATTGTTCTGCAGTGACCACCATTTCGGAGTGACCATGTTCCTGGGGACACCACCATTTTGGGGTCACCGCCGCCCTGTGCACCCCCTACCCCGCCGAGCGCCGCAGCGCCCCGCGTCCCCCCTGCGCCCCGCGGCGCCCCCTGCCGGCGTCCCCACGGCCCCGCCCCGCCCCCATCCACTGCCCGGGGGGCGGGGCCTCACGGGCCGTACCATGCGCGGCGGGGGTTGTGTGCGTGTGTGACTCCCCTCGCCCCGTGCCGCGGCCCCACGTACGTGTGAGTCCGCCGCCGGCCCGCGCCCCCGGGGCCCCCCTGTGGTCCGCCCCGCTCCCCGCCCCGCCCCATCGCGCCGCGGTCGGGGCGGGGCCAGCCGGGGCGGGGAGGCGGTGCCCCCGCGGGTGGTGCGCGCCGGGGAGGTTTAAAGCGGGCGGCGGGGGGAGGCAGGGTTGGTGAGAGCTTGTGGTGGGGAATGGAGTGAGTGGCGGTGAGAGCCGGGTGGGGAGCGGAGCGGGACGGGACGGGACGGGACGAGCGGAGCCGAGCCGAGCGGGGCCGGGCCGGGCCGGGCCGCGGGGGGCTGCGCCCCGGCGCTTTGTGCACCGCTCTCGGACAAAGGCGGCGCCGCGCCGGCACTCGGAGGAGCGGGACCGGCGGCGGGGGGGAAGCGATCGGAAGCGGACGGAGCCGCTTAGGGCCGGGATTCTCGGGAATCCGCCCCCCCCCCCCCCCCGGCGGCTCAGCCCAGGACCCCTCTGACCCGGGCGAGAGTTGTGGGGCGGGGGCTCGGGGCAGGGTCCGCCTCGGGGGGCGGTGCGGGCAGAGCCGCCCCCTGCCCACGCCCCCCTGCTGAGCCCACTCTCCAGCTGCCTCAGGCCCCCGCCGGGCAGGATGCGCCGGGGCTGCGCGGCGGCCGTGGCCGTGCCCTGGCTGGCCCTGCTGGCCCTGGCCCGACAGCCCCCCGAGAAGCCGGCGGCCGCCCCTCTGCTCACCCGCCGGCCCTTCCTGGTGGCCTGGAACGTGCCCACCCAGGACTGCAAGCCCCGCTTCAAGGTGCCTCTGGACTACAGCCTCTTCGACCTGCAGGCCTCCCCCAACGAGGGCTTTGTGGGGCAGAACCTCACCATCTTCTACAAGGAGCGCCTGGGGCTCTACCCCTACTATACCAGCAAGCATGTGGCTGTCAACGGCGGTGTCCCCCAGAACAGCAGCCTGTCCGAGCACCTGGCCCGCCTCCACGAGGGCATCAGCAAGTACATCCGCTCACCCGCCAAGGAGGGGCTGGCTGTCATCGACTGGGAGGAGTGGCGGCCCATCTGGGCTCGCAACTGGAAGCCCAAGGATATCTACCGGGAGGTGTCGCAGCAGCTGGTGTACCAGTGGCAGCCCACCTGGTCCCGTGAGGAGGTGAACAAGCAGGCGATCTTTGAGTTCGAGTCAGCTGCCCGGCAGTTCATGGTGAGCACCCTGCGTATGGCCAAGAGCTTCCGACCCAAGCAGCTCTGGGGGTTCTACCTCTTCCCCGACTGCTACAACCATGACTACAGCAAGAATAAAGAGACCTACACTGGGCAGTGCCCAGATGTGGAGAAGACACGCAATGACCAGCTGGCATGGCTCTGGAGGGAAAGCACAGCTCTCTACCCCTCCATCTACCTTGACCAGCTCCTGGCCTCCACCCCCAACAGCCGCAAGTTTGTGCGAGCACGGGTGAGGGAGGCTATGCGCATCTCACAGCAGCACCACGATGGCTACTCCCTGCCAGTCTTCGTCTACACCCGACCCACCTACATCCGCAAGCTGGATGTGCTCAGCCAGGTAGGGCTGTGCCACTGGGATGTCCTTGTCCCACGCCCCAGGTGCCTGGGCTCTGGGGTCAGCCGAGGTGGTCCCTCTGCCCTTCTCCCATCTAGGTCCCCTGGAGCAGGGTGGCTCTGGAGGCTGATGCCCATCCTTATGGTGTTACTGGCACCCTGTGGTTTGGCAGTCTCCAAACTTTGTTTGCCCACTCCTAGGGTGAGGAGCAGTACCCCATGGCATGGGTTGGCTCTGGGGAGCAGGAGAGGTGCCCAGCTCTACATCTCTCCCTCTAAGGTGGGGGTCATGGTGTGGGTACCCCCAGCTCAGCCCACCTGTTGGTAGATGATGGGGTGCCACAAAACTACCCCTCCAATGAGCAAGGTGTCTGGCAGCAGGACTGACACCAATGGTCACCATCACCAAGGGAGTGCCTGGGAGGTGCTGCAGGACTCCTGTGTCCTAGCAGCTGGATCCCTGAGGTATGTGAGCCCACTCCATGCTGGTGGGTGGTGTTGGGAAGCCTTGTCCCCGAGGAGCTGGGACAGTCCCCTCCCTGTGACCTGGAGGAGTGATGGGTCTTGCCTCCCTGACGCTGCAATGGGCTCTTTGGAGCACACTGTGCTGGGGGTGTGGGTGCTGTGTGGGGTCTGTGGGTACTAACCAGGCTCTGTCCCTGCAGCCAGACCTGATCTCCACCATCGGAGAGAGCGCGGCCCTGGGTGCAGCCGGGGCCATTTTCTGGGGTGATGCAGACTACACCAAAAACCGGGTATGTTTGGGGTCATTGTGCCCCTGGGGAAGCCCATGATGGATGGGAGGCGTCACCTGCCCCTAGAGGGGGACCAGTGGCTCAGGGCTGGGGTGTTCTCTTTCCCTCGGGTGCTTCTCTCCCTGGGGCATCCCAACGTGTCCCTGATACCACCCACCCACTCCCACACCTGCTTCCTCCAGGAGTCATGCCAGATCATCAAGAACTACCTGGAGGGGGACCTGGGCCGCTACATCACAAATGTAACAACTGCGGCGCAGCTCTGTAGCACGGCACTGTGCCAGGGCAGGGGCCGCTGCCTGCGCCAGGACAGCACTGCCGATGTCTTCCTCCATCTCAACTCCACCAGCTTCCAGCTGCGGCGACAGGATGAGGACCGCCCCCAGCGCCCCCTCTTCTGGGCGGAGGGCCAGCTGTCCTCTGCTGACACCCTTTTCCTACGGACCCACTTCCACTGCCACTGCTACCAGGGTTGGCAAGGCAGTAGCTGCCAGGAACCTGCCGGCCCCCACGGTGGTGCCCCTGCCCCCCTGACACCACTGGGACTTGGGGTGGTACTGTTGCTGGTGGCAAGCTGGTGCTAACCCCCCCTGGACTGATCTGCTCCCTGGCACCCCCTCTCTGGTGTGGTGTAGGGGATTTAAGATATCCCTGCCCTGCCTGTGAGGTAGCTTGGTGGGGTGGGGTGGGGTGGGGGAAGGGGCTGGCCCTCACTGTAGGGGCAGAGCTGTGTGGTTGCCCCACTTTTGCCCTCCCTGCCGTGGGGCAGGTGCCCCCCATGAGTGTGGGTGGAGGAGGCCTCTCCTGTTGTAAGGAGAAGGATGGGAGCAGGGAGTGGGTGCTGTGTGGTGCTGAGCCCCTGTGTGCTGCCCCACACCGAAGTGCTTTACCTTGAATAAAGCTGGGCAGAGCGTGAGTGGGGTGTGGGCTGGTTTGGGGGAGGGGGTGAGGGTGCCGGTCACCCTGCTGTGGCCTCGCCAGGGGGGTGGGGCGGTGGGTGTGCGGTGCGGGGAAGGCGCCGCAGGGGTTGGAACTTCCCGCGTGGGAGCGGCGGAACGCGGCTACGGCCGGGCCACCCACGTGGAGGCTGGGGTTGCCCCGCCTCGCCCTCCCCTTGGACACGCCCCTCCGCCGCGCGGCCGTGGGCAGGGCGCTCTCCGGGCTGCGGGGGCGGAGCCCACCCGGGGCGGTGGCAGCCGCGCGGGGGCGGGCACAGCTCTGCGGGGGCCGGGGGCGCCCCTGTGTCGCCGAGCCATGCCCTCGCGTGTCCTGGCCCCGCCGCTGCCCCGTGGGCATGGCCACCCCACTGCTGCCACCCCGTGCCTGGTGCGGAGGGCTCCCCGCGCCCGCGTGTCCCCAGGCTGTGCCATCACTGTGTCCTGCCCGATGCTGTGTGCTTCTGCCCAGCAGTGCCCTCCTCCCAGCACCCCATGGCCGATGCTCTGCGCTTCCCCCGTGGCGCCCATCCGGTGCACCCCGTGTCCGTCTCCGTGGCCTTGACACCCCCCACCCCCACCCCGCGTCTGTTTGTCTTTCCAGCCCAGCTCATCGGCCGGTCAGTCACTGGGTGTTGACTCTGCACATTCCTCCGCAGCCGGGCCCGCCGCTGCCAGCCATTAACCGGGGCTGGCACGCTGCTGTCCCTGCTCCGGGGCCGCCGTGCTGGGCTCCAGCTCCTGATAACTTTGGGGATATCACGTCAGGAGGTGGGAGAGGTGACCCTGCGTGACTGGTAGCACTCGGGGACAGGGGCGTGGATTAATGCTGGCCCCGGCTTCGCGTGGGGATAAAAGCATCGAAGTCTGCCCAGGTCTCAGCCCGTCTCGGCTCTCCCCAGGCAGCTCTGGCTCCCATCCCGTGCCCGCCAGCGCCATGGCATCAGGGTGGCCCTGCTGGGTCCTCCTGCTGCTTCTGCCTGCCCTGACCTGCACTGGGGCGCCTGGCCCTGTCCTTGTCAACCGCCCCTTCGTCACCGTCTGGAACATCCCCACTGAGCGCTGCGCCAAGAAATACAATGTCACCCTCAACCTGGAGATCTTCGATGTGTTGGCCAACGACCAGCAGTCCTTCATTGGGCAGGACATCACCCTCTTCTACACCAAGGAGCTGGGACTCCTCCCCTACTACACATCCAACGGGTTGCCAGTGAACGGGGGGCTCCCCCAAAATGCCAGCCTGGAGGCCCATCTCCACCAGGCCACCCAGGACATCAAGGTTACCCTGCCCAACCCTGCCTACAGGGGGCTGGCTGTCATCGACTGGGAGAAGTGGCGCCCGCTGTGGGTCCGCAACTGGGCCTCCATGGACATCTACCAGCATAAGTCAGAGGATCTGGTGTGGCAGCAGCACCCGCAATGGCCCCCCAAGCTGGTGAAGGAGACAGCCAAGAAGCAGTTTGAGCAGAGCGCCCGCAACTTCATGGAGCAAACCCTGCAACTGGGTGAGACCCTCCGTTCCGATGGTTACTGGGGTTTCTATGGCTTCCCCAACTGCTACAACAATGACTTCAACAGCCTGCCCTACACTGGGAGGTGCCCGGTGGTAGAGCAGCAAAGGAACAAGGAGCTGCAGTGGCTCTGGGAGAGCAGCCGGGCGCTCTACCCCAGCATCTACCTGTCCCCCCAATTCAACGGCACCAACAAGGCGCTCCCCTATGTTCGGCACCGTGTGGCTGAGGCTTTTGCTGTCCAGCACGGTGTCCTTGACAGTGGCATCCCTGTCCTGCCCTACTCCCAGATCGCCTTTGACCGCACCATTGACTTCCTCTCCCAGGTGATGGGGATGTGGGAACGGTGGGCATCTCTCGGGCTGGTGGGTTGGTGCTGGGGAGTCTTTAGCTCTGCCGGGGCTGTGCAGGGGCTTTGGGCACTGTTGACTTCTCTTTACCTGGATGCAGGAGGACCTGATGAACACCATTGGGGAGAGCGCTGCTCAGGGTGCTGCCGGCATCATCCTCTGGGGCAGCCTCAACTACAGCACCTCCAAGGTGAGTATGGCGGGCGGCACCATGCTACTGCCCGTGGGGACCCCTGTTCCCCAGCCACTCAGAGCTGTGACACAGTGTGCTGTTGCAGGAGATGTGCCTGAGGCTGAAGAACTATGTGGAGGGGCCCCTGGGCCACTACATTGTCAACGTGACGGCCAGTGCTGACCTGTGCAGCCAGAGCCTATGCTCCGGTCAGGGCCGCTGTGTGCGTCGGGAGAACAAGCAGGGCTTCCTCCACCTCGACCCCTTCCGCTTTGCCATCGACCTGCAAGTGGGCAGGCCCTGGCTGGTGGCCCAGAGCCTGGAGCCTGGTGACAACGTCACCCAGCTGGCGGAGGAGTTCAGCTGCCAGTGCTACGACAAGTGGCAGGGGCCCCGCTGTGACACCCAGGGCTTCGCTGAGTGACACCCCCGTGAGACCATGCCAGGGACACTGGTGTGGGCAGGGTGACACCACCCCATACCCTTACTGTGCAGTTGGGACCCCCACCATGGGGCTGCTAATAAAACTGGTAGGTGCCTGCAAGCTTCTCCTTGTCTTCCACTGCAGCACGGTCTGGGGTGGGAGGGTCCCCTGGTGACACTGGCAGTGCCTTGCGATGCTGCCGAGGGCTGTGCGTCAGGCCAGGGTGCCTGGGAATGTAACACCACAGGGAAGCCACAAAACAAGAGGGAAATTTATGGGGAAAGACATAGGAAGGGGGTTAATGGGGTACAAGGATGAAAGAAGGGGGAATGATGGGGAGCAGCCAGAAAACGGAGACGATAGGGGTGAAAAGATGTGGCTGTAGCTGGGGAAGTGTGGGTCCCCCAGACCCTCGCTGGGCATAGAGGGCTGCGGTGTGAAACCAGTGCCCCCACTTTGATCTTCTCTTGGATGGTTATATGTAAACCAGTTCAGCCCTCGAATGAGACAAGAGCGCTGTTTTCTGTATCTCAGGCTGCTGACTCAGCAATATCTGGTTTTTAAAGCGATTGGGAGCAGGCATGAGATGAAACACTGCTTCCCCGGCCCAGCTGCGATGAAGGAAGATGTTGCCACCTTCATCTGGACGTTCAGCTTGGGCTGGGGAAATCACAGACTTGTGTCTCTGCTCTTATGCCCAAGTTTGGGCAACCTCTTCATGATGGGACTGTGCTGCACAGCACTGTGCGTTTGCTGCAGACTTACAGGCTCGCACCCTTATTTCTTATGCTGGTGAATGCAAACCACTGCAAGGCACAGCCCACCCTCTGTGGCACGTGTGCCAAGCCAGCTCTCACCAAGTAGCAAACTCCCGCTCAGTGGGAAGGAAGGGCAGCACAAAGCAGCGTCTGGTTTAGATGCTTCTGTTAAAACCTCTTTGCTAAACTGGGCCTTGGTAAATGCTCTTATCAGAGATTCTTCCTCCAGTCAATGGGTAATGGGTGGCCTCCTCCTGTGGAAAGCTCTATGGCCTGGCTGAACCCCCTGCAGAGTACCAGGACTTGTGAGCTCCTAGTAGCCTGGCGTGGCCTTGGGAGAATGCCTCTGCAGAGGAATGAGAGGACCTCTGGCCACAGACTGCAAAGGGGAAGAGCATCCCCAGGGCATGCACTGTGTAACCCTCATCCTGGGTTTTACTCTCTAGGACTGAGAAACTGGGCTGAGCTCTGGTCAGAAATGGTTCTGCTGCTGGTGGATCAGCTGCTTCTGCTTGGTGTTTGGGTGGTGGAATAGGAACTCACCTGGCGCTGTGCTGTGCAAAGAGGACAGGGCAGCTGGAAAAGCATTACTGCTCCAACAGTTTATTGCCAGCTCTACTAAGCTCTATGTACTAACAACTCCATTCAATACCACTGACTGGCTGCTGACTCTGCCTGTCTAGGACGTGCTGCACTGGGGTCTGATGTCATCGCCTGCATCTGCACCCCTGAGGCTGCATGTGCAGGTGGGGCAGTGGGGGAGTGGTGGTCTTCGGCCACAGAGTGGTGTTAGCCTTGGCAGAGCTGAGAGTGGTATTGGGTAGAAGAGGGCCCGAGGGATAAAGCTTTTGCTGCCTGCTGCTCTGGCTGGCTCTGGAAGCGTGGGAGCAGCTGCTGGTGGAGACAGGTGCTGCCGAGGCCAGGAGGTGCTTCAGCACATCATTTGGTGGATGCTGTCATCACGGGTGGAGACGCCGGCATGTCCCCTGCAGGCTGGCCACCCAGGCTTCTGAAAGGGTGCCTCTCCATCTCCAGGGCTTTCCGCTTGAGGCCAGCTCTTCTCCTGCACTTTTCCAGCAGGTGGGGATGCTCTCTGTTGAAGAGGGGGTTATAGTAGTAGAGTATCTAGAAAAAGCAAAGGAGAAGAGTTAGTTGCCACCATTCCAAGCCTGGAAAAAACCCAAGCTATGAGAACCAAGACTCTGAATTTCACAAGACAAACGTGGGTATTGGAAGGGACTCGCAGGGTGTTTGAAACCTAAAGCTGTGGCTGAAAGGTTACGTGAAACATTCTGTTCAGTCACCATCACCCCTGGCAGCAAGAACAGTGTAGGCTTTTCAAAAGCACAAGAACTGCTTTCAAAAGCCAAATGCCATGACTTTCCAGCAACTTCAGCATGGGTATGAGCAGGGAGGTAATACTGGGGTCCTTAAATGTGTGCATCCTTTCGGTATTCAGCAGGAAGGTTTCAGGTTTGGTGCAGCAAGACACGTAGCAAAGACATTCAGAGCAATGCGATTATACTGAGTCTGTCTTTCCGTGTAACAGGTTCAAACTAAGCAGGTATAGCCAAGCTGTATTTTATCTGTGTTTCCACTAGTCAGAAAGACTAACTCAAACCTTCCTGAAAACAACCTGAGGAGAAAACTAAAACCAGACTGCTGGCTGCCATCCCCATCCCCTCTATTGCGAGGCCTTATGCAATGTGAAGGTCCGTCTCTCCCCCAAGACTCCTGCGAGCATTAGTTGATGTGCGGAGCGACTGCTGTACCTTGCTGTGAGCAGAAGCTTCTGCTTCTTCTGACAGGAACTCAGGCAGGAAGGCAGATCTTTTGGCATCCTCTTGCATTTTGATGAATCCATAGCAGTTCATCTGCCTGAAGGAAATTCTTCATGCTCTGCCTGGTAAAAACCTGCAAAGGTTCTCCCCGGCCCAGCACCTCCTCTTTGAAGAGCTCCTCATTGATGGCCATGCATTTTCCACCCCTTGCTCCACCAAATGGACTGAAACTGGTCGCTTTCCACCATCCTCCAAAGCTTCTGTGGAAAGCAGAGGGACAGGAGCCAGCTGCCTTCACCCGCGCTCTCACTGGAAGCAGGAGGGACTGGTTTGGTCTCGTGTCTGTCACCGCCTGGTTGGACGTGCCACTCCTTCCCTATTGCTCACACGGCAGCATCCCTGGAGGCTCCTTCCCCCTGTCCTGGAGGGCCAGGAGAAGTCATTCCCTGCTGACTGCCCCAGCTCATCTGGAGCAGACAGGGATGGTGTTACTTGAGCAGACAGCTCCCGTTCCATTGCTTTTGTCTCAGCTGGACCAAAGCTTGCCTTGGCAGCCACTGCCCTGGACCGCCAGACCTCATCCTGCCAGTCAGCAAGCAAAGGCCAGCTGGCACTGGCTGACTGTGGGTACCAGCAGGATATTCCGGCATGTCATTGTGATGTCCATGCTGCATAGTAGTAACATCACAATGCGACGTCACGGTGATGTTTGAAAACGGTGGCCTGGCAGAAAGGAGCAGCCGGAGGAGAAATTGCTGAAGGGCACTTGCTGTTTTTCACTGGCAGAGGCAGTGATGGCGGGACTGGAGGGTCCCGAAGGCAATGAAGCTGTATTGAATGGCTGTGGGCAATGAGGGGACAGTGCCGTGTCTGGCTGCATCCAGGGGTGGGCCTGCAGGGAGGAGCGGGGATGGCAGTGGCATTGGGCATCCCAGTGCCCCATTCGGGAAGCTTTCCATCTGGGTACCTCTGACACCTGCAGAAACACCCTGATGGTCTTTGTTGTCTTATCACTGGATGCTGACTAAGGAAGCATCAGCCAAGCTGTTAAATGAATGCAAAGAGCAGTGGCAAGTGTGCAGGAAGGAGCCTCTGCCAGGCACTGGAGGTCACACAGGACACAGGGAAAGCCTTGGAGGAAAGGAGGAGGATTCCTTTGGTCCTGCCCTTTTTCTAGTGGCACTGCAATAGAGAGACAGACCAGGGTGATGGCTTTTCCTCAAGAACAGAAAGCAAGAAGGAGGAGAAACTTCTTGGTAGAGACTTGATATTTCTCTTCCCTCCTGGGGTCAGGGTGGCTCCTGCCTCCTCACTGGGCTGGGGCAATGCAGAAGCACGAAGCGTGACAGGCAGGAGAGCTTGTACAGGTGACACTTGCATCAGTTTTGGCAACAAAACCGTATAGCCATGAAAATGTTTCCAAACATTGTTTTTAAAGATGCTTGCTCCATGGCACAAATGTCTTTCAAAAAGCAGTTGCTTTTTGAACTTCCTGGCTAGAATGCCTTGGGGTTGTGAGCATCCCCCAGCCCTCACACAGACCCCAGTGATAACCAGTACTTGCTTTCTTTGGAGTTAGTACAGCTGGTTTTTTCATTTATTTTTGTTACATTGAATAAGGATCTGAGAAGGTACCAATGGAGAAATGATTAGACCTTTGGATTCCCCAGTTACAGCTTTCAGAAACATGTACTGGTTTATTACCAACCTATTTGCCGAGCCCCTGAAATAATTAGTCATAATTGGATTTTGGCCCGGAATGAATTGTTTAGTTTAATTCTTAGACAGACAGCTTGGTAAATGTTGGGTGTAAATGGTGGAAACAATATTATCTTAATATTTGTTGCATGTGGAATGTGATTTAACTTGATGAACGCTTGAACACACTCCTCCCAAGCTGAAGAGAATCTGTTACTTGCTCTGTACTAAATGCTGGAATTGAAAGCAAAGTTCACCTTGCTATTCACACAAAGAAAATTACTCTGGATTTCAAATCCTCTTTATGCCTGGAGGGTATCACACTGTGTGCTTGGAGCTTTTAGGCATTTAATACGCTTCAAGTGTTCACCTTCTGAGTACCTGTTGCTAATAGTGGCTGGTTTGGGGTTCTGCTGGGCACCAAAATGTATGTTATCTCAATCCATTAACTGAACCAAGTGTTGGAGTGGGCAGTGGCAAAAAAAGATGCTTCCTCTGGAGTTGCAGAAGGGTCTAACACTGTCAGAAGCTGCATAAGCACTGCAAGAAACCCTGCCTCTAGGTGTTGGCTTGTGCCTTGTCTTAAAAGTGAGGCTAGAAACCTGCACCAGCTTTTTTTCTTGTTGTTGAAACAGTGCAAGCTTGGGCACGAACACAGCATGTCACCTTCAAGTAATAGTTTTAAATGTGTAAGAGGATTTGTTTTATTCATCCTACTTATTGTAGCTGTTCCTTAGTCCTTGCTCCTTATAGTGTATCTAAAGACACACAAGACACTGGATTTCATGTCATTTAGCTTGTCTTTCTCCTAGCTCTGAGTAACAGTGACTAGAAAGACACTGCACATCGTGCCAACAGACAATTTAGAAGCACTGAACAGCTGCTGGGTTGGGTTTTTTCAGGTCTGAAAACCACGCTATGCCTTGTAAATGTGCCAAAGAGAGCCCGCGGGAGCATGCTGGAGAGGAGCCAAAGCAAGAGGTGCCAGCAGCCATCCAACAGCAGCCCTGGGCCTTTGTGTGGTTCACGTTTCTGGCTGCTCCATGTCTTCTGGGTGGAGTATGCTTATGGTGCCATCACGCCATCTCCTGTTTTCTGGGCTCAGGATGACTGAGGAATCTGCTGTGCTCAGAGCTCGCTTGCCTGCTGCATTGCAAGGTTTGCACAAAATTGATTTCTAGGCTTTTTCCACATGCTGCTTCAAGAAATAAGGGTAGTCTGTCACTTGAAACTGTCTTTATGTTGCCTAGTTTTTCATTTCAACAACTGGGTATTTTTTGTCTAAGTAGCATAAGCCACATGTTATCGCCAAAAAAATTTATTGTAAATACTTACTGTGGTTAACTATCCCACAGAAAACTGAACTGCTGATTGCTCTGAAATTAAAAAGATTATTTTATGATCTAGAATGAAGATGCTAATAGTGAGAAGCCTTGAAATGCTTCAATATGACTAGGACATAAAGTAGTTTAGCTGCATGGCAAGGTGTAGGTTGTCTTGCATAAAACAGACAGGAGAAAGCCCTCCTAAACAATCCACAGGCTTTTCAGATACAAGTTGGAAATTAGAGGCTTCCTAATCAGCTAATAAGAAAAGTTCTCATCTGTCTTGTTCCCTGACTAAAAACATCCAAATCGGCAAAGACAGAGAAATTTCTCACATTTTTTAAATGTCAGTGTGGTCAGACACTAAGATATTGTTTTCACTTTTGTCTTTGCAGTAAGAGCCCACGCCTGTGGTTAGATGGCCAAGAGGGTGACTGTACTTTTGAGACCTCAGTAGTTGTTTTAGGACCCTGCTAGTCATTACTGCACTGCATCAAATGCCATTGCACTTCATCCAAAGCTTAGGCCAGAAGTCAAAAAAACATAATCAGAAGAATGGGAAGCAAGGTCTTCCAGACTGCTTCTCCTGCAGCCCTTGTACCTCGCTGCTGAGCTTCTCCTGTGGCCTGTGGCCTCAACATAGATGTACAAAGCTCTTTTGGAAGACACAAATCCTCCTCAGTAACTGTATGGTTTGAAATTAGATAACATGTGGGTCTTTAAAATGCCTTTTATTCCACTGATGGCAGCAGAGTGCTTGTGGCACTCGCTGATCACTGCCTAAGAGCTCAGGTTGCTTGATAGGTGTGCAAGCATGCTGCAGCTAAAGGAAGACAGAGGAGTGCTGGGTGCTTCACTTCTGGAGAAGATGCTGATAATCAGTGCCAGCTTGGTGGTGTCAGAAGCATCTGAACAGAGACATGCTTTCGGCTGAGGTTTCTGGACTAGTGAGCGCCTGCTACCTGCATGTAAATTAGCACAGCCTTGGGGATAAGAAGCAAATAAAAATGTGTTCTTACAACTGACACCATGTCAGGCTGCATGAAGCGACTGCAAAACTCTTGGTGTGTACAAAACCACCCTTAATCCAAAACAAGTTCAGCGCAAGACGTGGCAGTCAAAGGAGAGGCAGGACCGGCAGCGACAGCCACTCTGATTAGTGCTGAAGCATGGGGATGTGCAGGTCTGGGAACGGGGTTTGGTTGCTCTGTTTAGCTGCGGTCACAGAAAGCCCACCTAACTACCAGTCAAGCACCGCTTTGCTGTATCCAAAGTTTACAGGTGAGCCAACCATAGCAACTAAGAGGACTTGGGGAGGGGTATCTCAGACCAGGAGGAGGCGGCAGGACACAAACTGCCTCCAAGGACACTTGAATGAGTGAGCAGCTCAAGATGCTACCCAGAGCAACAGAGGTTTTGCTGCCTTTCCATAAAGCATACCCCCATATATGCCAATAGCATTGTGGGTATGCACCAGTCTTCATTGCTTTCCTATTGATTAATACTTCAAAATAAAATTTTCCACTTCTTTTTCACATGCAGTGTTGAAGCTCACTTCCAATTACCGTTTCAAAAGTGAAATACCAACCCCTACAGAAATAATTTCCAGAAGTTTGAATGTAAGACCCTGTACCCAAAACCCAGCTCAGTCTGTCATCCTTCGCTCGCTCAGAGCAGCACTGACTTGAACACAAGATCTTCTGGCTACCAGTTACCTCGAGTGAAAGCGGCCCTTCCTTACAGTCTCTTTGCATTTGGATTTTGGTTTTGAAAAATTGCCCACTTTTTACCTTTTCTCCTGCTCAGGTATTTCTAGGGAAGTTCTGAAAACATCTGAAAAAAGGTCTAAGAAAGATCTAAAATGGTCTTCAGGAGCCACAGGCTGCTGCTGCCCTGGATTTGACATACCTTCTTTCAGAGCACTAGGAGGGATATCAGTCAGCATTCCTGTGGTTCAACAGATTTCAGAAGTTATTTGGAGAAAAAAAAAAAAAAAAAGTAGAGCCTGAAGCACAGTTCATGGGCTCTCAACAAGTGTTTAAACATCCTGCACAAACAGCAGACCCTGCTTCAGGTTATAGAAACCAAATTGCCTCTGCATTTGAAAGCTTGTCCTGCTTTGTTCCGTTATTTTTTAAATCTATCATTGATGGGTCTGGGCACCAGAACAGGACTTCCACCACAAAAATGCAGGTACAGGAGCAGCTACTTTTTTGCAAGTGTTTCAAGTGCTGTGCTGGTGTGTGGGTTGCAAGGGCTTCCACATTTTCTGTTAGTGGAACACGTGGTTTGTGGTTTTCACTGTCAGCGGGACTGTCAGAGGCAGAACACTTGTGCTATTTGCAGCACCTCTGCTGCTTCAGTCTGGCATTAACTCCTCTCCTAGTTATTTTCCACCCTGGGATTTTAAAAATAGGTTAATCAGTGGTAAGCCAGCAGGAATGTTATCAACAGCCTGAAGGGAGTCAGAGTCAGGCCTTGCGCACTGACTCCAGTGAAGCCATTGCCTGAGCTGGGTACACCACCTTGCAAACTAATTTCCCTCCAATGACACGTTAAGCGTAAAAACATGCAGGGCTCAAAATGCTGCTCTGATCTGCAAAGAAAGATTTGAGCAAAGACTTAGAGTGAATGCTGAATATTACAGAAAAACATTTTGCATGTGCTGCCCTGCATTTGATTGTACCTCTTCTCAGGAGGAAAAGCTTGATTTAACAAATTACTGCCCATAATTCACAATTTAAAACGTAAACAGCTGTAATCTTCTGTGCTGTTGGGCAGAGTTTGGGGTTAGTTTCAGCAAAAACAAACCAGTCTGGAATTGGAGCTGGGGGGGACAAGCCAAAAAAACCCAAACCCAACCCAAACCAACACCCTGCACCAACTTTGAAACTGAACCTGCCCTCAGCACAAAGCATATACTCTTTATTATCTTACTTGTTTTAATACGCACCAACTGATACCTGCGCACAGCAGGTACCAGCTGAGATAACAGGGAGTTCAATGTTTGAGGCCTGACTTTCCTCATAACAACAAATCTATAGAGGGTAAGAGGACACAGGCAGCTTGCAGCATCCAGCATAGCAGGTGCAGTGTTGTTGGAAGACTGACTTTTGCCAGAGTATATTATATATGAGCCTGGTGCAGGATGCAAAACTAGAGTGGGTGTCTGAACACGAATATCCTCCATATTCTGCAGACTGTGCACTGTGCAAAGCGTCAACAGGATATATACAATGCCAGGAAGGCATGTGTTTGCTTCCTTGTCTTCAGGGCAGCTGGGAGAAGGGGTAGTCTGTATTTAATTTTATTCTTTCATAAAATAGTGGAGGTGGTGAGCTTTTTGAATACGGTCATCTGAAACCTGCCAGCTCTCCCTGACTGCATAAACCAGCTCTTGGGGCACAAATGACCCTTTATATCCACTGGCCTAGAACAGAAAAGACTCACTAAAAAAACCTACCCCTTTTTCTCCCTGTATCTCTGCCACCCTATCAAAATTAGTTAGATGGAGCAGATTTTCTGTCCAAAACCCATACTGCATTTATTCATATTGAAAAATACCTTTGATGCTTTTTATTTCATGTAGAAACACTTTATCGGTTTGCTTGGACAACCTGCCTTTAGAATTTACTGTATCAGTAATTACATTCAAGTTGAACGAATTCATTTGAAAAGCTGCATTCTCCCCATCAGTGTATGAAATCAGATGAACCAAGAACCACCATCAAAATCCACTAGCAGCTACTCTTCAGGGTGTTGGTCAGAAGGATCATGAAACCTTTTCCTCTTCAGTTATGGCTAGAAGGTGTAATGTGAGTGCTAGTTTTCTGTTAGCTATCAAAGCAAGCCATACCTTTGTTTTCTAAGCAGGCAGAAACTATTTCTACATATGCAGGTTTACGTAGAAATACCTACCACTAACACAGAGTTAGGGGATCCCATCTTTAGAATGCCTCAGTCTGAGTTCTTGCTAGATAAATTGATTTAAGACTTAAAATAATAAGGCAGTTAACTGATGAGGAACCCCCAAGTGAAACAGAAGGAACGTACATGAGAGTATTAATTTCTATAATGGTCTGAGCATGCCATTTATTTCTCCTAGTACACAGACAGTAGTGGAAAAAAATGCAACACCAATGCAAGCAGTTTGCCAAAAATGTGCTTGATAAAATATTTATATAATCCTCTTAGATGCTGCCTGTTGTGAAGGGGAGCTGTGATGAAAGACAAGGTTTTTCTTAGTCAAAGGTTATGGAAAATCTCAGTTGTCTGGGATCAAGCAGCAGCACTTGACTACAGCTGCACATACAGAAAACAAGTGGCGTAAAAATAGCCAGACAAACACTCCAGCAATGCACATAAGATTCCTTCTTTGCAAAGAGCCTGAGAAAGGCCAGGCAAGCCCAGAGGGTCTGACCAGGTTTGAGATGACAATTGCCACTCACCAAGATAAGGCATCCCAAACCTGGAGTATGTTAACATGCTCCTATGCTTCAGGACAAAGGTTCACCTAATTTTTTAAGATCTTGTAGTCTGGGCAGGTGAAATAGCTCAGAAGGAAAAAAAATAGGTACGACACGATTACATGAATGATTTTATTGCATTAACTTTTGCATGCCAGCTCACCAATTAGTGTTTCTGCCTTTTATTCTTCTGCACACTTGCAATTCATCTGAGTAAAGACTACAAAGTGTCTTTAAGAAAAAGGCAGAGTTGTGTTACCTAGCTTGACTGAATGCAACAGTCCTACATATGCCCAATTCCCAGGAAATTTAACAGAGGACCCAAGAGCTTAAACCTCCTAGCAAAACTGAGGAACTTGACCCAAACTTAGCCAAAATAGTTACCAAAATCTCATTGATTTAGCCATCTTTAAGTTACTGTCATCCAGAGATAAAAATTGCTGGCTCACACTAAAGTAGGAGAAAAGTCACTTGAAATAGCATCAGTGTCCCCAAGCAGTTGATGCCCGTCACAGCAACGTTGTTCTTATAAGCCTGATCAGATGCTTTCCCTTGCGAAGCAGCTGAAGGCAGACTGTGGGTTTGTGGCCTTTCCTCCAGTCACAGGGCAGAAATCCATGCTGGGCAGTAGGTCTTGGAAGCCACAAAAGCACATTTAGGGCAAAAAGATTATCCAAGGTCTGAAAGTGTGGAAATGTTTCCGATTTAGAGGCACAGGACTAAGCAAAACATTTTCCAAATGGATGACCCTGCTTGCTCAGTGAGCACAAGCTGTGACCAAACACCCCAGGCAGAAACTTTGTGAGTACTGATCTTGTACTCTCTTCTTTCCTGCCGAGTCCTCCTAAATGCAAATAAATGATCAGAATAATATCTTTTTTTCTGTGAATCTGTTCCTAGCTCTGCTTACCTAAGTAATTATACCACCCTAGCTTGGAACAAAACTCACCAACCTGGTCAACGGCTGGCTGCACAGATCTTGAGTGAAACCCAAGACTTTGAGCAATTCTTGCTATTAACAGCTGTGCTGGTTTATCAGTGATTTGGTGTGTTTTGCTTTTAAGAACACTTAAGTCCTCTGCAAAGTTAGTATCCTGCAGTACAGCTTTTCTGGGACTGCAGCCAGCTGCACAAAGGCAAACTGCCTGGGACAAGAAGGGACAAGCCCAATCACAAGCAGACAAGGGGAGGAACATCACAGGGGCTGAGGGCTAAGGTTTGCCTTCCCACCTTGAAGAAAGGTTGTGGAGGAGGATAAACATGGTTAGGGAGAAGGCAAAAACCACCAAAAGAAAACACGAGAGCCCTGGTTGATCATGCAGTAAGGCTCTGCCCACCAGCCCATCAGTTGCCTTCGCAACTGGTACTCGGGACCTTTTCTTCTGCTTAAAGAGGAGTTGAAATGTCTGGTGGTTGCTGAGCTATTTCTCACTGGGTGGGGGGAAAGTGGTGGCACTTTGAACCCTGACACCAACATTAAGCAGTAAGGAATCCTTGCAGCCATTTGATTTTGTTGGTTTTTCTTTATTTTAAGGCCAAGGACAGGAGGGTGAGCTGCTGCAGTGCCCAGTCTGCCTGAGCTTCATTGCTGGCCTCTGTCTGTGACTGTAACATATTTCAAGGGAAGAGCAAATGAGACTAGGGGCCTCTCCCCTGCCCCAGTGGCTCACCACCGCAGGACATTTCTTACTCTCAAACAACTCCAGCAACTGGCTTAAGCTGGAAGAAGTTGTATACCAAACCCAGAGCTATCTACATCAAGTTTTGAGCTATGCCATCTGTGCCAGAGATCAACGCTGTGCTCCAGACCAGCACCGGCGGCATGGTGACTGTGTGCATGCACCATGTCATCCCTCTTCTTCACGCTGTTAACAGTGGGCAACGAAGCTTGCTAATGCAGAAAAGGCCACAGTTCCATAGTCACTTGAGCTTCTTATGAAGATAAAGCAAAAGAATTATTGATACTTCAGATTAAATCAGAGGGAGTTAATAAGGATTACATGTTGTCCAGACAGTAGACACAGGCAAGTTCCATCTCCAGAGAGCCAAACACTTGCACTGTTCAGCTTTCTAGGGGCTGCACAAGGACCTGGATCTTACTTTGACGGTTCTTTTTTGATACAGCTAGGGCTGGAGGTCTTGCAGCCTGAGTAACTCAACCCTTGCTTCAGGTCACTGCACACACACTTCAAGGAAGCGATACCGAGTGCTGAGCACAGCACTGACCTCAGCCGCCCAGTGTCCTCATTACAGGAGGCATCATCATCTGGAGATAAGCAGCAAAGCTCCCTATTTACAAACATAACCCCCCTTTCTTTCATGTGGCTTGATTTCTGTAAGTGATTAGCATTTAAGAAGCTGTACTTTGTTAACTAAAGTTTTAAAGCATCAAATGATGCCCAGGCAGAGCAGCACAGTTACAGTGCTTGTGTTACCAGTGGGGGTCTGAAAACAACTGCCCAAACAGCGAACTTAGGCCTGGCATCACTTGGAGGGAGCCTGGGAAGAACAACAAGGATGATGAAAAGTCATCCTGCCCAGGTAAAGAAAACTTGCATGCAAATTTTAAGCAAAAATGGAAAAAACCCCCAAACCTAAAAATCGTAATGCAGTTGCTCATGTCAATCATTTTCATCTTAAAGGAAAATTATTCTGATTTTTCAGTTTTTAGATTCAGTTTTAGAATCAGAACAGATTTTAGACTGTTGCTTCCTTAAGCTTCCTACATTTTCCGGTTGACCCCTGCTTTGTTAGCAGTGGTGTTTCCCCCTCCCCAAACTTGTTTGCCCATCCTTGCAGGCCCAGCGCGCTGAAGGACAGATGACATCTCTGGAGCAGAAGGACAGATGACAACTCCGGAGCAGAGGAACAGATGACAGCTCCCGAGCAGAAGAACAGATGACATCTCTGGAGCAGAACAGTGCTGCCTCCTCGGCTGCTCACCTCGCCTGCTGACCTGTGGGAAGATAACCACCCCAAGGCTTCCCTGCGTGTTCCATTATGTCACGCTTACCTCAGACTGACAGCCTAATAAAATTAAGAAGCTACTAATGAAGCCAAGCCATAAAAATAATCAGTCCCTGCTTGAACAAGGTAACATACAGCCTTCGGTATCACCTCAGGGACAGTGTAAGGAACTGGGGGATTGCTGAGCTGCCAGGGTGGCTCCTGCCTGCGGGCCCCCAGCCGGGCCCCCCCGCTGAGGAAGCCCCCTTTCCCCCGGGGGGGCTGTCGGTCCCCAGCCTCCACCAGGCTGCACGCTGCCCACGGCCGCCCCACCTCCTCTGCTTATTCGCGGTATTGGTTAACAAATCCGTGCTTCAGGAGGAGACGCCCGAGCGGCGGCCCCAGCCCCGGGGGCTCCGATCTCCGCCGCCCCGCCCCGCCCCGCGCGGGGCGCGCACACCCGCGGGCAGCTCCGCGGGGCGCCGCGGCCAGGACCTGGCTCCGCCGTGCCGGGCGGCTGCCGGCGGGTTCTCCGCGGCCGCGCACCAGCCGGGCTGGGCCGTCCTCCGCCGGAGCTGAGGCGCCGCCGCTGATGTGGCGCTGCCGCCGTGGCGGCGGCTGCCCGCAGGGCCGGCACTGCCGAGGTAGGAGCCCCGGCCGCCGGGGCCTTCCGCGGCCTCCCCGCGGGCCGGGGCCGGGCGCCCGACCTTCCCACCCGGGGCTGCGGGGCGTCGCGGGGCGGGCCCCGGCCCCGGCGAGCCCACGTATGTCGGGGGGCGTCGGGGCAGGGCTCGGGGGGCCGCTCGTGGGCTCGGACGCCGCGGGCTGAGTTTTGCTTCCCGGCCCCGCCGGGAAGCGACCGGCCCCTCAGCGGCTCGGGAGGCGGCAAGTGGGAACGGCGGCTGCTGCCGGGAGCAGCCCGAGGCATGGGCAGGCTTGGGAGATGCGGCGTAGGAAGAGGGAGCCTACCGTACCAGTGGCTCTTTGCTTTCCCAGTTATTTTTGGAAATTGCTTTGCCGTGAGGATTGGGGTTGGGTTTTTTTCCCCACTGTCTGTGGGAAGGCATATTTACGTCGCGCTCTGGCGAGCGCTCATGCTCTCCGTTGGCCAAAGAAGGCTGTAAAGTCAGTGTTTTGGCAAGCGGTGACCCAACCAGTTAGTTGTTGTTCTTCTGTTCCTAATGGCAACACCATAAAAACATGTAATCTGCATCTTTTTTACCTCCTCGCCCTGTGAGCTGTGGCTGCTGGCTGGCTGGAGCCTTCCCCGGGAAGGACTGCAGTTCCCAGGGGTACCCAGGCCTGGCCTGTGCGCTGGGCACCGGGTGTCCTGTGGGGTGAGAGCTGTCATGCACATGCACCGACATGGACGTTCAGTCTTGTCACCAGTGGGTGTTTTTCCCCCTTTCCACGAAAACTCTATTATGTAGGCTGGAGGGCAAACCTGGTGCCTTCCTGGGCTCTCTTGCAGGCGTGGGGCCGGCCGGGGAGGCAGAAACAGAGGGATGGTGTGTGAGGGTGTGATAACGGGGCCGGGGAGCCTTGGCCTGGCACCCTGAGCCACCTGCTGCTGTAGGAAACAGGGTGTCACTGGGTGTAGAGCAGCTGTGACTCCTGCCGGGTGACTCAAAAGATTGCTCTTGTTTGCAGACATTGCTTGGCTTCTGCTGACGTTATAGTAGGCAGCCGCCTACTTCATCCATGCCTGACTCCAACCCAGGGCATGGAAATGGATTTTGGTAAGGCTGGTGGTTTCTAAACCACCCAGACAAAGAGGGGGACCCTGATCCAGCTGTGATGGGCCACTGCTTGCCCACAGCTGAACTGGAAAACCCTTCGTTGCTCCTTGGGTCATTCACGGCATGTTTGTGCCAGCATTTTCAGTGAGCGTCTTCGGTTTGTTGGCTGTGGTGGAGAGCTGCTGAAATGGACACTGCTCTTGCTCTTTGAATTCAACACCTCATAGCTTGGCTCAGTGTTGATTCTGTAGTAGGTTCCCATTGTGCTTGTGTGGCTCTCGGGAGTGTGGGGAGGGGAAGAGAAAAGTTAATGTTGCAGAAACTTGATTACTTTTAAGATTTTAAAATCTTTAAAAACATTAATTCTGATTTAAACCTTTCATATTGATAAATGTCGAAGAGAAACTTGTTAACGTGAAGGCAAAGGCATACTAAACCAAGTACAACTTGAAGCAATCCCCTATAGGTCAACTGATTTTGTAGTACTCTGCAGAGAGCTGAAGATGGGGCTGAATAAATACTGTTTGTGGGAATCCTGGTGCTTGTCCAGTGTGTTGAGGAGCAGTTTGTGAAGTTTCCAGTAGGTTTGCTTAATGTGGCCTTACTCAGCTGTGAGGCACTCCCATAATTATAGCTGCAATTAAAAGCAATAACATAAATTTACATAAGGTGCCGGTCCTTTTAAATCGTCACATCATCTAATGAGAGCATTCCTGTAGGGATAGTTATGCAGGATGAGGGCCCAAAGCTGAGAGCGTTTCAGTGAGCATTTTGTTTTCAAAACATTTTTGAGGTCATTTGAAGTAAGGGTCTGCTTTGCAATAGGACATTTTGTTAATGAAAAAGTACTAAGTTATAAATAAAACTCTTACCAGTAGTAGAATATTGTTGAATTAAGTGCTTTTAGCACTTTTTTTTTTTTTTTTTTAATGTATCATCTGTCTAATTTTAAAAAACCAGCCTGGTTACACCAGTATTTTTCTCAATTTGATTGCGTCAGTGTTCCTTCTGCTCTTATGAGTAAGAGATTTGGTAAATCCAAGTTGTGGATGATGCCTAATTGCTGATGAAACATTATGGATGTGTTCTAAATTGCTCACTGAAGTTGCGTGGTTTCCTTGGGGCTTAACCTCTTGCGTAATGTCCACAGATTTTCTTTGAGGCTAATATAAACATTAGACTTCAAATGCTTGAAAACATATATTTGGGGAGTGTTTTGGCTTTCTTCTGAAGGAAGGGACTTAGTGGAGTGCTCTCACCTTCTCACTCTGTGTGCTTTCTTTCTTTTGTTTGTTTTAATTTGTTTTAATTTACTGAATATGGTTTAAGCTTGTATCCCCACTCCCTGGGTGGGGCAAGTTCTTGGGAAGAGTTGCAAGGTGAATGTAATCAGGTAAAAATTCTCAAAATGCAACTGAGGAAGCACCAGCCATGGGTCTGAGAAGCTCTGGGTTCCGTGGTTCTGCTCTAGTTTTCCCCAGAAGTCTTTTTTTTCCCCCACTTTAGGTCAAATAATTAGCCTGTTAACCTTTTGTCACAGACACAACACTTGACCTGTGGTCTCTGGGAGCCTAAGAGTTTAAGTAATTAAATTGTGTAAGGGAATAAAGGAGAATAATGAGCTCCAAACTCACTAGTCTGTCTAGTTGGCCTCTCCAGTGGCTGAAATTAAATAATTTAAGCTGATTTCTGGTAGTACTCAATTTTTCATCAAGTGCTCAAATTGAGGATGTGAGTGTCCCATGCTGCTTCAGACAGGTTTTTTCGGAGGTGGTGGATTTATTTCAGGTATGATTTGGTTGTCCAAAGGGGTAGTTTCAGGGGGAACGCTGGCCTAGCTGACTCCAACAAGATAGCATGTGGGGCCAGATTGGCTAATAACCAGGCTTGTTCTTGGGTGCCTGCCAAAACCTGGCCGTAAATATTGTAATTGCATGCTAATTATGAATACTAATCTCCAGATGTACTTAACGTATTACGCAATGAAGTACTGACCTTGTAGCTGTCAGGTGGTGCTGTGTGCAATGTGGCTGTTCTAAGTCACTGGAAAGTGGTGGGCTGGAGAATTTGTGTCCGTGCGAAGAGGAAAAATGCTTGTGTTTTTGCATAAAATGTGTGAACTTGCCTGTGCTGTGGTAACAGCACAGTTGTAAGTCCTTTATGGTTGTGTTTTGATTATGTCAAACAAACTCATCTCTCATTTGAGAGGCTGGTGGATGGCAGGGCTCTTCTGGATGGCAGCGTCTGCAGTGTTTCAGGATCTGAAGTAACGCACCAGAATCAATCCTGAAGTCTTGAAGTGTGTAGCTGCCATGGTAGGTTCTGAATGCAAATGATAAGTCTCCTAACTGCAGCTAACTTTTACCCATCTGATGGGTAAAAGGGATGTTTTGTAATATTAATAAGTTGGGATGGATTTGTCATGAGTGACCTTGTGGAAATAAGGTGCCTGTTACAGCTTTAAATTTGTATGTGTCGGTATAGTTTCAGTGCGACTAGTTCCTTGGACATCTGAAATGACTGTGTGGCATTAGTTTCCAGGTTCACTACATTACCACCTTGTTTACAGGCCATGCACAAGTGGAAGGTGTTAGGAAAGGGTAAATCAGAATGGGAGTTTACAGTTCTTAACTCCCTTTTTCACTCTAAACTTGATCACCTAACATGTTCCTGAACAACTATTTTTCAGAATATGAATTTTCTTATCTTTCTGCATAGTATCAAGTTTTTGTGTCATGGTTTAGGAGCTGGATTCAGGCATGTTGTTCCTTGGTGCCAGGAATCGCTGGGCTGCTGAGAGAGCTGTGTGACTGGGCTCCCTGGTGGCTGTTCTCTTCCAGAGTTACATGACGTGCCCCTGCCAGCTGCAGGACTGTTCTGGGGCTGGTACATATCACTGAAGTGACATCTAAAAGTGACTTAGATGTGCTGTTTCTGCCTTCCTGGGAAAAGCCACTTGTGTTGTGAATCCATTTCAAAAGATGCAACATATGAATGATTTCTCAGTCTACAGACAGTAGCGTGCTTTGTTAGGTGGGTTAGCCTGTGCTGAAACTGCAGAGGTTTGGTTTGATCCTGCCTGTATTTTAGCTGTGTAAATAGGAAGGTTTCCTTAAGCATCAACTGGATTATATACAGTTTACCAGTGGGTAGTTTAAATCAAAGGATGCAAGGGACAAAGTATTTGTGGTGATTTATTTATAGTTAAAAACTTCCATATGACTACACCCCCCCTCCCCCTTTGACATAAATTAATCAAGGAGCACAACAAACAGGAGTTGGTTTAATGTGTCTGAAACTGTTTCTGACTGATTATCATTGCCTTAACAATATGTGGATTTAAAGCTAGCTTTTTCTTCCTTTTATGTTTTCTTTTATGATCATATATCCCTGGAAATCTAAATGATGTTGGTGGTTATTAACCAACAATACTTTGTTGTTCATGGGAACCCTATGGATATTCTTAAACGTGGAGCTCTGCAACATTTACCTTCTGCATTAGGGATGGGAAAAAATAGAAGAGCTTTGTCATTTTTCTACTAACAGTGTGAAACTGGTTTCCCCAAAACAATGGGGAGATCTCAGGGGTTCGTGACCTTTTTCAATTAAAAAATTTCAGATTACTTGTCAGAGAGGCAGACTGATGGGGCGAAGGAGGAGGATGGGGAAAAAAAGCAGCAAGGCAGCCCTTGCTGTGGAGGAAACAAGTGCTCCTGTTAGAGCTGAGCTTATTACTCATTTTGGGTAGGAGACTGACCTAGCTGTTTGTTTTGATTTTTTTTTTTTCTTTCTGAGACATGCTCTGTTCAGGGATTAGAATACAGGAGCTTAAAACTCAAGCAGTTCTGGAAAAGATGTCTCCTGTGGATTTATGTCTTGGGGTTGCACTTGCTTTTTCTTACCCAGGTTGGGTCAGTTCCAAGGACTTGGGCTTACCTGGTGTCCATCTTGTGTCTGATGGGACAGGTCAAAGCAGTTTGGGAGCATTGGCAGGGCAGCTTGTCTCTCTTGGTAGCCGGTTGTCACTAAAATGTAGGAGACTAGTGTTTCTGAGACCTCTGTCCCATGTCAAATAAGGTTCAAATCAGTCAGTGGCTTCAGACATCATTGGTGGTGAGTGGGAGACCTGAGGAGGACACAGACCAACCCACTGTGCCATGGCTGGAGCCAGCAAGCCTGGACAGCTGGTGTTTCACTGGAAGTGGCAACGGTGAGGGCTGGTGTGCTTATTTGCTTTTGATTCTTTTGTTTGTTTGTTTGTTTGTTTGTTTTTGTTTTGTTTTCCATCTTTACATCCTTTAAACCCTTTATATCCTGTATATGTTTAGCTTTCAATTTATATTTAAATTTTTGAATGTGTATTTATACGTTCTGGTGCCAAAGGCTGTCACACATGCTGTATGTGACAGAGTAAGACCTTCAGCACACCTGAATAATTTTTTAGAATTTATTTTATTGTGCTGATTTTTTTTTTTAATATAAAGAGAATTCAGGAGTTTTGTTTAAAAAAAGTTTTCTTTACTAATATTATGCGGGTGACTCACTTGATAAATGTTTCCTTTTGCAAGAGCTTTCATTTGTAGCATTTGTGTCATTTAATCTGTCTGCACTCCATAAATTAGATTATTTTGGTTGTCATAATTTTATTATCCTTATTAAGCTTCTTCATCTACATATTGATCTTGTTAGTCTGAGGAAGCTGATAAGCCATCGAGCTGTACTTGCAAAATACACAGAAAATGAGAAATCTGCCCTGAGGCTTATGAAGACAGAGATTCACCAGTGATCTGGATCTCCATGTATCTGGCCTGTATCTTTTTTCCCCTTCAGCACTAGGTTTTAGACTATATGACACCATTACACTTTGCCAAATTAAGATTAATTTTGCTTTTATTATAAATTCTGTCACCAACAGCTTCTGAGAAGCTTTGTTCTAGTTTGCTTGTCTTTTTATTTGGATGAATATGCCCCTCTTTCATAAAGCTTAAAAATATTTCCAGAGGCAGCTGGCATCACATGCTGTGAGTTTTTTTCCTCCTTGTGTCAGTGTCAGTTTTCCATGCTGTCTTTCCAGAGGGATTTATTCTTTACACTCAAAAAAACTTGCTTCCTTGTCTCCGTTGCCTACAGGACGTGCATGAAACCAAGTGTAACTGTGGTGTGTGTAGAAGACTTCAGGCCCAGTCACTGCCCCATTAACTCATTTGCTTTTGCTTCCATTGCCATGGGCTTTTTCCTTAACGACTTACTTATACCATATGGTAATATATGCTGGATAACTATACTCTGTTGGACCTTTAACTCTAGTCTCACCCCCCCCACACCCCTGCTTTTTTGTTGTTTGTTCTAGCTCTGAGCCAAGTCTAGTCCCTCTTACAACGTGAGGTGGTACAACCTCTACCTTAGCCTCCCCAGAGCCCCTTTTGGGTGCTTGTCTATGTACATGTTGTTACTGTCACTGAAATGTTTGAATGCCCCTGTTTTGTTGTTCTCTGTGACCCCTTTGCACAGTACCTGCTCCTTCTAACAGATTGTTGTTCTTTCTTTCATGATGCTCTTCCCCCCCATCCTGGTCCGGTGTTTCCTCCTCCTCCTCCCACAATTTGACCTTGTCTTGCTCTTGTCTCCATGCCCTATTTCAGACGTTCACATGGCTTTGACTTCTGTTATGTGCTGATGACTCACAGATGCACCCTACACCTCTGTTTGTCACCCAGTCTGGCAGCTTCCTCCTGGCCTTTTTCTCTTTGATTTCTCCATTGGTAGTCATTCAATATTTCAAGCCTCCAACCCCAGACTGTGCTTCTTAAGTTCTTTTTATCTCTTGTCTTTTAAAATGCTGATACCAGACCAGTGGCTTCTTCCCAAAGCCTTCATGATTTTTATAATTCACTTGGCTTACTTCATGCATTTGGATCACATGCAAATTCTGTGTACTTTTTATTATCAATACATTTCCCCTTTTCCAGCTCATCAGACAACCTCCTAATGCTGTAATAAGTTTTTACAAATGGTTTTCTTTAAAGTGGCTGTCCTGAGAAATTCTACTTCTGAAGTTATTTGATAGCATTTGGTTTTAAAGATGGCGTAAAGTGTTTTAGTTCCACTCTCAGAAAGCAGCTGCCCTTGTTCTGCTGTTTTTTATATTTAGCAACCTACATGTAGCTGCTGCAAACAGGTGGGATTCATAGCGTCCTAGCTGAGTGAAAGGAGAAAGGATATGTATACATCATAAATGTTACAATATCTAATACAAAACTGGCTGTAAATGAGCATAATTCCTAAGCCTTTCAGCATGGAGAAGGCTGGTCTGTTTTGTTTAAAACTGCCAACCTTTTCCTTGTGCTTCTTTTAACTATACTCTGCTCGTAACAGCAAACCCAGAGTCAGAACTGGCAAGGTTTTTCTGATACACTTATGTGACCAGAAAGGAATAGAGAGTTTTAAGGTGATAGAGACAATCTGGATGGCTTAGTAGGGATTGGTTTTATGCAGGTTCAAGAGGCACAAAGGCAAAATTCTAGTGGCCACAAGTATGTTTTTGCTTTTCCTTATCTTTCAGATATTACAAATTTATCAAGCCTTGGTTTTCTGGGGTTGTACCATGGATTCCAGGCAACTGATGCAGCGGTGGAGAAGCAGACTTGTTGCCGTATCACACTTCCAAGGAAGAGGAGAGCGTATCAGGGCACACCACCAGCAGTCCAGGTGTTGTGTAAGGCTGTATGTGCTGTTGCTGTAGTAACAACATCAGATGCTACCAGAACAGTGTGTAGGCACGGTTGTCCTCAGCAGAATGACCATCTTGGAAACTCAGCATTTTCAGTTAGCCTCTAGCCCTGTGAATGTAAATAGGCAATTTGTGCAAATGCCATGTATTTTAATGTCCTCTTTCTGTGCTACTTAGAAGCACGTGCCCCTCATGTAAGTAGTTTGAAGTCCCTGGTATACAGTAAGCTATGAAGGGATTTTTAACACTGGGTTGCACTCTAAAAACATGAATAATGGATGTCATCTTTCTTTTATGTTGCATCATAACAGGAGGATTTAAAATGTTGCTTCATCCTCTGACAATGGAAAGAGTTTTAAGCCCAGTTTATAAATTTAATACCTGGAAGCACCACGTGAGGATGTGGCCTGTTTTTCAAGGAAGTAATTTCAGTGTTCTCTCAGAGGTAAAGGTGGGAGGTGACTGCTGGGACTGAAGCTGTAAAGAATTAGTTATTTATACTTCAGATTTAAAGAATACAGTTAGTGCAGACCAGCCTTAAATCTGTGCCTTGTGTTAGCCTTAACACAGTGAACCTCCTTGCATGAGCACAATGGCATTGCATTGATAGGGTTATCTCCAGACACTGGGTTTCTCCCGCATTTAAAATAGAGCGATTATTTCTTCTGAGATGTGATAAACATCTAAACTAAATTTTTATGTATTTAGAAATAATAAAAATACTCTGGCCATGGTTTCATGAATGGTTCACGTAAAGATAATGAAAGAACAGAGACAATGCAGTGAGGTATATTTTTTTTAAATTTGGTAATACTGTGTGTGAATCTCAGTCTATGCTCTGGGGCTCTCGTGCAATCCATGTGTTGGTGACATGATGTTCTGCTGATAACCTGTATCTTCCCAAGCAATGTTAGATTGTCTGATAGATTTTATATGCATGTAATAGAGTGTGTGGGTTCTGTTGAAAGCTATCCAGTACTTTATTGGTACAATTCTTACAATAAAAATCTTCATATAGTTAGTACTTGTTTCCTGATCGTTAGGTTGTCATGATTTTGATAACACATAACTATGCTGGAATCAAGCCATGCCTAAACGCTGCTGTAATTGATACGCCACTGTTTTGCATACATGATGAGTAACTATCACAATGTTTCAGTGGACGATGAAGGAAATATAATGAATGCAAATTGGTGTGGGAATTAGCCCTCTCTCCAGCCAAAGAAGTATGATGTGAGGCTTCTGAGTGCCTGAACCCTGTCAGACCTTCCCTTGTATCAGATGTGTTGATGATTGTTAGAGTAGATGGGAACTTGTTTTCACTCTGATTTACTCTATACCAGCATTTTCTGTTTGGATGATTTCTTTTCCTTATCTATGCTAAGGAATATTACTTTGTTTCAGCTTAAGGGATCTATCTAGTATCTGTGTTTATGTAGCTTTGTCTGTGTGGGATATTGGATGTTGTTTAAATCTATTCCATAATTAGCACCAAAGAGATTTCTTGTTTGTAACAGTAGCTTATTCTCATATAAAGCATGATTACACACCTTTATTTTCCCCCTCAATCTCTTTAGTAGATTATCTGTAGCCAGGAAGTCTAATAGTAAAATGAACTCTTAGAAAATAACTTCTAAAGATGTGTATTGCTGAGGGCAGATTCTTTTTTAGTTCTGAATTCTTAATGGCTTTGCTTGCCTTTGATGTAGCAGTCTACTTCAAGACAACTGGAACTTTTTCCCTTTAGGCAGTGATAGGAAATAGAATATGAAGTGGGTGGTGCCAGTAATAAACTTACTTGTTGCTCAGAAGAAATGGAGTGAGTGCTAGGGCCATGTATCACAAGGCATGGTCCTTGTGGTTTCAGTTGGTTTGGAATCAAGTCCTAAATGGAAGGACCTGTGGAGATGGTATGAAGAACCTGCTGAACTTTTCATGTGGGATGCTTGAAATTTTTGGGGACTTACTGGGCTCTTTGTCACTTTTGTTGCATTGACTCCTGGGATATTCTATGGGAAAACAAAAAGGATGGTACTTTTGGTTGAGAAGAAAACCATAGGCAGTCTGGAGACAGGAAGCCTTCATTTACAAAGGTGACATAACAAAAAGTCCTGAGAAACTGAACTGAGAAGGCATGAATCAGTGTTTGTAATCTTGCTCATACAGTATAACAACTCCCTTCCTTGATTGCTCATTGTGTTTGCTAAGATCTTCACAGGAATGAGCTTACTGTGTTCTCTGTGGGAAGCTGAGAATTTTTCAACTCTTGTGAGGGATCTCTGCTGCAGGATGACTGTTCCCAAGTCTTTGTCATCATCCAGGAGTTCAGAAGTAGCCCTGAAGGAAGAGAGCCACATTTTTGGTTGCTAGTGCAGCTTCCTTTCTCTCTAGCTTTCCTTGGCAGTTGAAGAGCAACGTTGAGTTAGTACTTGCCTTACAAAGGTAATAACATACCTAGCAGACTGGCATTGTGTTATAGGGCAGGTTGTTAAGAACTCCTCTTCCACGGTGAGGGAAGAACCTGCCAGGCTTGATCTGTATTTCAGGAATACAACGAGTTACCTGGGGGAGGGAGCAGTCTGTCACCTGCTGAGGTGTTAGTGTAATAAAGGATGTGATCGAACAGGCCAAGTGTCCCACCTGCTCTACAGGAATTTTGGTCATTATAGTGGGAATTTGGTGCAGCTGCGAGTTTGGGTGCTGTTGTTACCCAGAAGCTTTTTCTGGGCAATTTTCACCATGTAAGAGCATTGTAACAAATGCTTAGTCGAAACAAAACCCATCATCATTACAGCCTATAAGGTGCACGGGAAGAAATCTCTCCCATATGACCTGAAATCCAGTTTTGAAATGTTGGAATGCTGTTACTTGTGAACAAAAAGGGTGAAGCATAGTTGTGCGTTTGGTCACCATCTCTTTTAATTGGCTTGCAGTGTTGTAACAGCCTTGTATATTAGATAGCTGTCGCTGGCTGTTCTGTTCTCTGGTGATGCTTCCAGCTGCATATGTTTTGGCTGATGAAGGACTGCCGTGAGCCTGCTGAAGGTATACCTGATGTCTTTTTTTGTTGTTGTTGTTGTTCACTGAAAGAGAAAATCAATTATAAGTTCAATAGGAATTATCCTGTATGCTTTATACAAATACCATGATGCAGCATAGCAGGCTGCCAGTTAGCTGGTCAGAGCCGTCTAGTCCACGTGGAATCAGGGAGCACTGGTTGGATGTTGAAGCTGGGCATGTAAGATACGTGTGTGGCTGAAGCCTGTGCTGGTGTGTGTCTGTATTTCTTGAATAATGTGTGTATGCAAAATTCTGTTTCCTCTGTACCTCCTTAAATTGTACTGAAACAAAATGTGTATTGTGCTGTGGGGCTGAAGTCTTTCAGAGTAGCTGCCAGCTGGGGCAAGCATACAGCCCACCCTTTCTATATACCTTCTTAAAGGAGGAATAAGGCCTTTCGCCCTGATCTCCCCTCCTCTCAGCACTGCAATATGTAGAAAATGTTTTCAAGATGGAATCATTTAAACTAATTTCTGTTTGTTACTTCTAGCTAGAACAGTAACCTACCAGTTGCAGCAGAGATCATTTGGATTTAGGTTTTTGCCAGCTGTTTACTGACAGTTGTGTGTGTACGGGTCAGACACTATTGGTTTTCTCCAAGTGGTGAGTAAGTAGCTGATAATGAAGGGATAAAAAAATTTATTCATGACCATTGTGGAAAGAGAATTTAAGTATTAGATTAATAATGAAATATGATTTGTTGTTGCTTAGTATCTAGAAGGAAATGGGGATATTTAGTTCTGAGTGTGGACTGCCCTTCTGATATATATTTTTTTTTCCATTTGGTTGAGTAAATCACTGGGGATTAGTAGATAGACTTTTCTTCCCTGTAGCTTTCTGTAACCTCTGACTTGTAACCTTCAGCACTCTTAACTGTAACGTTAAGCACACTTAGATGCATAAAAGCCAAGAGCCGGTGTATTTTCATGCTGGCCTTCTGTAAGGCCTTGATAGCTCCTGGCACAGTGTTTACAGTGCGACTTAGCTGTATGTTCCTGAAATGTAGGAGTGAATTACTGCACGTTTCCAGGGGGATAGACTGGGTACAGGCCATCTGCTGCGCCTCGGCTGGTCTCGCAGTGCCTGAGGCATCTGCTGCCTGAGCCGGGGGCCCTGCGGGCGCACGCCCTCGCCCCCTGCCCCCCCGCCCCAGCAATGCTGCTGGCCCTGCCGCCGCCGGGGGGTGCCCGCCGCCCGAGGGGCTCCGGGCGGTGCCAGGGCGCCGCCTGGCGGGCGCGGGCGGGACCCGTCGCGGAGCCGGTCGCCCCGACGCTGCGGGCGGGAGCCGGGAGCTGAGGGTAACCGCAGGGTTTCCGCAAGCCGAGGGCGGCTCACCGCGGTCCCCGCTGGCGTGCACGGCGGAGGAGAACTGCTGTAGCGCTCGGTTTCTGTAGACATCTCCAGTTTGTGTTGCATTGTGTACAGGCGCGAGGTGAGTTCTTCCAAGTTCGACTGTTTGTGCTGCTCCATTTCTTGGAAAGCACAGCTAATGGCACCGCTTTGTTGTAAACTCTGGCAGTAGAACGGGGGAATTGGGAAGCTTCTGCTTTAGCAGCTTTTTATCTTGAAAGTTGTACTCTGTGTTCCAGGAACTTCCCCCCAGAGCTGCTTGATGCTTTGCTAGGAGAGCAGGGACAGGATATTGCCGTGGTCTGGTGAGCACTGTAAGTGTGGCACCAAAACATCTCATGTGCTCAACTTCAGGGCCTGACACAGTGTGGGGACTCCTTTGCGGTCGTCCTGAGCATATAAACCACATGCTGTGACCTCTGGCTGTGTCTGTGTATCCTTTCGTCATTTTACAGATCTCTTTTGAATCTCCTGTGCAGCAGAAGGGTTTGTGAACTGTTTTCTTGTGACCTGTATCTGCTGTGCTTGGTGTGGCGAGAGTGTGGGCACCTGGAGGACCGAACATCATCTTTTCTTATTCCAAGTAGTGAGCTGGTGCTACTATAGTGATGGTGGAAAGCCAGGAGGCAGATGCTTGTTGGGTGGTTTATGGATGTTTTATAGGCTGTCAGGCTATAAAATGAAAGCTTTACTTTCATTAGGGAAATGAGATGGGCAAAAGTGATTAGCAGATAGTGTGGAGCTTGTATTATATGGTTACCATATGATACAGCTTATTTACAGATACAAAGTATAGTTTCAGTATGATCAAACAAAAGCCTTGGTTCAGTCTCTTTTCTTTTGGTCTCAGACATAATTGTATCACCTGCTGTATGCATTAAACCCTAAGAGTTTCCAGTCTTGTCAGTCACTCGTTTGAAAAGAGTAAGCATAACACTGTTACTTGGGTCGTAACTCTGTTACTTGGCTCAAACACTTTCTGTTCTGTGCAGCAGTTCATTTTTCAAGACTGCCTTTCCCCTCGATGGTGTGCCTCTGCAGAGAGGGTTTTTTTCAGGTGAGCTTTCAGCTCAGCATGGCCCTGAGAGCAGAAGCTTTGGGTAAAAGCCTTCCAAGGAGTAAAGGCTTATTCGTGGTTTCCCTGCAGGAATCAGCCCTGCTTCTCAAGCCTTTATGTTAGGACAGCGGTTGATGATAATGTGATTGTGCAGAAGGTGATCTTTGTCATTTATAGGGAATCTAATGAGCAATTTTTATTTGTTCTTTTTCTAGGAATTGAATGTAGCATCCTTGAAAAGCGTGTTTTGAAATGAAACCTCAGGAGTGATATAAGATTTCTGTATTCACTTTCTCTGTGTCCTCAGTCAAATAGCTCACTACTGCACTGAGGTTATTGAAACAACAAAAAAACACCTCTAACCCTTCAATAAGTTTGATCAACAAGATCAGCTTGATTGTTGACAAACATGTTAAGTCTTTACCTTACAAAAATAAAGGCTAGCAGGTGTCCATGCACACCTCTGTCATTGCAAACACTGGGATAAACCCTTACTTAAGTTTTGCGCGGGTGCCACTGATTTAAATCTGCCTGAGAAAGAAGGGAGTTTGCTGGTGGAGTGCCTCATGCTTGGGGGACAAGACTTAGAAATGTGGTAAGTCACCCTGCAGACCTCTGAAAAATTCTGTTCTTGTGTGAACAACATGAGGTCAGTGTTTTCAGCTGCGAGGCAGGTGTTTGAGTGGAGTTTCAGTTCTTGTGCATGGATTTGCAGAAAGGAGATACAAACTTTGTTTCTGGAGACTGGAAGGATTTAACACATTTTTCTACTTAAAGTATGTAAAAGAAGCCTGGGAAGTGTATTTTGTTAGTCAGCACTCCTGTTAATCTCTTATTTCTGTCAATATTACATCTGTTATGGACTTGCCTGGCTTTACTGGAGGCACTGTTGGGAAAGCTGGAGGATCTTGGTGGCAGCACGCTTTGCTGTGATCAGGGGAGCAAGGTGGGTACATCCTTTACCCTGCAGTCAGCCATCAGTTTGTCTTAATGTTCTGTGTGTCCACTGGAGACAGGCTTCTGGGATTAACCTGGAACACAGATTAAACTGTTCCTGCTCCCAACTCTTTTGGCAACTGTTGGAAGTAAATACATAGAAGAAACGAAGAAGCTTTTAAGTGTTCAAAACCTTCCACGTCTCTGCTCCTGGTTTTCTGACTGTTGTAATGTAACCCCTGTAACTCTGCCCCTCCCTGGTTTGGCTGTCTAAACAAAATCAGGAAGAAAATGCTAGGGTAAAAAATATAGTGCAGCCACCTACAGTTGAACACTGTAATCAGACTTGAAGAGAGGGAAGGAGAGGTCAGGCAAACATGGTTTTGGAAAAACAGTGCTAACTTTCCCAGGGCATCTCAATGAATGTCTGATAACTGATTTTTCTGTTGCTCGGAAAGCTGTTTTAGCTTGTAGTAGAATAGAAAAACTAAAAGTGGTCCCCAGGTGCTCAGTCTGACTAGCATAAAAAAATAAATGTACTGATCTTCACTTCTGTTTAGGCCAGTGTTATAATAACAGAGTGAATAATGATGAAAGGGCATATTGCACTTCACTAATGTGTTTTCAGTGTATTGCATTTATCTCCTGTGAAATGTAGGGATTTATGTAATGGGGATGTACTTGCTTTCTTAGGACTCTGCCCAGCCCTGTTTGTTAGCTGGGCTTCTCTCACTTGCAAAGCTGATGTGGAATTGCAACAGCTGGATGTTTTATTTCGCCACACCACTGCTCTTGCTGTAGCACAGGAGGTTTCCAATGTAACTTGTGAATAGAAAGGTGGCTTGGGGTTTTTTTGGGGGTAGCTAAACAAGGTGTGGGAAAGCTGTTGTTGGCTTTCTGCATTGATACTAATGTAGCCTCCAGGCCAAGATAGAGTTTAATGGGGAGCATCTACCCTTCGGTGCATGGCTTCTTAAAGCATGCTGCGCACTCCCTGACCGTGCTGGTTTTAGGATTTAGGGAAGGGCCATTCGGAGGCAGCGCACCGGCGCCCGCAGCTGCCCCCGCGAGCGGCCGGCGGCCCTGCCCGACCCTCCTCCCGCAGCCCGCCGCCGGCCCCGCTCGGGCGGGCGTGGAGCCCCGATGTGGGGGAAAGAAACTGCGCGGCCTCGGCCTGCCAGACTGCTGCCCGCTCGGGCCTGGGGGCGAGGCGGGCCGCGAAGCCCCCGCCGCATCAGGGGCCTCGCGCTGCCCTGGGCCCCGGCCCCCGGCCCGCCCCCCGAGGGCCTCGCTTGGGCCGGGGCAGCCGCGGCGGGCGGGGCGGGGGCAGCCGCGGGGCTGCAGCTTCCCGCGCCCGGCCTCGCCTCAGGGGGCGGTGCCGCCCCGCCCGCCGCCACTGCAGTGGGAGCGGGGAGGCGGGCGAGGATGGCGGCGGCGTCGCGGGCGCGGGAGCTCACGCAGAACCCGCTGCAGAAGACGTGGGAGCCCTACGACAACGGGCTGCCGGCGGGGCACAGCGCACAGCGCGGTGGTGAGCGGGCCGGGGGTCTGCTGGGGCCGCGCTGGCCGAGCCCCGGCGGGCGGTGTCTGTCAGCGGGAGCCCCGGGCGGCCGCTGCTCCTCCGCGGTTGGGCCGCAGTGGGTGATCTGGGCCCTGGGGAGACCCTCCCGGGGGCGATCCGCTCTCGACGGGGTCGGGGTGCGAGGGGAGCGGCGTGAGGGGCCGGAGCCAGGCGGGCCACGCCGCCGTTAGCGGCCCCCCCGAGGGCCGAGCCCCTCGCCCGGGCTCTCAGGCGCCTGTGGAGCTGGAGCGCGTGCAGCGGTGCCCCTGGCCGGGCCGGTGCTCGGGGCCGCGGAGCCGGGCGGTCGCGGCGCCCCGTGGCGGTTGGTCTGAGCCCCCGGGGGAGGCAGAAGCCCCCGGAGCCGCTGGAGCAGTGGCCAGCGCCGGGCGGCAAAGCCTGGCTGGCCAGAGTGTCTTTTCTAGTTACTTTTGTTGGTGTTTGGCGTTTTGTGTTTTTAAAACGCTCTGGTTCCAAGGAACATTTGTGTTCAGTGTGTGCGTCTTGAAGGGAGACCTAAAAATGTCACTGGTTTTGTATTTTTTTTTTCTTTTTAAGGCCAATGCTGTATCAGGCCATCTGTTGTATGAGTTAATGGCTTTCCTTATTTTGAGGTGCAGCAAACCAAGTCATCAGCTTCTAAAGACTTTCGCAGTGGCGTTTGTAAACCATAGTTTGTGAACAAACTTTGCCTCTCTCTTTTTTTTTTTTTTTTTTTTTCTTTCCCCCCTCCCTTTACGTAAATAACTGAGGTCTAGTACAAGGCAGTTTTGCAGACAAAAGGGGCTTTGTCCTGCGGAATTGTTTTTATTTGTCATGCAAAAAGGCTGCGCTGACAGAAAGAGCTGAGGGCTCTGCTGGCATGGCTGGCGTCTTTGGGCTGCTTCCCCTCACCTCTGCTCTTGCTTGAGTCCAGCCCTTGCTAAAAAAAAGCCCAAACTTTCTTGGTTTCTGCTAGGGAAGCAGGCATGTGTTTCTGTGTGAATTATTTCAGCGTCTGGAGGATAGTATGTGTCGAGAGGAGATGAATGCTGCACTAGGAAAAGGGTCAGAAAGTGTATATAATTGCTTTTGTAAACATGCTAAGAAGAATGCTTTATTTTATCCTTAACTCTTTTCCAAATAAAATAACACTTGTTACAGCTTCCACATAGATACTGTTTTACAAAGAAAAAAAAACCCAGCCCACAAGAACAAAATTGCATGTTGGTCAAATATAATCTGGTGGTGTACAGAGTCTTCTTGGTGGAATTATTTAGTGTATCTTGACTATAACGTAAAAATTATTAAACATACCTGTGTTTTTTTTGGTAGGATTCTATAATTTATGATACCCGAGATGTAAATAAAAAACCTTTTTGCTAGAAAAATGGATTTGGAAACATTTGCTCTTGCAGCTCTACCCGTAACATGTCTACAGTCCTTTGTGATACATAAGAATTACAAACAGCCTAGAGAGGAGCAGAACTTCCTCTTCCTTGTTAAAGCCATCTATCTTGTTTCACCAAACTGAGAATGCTTTTCATTGTTTTCTGTGCAAAGGTGCCTTGGAGCCCTTTTCCCTCAGATTTCCACGTATCATGCATCGCCCCGTGTTCTGATGAGGCAGTGTGACCTGCAGACCCTGTAGCCATGCTGTGACAGCTCAGGATAGACTGCCCAGACTGGGTGATGTGGGGCTATGTTGGATTGAAGAGTTCCAGTTCTCTGCTGCTACAAGTAACTGTGTTAACTGTTACTGTGTTAAAAAATACAAGCTCAGGTAGAAAGTGGGTTTCTTGTCTTCCAGTAGCTTTCTGGTGGAAGCAGTGAAGCTAGTCGCTCTGATGTCTTCTGAATTTCTAGGCTAAGCAAGATGAACTCTTTCAGTCTCCTTTGGTTGGGTTTTTTATTTCCTCATTCATGCTGATAACCTTTATCTGCACTACTTCTAATTTATCTTTCTAGAAGATGGGCGAGCAGAATTGTGCACACTTTCAGTGGAGGACTTAGCAGATCCATCTTCAGAGGAACTTATCTGGGTTAGCTGGTTTTAGTGTGGTTTTCTAGAAGTGGTAGCAACTGTAAGTATCTGGGGAAGAAGAAATCTGGCTAGCTGTGCCAGGGTTTAGCTGTCACAGGGCTTTGAAGAGCTAGTTCTTTTAGTCTGTTCATTATGAGGTCTTCAAAGAGGAGTTCTGGCCATGTGCAGCCAACTGAGCAGACTGAGCTTTTACAGCTAGTGAGACCAGTAAAACAAAGGTAACTGTTCTAAATGACCTTCCAAAGTAAGACTGGTGACAGCAGAAGTGCACATTTTTATTAATAACTGCCACTTACCTTTTGTGGTCTTTTGTGAAAGGTTTTGTCTGTAAATAGGTTGCACTAAAGCTACTTTTGGCATTGGTTGTCAAGTTTGCTTCAAGCTCTGTGAATCAAGCAGTGGGCTACAAACATGGACATAAAAAAATTAATAGCAAAATATGCTATAGTGAAAGTTGTTTTGAGAGCCTAGCAGAGGATGTTAGTAGCATGACAGATAGATAGTGAACTTCCTGTGGTTAAACATTAACCTGCCCCCCCCCCCCCCCCCCCCAAGTTAACAGCTTTAGTTCCCTAAAGCTCCTGGAATTTGGTCATTCTAATAATTCTTATTTGCTGTTTGTACAGCAGTATGAATGTACATCAAGTCCAAACCCTAAAAGTATCAAATGAAGATTATCTTTGCTCTAGAGGACTCTACCGTTTGAGCTCACCCTGCTTATATGTATTTGTACCCCCAACCCTAGGAACTAAAGAAGGAGAAATGAGGTAAGGACAACAGCCAGCTGTAGCCTGAGTATCAGGATGTATGATGGGGCCATTGCTGTTGGCATCAAAGCTGTAGGAAGCAAATGGTAAACCTGAGCAAGTGGATGGCAGAGCTGCTAGTAGCAGCTAGTGGCATGAGGCTGGCTAGAAGACAATATGAATTCTGAATCTCTTGTACCAAGGAGATGTTGGAAACCGGTAATTTGGACAAAAGGAGGAAAGCTAAATTAGAAGATCATGGACTTCATCAGTATAGAAGCAGGATGCTCTTCAGGAAGAGTGGTAGGATGAGGAACTCATCACTGTGGGATGTGATGAAAGGTGACTGATCATCATTGATGAGCAGGAAAAAATGGATTAGCAATAGTTAAGTTGGATAAGTGATAAGAGAAAACATGTAGCCTTATTTGGAAGGGTGGTTCTGTTGGTTTATAAAGATATTTTTGTATGAGCCTCTAAATAGTACAGTGATTTCAGAGAGCAGGCCTTGAGTCGAAGCCCACAGAAACAGCAAGAATCCTTCATAAACTTCAGATGGCTTACTGTAGCAGCTTGATACAAAAAGCATCTGACCTTAAAAGTTGAATTAAAAAATTTGACAGAGAGAAAGAAAAACCAAAATCTCATTTTGGGTGGAAAAAAAGGGGCAGCTGATAATATGTTAGGTAGTAGGTGAGCTTGAAAAGTACAGACTCTTGTCTCTGGTTTCACAAGACTGTGAGTTTTGAGTGTTGATGAAATGCAGCACAGCTGATCTAGGTTGTTCAGTGTCCCAGTTTGATTTCACAACCTCCTTAAATTGCAGTACTGAATTTTAATGCACTTCATCACTTGGCAATTTTCCTTCACTGGTATTTTGGGTATGTTTTTAATGTGTTCCCTCTAAGCAAGGGGATGCAACATATTTCTTTTTGATGCTGCCCTTTATAAATGTGCGATCTTATATACATATATTACAAACATCTACTGTAAAGAAAAAAACTGAGTAAAGTCTCATGGAGCATCTTTAGAAAATGATGGCATACAACCCTGTAAGTTTTGTTTTGCTGTTCTCAAGACGTATGTTCCTCTAGCAAAATTAACAAAACGTTGATAGCACATTTACACAATGGTGCTGTTGGAAACCCATAGGAGTTACATGCATGAAGCAGTTTAAAAAAATTAGTTTGTTTTCTCGAGACTAGATTGTGTAGAGAGAATTTGAGAGGTAAACCAGACAATCCAGTGATGAGGAATTGAGAGGATGCTGTGCTTAGGAGTCTGCCTTGGCTCTGCAACTTGCACCAATGTAACTGTAACTACTTCTGTACTGCAAATTGTTCTTTGCATAAAGTGAAGGATGGTGAAGTGCTGTGAAAAGGGGAATTGAGCATTGTGCCATTGGGAAAATATTAAAGAGGCTTTTTTATTCTGAGAGTTAGATATGTGTCACTTGTGGTTTGTTTAGTTTTTTAATCAGTCTATTTCCTCATGTCAAAATTGCTTACATTTCTTCAAAGGAAGGTGTAAGTCTTGAGATGCTGACATTTTAAATACTGTCATTGAAATTAACATTTCTCACCGCTTCCAGTGAGTGTTGGCAGCATTTTGTTGAGAGAAAGGTTTGTTTTGAGTGTTTAATACATGCTCAGAACTTTGTGTTTTGTTTTGATCTTGACTTTTTTTACTGAGCTAATGAGCAAAATTAAGCTTTGTTAATTACTCAAGATCATAAGGAAGAAAACAAAAACCTATGTCTGCTGTGATGAGTCTTATGCCTATTGTTGAGGGTGCTATGCTGAGGTACAGAATAAATAAAATAGTTGCTTTGTGTGCTTTTATGTAGCTGTTAACCTCTGCTGTTTTGGCCAGCAAACGTGCCTTTGACTTCTAGTTCCAAATGCGTAGCTGCACTTGTCACTAAGTGCTGCTTGTGTAAGCAGTATTAGACTGCAGCCACTGTTGGCCATATAAACCAGAACACCAAACATTTTTTAGTGCCCCAAATTTTGGATTGTAAACTAATGTCCTCTTGTCAAAAACAAGCATTAATGGATGGTATATGCTGTAGCACCATGTATTGTGTAGTGGTGTTTACAGGGCTATGGCATTATGTAAGAGCAGAATATTTAAGGTTGTTGGAATCAGTGGTGTGCCTCCTCCTGGTATGCAGGGCATCTGTCTGACTGGTGTCTTCCTTTAAAGAGGAAGAGCGCTCTCAGTCAGCCTGGCACCTAATTAGAATGGGATTGCAACTTGTTTGATTGGGATCAGCAGATAATTCTCTTGGTTTCTGCTATATCAGTGATCAGAACACCAGAATAGGCGTGCATGTTAAACTGTATGCATAGGGCTCTAATGAAGGCAATTTTAATTTTTGTACTTTCTTTGAGGAAATTTGCGTAAAAGTGCAAGTGATGCCAGACTTGCATGTTGACTGTGACAATGGAAGGAAATGTCCACCTTCCATGTTGTTGTAGTTGTGTTGGTCTGGTTTGCTGCTCAGTGAGAAGGATCTATTATAAGCTGATGCAAGCAGTAGAACTTAGCTTAGGGAGCTGTTGTTGGTGTAACCTGTGAAGCAACCATTTAAGGGGGCTGCAGCTTTCCTCACTGTAGCTTCCTAGCCCTTAGTTTTGCAAAATGAAATTTTGTTCCAGTACAGGTTTATCATTACATTCCCAAAAGACAAATTTTCTGTGTGAAGGCGAAATTTGTATCGCTTATCCCAGGAGGGGAAGTGGGGGAAAATACCGAAGGGAGGTCTGGTTATAATGTTAGTTAGTAAATTCTGTCCATGATGTGTAGAAAAGCCAGTTCCAATTAGCACAGCTCCTTGCAGAGCAGGTGGACCTGAGGTACAGAGCCTTTCCTTACACATCCTGATTTTTTACAGCTCTTATTTCACTGTTTATACTTGAAGATTGTTTAAAACTTGAGCTAGATATTTCAGGTTAAGAACCTTTCAAACTGGCTTTGAAGAACTGTGTCTTCCCTTAATGTTTCGAGGGACTCAGGGATTTTTCTCATCTCAGTATTCTATTTTATTGTCCTTAAAACTAGAAGCAAAGCTGTTAAGCTTAGGAAGCGCTGTACTCTGCACTTCATAGACTTTGTTTCTCCAGAGACTTCCTTCTCCCTCTTGGAGAAGGGGGTTCACAGGCTTGAACTTAGGACAAAGAGGAAGAGGGACAAGAAAACATTATCCTTTGTGTCCATAGGCTTCTCCACAGAGGAGCTTACTCAGAGGGCTTTTTTCAGTGTCCTTCCAGAGACATGGACATGTTTGGGTGGATTTGTTTTGGTTTGCATTCAGCTCCCTGTAACTCTCATTGCACATTAGTAGCAGACCCTTTCATGGGTTTGAAGTTAGGTACTCTCTCTCCTGACATTGACCACAATGAAGTGGTGTATTTTTAATGGGTTTGGTTGTTTTTTTTTTTTTTTTCTTTTAAATGTGTGTTTTAAGAAAGTGCATCTGTCTCTGCTAGTCAGCTTGTTCTTTTTTGATGAGTGTACTCTGTGGAGTGGCTGTGCCAGATAGGTGCAAGTGACTTTGTGGGATGGGACTTGTTCAATGCTGAAATGTAATCTTTTGGGGCAAATTGACAACTCCTCTGTCAAGACACTGGGGAAATTGATGCACCTGTGGATTGTATAGAAGTGAATTTCCATTGAAATAGGGGATGGAGGGACCTGGTGGTATCTTTGCACTACTTTAATATCTTCTTTCTTTTTAGGCAGTCCCCTGTAGCTGTGGTAGATTCATGCAAGGTATCCATAGTTTTGTGCCATTAAAATGTTAAAAAACTTGTCATTTGAAAGGAAATGCCTCAAAAGTTTTCAGTTTATACATACAACCCCTTTAACTTGCTGCAGTGTTTATTTTTAAAACTTAAACACTCTGCCTTTGTATGTGTATCTGTTTATCAGATTATTATACTTGATTGTGTAGCATACTTGTGCTTTATTCCGAGTAACCATAGAACAGTCAAAATAAGCTGTTTTAAAAGATATTTTTATGTTAATAATATTGAAAGGAGAAATAATAAATAGTACGTACCATGTCATAGTGTGATGTATGAAGCTGCATCTGTCATGCTTGTTTTGCTTAAAACCAAGAAAAGGTTGAGCAGTCTTGAGGTCTTGTCTTACAAATTTAAAAATTATCTGAAGATTGTATACACCTTGCTGTTTCCTTTCAATGCAAGCACTGAACTGAGGCACATAGGGGTGTAAGATGTCAGTGTCCTTTTTTTGGAATCGTTTTTGTATGCCTTAGAACATGTATGCAAGTACATAGGTTCCTTGTCTTCTGCCTGTGTACAACTCACATGTCCAGCGTTGCACTACCACTGACTCGCCTTTCCAAAATTCAACACAGCATAAGAAACCTGGTTAGGTCCACTGCATTCTTGAAGAACCCCCTTGAAATAATGAAACACCATGCATGAGCTGCTTGAACGGTCACTTCCTCAGAGAGCACATGGATTGTAATGTTCTGCTGCAATATAAGCCTTTGCTTTGTGGGAATGATAATGGTAAATCCTAGTTTTCTATTTTTCTGTTTCAGTATGCATGACCAACTGTCCTACTCTGATTGTCATGGTGGGTCTCCCAGCAAGAGGAAAAACCTACATCTCGAAGAAGCTGACACGCTATTTAAATTGGATTGGAGTGCCTACAAAAGGTGATGGATTTGCTTTTATTTAAATCTGAAGAACAGGACAGATGTTAGGTGTTTTATAAACCTAATTCCCAGTAATTTTGTTGCCAAGTTTGTCTAATTAAAGTCGTGTCTGCTTTGTTAACTTATTTCTAAGCAATAGCATACACAGGCTCTCTGTTCTGTTTAGAATTAATCAAAATCCGGTGAATGTTCATTTACTTCCTTGTTCTGCTGCAGGAGCGGGCCAGGTGCCTAGATCAATTTTTTGCCCTTGTCCCTTAATGCTTTGGTTCTTCAGATGTCTTCCCCTCCCCCCCCTCCTTTTTGTCTTTCCCCTTTATGTGGATGAAAGGGAAACAAGTGGACAAGCAGAAAAAACTTCTGGGTTAAAGTTCTGTTAACTTCTCCATCTTCTGTCTGTGAACTTTGTGCAGCGTATAATTCTCTGTTAGCCTCTTTGTTTAACTGCATTTGTGGAATAAGCTACAGCTCTTTGAATATTAAGAACCCAAGGAACTGAAGCAGCTACTTGTTGCCACTCTCTTAAGTACTTCTATATGTATTTTGAGTGGGAAATGATGGCTCAAATTGGCTATGCCAAGGACCTGGCTGCTCTCATTCTGGAGCTCCTGTGGTATCTTGTAGGCCCGGATCAACAAGTAAACAAGACCTAAGTCCATTTGAGAATCTGAACAGCCATCTTCCCTGCCTTTTCCTTTTATCTCTGTAGAAGAAAAATACAGTTTTAGTGGTCTGTGATTTTGTGTCTGGTGCAGTAATGGCAGTTTTATAGTTATGACCTGTTAATCACTTAAATAACGTTAAACATATTAGGTCATACTTAAAGTGTAGACTTTTGGCTGGATTGTCAAAGATGTATTTCCTAGTACCTCCAAGAAGTCAAGATGAAGAGTTCTGGCCAACATTTAAACTGCCTTTTGGTTCTAGGGTATAGCTTTTTGAGTTGGTATTTGCTTAAGCTATTAGAATCTTGTCTAATACGCTTTATTTAGACAAGAGGTTAGGTGTCGCGATGGAGGGAAGACACAGTCGCTCAATATGAGTGATCAGCAGACTTCGTTTATTGTACCTTACAGTCACCTTTTATGCCTTGTTATAATTGGCTCATACATATTACAAAAGTTAAGCTCATTGTTGGTTCGTTGCCTAAATACCAAGCCCACCCCTAGTTTCTCTTCTGTAGTTTTCTGTTCCCACCTGCAACATTCTTTTCCCACCGAAATCTTCCTGTTATTGTGTAACAAAAACAGCCAAAGACAGTGTATTTTGCTTTACTTCAGATAAGCTGAGAGCGATGTGCATTTTTGTCCAGCCAGCTGGACTATGTCTATGAGACCTTTTTTCAGCTAGCCAATTATCCACAGTTAGGGAGGATACATTACATAGTTTGAGGGTTTGCTGGATTTAAATTATCGCTTGAGTTTTGACTGTTTTCACACAGTATAACCCTTCTGGTGAGCAGTAACAGATCTTTGGGGACTTCAGTTTTATCCATTTGGCTGAAACAGAATTAACAGTCTAAATAGGTTAGCCTATAAAGCTGATAAAATGTATGTTTTATTTATACGTCATTGTGTTGAGCATTTGACTGTGTGAACTTTGAAAAGCAGGAATCCAGTATTGGATGACAAACAAGATACTGGCCACATCTGGTTCATGCTTGGATGAATATATCCCAAATACAGTAAAATAGGTAGAGGTGGTCTGCTTCAGATATAGGAAGAGTTCCGTGGGCTACTCTGAGTAGCACCTCAGAAAACACGTGCACTTGTGCTTAATAAAAAATAGTGAGGGTGTTAACTGCCTAATTTTTCAAAAGTATACAACATAAAGTTACCATATGAGCTTCTATCCCAGGTTGCTGGTTATGGTTTGTCTTTGTTAGAAAGGGTGACTTGGGATTTTCTTGGAAAACCACAGGTCCTTTACTGTTGTTTGTTGTCAGTGGTGCAGGTTTACTGAAGCTGAAATCAATTTAAAATACCTCACTGACTGAGCGAATAGTTGACACATTGTTTAATGCTTCCAGTTGATTGGGACTGAATTGATACATTGTAAGTATCAATTAGGGCTAACATCTGTTACCCTTTGGCTCTTGATGTCTTCAAATTAGTGTGTGCTTAATATAGTGAGTATTCTTATTTTCTGAGACAGGTAGTTAAAATGATGATGATCTGTAAACCAGAGAAAAGATAAATGCCACCTTTTAGCATAACATACCATACATTAAGCAAGCTGGAGAGTTCAGTAACAGAAAATGGAGGTGAATAGCCCAGGGTTGATGTTAGTTGAATCATTTGAGCCATCACTTCTGTGTTTTCTTTTATTCCTTCTAAAATCCTCTGTCATTTAGGATGTGAAATGGTTAAAAATACAAAGGACTTTTGTATGGGCTTTTTAAAGGAAGTGAGGTCAATTAGATGCCTGAATAGAGCTGTGTTGCAATGTGGTTTTTAGATACTAAACTTTGGGAATCTTTTTTGAATAGTTCTGGCTGTGTGGTAGTTGTGATGCCAGTTAGCTTTGTGAAACTTCCACGGGGGGGATGCTAATAAAAAAGGCTGAAGATTGTCCCACTAGATAGCACTTTTTCCTTTGCCATGCATGACCCTCTTGAAGTAACTATTCTTTCTTACAAAATTAATTAATTTTGATTTTTAAAGGGCTGTTGCCTGACAACACTGGCCATCTGAACTTCATCTTCTGTTTTTCTTACAAGTAGCCACCTTCTCATCTAGCCAGTGTGGGTAGTGCTCATTAAACCTTTCACAGAATAATCTGGATTGTACTATAATCCATGTCATACAGTTGACCACAAAAAAAAATTACATTAACATTGTTGAATTCCAACAAAACTTATATTTTACTTCTTTATCCTCTGCTCCCAATCCCAACAGCAATCTATGTATGACAGCTGATGCTGAGATCTTTTATCCTATGTCTTTTTTTCTTAGCTACAACTCTGCAATTGCCTACTACTTCTTTTCCTCTTTCCAGAATTTAAGTCTGGCAAGTAGTTACACCTTGGCAGCTTCTCAAACAGAATACTTCAGTTTGGTCTAATGTTAAAATAAAAAATGCTTTGCAGTTCAGCAGAGAAAACATGTAGGTCAGAAACAGCTTAAACATTAATTGCATTTCAGAGACCTACTTGCAGAGCTATTGAATTAAGTTTGTCAGGGAACAGTGTCATTGTCTGCTGTGTGGCAAAACAGAACCGCTTTGCCCTCATCCCATATCTGATGTTGTGATGTGTGTCTGTCTGGCTGTAGACCTTATCGATGGACCTTTGCCCAGAGAAGGAACAGTTTTCTTTGGCCACTGTTAAAGAGATCACAGTAAGATTGTTCAATGCTTCTGATTTTTTAAATGTGTGTGTGTAGGGTTTTTTTTGTTTGGTTGGTGTTTTTTTGGGGTTTGTTTTTTTTTTTTTTTGTTATAGCTTAAGCATTTTTTTAAAATAAATGAACAGGTATGTACTGATCATTAAGGAACTGAAATACTGGAGCAGGGTTCTGAAAAAATATTTCCACAACTTGAATTTCAAGTTTTGTTTATCAAAAGCAAGACTGGTTCGTTCTATTCAGAGCTCTTCCTTGCTTAAATACGAGCTGAAAGTTTTGGAGGGTGCTGTCAAAATACTATTTCACTGCACATATACACAGAAGAAAAGATAGATTATTATTAGTTCTTTGTAGACTACTGACATAGACTTCCAACCACCCCTGCAAAAGAGGAAAGGAGTTTCTTTTTGTTGGTAGGCAAGAGGCACATTAGTATGGCCAAGTGACTCCATTGGAGCTACCAAGAGCCCAAATGTTCTTTTGCCATTTCCATGATTTGTTGTTTATACGCTTAAAAACAAACAATCCCCCCCAAAACACAGTAAGTAGTATGATACATTGATTTTATACATGGTAAATTATTTTATCCTTGCAGGTAGTTGGATTTCAAAGCTGTCATAATTTTTGTCCTTTTTACTTGAATGTCATTAGTTCCCACTAATACTGGTTTCTTCTTGGCAGAATTTAATGTTGGTCAGTATCGTCGAGATTTGGTGAAAAAGTATAAATCTTTCGAATTCTTCCTGCCTGACAATGAAGAAGGATTGAAAATCAGGAAGTAAGTTTTGAATGTGTTTAGCTGCACAATGCTAATCGTATTGAAATGGTACTCTATGTAATTTGCTCTTAGAGACTTCTTTAAGTTGTATTTTTGTATGTTCAGGAAGACTTTTAAGAGACTGCTGCATAAAATGTCAAGAAGAAGAAGTTCTAGAGAAGGTTTTTATTTTTATTACCTCTTCATAAGGTATCAGCTAATGGATGTGACTTTCTTCTGTCTTAATTCCTAAAATGCCATTTTAGAGCTTTTTTTTTTGATCATATAGAAGAAAAAATAAACCCATATAACTGCTTTTCTTTTTGGTTTGTGTACTGGAATTTTTTGCTTGGAGTACTTTGAACCTATTTGTCATTATCTGTTCAAATGAGTGGGAATGAAACACTATTGTTGTCTCCCTGAAGTTGTCTTTTTGGCCACCATGCAGGTGCTTCATGCAGTCAATCAGTGCACTGCCTCAAAAATTGTCATGTTTTGCTAATGCTATGCAGGTGTGAACACCTGTGCCCAGATGAAGCACTTGAGAACTCCTGTCTTGTCTGGAAAGAGGCTTTGCTTTAATGTAGAAGAAAGACCTTGAGAAGAAAGGGGTAGATGAAGAGAAGGTCAGAGCAAGAGGGAGCTACCTCTTTCTTACAGAAGGTCAAATGGGAAGGTCTTTTATTTTCTTCACCATTCATTGTCCTTTTTACTATGTTCAGGAAAACATTTAAGAGTGTGCAGTATGAAATGAGAAGGAACAGAAGTGTGATTTGTTTAGGCTTTTTAAAATACAGAGTATATTGTTCGTAATTGCTTCAGCTCGAGCATCAAAAATGTCTGGACTTTCCTACTGTCTGCACTTTCTTTTGTGGCTGTCCGTCTGTGTTCCCTCTTCCCTTTCCCCTTTAGCAGCAACTGAGTATTGCTAATGTCAAAGGAGAACAATTTACATGAGAACCTCCTAATCCTTCGGGACCAAAGAGCAGATATGAGGTGCATTAGTCTTGCAAGCCCCTACCTTTTGCTTGGAGGTAGAGCCAAACTGTTTGACGTGCTTCTGTGTCACCTGTTAGACTAAATGGTGGAGAATGTAACATGAAATGGGCTGTGTGAGCTCATCTGCCTAGTTAGCAATGACTAAAGAGGCTATATATTTATTTAGTGCAGACTTGACTGATGCATCTGTTCCTGACATCTATTAACCATGCTAATGTGGAAATACTGTCAGGATTGAAAAGCCCTCATTTTTCTTTTAAGATAAGGCTGTGCGTGCAGAATTTGGCAAATGTAAGAGAAGAGTTATGCATTTCAGTCTGGAAGTCAGAACAGAGCAATAATGCATGGAAAGGCTGTTGAAATGGACAGGTTATTATGTTGGTACTGAAAAAGGCTGTACTCACTGGAAATAAATGGGGCTTTGTTCTGTGAGTAAATTGTGTACAGTGTTAATGTTGCCCTCCAGTATTGTTCATTGTGTTAGAGATCATGGTGGACTTTGAAGATAATACTAATGCTGGGGAAATAGGAAAGTTGCAAATGAATTTATTCTCCAGATTTAATACAAGTGTAAAGTATGGAGAGGTGGGGTTTTCTGGTATCTGTGTCATCAATGGTCTCCAGTACTAATTACATTGGGTTGGTGACTATAATGGGGTGTTATTTCCACCTCTTCCCTAATACATGATGCTAACTTTGTTTTGCTCTTGTTCTAACAAATTTTGTTAAAATAAGCTATTTTTACACAATAGTCAAAAAGAGAGGGAAGTAGATTACTGAAAAATCGTCGTCTTTCCACTTTAACTTAGGGCCACAAGATAAAAACCTTAAGTTGATTTATTTTTTCCCTCTTTCAGGATCCATTTAAGAAGCCAGTATCTATGAATAGGTAATTGGGAAAAGAGTACAGTTTCAGGGATGATTCAGTGATGTTATTTTAGGTCAGTGAAAGTTTAATGGGGTCTGCAAAGTTGGTGGGTATTCTGTGGTGATGTATAGTTTTATCAGTTGCACAGAGGAGCACTAGCCAGGTCTTTTTTTTTTTCCCAGACAGGTAGCTGTGACCACATTTCCTTAGTATAGCTTCGTTGACCTCTGTTGGTTTTCCCATGTTTTGTGTGTGTGGGCTGATTAAAAAATACATGTTTTTGAGAGATACTATCTTAACATTTGCAGGGCACTTTGATCACAATGCAAAAGTGTGTTAATTAAATGACTTTAACTAGCATTTGAGTTTTACTCTTTTTCATTTTTAAGACGGTGTGCCTTAGCAGCACTGAATGACGTCCGACAGTACCTCAGTGAAGAAAACGGGCACGTGGCTGTAAGTTTCTTGTTGGAAGACACATTCTTAAGATGCTTCCCTACAAACTGGGTGTCTGCTGGATAATATACAGCCCAAGTAATTCTGGTATCTCTTCAGTATATCAGTTTTGTTTTTTTTCTTTGGGAGTTATATGTTAGATCTGCAGTGAAAGGATTACTTAAGTTCAGGGAGATGATGACATATTAAGCAGCCACGTTTGTGATTTGAGGGGTTAAATTTCTGAGTGGGGTAACACCCAGAAAAATGTCCCCCTTCTCTCCGCTGTACATAATGTACTGTATAATGTACACATCTGCTTTGGTTGCACTTGTGTTTCCATTTGATAGTCTGGTGTTTCAAGTGAAAGGTAAAGACTGAACAGAAAGCATCCTGGCTGTTGCTTGGCAGTTGCATTACTGACATGGGAAATCTCTGAAGAGAGCAGGAGAAACTCAAGAGTAAATTGTTACAAATCTGAGTATTTAATAATGGGATGCAAAACATCAGCTCTTCAACTATTGATGTTGCATATTCACATCAATTTGCATAACATTGTTTTTCTTAAGACTGCTGACACAACTCTTGTGTTTTCATTAGCTAATCAGGGAAAACCATTCTATAGTTACAAGTTTTACTGGGGACATGAGGTAAACTTTGTATTGTGGTAAACTTCATACTAAGGTAAAACACTGGTGTGTTCAGAGCTAAACATAAGTTCTTAGAAAAATGTCTGCATGTATCTTGTAATTCATGGACAGGATTTACAAGTCTTGCAGATCTTCCGCCCTTTAAAAGCTTACACTTACATTTTGAATACCATATTGATTGCAGCATCTTTTGTGTGGTATAAGTTCGCTAAAGAACTATTGTAGTGAGTTTGCATGGTAAGGTTTTGGTAGTGGGGGGCTACAGGGGTGGCTTCTGTGGGAAGATGCGAGATGCTTCCTCCATGTCCAATGTTGATGCCAGCTGGCTCCAAGATGGACCCACCACGGGCCAAGGCCGAGCCTGGGTAGCACCTCTGGGACAGCACATTTAAGAAGGGGGAAAAAAAGGTCTGTGCCAGCAGAAGAGAGGAGTGAGATTATGTGAGAGAAGACACCCAGGTCAGTGAAGAAGGAGAAGGAGAGGAGGTGCTCCAGGCGCTGGAGCAGAGATTCCCCTGGAGCCTGTGGTGAAGGCTGTGGTGAGGCGGGCTGTCCCCCTCAGCCCGCGGAGGTTAACAGTGCAGCAGTTACCTACCTGCAGCCCGGGGAGGACCCCACGCCGGAGCAGGTGGGTGCCTGAAGGAGGCGGTGACCCGTGGGAGGCCTGCACTGAAGCTGGTTCTCTGGAGAACTGGTAGACCTGTGCAGAGAAAAGCCCATGGCTGAAGCGCGCTTGCTGGGCGGGACTTGTGACCCTGCAGGGACCCACTGCTGGAGCAGTCTGTTCCTGAAGGATTGCCCCGTGGGAGACACTATGGGAGGGACACATGCTGGAGCAGTTCATGAAGAACTGCAGCCCGTGGCAAGGACTCCTATTGGTGAAGTTCATGGAGAACTGTCTTCTGTGGGAGGGACCCCACGCTGGAGCAGGGACAGAGTGCGAGGAGCCTCCCCCTGAGGAGGAAGGAGTGGCAGAGACAGCCTGTGATGAGCTGACCTCAGCTACCATTCCCCATCCCCCTCTGCTGCTGGTGGGGAGGAGGTAGAGAATTCAGGAATGAAGTTTAGCCCATGAAGAAGGGAGGGGTGGGGGGAAGGTGTTATTTGTGATTTGAATGGTAATAAATTAAACTAATTTTCCCCAAGTCAAGTCTGTTTTGCCCATGACAGTAATTGCTGAGTGACCTCAACCCATGAGCCTTTCATTGTATTTTTTCTCCTGTCTGATTGAGGGAGTGATAGAGTGGCTTTGGTGGGCACTTGGTATTCAGCCAGGGTCAAATCACCAGAATTGTGCATTAGTATGCAATGCTGATACAGGCCAGGAGGAAGATTCTGTCCTGTATTATGTGTTAGACTGAAATTCTGGTTGCTTCTTCCAAGTAGTGTTCTGCTGGTAGTGCTTTCAAAATATTAGTCTTTTTTTAGTATTTAGAAAATCATGTGCGTAAAGTAGGAATGTCTTGTGTTTTCCTGTTGAACATGTTGACATAGAGGGAAGGAGAAGTGTTTTCGTTGCTTTCCTTCACACTGAGGGATTTGAACCCTTATTTTTTTTGTTAGTAACACAGTGCTTTTCACAAGCTGTGATGCTTTTTTAATTCTTTTCTCTCTTCCCCACCATAATTACTCCTAGGTCTTTGATGCTACAAACACAACTCGAGAACGTAGAGAAACTATCTACAAATTTGGTGAAGAAAATGGATATAAAGTGAGTCAAAGTTTCAAGTAACACCTGAGCAAGTAAGGCAGTGATAGTTTTGCTCTTACCTGTATTCTTGAGTTAAGAAGCGCACTAACATAAGCCATGTCCTTCCTAGATGTTTAGTCAATACTAGGTTTTGCATTCTCAAGCATTGTTTGTGATTAAAAGTCACCCAGTCCTCATTTTTCTTAGTTTTAATGTTTATACTCTTTGAAGTTAATCTCTTTTATGCTATGGCTTCAATTCTGTCATCTGGGGCCTGCAGTTCTGAGTATACTGTCAGCCAGAATTATTTAAAATATGGTTCTTAGTGCAGTTCAGGATTTTGCTGCAGAAACACATAGGGAATTCTGTGTTAGTTCTGTACAAACTAAAAACTTTCCGTGGCTTTCTGCCTTTTGTACAGGATTGTTTTGTGTTTAGCTGTTCTCCGGTAATCTTTCATTTCCTCTAAACTTGCTTCTCCATAAATCTTTGAGAGAGCAAAACACAAACCTCTTTTCCAGTGAGGCTACTCCATTCATTGAAAGACTTCTAAATTACTATTTCAGAAACAGTAGTTACTGTTTGTGTGGCTGAACTTGCATCCTCTGCATTTACTTTTTCCGCTTCTGTCATAAATTTTTCTCGCTGCAAAATTTTTCCACTTAGAAGCACTGTTGCGGGAATGAGTATAGAGCATGATGCTTTAGGGAATGGTAAGCCAACAACTGCCGATGAGAGGGTCTGGAGAAACCTTCTGAGTAAATGGAGGGAAGTTTAACGTTTGGCTGTTGAAAAGGGGTTAGCATGGAAGTGAGCACCATAGTGCTCGTGTGTGTTAGTCTCCAGAGGTGTTTTAATGCATCTTCTCTCTTCCCCTCTTCCTTCCTTCCTTCTGTATGCAACTTCCCATTTGGACTGAAGACATTTTTTGTTGAGTCAGTATGCGTAGATCCAGAGGTCATTGCTGCAAACATTGTGGTGAGTATAGCAAAGTTTGCTTTAAGTCAAGAGGTTAAAGTAGCTCTGCATTTTCAGAAGTACATTATAAGAACTTCCAGTAGCAAAAAGCACATTAGCTCCCGTTAATAGAACATTTCATTTATTTTCCTGTCCATGTGTATAGTAACTTAGAAGTTTAATTCTATAAAGAATAGCTCTTTCCGCTTTACATATATTGTAATTAACAACCGGAAAGTAAGTTTCTGTGTTGTGTTCTCACCCTTCCTATTTCTTTAAGCTTTTAAGCTTTAAGCTGTTAAAAAGGGAAAGAAACTTATGTACCGCTGTCATGTTGTTATTTTAAACAGCAAGTGAAGTTGGGTAGTCCTGACTATGTTGATTGTAGTAATGATGAAGCAACAGAAGACTTCATGAAAAGAATAGAGTGCTACAAGAACTCATATGAGACACTAGATGAAACTCTTGACAAGTAAGTGGTGAAATAATACTGTGATCACAAGTGGGTTATTTTAAGATGTTTCCTTAGGGGATGGAGCATCCTGTATTGGGGGCTAGGGCTTTCTAGTCATGTTTTTTTAACTGCTTGAGCTCTCTTTCCTTTGGCAAATTAGAGAAAATTGACTCTGGGTGTACTGCCTGGAAACTTGTTTGCTTGAGGAAAATTGGCTAACAAATCTACTCTGGGATAATATTCTTTTTGATTTTTCCCACTTGGAGAATGGTATGGTTCTTCTGGGATAGAACCAGCATTTAGAATTTTTTCCAGACTTGCTGTAGCGGTTGATTGTTATTTGATTTTTCAGTATGTAGAGGAGATCAGATTGTTGACATGGCTAAGATCAATTTTGACCACATCAATCTTAAAAATGTGACTTCTAAATTTATTTATTTGTGCTTGCAAATTATTCTGCAGATGCAGGGCTGTGAGAAACTTTGAGGTAGATTATTTGCCCTCATGCCAAAGCATTCATCTGTTTCTCATTCACTTTCAACAGCTGAAAGTAAAGTAGGGATGAACCATGTGAGGAGGAGCCCTGTTTTTCTTGCTAGAGTCCAGCATTTCAGTGTGCGATTTTGAGCTGCACTCATACCAGGTGCACTTGGTTTGTTTCAGGACAAGTGCTATGGAGAAGGCTGTGCTGTGTTTTAGTGTAATTGCATGTAAGCAGCGTGAAGCTGATTCAATCAGATCAGTTCATGCATATAATTTCTGTGATGGACCTAATGGATGTGCCTGGGTGAAATAGTAATGATTAACTCCAAAGAATGCTATCAGAGATGAGGTGATGATGCTTGCTTCTCATCACCTCGATTTGGTTTTATTACAAGTTTTTTTGTTTTATTGTGGTGTGATGCATATCTAGAAACCAATAGTGGTTATTTTCAGTTATTAGACTTTCTTCCTCCTCCATACTATTATATAGTGTATATATATGTATGAAATTATAGCGCAGATGAGAAGGGATAAGCTGTGAACATTTGCAATTATAACCTGTCTGATGCTGAGAGAAGGTAGTGGTGAGGTAAATTACAGTACTGTAATTGTGTCCTTGTCCATGGCAGGCATGGGGGTTGGAATTAGGTGATCTTTAAGGTCCCTTCCAAGCCAAACCAATCTGATTCTACTGTTAATAAATAGTTGTTGACAGAGCCGCTGAGAAAACATCTTGCTTCAGGCTAGTCCCTGAGGCTTCTGCTGCTGTAGTTTTTCTGGAAGATTTAACTGAGGGGGGTAAATAGTGGCCTTGTCTTTTGGCCCCTGGGTGCAATCGGACAAATACTTGCTGTGGAGGAAGTGTTTGTAACCTGGAGAAAAATAACCTGGTATCATAAAATACCTGGATATCTTATTGAAGCTACCAGAGTTCAATGACTGCATTGAATCTTCCTTTCAGTGGGAGGACAGTAGTTTTCCAAGGATGGAATCTAGATTTGAGAGACAAAGTGCAAGTAAAGGGAACAGAAAAGAAAGTGATGTGAGCAGCTTACATGTGAAAGGAATAGAGTTCATCCTGTACCTTTGTTTGTTTTTCGCAGTTTGTTGGGACTAATGCATATTCTGTGGGTAATTGAGGGTTTGCTTATTGCTTTGGCTTGTTGCCCCTTTGTTTTATAACGAGAAAGAGGCTGGGAAGATTGTGGTACATGCTAACACAAGCTGTGGAATCCTGCATAATTTTTTTGTTTGCTCGTGAAAGGGATCTTTCTTATATTAAAATTATGGATGTCGGAAGGAGTTACCTTGTGAACAGAGTAATGGATCACATTCAGAGCCGGATTGTCTACTACCTCATGAATATCCATGTGACTCCTCGATCAATCTACCTCTGTCGACATGGAGAAAGTGAACTCAATCTGAAAGGGAGAATAGGAGGAGATCCTGGACTGTCTGTCAGGGGGAAAGAAGTACGTACCTCCTGCACAAGTGTGACTGCATTTTGTGTGTATCTATGCACGTGTACAGTTTGTTCTGTGTAGTTACAGCTTTCTTCCTCTACACCTTTTTCCTCTTAATATATTTAAGAGGGATTTTTTTAGTTGCGTAGGTGGGTAGTGGAAACTGGATGGACACACTTTGTGTGTTGTGATTTTTTTATGTGCTCTGTTAGCTATTTGTCATTCTGTGGTTGAAATTCCTTTTTATGCTACACCACAAAGCAGTTATCAAGAGGGCTTTATTTTTTGACTGTATTTTTGTAAAATGCTGACTTGTTGGATAATTGGGAAGGTTCACAAGTTAAAGCTGAAAGGAAAATTCATGGAGGTAAAGATGAACTAAAGAAGGAACTGCAGGAAACTTGTGTTTTCCTTGTACTCCTTTCCTTTCCTGTCCCTCTTGCCTTAATGGATGGAATATATTGTATTTTTTAGCAGAAACTTTGACAGAGCCTTTTGGAAAAGTTGTAATGAGTTTACAAAGGCTAGAGCCTTTGTGTTCCAAATTGAGTGCAATGTGTTGGCTCTGAGCCCTTATCCATTGTCTCATGGTTTTTCTTTCAGTTTGCCAAAAGCTTGGCACAATTTATTAATGAACAGAATATCAAAGATCTGAAAGTTTGGACCAGCCAGATGAAAAGGACAATTCAGACTGCTGAAGCCTTGGGAGTGCCTTATGAGCAGTGGAAGGTTTTGAATGAGATTGATGCAGTAAGTTCTTCTTTTCTAAATGTCTAGTAAGTTGCTTTGTTTGCTAGGGATGAAAGTTGTACTTCATTTTGTAATGATACGCCTTTTATGGGATAGAAAGTAATTTAAGCTTCTTCTAGTGGCCGGAAAAGTTGTTAGTTCCTGTTCACAAGGCGAAATATTTTGTTACATTTTGCCATAATTAATTTAGTCTTGGTTATTCTTTCCCAGTAAAACATTCCCTTGTAGAGGCCATGATGATATGAAATTTTTGGTAGGTGGGTGTTGCTAGTTGGCACTTTCCAACTGCACCTGTAACACATAAGCAGGTGCAATAGATGAAATTTGACCTTGCTTATTGGCCTTGGTTGCCCATGTGTGTAACTTCATTTGTGTAGGAATTTAATGTTTCCTTGTAACCACATCCAGCTGAGTGTCCTGTTCATCACAATGTGAGAATTTTGTCATTAAGTGTCAGAGTAACAAAATACAATTGTTAAGGGTTGTCTATGTACGACTTTATTTAAGAGTGAGAGCTGCTTTTTACACCGCTGAAAATACATGCCTTTAAATTATTTTTATTACCTGTAGGGAGTGTGTGAAGAAATGACATATGAAGAAATACAGGAAAATTACCCGCTTGAATTTGCACTGAGAGACCAAGACAAATACAGATACAGATACCCTAAAGGAGAGGTATGCTAATTTTTCTCTCTTAACATGAAGGCTTCCTTGTCTGTTTGAATACAGGCCTTTTAGGAAAGATTTTTTTTTTTTTTTTTTAATTAATAAAAAGGTTCCTTTCTCCAGGGGAAAGCACACAGGAGCTTGCAGGGATTGAGCACAGACCATTTAATTTGATTCAGGGCTTGAAAAATAAAACAATAGATTTAGAAAAACAATTGAGAGTTTTGATCTTGTGGCCATCGTTTCTATGCTGGTCCTGCAGTGATAAAGCAGGAAAAATGATTGCAAGGCTTGAAACTATTGCATATGCAAACATACTGCCAAGACTGCCTTTTTCTATTCATCCTGCTGTAGATAATGTCTGTTCTGCATGCAGTTCTGGCTGAAATGCTAGGGAAATCCGTAGCCACATTGGTGTTTTCACTTTAATAAACTCCTTGCCTCTGGGAAGATAACTTGTTGACAGCCTTTCTAAAGCAAACCCATTACAGTGCAGCAATTACCAGATGGTCACGCGGTCTGTCTGTGGGTGCTAAAGGCTTAGGATTCAGGGCAGCAGGGTGGAGGAGTAATTGGACCAGCTGCTAAGATGTTTGCATCAGGAGGAAGCAGTGCTCTGTGGTCTTCTTTCCTTGGCAGTCAGGAGTAATCACCACGCTAAGAGCAGCTTGTGGTAAGAGCAGTGTTCTTGGTGGATGTGACCCCTCTCTTACTAATGAGGCAGTCATTAAGCTGCAAATTTCTCACAATCCATTTGGACAAGGAGTGTTTGTTTTCCAAACTGATGTCGTCCTCTAGGATGGTGACAAACATTTCAAACTCCTTCATTGCCTCGGGGTGATTAGTTGATCTCAGTCATTTGTCAAAGGTGGTTTCTCCACCCCTGGTACCAGTCACAGGGGTTTATACAGCCTCACTGGAGACTGCTGGGCTGCTCTGGCCAAGGCCTCCATCGGTAGTGCTGCTTTCCCTGCCTGCCTTGAGTGAGGGCTTTCTGCTCTGCTCATACCTTGCCCTCTCCTGTGTTCTCTGCACACCGGCTTTACTGTGCATGTGAAGAATAACTTAAGCATGCCCATGCAGAAATCCTGCTGTCTACCTGCAGCACCAGATTCACTGTGTGCATGCTGTGCAGGACAGGTTGCAAGAGAAATCTGGCCTCCTTGTTTGTGGCTTTTAGTGGGATGGTGGATGCTATTACCAGGCCAGTTCATCAAGCCCATAGTTTGTTTTCAAAGGGCAGCCTGAACAAGTCAGGTTTTGTGAACTCCTTGTATGCTGACAGTGGGCTGGGCTTCACAGATACTTGCTTGGAAGAGAGATGCTTTTGAAGACAAGGTATGGAAAATAATGTGTGAGACTAACCTGTACATTTGCAGATGCTGTGAATTCAATTCTAGGGATTTTGTGGAAGTTCTTGATCATAGTGACTGATTTAATTAATAAAGCTTTTCCATGAGGGAGGTTAGTTTTGTTATATGTATGCTCTTTGATAGTCTAGAAGACCTGGACTGTGTTCTTAATTTAAGGAAAATCATTACTACGTTATTTGTGCACAAATACAATGTTGAGAAGATGACTAATCTGAAAGTAAGATCCACTGTATATATCTGTACTGTTCAAAGAGTTTTCCCTTTCTAATGTGCTGTGTAATTTCTCCTCCCTGCTCAGTCCTATGAAGACCTTGTTCAGAGACTGGAGCCAGTAATTATGGAACTTGAAAGGCAGGAAAATGTGCTTGTCATATGTCACCAAGCTGTCATGCGCTGTTTGCTGGCATATTTTCTTGACAAGCCTGCAGGTAGGTCTTCCTTGATACAAGTGGTCTATTTTTGAAAATTTACTGATCAAGGTTCCAAACAGTAAATTCTAACCATTGCCTTTGTCATCAGAAGGTGGTTTGCTAGGCCAGTATGCAATTGCAATTCTTTTGTATTTGACCCAGATGTGAAACCTTGGTAGTTGATTTTTATTGAGCTGCTCCTCATCTGAAATACTGTAATGTTTGTTTTTAGCTCTGTTTGAATAGCATCTCTGTTGCATGCTCGGGAAGAAGACAGATGTACTGTCAGATAAAAAGACAGTTACGTGGCTGACTTGTAACATAATGTAAAAGGTAGTGTTCGTGTAATCTGTATTTCATATGTAATTTGTTGTTCAATTTTGCAGAACAACTGCCTTACCTGAAGTGCCCGCTGCATACCGTCTTAAAGCTAACCCCGGTGGCTTATGGTAAGTAGTATTAAGAATATGTAAGTCCAGCTGTACTGTCCAGAGTCATCAGTAAAGTTTGTGAAGCATTTAAATTAAAACACGGGTTTTATTTATTTTGCTTTGAAGTATAACTGAACAATTAGGTTTGACATTGCATGTATGCCTGCACAGCTTTGTAAGAATCAATGAATGCTTTGCTTTACATTTCCTTTGCATTATGCCAGAAAATACATACATATTGGTGAAGGCCTGAAACTTCTAGTGACTGTGACTACTAGTGGACAACTTTCTTCTCTACTCAGTTCATATGCTATTTCTCTAATTCTTCTGGCAAATCCATATTGTTTACACGTGTCTGGTATAGTAAGATTTCAGCTTTTACTGACATATTTGATGGTATTGCTTTTTAGAAGACAAGCAGATTTACGTAGGTTTATCATCTTACAAAAGATCTTCCCCTTCCCCTTAAATAACTTTATTCTCTTTTCCTGTAGTGTTTTTTTTTTCATGGACCTTCACACTACCATATGAACTTAGGTCATCTGTTGTTGCTGGCATTAGTTTGTCAGCAGCCATTATCACTGCTTAGCTCAGGGGCTTTAACTTGAGATTTGCTGCTTAGCTAGCTTGTGGGGTGTGGGGTTATGGGTTGTGACATGTACTTCTTGGGTTTTAGGCTCATTGCTAATTAAGTTTTGTGTGTGTTTCAACCTCGGCTTGACATGTGCCTCCTGTTAATTTTCTTTAAGTGACGACTTAATTATATCTTCTGATATCTCATCACACTTCAGAAGATTAGTTTACAAAGAGAACTGCACAGTTTATGAGGAAGTGGATTGTCAAAAAATGCTAGCTGAGTTACCAGAAATGCAAAGCTATCTTTGATGATCAGCTTTGAAAACCAGCAGTCTAGACCTGTGCTTTGGTTGTTTTTGTTAGGTTTCAAAGAAAGCTGAGACAAGTACTAGCTGTTACACTGGGAAATCTGTCTGAAGAGATTTTTGTCACGTAATTGCAATGTCCTCCTACAGTAAGAACCGTCTATGCTTTGGTGACATCTGCTGTTCTAGCCTTGCATGACAGGCTGGAGTTTTGAAAATTTAGAACAGTTGAAACTTATTGTTTTTTAAATTGGATTCTCTTGACTTGCTAGTCTCAGCCTGATTCTACAGAGAGGGTTTTTTTGGGGGGTTGCTTTTGGGGTTGGTTTTTTTTGTGTTTTATAGTGGGAAATCAGGTGACTGCTCATACATTTTTAAGAGGGCCTGCATGTTTGCAGTGTTTGCTCACACACTAAATGAGGAAGGAAAAGTGGTCTGAAATATTGTCCTTATCCTTAAAGTGTTTGATATATCTGATTAGCACATTTCAGTCAACCTACTTTTTGGAATTTGACTATCTGAAAATACAAGGGTCATGTAAACTATTTATACATATTCATCTATAGCATTATTTCAAGTTGATGTATTGCTTGGTTCATGGGAGGCAGGATGAAGGATCAAACACTGTGTGTTTAATACCTTTCAGCCAATCCTGTTCTGGGGTAACACTCCCTTAGGTGTTTGCTATTCCTGGCATTAGAAGGTAGCATCATTCCCACCCCAAGTGTCTGATCTTTAGTAGGGGAACATCTGTTATGACCTGACAGTTGGATTAGGATAAATTAGACTTTTTTTACCCAAAAATCCAGTGTAGCAGTGGTCTGTGTGGGAGCACACAGGGAAGAGAAAATGCATCTTGCTGTAGGTATGAACTTGCACATAAGTAATTAAAAATGAGCTGGGAACATGCTTTTTGTAGTTACTATGGAGTAACTCCTGTCAGTTTAGTTTATTTTTAAGTTTTCCGTATGATACTTTTTTCAGGTCTTCAACTCGGCTAGTAGTAGGGACTGAGAGGACTCTGTGGCAGTGTCTGCTGTGTAACCAGTCCTTAGTAACGGCCATCGTCAGGAATCAGAGCTGTTTTTTGCTTGGTCTCAAGGGTCACAGTGGATTTGTGAACAGAAGGATGACTAGGGTACTCTTCCAGTAGGAGATGTGTGTTTTTACCCCTTAAAATCTGTTTTCTGCTTGACTATTTCTGCAAGTGCTGGCCCTCCTGCAGTCGTCACAGTGTTTGTGATAAATGGAGTTTCTCAGAAAAGACTTCCCTAAGGGAAGGCAAATTTTTGCCTTACTATTTATATATATATATATTTATATAAATTTATTTTTTTTAAAGTGCAGTGGTTTTTTAAGAAAAGAGTAAAATCACCTTTTCCTGTCATGTAATAATTCTATGGAATGTCTAACAACTTCAGGAAATAAGTGAGAGCAAAATCTGAAAAGCTATTTGTGATAGAGCATGGACTCTGGTGTGTTAGAGGAATTTGCCTATTAATGTTGTGTGGGGTAGTGGTAGCTTATAAAAGTCACATTCAAATGAGATCAGACAGTGTTTGGCAGACATTGCTTAAAATGGCGTGACCACAGTGTGTTGAGTAATATTAAGTGGGTCAGTTTGTACTACCTGAGTAATAGTTTCTTTGACTGTTTACTTTTTCTTGTTTCTCTGGAGTTTTCCATTTTTGGGTGAAAAGAAGTTCCTTTTCAGGAGTCAACGTTAAGGTTCCATTTAGCTCGGAGTTAAAACTGCTTTGCACATGTAGAGGAATGGGGGTTGCTAGTAACACACAGTGTACCTTCTCGTAATCATTTTCCTGTTCTAAAAAATGAAAGCAACGTTTATCTTCTGTATTACAATGAAATTCTGTGAAGTGTAGGATGTTTAAAAGTCAAAAAAAGTTACAAGAAAGAACTTCCTGACTGAATGTTGTGGTTGTTCATGTATGTTTAAAAATGAAAATTTGTTTCAAGGAAAATAATAATAAAGCCAAGATGAGAATAGGAGATGAATTTATCAGATTGAGAATAATGTTCATCCTGGTGGAATAGATTCATTTCATTAGCTTTAGCCGTTCAGAATCTGAGAAATTCTACTATAAATCAGAAGGGGAAGTGCATAACCTTCACCAAGTCAAAATTAGATTGCATCTTTACTGGAACTTCGTTTTTAATGCAGACCAATTCTGAAAATGTGTTCTCTATCAACAGGATGTAAAGTAGAATCTATATTTCTGAATGTTGAAGCTGTAAACACACACAGAGATAAACCCGAGGTAAGAATATTTTTCAAATCGGAGAACTTGATATAATATACAAGCTGAACTGATTTCCACTGTCCTTGTGATTAGAAATGCTATGATAACTCAGCAGAACATATTTATTTTTACATTTCAAGCTTTACTACTGGTTTGCTGTTGAGGGGAGAAAGCCGTCCTTTTTATTGAGCAAATTTATCTTACATACAAGCTTTAGCTGGAGTAGTTTATCTTCAAAAAATGAATGAGAGTTTGAAGGTATGGTGTCAGTCTAAAAACTGACTGTATAAACTGTAAAAAAACCCACTGTATAAAGTTCTTCCAGGCTTTGTCATTCAGCAGAAGTAGGGTGCAGTCAAAAAGTACGTTGTTATGAATGCCACGTTTAATTTGGAAAGAGTAAATAATGAAAGCATCAGCTTTTTATCACTGTGATCATTGTTGTATGAAAAAGAGGAATTGATGGTGCCACCTGTGTTTTAAGCCAAAGCTGGAGAGAAAGACTAGATCTTGGGATACAACAGAACAACTGGGGAAAAGGAAATTGAGTGTATTTGTAAAATGTAAGCGGAGATAAGATGTCAGACCACAGCAGCTTCGTACTCTCCCTGCGTCAGGCCCATGGTTCTGTGTGCTTCTAGCATTGACATGAGCTTACGTTGATTCTGCTGCTTGCACAAAGCTCTTCCGTTGCTGCGTTATGGAAGGTTACATAAAATGTGTCATGATTAAAGATTTCTGGTTCCCTTGTAGACCCCCGTGCTAATGCTACTCGTTATGGTGCTGATTCCTTGCTGCGGTTATGAGCCATACCTACTGGTGAATTAAAAGTCAATTTGATAACGTGAGAAAAAAGGGCCGTTTGTGGTGGTTTTCAGATCAGTGGTTTATGGTGAAAATGAATATAGTGATAAAGTGTGGTTTTATGTGTGTGTTCAGTAAGGCATGTGACACAGAATGCCTTACTTGTATGAGGGTACATGTTTGTGGCAGTTGTGCAGAATGCATGCTGGAGGGGTCTGCAGAGAAGTTTTGCTTTAATGATTTGGGCTTTTGGAGTTCTGAAAATACTGACTTTTGGTCATTCATAGCCAAGACATTTCTATTAGATAGTTGTGTTTCACATTTCCTCTCTCTTTCCCTCTCTTCTTTGTTGTTCTGCTTTACTACTTTTGTATCTTTGGTTGGGTTCAGGAAATCCATTCTGTTTTCACAGTGCATAAAAGGTGTGGGAGAAGCCCGGTTAAAAGAAATGAGGATGTCTTCAAGCATGTGTTACGTTATCCATGTTAAACAGTGTAGACCAATTGAGCATCTCTAGTTTGGCTGATAAAATATTGGTGCTGAATTTATAGCTTGCTAAAGTGTCTTAGGAATTGCTGTTGGAAGTGCCACTTCTCTAACTGAAGATGTTTGTCAAGGGGAAAGCTCTGCCTGAATCAAGTGACTCCTAATATGTTTAGCAAGTGACATGGCCATAGTGATGTCAGGGTTGGGTGGCTGTATTTCAGGTGGATGTAAAGCATCATAAGGTAGTTGCATTGCAGTGGACACAAAGACATGAAAATGTTTAATTTGGACAGAAATAGAGTTAATGAATTTTTAAAGAAGAAGCAGATGCTTTTTTGTTTAAAAAAACCCCACTTTTCTCCGTCTGCCCCTAGAGAAACCCAGACCGGTGAAGTATGGGGGATGATACACTATTCGTTTAGTCTGTCTGCATTTAAATGCTGCTCAGAGGACTATGAAAATTTCAAAAGCTTTCATTTACATCACGTACGAAAAATTTGAAAACTTCCTTTTGCAGAAGTAGTTAAATAGTCTATTGAAGTCAAAGCATTTAAATAAGAATAGTGGACTCCTTTTTGGCTTCAGCTGAAATCATCTATTTTCACAGTGTAGAAATGCAGGGTAAGCACTGGAGTACTTGTTTATGGTATGTGTAAACAACATTGTGTGATGATGATTTGTCTGAAGTGGAATGAAGCCTTGTGTTTGTCAGCATTGAAGTGGCTTACCTTCCTGACTTTTTCAAATGGAGGAGTCAATAGTCTTTTTACTGAAAATAATTCAGGGGAATTCCTTTAGCTGTTGCTTGGGTCACCTCTTTGGGCCAGAAAACAAGCACTGAGGTAAACTGTCTACTTTGCACTTCTGTCTTAGTGAATGACAGATACAGAGATTGCTTGTAGCAAGAAACCCAGCTCTCCTTTTTGATTTTGTTGGGGAGAGGGGGAGAGGGAGATGTTGGTGAAAGGTGAATTTGCTTTCCGCAGTGTAAAACAAGGTAAGACTCATGAAGCCCATCAGCACAAAGTTTGAAGAATTGGCAATTATTTGGCCTAACGTGGGCCAAATCTTAGATCAAGATCTTGTAAGGAACTTCAGAACAGTTTATCATAGTCTTCTTTCTTGGTAGAAGGGAGAATACTAATGGCATGGTCTTTGGGACTTGTGTGAGCTGGTGCTGTGGCAGGCCTGATTCCTGAGCTGGGTTCTACACCACTGCAGTCAAAGCTGTGCTTCCTAGCACAAGGGTTTGGCTGTGCTGGTGTTTTGGTTTGGTGTTTTGATAATTTGCTGCATTGAATGTCATTTTGTTTTTCTACACCCTCTGCCAAATGAAGTGAGATGTAGTTGATGTGATCAGTCTTGAATGGTTAAGGTGTCTGGGAGGATATTTTTCTGTTTTGTCAGGGTTGGTACATTGCTTATAACACAAACAAATTATTGAAGTTTTCCCTTGGGAAAGATGTATATGGCATAGTTCAGCAAAGCACTGAAAGTTGCTTAATGGGTAGATGTGTATGTGCTTCTGAAGGACATATTTAAGCGGATTCCTGCTTGGGTCTGTAAAAGGCTTCCTCCTAAACATGAACGACTTGAGCTTTTGGTAATACTATCAGCATGGGATCACTGATTACTACAAACATGTTTTCCTGCTGTCTGGTTCTGGTACAGCAATCAGCTGTCAGTCTACTGCATTCTCGGGGGGGTGTGTGGGTTAAAAAAACCACCTCTGCTTTTAAGTAAATGCAGCTGTGTACTTCTGGAGGAATCTGATTGGTATTTTTTGTTGCCCTTACTGCTGCATGATGAATATTCTCCTCTGTATTTTTATTATTATACAGAATGTAGACATTTCCAGACCTCCCGAGGATGCTCTTGTAACAGTCCCTGCTCATCAGTGAATCCTGTGTGCTGATCAACTATCAAACTTGGGGTGCTGTTTTCATCCTATTACTTCAAAATAAATTTAAAAACTAATCATTCCAATCACTTTGAAATAAAAAAGCCCCACCCAAACCCAACAACTCAAAACCTAAACCAAATGTCTGTAGATGTCAAATCACAATAAAACTATTTCACTGGTTAATTTATTGTGGATGAGTTATCAGACATTGATCGGCTGTCACTGGAATGCTGGTTTTGTAAATTGCTGTAATTTAAAGATCCTGCAGCATTAAGTTTTGCTGAAACAGCCAGCAATCGTTTAATGTTAGTTGCAATGTGTTTCTTTATGGAAGCCACAAAACACAGCATCCTGTGTGAGATAAGAAAAAGTTGAAGTTTGTTTTCTAGGCACAAGTATTCTCTATTTCATGCCCCTGGGAGTGATTGGACTGCTATGTAGCATAAAATAACCATCTATAGTTCCTGCAAGACCTTAATCCTGCTGATCCATAGCACTAGTGCTCTAGATGTGCTAATTAATGATGTGCTGTTTGAAGAGGGTACCAAGTTTTCACTTAGTTCCAGAACAATTATTCAAGGCCAAGAATGTGTATAAATGTTTTTAATATATGGCTTTGCTTAACAGCTGTTCTGCATTAACTAGGCTTTAGGGTTTGCCCACTGGCAGGAGTTATTTTAAATTTCCTCTTCCTGCTTCTTGTTACGGACGTGGGTAACTGTCTACTTTGCACTTCTTTCTTAGTGAATGACAGATACAGAGATTGCTTGTAGCAAGAAACCCAGCTCTCCTTTTTGATTTTGTTGGGGAGAGGGGGAGAGGGAGATGTTAGTGAAAGGTGAATTTGCTTTCCGCAGTGTAAAACAAGGTAAGACTCATGAAGCCCATCAGCACAAAGTTTGAAGAATTGGCAATTATTTGGCCTAACGTGGGCCAAATCTTAGATCAAGATCTTATAAGGAACTTCAGAACAGTTTATCATAGTCTTCTTTCTTGGTAGAAGGGAGAATACTTCTCTGCTGTAACTTCTCTGCTCTGTAAATACAAGCATTTACAGCCCTGCTGTGTATGATTTGTACGCAGATTTTATCTAGGTTACCATAAGCAGTGCTGACTATTTCATAATGCGGAAGCAGAGTTAGCCTGATGATTTTGTAGCTGGATTGTGACTTCAGTAGGTGTGGGATCTCAAACCAGCAGGGTATGCATCCTAAACTGAACTGTGGTAAGACCTGTGGCAGGCTGGAGAAGGCTGCAGCTTGTTTGAGATGTGACATGCCTTGGTTCCTTTCTCTGTGATGCTATGGTGGGCAAAATGACAGAGTGGGAGGCATCTGTGCCATCGAAGCAGCTTTGTTTAGGTAGCATTGAGTCTGGGAAAGGCAGAAAATCACTTGAGTCCTGGAACTGTTTTCTGAGGGGGTCTTTTAGCCTTGAAAGTAAGCAAGAGTGGCATGTTTTGGAAAGCTTTTATATGTTGGGTTTCTCAGGTGGTATGTTTTTCCAAAACTGGGATTTTGGAAAAAAGTGTTACATATCTGCACTTCTAAAATTACACTGAAGTTTTCAGTGTAATTTGAAATGTCTGATACAACCAAATTACCTCCTGGCCAGAGAGCTTTCTGCTGTACTGCTTGGTATATTTAATTAAACCAGTGTCCCAGGATGGACTGGAACTAGGGGGAACCCAGATTATGTTCCTTTCTCTATTGTGGCTATGATGTGGGAGTGTTTTGTCGCTTTTCCATGTTTAATTGCCCCAGTCTCACTGTGAAAAATGCCACAGACAAGGAGGTCTGAGCCTGCTGTATCCAGTGAGCGTGGTTGCTTTTATCTGACAGTTTAGATGATGTTCCCGAGAGGTTGCAGAGATGCTTGGGCTGTCGGAGGAAATGGAGGGGGAAGATGGAAGGGGCAGGAACTTGGCCAGAGAGGAAAGCCAGGCTTGCCTTCTCTGTGGCTGGTGGAGGTGTAGAGAGGGAGATGGCAGAGGTGCCCAGGACCCTCCACCCTGCCAGCTGCTGCCAGCCCAATTGCCTGGGGCTGCAGCTGGGTGGTGTTCTCTTTACTGAGTGTGATGCTCATTGTGCTGGTGTGTGTAATGGAGTGAAGTGGATATTTAAAAGCAGTTTTGTGCTTAAAGGGGTCTCCTATTACAGCAGGATTGCTTAATAGTTCTCTCTGGCGTTTTTCTTATTAAATGAAGGGCCTGATGCTGGGTGTGAAGCAGCAGCAAGTTTGTTATACATCTTGCTGAGGGAAAGCTGTCTGGTAAGAGTATTAGATTGTTTATATTGTGCTGTTTATTTCTCTATTTATGCCTGTGCTGGTTCTTTCCCTTAGAGGCTCCTCCTCTTCCCTAGACGAGCCTTCCTGCATAATCTTTCTGTTTTGCTGTGAAGACAGCATGTAGCTAATAAGCTGAAATGGCAGGCTCTATCCTCTTTGAAAACCCACAGCACTTGGTTTCTGGGGGAGGCTCTGTTCTGTAGGGAAAAAAATGTACAAAGCAGGGAGGAGTATAATGAGGGGAGGAAAAACAGTGGTGAAAGAGTGTATTTGAGTTAATCTGTGTGTTTTGAGGCTTTCCAGAGAGGTCCAGCTGTGTGCTGAGCTGCCTCAGGGAGCAGGCAGTGGAAGCAGTGAGCCCCTGTCCGGGCTGACTGAGTGGGAGCCTGTATATCTTGGTAGAAGTGGTATTTTAAAAATGCGTGGTGTTTTTATTTCCACTCCTGTGTTTCCTGGCCTCTCTGGACTATGTTGCTGCTGGTGCATGGCAGTGGCAGTGCTGTTCCCCGGACGGTAGTTTTGTCCCGGGTGTGCTTTGGTAAGGCGGTGCTGAACAGTTGCAGGGACACATTTTGGTCCCAAAAGTGAGGCTAAAACCTTGGTTTGCCTTTCTAAGCAACAGCACTGTTCTCATTGCACGGCTTTTCTCTCTTGATGCCCATGGCTATTTTGGAAAGTGGGTACAATCCCAGCTGCCGCCATCTCATCTAATGTGATTTCTACAGTAGGAATCCATTTACCATTAATGAGGCTATTAGTCTTTTTCTAAGCCTCAGTTGTCTGACCTTGCAGTTAGCTATTCTGTTTCTCTGCTAAGCCCTAGAGTGTGTTTATTAGTGTTTATCCCAGACAGGTTTTTCTTTCTTCGGTGTGACAGTTCAGTGTGCTTCGCTTCTACAGCCTGTTCTTCCATTTGAGTAAATATGAAGGAGCACTTATTGCTTTCTCCTTTCTTGACTACATATAGATATTCCCTCTTGGGCCTGTGTTTCTCTTGCTAATATGCTGCTTTCATCTGATATGTCTTGTTGACTTAACTGTCTTGTCTTGACCACCTTGTTTCCTTTTAGTTTCATGTTATAGCTGTCCAGTTCTTTCAGCTTGTGGGCTAGTTTCCAGTACCTCTGCATGCCTGCATATTGATGCTGCATTTCACGCTCCATTTAATTTTCTTTGAATCAACATCAGATGCTAAACTTAAAAAAATATTCAGCCAGTATTTTTGGAGTGCCTGTAGAGACTTCTCCACAGTCCCAAGGAATTTCTGGGTATGTTGCATCAGTTGCTAAGAAAAATACAAACAAATGCCAGCATGTTTTGTTGTTTGGTTTTTTTTCCTTGTAGTCATGCAGAATATGACTTGTTTTGCCAGCTCATGTTCTTAGTCAGATGCTGACACCTTCTGGGTGTCCTTTGCTGCAGGAGAGATGCCACCTGTAGAAGGCTCTTTCTGAAATAGGGCTGCTGCTTTTCTTTCCTTCAAAGAGGGAAGTCAGAGAGTGAGTCAGGCCAGAGTGCTGGTGGGTGCAAAGATTTCCAGTCTTGGATGGCTGTGCCCAGCAGCGTCATGTGTGTTCTCAGGAACCTTGTTGTGGTGTGTTCATGGTGGAAAACAGGGCTGACGCTAATCTAGAACTGGTAAAGGCAGAAGTGATGTTGGCACGCTGCAACCCAAGGCAAGTCTGGTGTTGCTTGTTTATCTCGTGTTCTTATAAGAAATAGCTGAAAATCCTGGAAACTGGCGTTGGAGAAGGGAATTACTTGCTTTTTAAGTTGATGCATTTTGACTAATTGAGTTGCATGTGTGCTGAGAGTCCCCCTTGCTAGTGTGGCTCTCCTTTTCCTTGAGTTGGACAGAAGAGACTTGTTTTTAAAGTAAACTCGAATAAATGTGGTTATAAAACCATCTGATGTGTGTGACATCTGTCAACATGCCTACATATCCTGAAGTGCATTTAAACTTTGTTACCTGCTTTTTAGGAAGTTAGATGTAGCAGCTTACAGACAGGGTGGGAATTAGCCTTATAGCTTTTGGTGTTAAGTCATTTCCTGGAGTGGGCTTGAAAGAAGGAAAGACGGGCTTCTGTCCCTCTGGATTGTATCAGTTCTTTTGTGGTTTATGACCTTTGCTGCGTGGGTCTGGGTTTTTTCTTATACTATATGCATAAAGACTAGAAGAAATAGTGGACTAGAAATGTGGTCTAAAACAGTGGTTAAAGGAAATCAAGTCTTAAAAATACTAACATAGCGACCTGTGTACGGTGTGCAGAGACTGACTGTCCTACCAGACCCAGTGCCATACATGGCTTAGAGATGCTTTTTCACTGGCAGCAGAGAGCCTGCTTTTAGGTATCTGAGAGACCTGGGCTCTGCAAAGTGGCTGGGACAAGGTCTCAGTGGGCTTCTGACCACGGGCTGGGACCTTTCCTTGTGCTTTGTTACAAAACATTTTGAGGAAATAAGCATTAAAACTTGCTCATCTTTTGCCTTGTGTAATTGCCATGTGTTAGGCAAAACCGCGGCTGACCATGAGACCTTTGCTTTAAAGTCTTTTTTGTCTTTAAATTTGCAGAATGTAGGTGTGGATCGATCAAGAGAAGAAGCTTTGAGGACAGTACCTAACCACCTATAGCTCCAGTTCTGGGGGTGGCAGCCCTTCCTCCAGCACAAGAGTGTTAAGTAGCAGCTCAGGTCCAGGAGGATGGAGAAGGTGTCGCTGAGCACCAAGTGAGTTGGAATGAATGCGCCTCCCCCCTTTGCTTTAAGACATTTCAAATGTGATTCAGCTTCTTTGGAGAAAGCCTGTAGTTGTGGATAACTCCCAGTGCTGAAAGGTATCAGTAAAAAGATTTATGGGAAGCAGAGTAGAGTTGGGTTTAGATTTTTCATATGTAAATTTGTGCAGTTTCAGTGGTTTTTTTATTGTTCATCTGTGGATACTGCAAGATGTTAATTGCCCATGTCAATTTTACTGTCAGATTTTACTTTCTTTTTAAAGTGTTTTTCTGAGAGTTCCTCTTGGTTTTACTGTGAATGGTTGCCTAGGATTACATGGCAATTTTTTTTGATGGTGTAATTAACATAGGTGAAATTCTACATTTTGAGCATTGGAGGCTTTGTGTTGCAAAACTACTTAACTACTTTAAATGAGGAAACCTGTCAGCTTTGACAGCTTTTCTGTGTTTCAAAATGAACTTCAGTAAGCCAACCACAACTTAAAATTTTCCTGAAGTGGGGAGACTTGCCCTTTGCAAAAGAAAAGCATTAAAGCTAGATTTGCTACCTGGAAGATTCTGCTGTTTTAGCAACATCTTAACATTTTCCAGGAGCCAGCTGTATTTTGGAGGGCAGTGGGGGACATGAGTATGAGTAGAGCTGGCAGCCTGGGTAATGCATTGAGAGCGAGCGAGAGAGAGACACACATCCTTTCTGCTGCAGTTAAAGGCGGGGGTGAGCAGCTTTTCTGAGACTGGAAGGGAAAAGGATAAGTACATCAGGAAACAGTACAGAAAGGTTAGGTGGAGTTTAACCATTCTAACAGCTCATGCAAGAAAAACACCAGGTAAATTCTGAAATTATTTTTAACATGGTACACCTGCCTTGGTTTTTTTTTTTTTAATTGTTGTTAAGCATCTTCCACCATCACAATTCTTTGCTGCTCTTTTATACCTTGTGAAACTCCAGCGCTAAAAATGGAATTTTTAATGTCTGTTGAGGCCACCAGCTTTTAACTGTACTAAATCAGTGTGTATTTTGTATGTGTGTTACCGGACAACTGAAGTGAGCTGTCGGCGCTGCTGCTGGCTCTTAGTTCTGAAATGAGAATTATTCTTTGGACTGTGTTTTCTCTAAGGATTTCTCTTCAATTAATCTTTTACCACATGTGTTGTTGGGGTTGTTTTGCTAGGTTTTTTCTTTTTTTTCTCTATTCCTGTGTGAAATACCAGGCCCTCGTAACATAGTTCTGCAGGCAAGGGCTAAATTGTCTTTTGTTTGTGCAGGGTTTATAAAATAACGTGCTGCTGTTGTGATTTTTTTTTTATAAGCTAATTTCAGCAATATATTCAGCTCTGGAAGTAAGCCATACTGTATCGCTGGGTTCCATTTCAGAAGAGGAATGTGTAGGGTTTAGAGTGACCAGAAACACTTGCTTCAAGCGCTGCTGTCTAAAGCTTTGTGTGTGTGATCCTTGTGTTAGGTAATGCCCATGTCAGATCTTTATTAATTCAGCTGTGTCTGTAGTTGTGTGAGGAGAGACTGCACAGCGCTGCTCAGAAAAATTAATTTATTGATATGTAGGTAACAAGGCCACCTTCGTGGCAAAACCGTAGAAGTAATTTCCCCTCCTGATTTGACACGAGTTCAGTGTGGGAAAGCTGTGCTGTGCTGCAGGCAGCCCTCATGCCACCAGCCCTCCACCAACCAGCCGTCACCAGGAGCTGTTCAACAGTTCTTAAAGTGAGAAAGTCAGAGTTTACCCGTAGTTACAGAAGGCAGAGTTACAGAATCCTGGGATTCCAGGAGAATGGTACTAGAAAAGCAGGGTTTTACCGCCAGCTGTGGTACTTCAGCTTTGATCGGACCTGGTTGAAGAAATATGGTGGAAGGAAAGGTTTCCCTTAGCGAGAGCTGAGCCCAAGGGCTGCTTCTTTTTAATGGCAAGCACGGCTTGAGGTGTCTCCCCTCTCCTTTTCTTTGTTTTACCCCTCTCAACTTTCAGAAATGCAAAATTCCTTGAGGCTAAATGTTTTATGTATAGTAGGTATTTTTATAGCCTGCTTTTGAATATACTGTGATGAGTGTTTTACTAGGTTGAGTGTTCAGTAAAAAAAGTTGTATACAAGTGTAAATAAACTGTTATGCTGATACTTGAAAAGAGAAACTACCTTAGGAAGGTACTAAATTGCTGACTGCATCCGACCCAAGCGCAGACAATGAATGTAGATTTGAAGCAAATGATGGGTTCTCCCTGGAAAGGCCCTGTTAAGAACTGTGGATGATTGTCATTGTCTAAAACTTGCATCCATCCTCCTCCCCCCACCCCCCACCCTGACCTTGTGTATTTGTACCCATGTTGATTTTACTGCCTTCTGACTGTTAATGCACTTGCTAGCTCAGATGCAGTCTCTCAAATGGGATTAAACTGTCATTTCTTACATTTTTGGCCTCTGTTGTAATCTTTCAGACAAATGTAATCATTTGACCTTTGATCCAAGTAATAAAGATCAAATGCTAGCTGTGCTGATGTGTGTTTCTTCCAGTGTCCATTTACAGCAGCTGAAGGGCCAGGTGAGTGTTCAGCAGATCAGCAGCTTCTAGCAGCATAGGAATCGTAGCTTGGTTAAGAGAGCTTATGTATAAGCCTAAGAATCAAGTTAATTTACCTCAGTGGTTGCTTGACTGACAAAAAGTTATAATTTAAGTAACAAACTTGGTGACTGAGGAAGAAGTTGGAAGAATCGGTTAAATAAGTACAGGTCAAGGTTTGCACACAACGGTGGGGAAAGGTAAGACTTTATTAATCTGGTAATTGGTATTTTAAGATCTGATCCACACTCTCAAAGCTCTGCTGTTCTCCTGTTGTCTTCTAAATGCTGCTGCTTTCTTGAAAAAAACTGGAAATGAACAGCAAAATGCTGCCCTCTAGTACAAATTTGCATGTATAGGTTTAGGTAGGGGCCAGTACATTTGCAGGCATACCTGTCATTCTGAAGAATAAGGACACAATTAATTACTACTGTGTGGTTTAAAACTATATACTCACATTTTCACATCTTGCTGATCACTGTGTACCCTTGGGTGGTAACCACTTGTATCAGCTGGGTGGAAGGAGTGTTTTTTTTTGTTTTTAACTGAACTGTGTATTCATGTTTGTGGGAGGAGAGGTGATCTGTTTTAGAGCTTTTGGACTGCTTACAGTCCAGACTGCAATGCTTCAGCAAGCCTGTCTGCTGTCTGCCAGTGTGGTGGAGGAGGGCCACAGAGCTGTATGACCTGTGGAGCTTTCGCTGCTGGTTGTTCTGATTAGGTAATATCCATGGCAGGGCAGTTTCCCATTCAGGTGGTGCAGTTAACGTAACGCCCATGGCCAAAGCGTCCGGTGCTGCTGAGGAGGAGCGATCCAGTATCTCTGCCCAAGTGCTGTGAGTGCAGCAAGGCTGTTGGAAGGTGTGCTTGTGGCTGCAGGAGATGCTCCACGTAGGTCAGTCACGTGCCAGCTGAAAGAGTGGCCGTGTGAAGCCCAAGGTCCCTCTTGAGCAGGTTTGGCACCCGTTACTCTGCAGCAAAGCAGCCACGTGCAGTGAGCAAACGTTCCTGCAAGCAACAATTACTACTTTCTGTAATTATGACAGCTTCTTGCTGTCCAAATACCCAGTGCTGCTGGCAACCACGTTTGTAACTTCTAAGAAGTTTCTGTTTGGGTATGAGCATCCCACACTGGCCTTGGAGAGCAGTATGGGGCACTTTGTATTTAAGAGAAACAAAACCAATTTTGAGTCTTTCCTTTAATGATATAGGCCTATTCACCTCTAAATTACAGAAACAATGTATTTGGTTCTGATCTCTCAAGGAACCTTTACTTTCCAACAGACTGCACCGTCAGGATCAACAAAGCAGTTTCCTACCGTTTGGTCAGCGAGCAATAGGATGGTCTCAAGACTGTTTCCTTGAACAAAAACTGAAGAGATCTTCAAGACTCGGTCCAAATGGCTCCGTCAACCTTGAAATCATAGTCCCCTTCAGCTCCACACCACTTAGTTGTGGGAACGCCCACTAGAAACAGTTTATTCAGTGTAACAATTCGATTGGTATACAAATCTTCAAGGCTCCCCAGAGAGTCACAACTGTGATTTTTTGTACTCGCAGTGAAGCTCAACATCTTATGCAACCCTCAGCCGAGACAAAGGTGAAAAACTCACCGGCGCCGAACGTTTCCTCATCTGTAAGCTGCCCATCCTTTGCACGCAGGACTCCAAATTCAAAATTCACAGGTCCCGGAGAAAGAAAACCAAAAACTACAGGACAAACTGACAATCAAACAAAAGACCTCAAATAAGGTTTCCTCTAAGGACTGTTAGATACATCTTTTGTACACGACCTACGCACGGCAACATACGCTTCGTACCAGCTCCATTACATGCTCAAGTAGCAGATACCTCAGACTTTGCTTTCCATCACAGATTACGATTTTTTGATGACATTACTAAAGCTGGTCATCTATTAGTACGATAGGTTATGCCAGTGCCTGAAATGATTTTCGATCTCAGACGCTGCACAGAAACGCCGCAGTTTTTCACTGCAATAAGCAATTGATACCTAAGTCGGTATACGTCACCGAGTGAGTGCTAGGAGTGAAAAGTTTACATTTACCTCTCGCTCTTCGACAGCCAATAAATCCTGTAAACAAAACAACATCTTTAGCACACCGGTACCGAAGACACAGCGCAAAACCCCCCGTTAATGTGCTCCTGTATTTGTTTTAATTTCAAAGTAGCCACTTCAACTGATAAAGACAGCCGATTCTCTACCTGTAACTCTACTCCTCATTATTATCCTGCTACAGAAAGAAACAAACCGCTAGCATTTCTACGTAACAACTTATTTTTCCAGAAAAGAATAAAAAGCCACAACCGACCAACCAAAAAAAAAAAACCAAACAGAAACAAAACAAACAAAACACCCCCCCCCAAAACAACTCACCTCCTACCTTCTGTGTCCCAGGATGAAAAGTTTCCTTCGGGTTCTTCCCAAATTTGTCATGCCCCACAGGACTGAAATGCAAACGAAATACTGCTTTAGAGGAGAGCGAGCACACACCCTGACATTAAACCATGAACTGGCTGTAGTCGGAATCGATTGCGAGAAGAATCGTTCAAAGAGCCTTGCTGACGTGGAATTTTTTGCGGAAGAGCCATGTATTTCCCACACGACTAACCGCTGAGACTTCTTAAACTTCTTTCTGATTTTAAAAACAGAAACAACTAGGACCCTGCACGGAGATCACTTTTAAGCGTACCGTATTTACTTAGGAAGCACAGAACTTTATTCCCTCGTCCTTCGCTTCGGCTTTCTACGTAACTGTCGTGAGCGTTTTAGGAAGACTCAGTAACCTATCCTATTTCATAAGCTTCTCTTCCATCCCTTTGAAAACAACTCCAGGCACGTCAAATGAAAAACGAGCTGCTCGGCGTCAGGCTCGTACCCCAAAGATCCACAAGCAAGATCAGCTGCCTCGCTCAACGGAAAGACCTCACGTATAGCATTTCTTCCCAACTCGTGTTTCTACGTGACTGTCATTTTCGCCCATTTTTTTTTCCCCTACCATGAATTTCTGGAGCTGCGCAGCGCGCCACGGAGTGCCAAATGCAGTCTGTCTGAGGCACACCGAGCTGACACGGAGGTCACATCCGATGCGCCTCTCCATCATCGCTTACGCTAGGCCACCACGCCGACAGGATCTCCTGTAGTTCCCTTCGAAAGCAATTAAAAGGCTGAGATTAATTTAACTGACAAAAAAGCAGGTTTGTCGTGCAGCTGAAATTCGTTGACATAGTCGGTACCGAAACTCACGCTGGCTGTGAACGGGGTGAAATGGCAAAGGACCATCAGCCAGGCCCGAGGGAAGGCTCAAAGGCTGTACAAGCTACAGAACAGCCAGCGAAGGGATTTTAGTCCGAGCCCAAGCGGGCAAAAGGAGATGACGTTAGTCCTGCTGCCTGCGGGCGTGTGGGAAAATCACCCTGAGGTGGGGGGGGAACTCGAGAAAATTGCGTCCTAACGGAAGCAGGGTATTACGGAAAGCTTTTTTTAGGGTAGGATACAGCCACAGCCTCGAGGACGGTCGGCACGCACACAGCCTGTACCGCCACCGTTCCCTAAGCAGCGGCTCGGCGCACGCCGACAGCGGTGACGGAGGACGAGCTTAAGGCAAAAAGCCAAAAGCAAACCCCTCAAAGCCCAGAACCGTTCTCAGGAACGCAGGAGTTAAGCCTAAAAGCGGTTGAAAGCTGCCTCCTACCTCTTCCCCCTCCGACACCGGCACGTTTCCTCGCGATCCCTTTTCGCAAACAAAAGACGGACGCCTGCGGTATCAGCTTGGTCCCGAAGCACCACGACGCGCTTGCTGGCTACACGCTCTCTTCTGACAAGGCTGACAGCTTCTCCGCACGCGACAGCCGAGGCCCTGTGAAACACGAGGAAGGCAAACACCGGTAACGTCTCGCAGGGGTCAGGAGGAAGTCAGGATGCACTCCATTCGGAGCCCGACGCGTTACCCAAAGGAATTACCCCAGCAGAACAAGAGGCAGGAACGATCGGTAGACAGGCAGACAACATGCACGGCAGCGATACCCCCGTCGGACTTGCAGGGCGCTTCCAGTCCCAGCCCGCTGCCGCGGCTCAGGCCGGCGGCTGGGGGAAAGACAAAGCCCCGCGCAGAGCTGCGGCGGCTGCCCGGGCAGCCCAGAGGCGGCGGGGGGGGGCGGCAGGTCGCCGCGGGCCGACCCCTCCCTCTCCCGGGCCCCGCCAGGCCGCCACAAGCGGCGAGCACCGGGGCCGCCCCGCCGCCGCTCCTCGCCTCCTCGCTGAGGTAGCGGCGCAGCCCCGAGAGACAAAAAAAAAAAAAAAAAAACCAGCCCAAAATAGGCAGCACCGTGAGGAGCCCGCTGACCACCGTCGCTGCCGGGGAGACGAGAACGGCCGGCAGCCCCGCCGGTCCCGGGCCGGGCCGGGCCGCCCGCCTCAGCCCGCCCGCCGCCGGCACCAGGCGCTCCCCGCCGCGGCCGAGCGCCGGCCCGCCGCATCCCCCCCCCCCCCCCCCTTCTCGGCCGCTGCCCGCCGGCCCCCGCCCGCCCGCCCGCCCTCAGGCCGAGCGCTCACCCAGCGCGCCGCCGCACGTCCCGGCCCGAAAGTCTTCCAGGCTGCCGGCGAAGGCTCCGCACCGCCACGGGCGCGGCGGCGCGCCGCGCGGGCTGGAAATGAACCCCACTTCCGGGGCCGTCTGCGTAACCCGTACGTGCGAGGCCGAAGCCCCGCCCCTAGGGGTCAAGCCGTTTCCGCGCACGCGCAAAAGCGGAATTGCGTCATACGCATGCGACGCCGCCGGAGACCCCGCCCCCTTTGGCTTCAAGCCGGCACTGCGCATGCGCTGCCCTTAGTTTTGCCAGTACTCCTTCTGCGCATGCGCAGAAGCGGAATTGCGTCATCTCCAGGCGACGACTCCCCCCAGACCACGCCCCCTTTGGCTTCAAGCCCGGTCTGCGCATGCGCCGCCCTTACTCTGCAGGGCGGCGACGCTGCTGCCGCCTGGCGAAAAAATTTGGGTACTGCAGCCAGTCTAGCTAACAGACTGCACCCTTTATTAGACGAATGGAAGCGATAAGGGAACTCTGCCCACGGCCCCTTAACAAGTCGCCCGGCTTCACATCTCGCTGGATCAACTTCTTCCAGTGAACATATTCAATTCAACCAGTCTAGAGAAAAAGAGAAAAAAAAAAAGAAAAAACAAAAGAATCACTCGAGAGACCAGGCATACGCTTTTTTTTTTTCTTATAAAAACACCAGCAACATTGTCTTAACGATAAAAGAGGCAATGAAACCTTTTCTTGTAAAATGTAAGGGCATTAAAGAGAAGGTAATTCGACAGACAAGACATAAACCTCTCCAGCTCTTTCCCCACGTCTATTTGACATCCGTTTCCAAAAACTTTCTCGGGTGAACGTCTTTTGTCTTTGAGCAGTGCGACAGGCGGTTTGCAAACGGCACAAGTCTCTGCTTTTTAAAAATCAACTCAGACTCTGTAAGCACTTTAGATGGGGCACTTTGTGTTTCAGAGAAACAAAACCAACGCTGAGTCTTTCCTTGAACGACACAGGCCTGTTCACCTTTAAATCAGAGAAACAACGGACGTGGTTCTGATCTCTCAAGGAATCTTTACTTTCCAACAGACTGCACCGTCAGGATCAACAAAGCAGTTTCCTACCGTTTCGCCAGCGAGCCAGAGGACCGTCTCGAGACTCAGTTTCCTTGAACAAACACCCAAGAGATCTTCAAGACTCGGTCCAAATGGCTCCGTCAACCTTGAAATCATAGTCCCCTTCAGCTCCACACCGCTTCATTCTGGGAACGCCCGCTAGAAAAAAAAGAAACAGTTTATTCGGTGTAACGATTCGATTGGTATACAAGCCTTCAAGGCTCCCAAGACCAAGTCTAAGAGGGTCAGGACCGTGAATGTTTGTACTCGCAGTGAAGCTCAACACCTTATGCAGCCCTCAGCCGAGACAAAGGTGAAAAACTCACCGGCGCCGAACGTTTCCTCATCTGTAAGCTGCCCATCCTTAGCATGCAGGACTCCAAACTCAAAATTCACAGGTCCCGGAGAAAGAAAACCAAAAACTACAGGACAAACAGACAATCAAACAAAAGACCTCAAATAAGGTTTCCTCTAAGGACTGTTATATACATCTTTTGTACACGACCTACGCACGGCAACATACGCTTCGTGCCAGCTCCGTTACATGCTCAAGTAGCAGACGCCTCAGACTTTGCTTTCCATCACAGATTACGATTTTTTGATGACATTACTAAAGCTGGTCATCTATTAGTACGATAGGTTATGCCAGTGCCTGAAATGATTTTCGATCTCAGACGTTGCACAGAAACGCCGCAGTTTTTCACTGCAATAAGCAATTGATATCTAAGTCGGTATACGTCACCGAGTGAGCGCTAGGAGTGAAAAGTTTACATTTACCTCTCGCTCTTCGACAGCCAATAAATCCCGTAAACAAAACAACATCTTTAGCACACCGGTACCGAAGACACAGCGCGAAACCCCCCGTTAATGTGCTCCTGTATTTGTTTTAATTTCAAAGTAGCCACTTCAACTGATAAAGACAGCCGATTCTCTACCTGTAACTCTACTCCTCATTATTATCCTGCTACAGAAAGAAACAAACCGCTAGCATTTCTACGTAACGACTTATTTTTCCAGAAGAGAATAAAAAGCCACAACCGAACAAACAAAAAGAAAAAACAGAAACAAACGGACAAACAAACAAACAAAAAAACCCCACCAAAACCAAAACCAAACCCACTCAAAAAAACCCCCCCAAAAAACAACCCACCTCCTACCTTCTGTGTCCCAGGATGAAAAGTTTCCTTCGGGTTCTTCCCAAATCTGTCATGACCCACAGGACTGAAATGCAAACGAAATACTGCTTTAGAGGAGAGCAAGCATACACCTCGACATTAAACCATGAACTGGCTGTAGTCGGAACCGATTGCGAGAAGAATCGTTCAAAGAGCCTCGCTGACGTGGAATTTTTTGCGGAAGAGCCATTTATTTCCCACACGACTAACTGCTGAGACTTCTTAAACTTCTTTTTGATTTTAAAAACAGAAACAACTAGGACCCTGCACGGAGATCACTTTTAAGCGTACCGTATTTACTTAGAAAGCACAGAACTTTATTCCCTCGTCCTTCGCTTCGGCTTTCTACATAACTGCCGTGAGCGTTTTAGGAAGACTCAGTAACCTACCCTATTTCATAAGCTTCTCTTCCGTCCCTTTGAAAACAACTCCAGGCACGTCAAATGAAAAACGAGCTGCTCGGCGTCAGGCTCGTACCCCAAAGATCCACAAGCAAGATCAGCTGCCTCGCTCAACGGAAAGACCTCACGTATAGCATTTCTTCCCAACTCGTGTTTCTACGTGACTGTCATTTTCGCCCATTTTTTTTTCCCCTACCATGAATTTCTGGAGCTGCGCAGCGCGCCACGGAGTGCCAAATGCAGTCTGTCTGAGGCACACCGAGCTGACACGGAGGTCACATCCGATGCGCCTCTCCATCATCGCTTACGCTAGGCCACCACGCCGACAGGATCTCCTGTAGTTCCCTTCGAAAGCAATTAAAAGGCTGAGATTAATTTAACTGACAAAAAAGCAGGTTTGTCGTGCAGCTGAAATTCGTTGACATAGTCGGTACCGAAACTCACGCTGGCTGTGAACGGGGTGAAATGGCAAAGGACCATCAGCCAGGCCCGAGGGAAGGCTCAAAGGCTGTACAAGCTACAGAACAGCCAGCGAAGGGATTTTAGTCCGAGCCCAAGCGGGCAAAAGGAGATGACGTTAGTCCTGCTGCCTGCGGGCGTGTGGGAAAATCACCCTGAGGTGGGGGGGGAACTCGAGAAAATTGCGTCCTAACGGAAGCAGGGTATTACGGAAAGCTTTTTTTAGGGTAGGATACAGCCACAGCCTCGAGGACGGTCGGCACGCACACAGCCTGTACCGCCACCGTTCCCTAAGCAGCGGCTCGGCGCACGCCGACAGCGGTGACGGAGGACGAGCTTAAGGCAAAAAGCCAAAAGCAAACCCCTCAAAGCCCAGAACCGTTCTCAGGAACGCAGGAGTTAAGCCTAAAAGCGGTTGAAAGCTGCCTCCTACCTCTTCCCCCTCCGACACCGGCACGTTTCCTCGCGATCCCTTTTCGCAAACAAAAGACGGACGCCTGCGGTATCAGCTTGGTCCCGAAGCACCACGACGCGCTTGCTGGCTACACGCTCTCTTCTGACAAGGCTGACAGCTTCTCCGCACGCGACAGCCGAGGCCCTGTGAAACACGAGGAAGGCAAACACCGGTAACGTCTCGCAGGGGTCAGGAGGAAGTCAGGATGCACTCCATTCGGAGCCCGACGCGTTACCCAAAGGAATTACCCCAGCAGAACAAGAGGCAGGAACGATCGGTAGACAGGCAGACAACATGCACGGCACGTCGGACTTGCAGGGCGCTTCCAGTCCCAGCCCGCTGCCGCGGCTCAGGCCGGCGGCTGGGGGAAAGACAAAGCCCCGCGCAGAGCTGCGGCGGCTGCCCGGGCAGCCCAGAGGCGGCGGGGGGGGGCGGCAGGTCGCCGCGGGCCGACCCCTCCCTCTCCCGGGCCCCGCCAGGCCGCCACAAGCGGCGAGCACCGGGGCCGCCCCGCCGCCGCTCCTCGCCTCCTCGCTGAGGTAGCGGCGCAGCCCCGAGAGACAAAAAAAAAAAAAAAAAAACCAGCCCAAAATAGGCAGCACCGTGAGGAGCCCGCTGACCACCGTCGCTGCCGGGGAGACGAGAACGGCCGGCAGCCCCGCCGGTCCCGGGCCGGGCCGGGCCGCCCGCCTCAGCCCGCCCGCCGCCGGCACCAGGCGCTCCCCGCCGCGGCCGAGCGCCGGCCCGCCGCATCCCCCCCCCCCCCCCCCCCTTCTCGGCCGCTGCCCGCCGGCCCCCGCCCGCCCGCCCGCCCTCAGGCCGAGCGCTCACCCAGCGCGCCGCCGCACGTCCCGGCCCGAAAGTCTTCCAGGCTGCCGGCGAAGGCTCCGCACCGCCACGGGCGCGGCGGCGCGCCGCGCGGGCTGGAAATGAACCCCACTTCCGGGGCCGTCTGCGTAACCCGTACGTGCGAGGCCGAAGCCCCGCCCCTAGGGGTCAAGCCGTTTCCGCGCACGCGCAAAAGCGGAATTGCGTCATACGCATGCGACGCCGCCGGAGACCCCGCCCCCTTTGGCTTCAAGCCGGCACTGCGCATGCGCTGCCCTTAGTTTTGCCAGTACTCCTTCTGCGCATGCGCAGAAGCGGAATTGCGTCATCTCCAGGCGACGACTCCCCCCAGACCACGCCCCCTTTGGCTTCAAGCCCGGTCTGCGCATGCGCCGCCCTTACTCTGCAGGGCGGCGACGCTGCTGCCGCCTGGCGAAAAAATTTGGGTACTGCAGCCAGTCTAGCTAACAGACTGCACCCTTTATTAGACGAATGGAAGCGATAAGGGAACTCTGCCCACGGCCCCTTAACAAGTCGCCCGGCTTCACATCTCGCTGGATCAACTTCTTCCAGTGAACATATTCAATTCAACCAGTCTAGAGAAAAAGAGAAAAAAAAAAAGAAAAAACAAAAGAATCACTCGAGAGACCAGGCATACGCTTTTTTTTTTTCTTATAAAAACACCAGCAACATTGTCTTAACGATAAAAGAGGCAATGAAACCTTTTCTTGTAAAATGTAAGGGCATTAAAGAGAAGGTAATTCGACAGACAAGACATAAACCTCTCCAGCTCTTTCCCCACGTCTATTTGACATCCGTTTCCAAAAACTTTCTCGGGTGAACGTCTTTTGTCTTTGAGCAGTGCGACAGGCGGTTTGCAAACGGCACAAGTCTCTGCTTTTTAAAAATCAACTCAGACTCTGTAAGCACTTTAGATGGGGCACTTTGTGTTTCAGAGAAACAAAACCAACGCTGAGTCTTTCCTTGAACGACACAGGCCTGTTCACCTTTAAATCAGAGAAACAACGGACGTGGTTCTGATCTCTCAAGGAATCTTTACTTTCCAACAGACTGCACCGTCAGGATCAACAAAGCAGTTTCCTACCGTTTCGCCAGCGAGCCAGAGGACCGTCTCGAGACTCAGTTTCCTTGAACAAACACCCAAGAGATCTTCAAGACTCGGTCCAAATGGCTCCGTCAACCTTGAAATCATAGTCCCCTTCAGCTCCACACCGCTTCATTCTGGGAACGCCCGCTAGAAAAAAAAGAAACAGTTTATTCGGTGTAACGATTCGATTGGTATACAAGCCTTCAAGGCTCCCAAGACCAAGTCTAAGAGGGTCAGGACCGTGAATGTTTGTACTCGCAGTGAAGCTCAACACCTTATGCAGCCCTCAGCCGAGACAAAGGTGAAAAACTCACCGGCGCCGAACGTTTCCTCATCTGTAAGCTGCCCATCCTTAGCATGCAGGACTCCAAACTCAAAATTCACAGGTCCCGGAGAAAGAAAACCAAAAACTACAGGACAAACAGACAATCAAACAAAAGACCTCAAATAAGGTTTCCTCTAAGGACTGTTATATACATCTTTTGTACACGACCTACGCACGGCAACATACGCTTCGTGCCAGCTCCGTTACATGCTCAAGTAGCAGACGCCTCAGACTTTGCTTTCCATCACAGATTACGATTTTTTGATGACATTACTAAAGCTGGTCATCTATTAGTACGATAGGTTATGCCAGTGCCTGAAATGATTTTCGATCTCAGACGTTGCACAGAAACGCCGCAGTTTTTCACTGCAATAAGCAATTGATATCTAAGTCGGTATACGTCACCGAGTGAGTGCTAGGAGTGAAAAGTTTACATTTACCTCTCGCTCTTCGACAGCCAATAAATCCCGTAAACAAAACAACATCTTTAGCACACCGGTACCGAAGACACAGCGCGAAACCCCCCGTTAATGTGCTCCTGTATTTGTTTTAATTTCAAAGTAGCCACTTCAACTGATAAAGACAGCCGATTCTCTACCTGTAACTCTACTCCTCATTATTATCCTGCTACAGAAAGAAACAAACCGCTAGCATTTCTACGTAACGACTTATTTTTCCAGAAGAGAATAAAAAGCCACAACCGAACAAACAAAAAGAAAAAACAGAAACAAACGAACAAACAAACAAACAAAAAAACCCCACCAAAACCAAAACCAAACCCACTCAAAAAAACCCCCCCAAAAAACAACCCACCTCCTACCTTCTGTGTCCCAGGATGAAAAGTTTCCTTCGGGTTCTTCCCAAATCTGTCATGACCCACAGGACTGAAATGCAAACGAAATACTGCTTTAGAGGAGAGCAAGCATACACCTCGACATTAAACCATGAACTGGCTGTAGTCGGAACCGATTGCGAGAAGAATCGTTCAAAGAGCCTCGCTGACGTGGAATTTTTTGCGGAAGAGCCATTTATTTCCCACACGACTAACTGCTGAGACTTCTTAAACTTCTTTTTGATTTTAAAAACAGAAACAACTAGGACCCTGCACGGAGATCACTTTTAAGCGTACCGTATTTACTTAGAAAGCACAGAACTTTATTCCCTCGTCCTTCGCTTCGGCTTTCTACATAACTGCCGTGAGCGTTTTAGGAAGACTCAGTAACCTACCCTATTTCATAAGCTTCTCTTCCGTCCCTTTGAAAACAACTCCAGGCACGTCAAATGAAAAACGAGCTGCTCGGCGTCAGGCTCGTACCCCAAAGATCCACAAGCAAGATCAGCTGCCTCGCTCAACGGAAAGACCTCACGTATAGCATTTCTTCCCAACTCGTGTTTCTACGTGACTGTCATTTTCGCCCATTTTTTTTTCCCCTACCATGAATTTCTGGAGCTGCGCAGCGCGCCACGGAGTGCCAAATGCAGTCTGTCTGAGGCACACCGAGCTGACACGGAGGTCACATCCGATGCGCCTCTCCATCATCGCTTACGCTAGGCCACCACGCCGACAGGATCTCCTGTAGTTCCCTTCGAAAGCAATTAAAAGGCTGAGATTAATTTAACTGACAAAAAAGCAGGTTTGTCGTGCAGCTGAAATTCGTTGACATAGTCGGTACCGAAACTCACGCTGGCTGTGAACGGGGTGAAATGGCAAAGGACCATCAGCCAGGCCCGAGGGAAGGCTCAAAGGCTGTACAAGCTACAGAACAGCCAGCGAAGGGATTTTAGTCCGAGCCCAAGCGGGCAAAAGGAGATGACGTTAGTCCTGCTGCCTGCGGGCGTGTGGGAAAATCACCCTGAGGTGGGGGGGGAACTCGAGAAAATTGCGTCCTAACGGAAGCAGGGTATTACGGAAAGCTTTTTTTAGGGTAGGATACAGCCACAGCCTCGAGGACGGTCGGCACGCACACAGCCTGTACCGCCACCGTTCCCTAAGCAGCGGCTCGGCGCACGCCGACAGCGGTGACGGAGGACGAGCTTAAGGCAAAAAGCCAAAAGCAAACCCCTCAATGCCCAGAACCGTTCTCAGGAACGCAGGAGTTAAGCCTAAAAGCGGTTGAAAGCTGCCTCCTACCTCTTCCCCCTCCGACACCGGCACGTTTCCTCGCGATCCCTTTTCGCAAACAAAAGACGGACGCCTGCGGTATCAGCTTGGTCCCGAAGCACCACGACGCGCTTGCTGGCTACACGCTCTCTTCTGACAAGGCTGACAGCTTCTCCGCACGCGACAGCCGAGGCCCTGTGAAACACGAGGAAGGCAAACACCGGTAACGTCTCGCAGGGGTCAGGAGGAAGTCAGGATGCACTCCATTCGGAGCCCGACGCGTTACCCAAAGGAATTACCCCAGCAGAACAAGAGGCAGGAACGATCGGTAGACAGGCAGACAACATGCACGGCACGTCGGACTTGCAGGGCGCTTCCAGTCCCAGCCCGCTGCCGCGGCTCAGGCCGGCGGCTGGGGGAAAGACAAAGCCCCGCGCAGAGCTGCGGCGGCTGCCCGGGCAGCCCAGAGGCGGCGGGGGGGGGCGGCAGGTCGCCGCGGGCCGACCCCTCCCTCTCCCGGGCCCCGCCAGGCCGCCACAAGCGGCGAGCACCGGGGCCGCCCCGCCGCCGCTCCTCGCCTCCTCGCTGAGGTAGCGGCGCAGCCCCGAGAGACAAAAAAAAAAAAAAAAAAACCAGCCCAAAATAGGCAGCACCGTGAGGAGCCCGCTGACCACCGTCGCTGCCGGGGAGACGAGAACGGCCGGCAGCCCCGCCGGTCCCGGGCCGGGCCGGGCCGCCCGCCTCAGCCCGCCCGCCGCCGGCACCAGGCGCTCCCCGCCGCGGCCGAGCGCCGGCCCGCCGCATCCCCCCCCCCCCCCCCCCCTTCTCGGCCGCTGCCCGCCGGCCCCCGCCCGCCCGCCCGCCCTCAGGCCGAGCGCTCACCCAGCGCGCCGCCGCACGTCCCGGCCCGAAAGTCTTCCAGGCTGCCGGCGAAGGCTCCGCACCGCCACGGGCGCGGCGGCGCGCCGCGCGGGCTGGAAATGAACCCCACTTCCGGGGCCGTCTGCGTAACCCGTACGTGCGAGGCCGAAGCCCCGCCCCTAGGGGTCAAGCCGTTTCCGCGCACGCGCAAAAGCGGAATTGCGTCATACGCATGCGACGCCGCCGGAGACCCCGCCCCCTTTGGCTTCAAGCCGGCACTGCGCATGCGCTGCCCTTAGTTTTGCCAGTACTCCTTCTGCGCATGCGCAGAAGCGGAATTGCGTCCTCTCCAGGCGACGACTCCCCCCAGACCACGCCCCCTTTGGCTTCAAGCCCGGTCTGCGCATGCGCCGCCCTTACTCTGCAGGGCGGCGACGCTGCTGCCGCCTGGCGAAAAAATTTGGGTACTGCAGCCAGTCTAGCTAACAGACTGCACCCTTTATTAGACGAATGGAAGCGATAAGGGAACTCTGCCCACGGCCCCTTAACAAGTCGCCCGGCTTCACATCTCGCTGGATCAACTTCTTCCAGTGAACATATTCAATTCAACCAGTCTAGAGAAAAAGAGAAAAAAAAAAAGAAAAAACAAAAGAATCACTCGAGAGACCAGGCATACGCTTTTTTTTTTTCTTATAAAAACACCAGCAACATTGTCTTAACGATAAAAGAGGCAATGAAACCTTTTCTTGTAAAATGTAAGGGCATTAAAGAGAAGGTAATTCGACAGACAAGACATAAACCTCTCCAGCTCTTTCCCCACGTCTATTTGACATCCGTTTCCAAAAACTTTCTCGGGTGAACGTCTTTTGTCTTTGAGCAGTGCGACAGGCGGTTTGCAAACGGCACAAGTCTCTGCTTTTTAAAAATCAACTCAGACTCTGTAAGCACTTTAGATGGGGCACTTTGTGTTTCAGAGAAACAAAACCAACGCTGAGTCTTTCCTTGAACGACACAGGCCTGTTCACCTTTAAATCAGAGAAACAACGGACGTGGTTCTGATCTCTCAAGGAATCTTTACTTTCCAACAGACTGCACCGTCAGGATCAACAAAGCAGTTTCCTACCGTTTCGCCAGCGAGCCAGAGGACCGTCTCGAGACTCAGTTTCCTTGAACAAACACCCAAGAGATCTTCAAGACTCGGTCCAAATGGCTCCGTCAACCTTGAAATCATAGTCCCCTTCAGCTCCACACCGCTTCATTCTGGGAACGCCCGCTAGAAAAAAAAGAAACAGTTTATTCGGTGTAACGATTCGATTGGTATACAAGCCTTCAAGGCTCCCAAGACCAAGTCTAAGAGGGTCAGGACCGTGAATGTTTGTACTCGCAGTGAAGCTCAACACCTTATGCAGCCCTCAGCCGAGACAAAGGTGAAAAACTCACCGGCGCCGAACGTTTCCTCATCTGTAAGCTGCCCATCCTTAGCATGCAGGACTCCAAACTCAAAATTCACAGGTCCCGGAGAAAGAAAACCAAAAACTACAGGACAAACAGACAATCAAACAAAAGACCTCAAATAAGGTTTCCTCTAAGGACTGTTATATACATCTTTTGTACACGACCTACGCACGGCAACATACGCTTCGTGCCAGCTCCGTTACATGCTCAAGTAGCAGACGCCTCAGACTTTGCTTTCCATCACAGATTACGATTTTTTGATGACATTACTAAAGCTGGTCATCTATTAGTACGATAGGTTATGCCAGTGCCTGAAATGATTTTCGATCTCAGACGTTGCACAGAAACGCCGCAGTTTTTCACTGCAATAAGCAATTGATATCTAAGTCGGTATACGTCACCGAGTGAGCGCTAGGAGTGAAAAGTTTACATTTACCTCTCGCTCTTCGACAGCCAATAAATCCCGTAAACAAAACAACATCTTTAGCACACCGGTACCGAAGACACAGCGCGAAACCCCCCGTTAATGTGCTCCTGTATTTGTTTTAATTTCAAAGTAGCCACTTCAACTGATAAAGACAGCCGATTCTCTACCTGTAACTCTACTCCTCATTATTATCCTGCTACAGAAAGAAACAAACCGCTAGCATTTCTACGTAACGACTTATTTTTCCAGAAGAGAATAAAAAGCCACAACCGAACAAACAAAAAGAAAAAACAGAAACAAACGAACAAACAAACAAACAAAAAAACCCCACCAAAACCAAAACCAAACCCACTCAAAAAAAAACCCCCAAAAAACAACCCACCTCCTACCTTCTGTGTCCCAGGATGAAAAGTTTCCTTCGGGTTCTTCCCAAATCTGTCATGACCCACAGGACTGAAATGCAAACGAAATACTGCTTTAGAGGAGAGCAAGCATACACCTCGACATTAAACCATGAACTGGCTGTAGTCGGAACCGATTGCGAGAAGAATCGTTCAAAGAGCCTCGCTGACGTGGAATTTTTTGCGGAAGAGCCATTTATTTCCCACACGACTAACTGCTGAGACTTCTTAAACTTCTTTTTGATTTTAAAAACAGAAACAACTAGGACCCTGCACGGAGATCACTTTTAAGCGTACCGTATTTACTTAGAAAGCACAGAACTTTATTCCCTCGTCCTTCGCTTCGGCTTTCTACATAACTGCCGTGAGCGTTTTAGGAAGACTCAGTAACCTACCCTATTTCATAAGCTTCTCTTCCGTCCCTTTGAAAACAACTCCAGGCACGTCAAATGAAAAACGAGCTGCTCGGCGTCAGGCTCGTACCCCAAAGATCCACAAGCAAGATCAGCTGCCTCGCTCAACGGAAAGACCTCACGTATAGCATTTCTTCCCAACTCGTGTTTCTACGTGACTGTCATTTTCGCCCATTTTTTTTTCCCCTACCATGAATTTCTGGAGCTGCGCAGCGCGCCACGGAGTGCCAAATGCAGTCTGTCTGAGGCACACCGAGCTGACACGGAGGTCACATCCGATGCGCCTCTCCATCATCGCTTACGCTAGGCCACCACGCCGACAGGATCTCCTGTAGTTCCCTTCGAAAGCAATTAAAAGGCTGAGATTAATTTAACTGACAAAAAAGCAGGTTTGTCGTGCAGCTGAAATTCGTTGACATAGTCGGTACCGAAACTCACGCTGGCTGTGAACGGGGTGAAATGGCAAAGGACCATCAGCCAGGCCCGAGGGAAGGCTCAAAGGCTGTACAAGCTACAGAACAGCCAGCGAAGGGATTTTAGTCCGAGCCCAAGCGGGCAAAAGGAGATGACGTTAGTCCTGCTGCCTGCGGGCGTGTGGGAAAATCACCCTGAGGTGGGGGGGGAACTCGAGAAAATTGCGTCCTAACGGAAGCAGGGTATTACGGAAAGCTTTTTTTAGGGTAGGATACAGCCACAGCCTCGAGGACGGTCGGCACGCACACAGCCTGTACCGCCACCGTTCCCTAAGCAGCGGCTCGGCGCACGCCGACAGCGGTGACGGAGGACGAGCTTAAGGCAAAAAGCCAAAAGCAAACCCCTCAATGCCCAGAACCGTTCTCAGGAACGCAGGAGTTAAGCCTAAAAGCGGTTGAAAGCTGCCTCCTACCTCTTCCCCCTCCGACACCGGCACGTTTCCTCGCGATCCCTTTTCGCAAACAAAAGACGGACGCCTGCGGTATCAGCTTGGTCCCGAAGCACCACGACGCGCTTGCTGGCTACACGCTCTCTTCTGACAAGGCTGACAGCTTCTCCGCACGCGACAGCCGAGGCCCTGTGAAACACGAGGAAGGCAAACACCGGTAACGTCTCGCAGGGGTCAGGAGGAAGTCAGGATGCACTCCATTCGGAGCCCGACGCGTTACCCAAAGGAATTACCCCAGCAGAACAAGAGGCAGGAACGATCGGTAGACAGGCAGACAACATGCACGGCAGCGATACCCCCGTCGGACTTGCAGGGCGCTTCCAGTCCCAGCCCGCTGCCGCGGCTCAGGCCGGCGGCTGGGGGAAAGACAAAGCCCCGCGCAGAGCTGCGGCGGCTGCCCGGGCAGCCCAGAGGCGGCGGGGGGGGGCGGCAGGTCGCCGCGGGCCGACCCCTCCCTCTCCCGGGCCCCGCCAGGCCGCCACAAGCGGCGAGCACCGGGGCCGCCCCGCCGCCGCTCCTCGCCTCCTCGCTGAGGTAGCGGCGCAGCCCCGAGAGACAAAAAAAAAAAAAAAAAAAACCAGCCCAAAATAGGCAGCACCGTGAGGAGCCCGCTGACCACCGTCGCTGCCGGGGAGACGAGAACGGCCGGCAGCCCCGCCGGTCCCGGGCCGGGCCGGGCCGCCCGCCTCAGCCCGCCCGCCGCCGGCACCAGGCGCTCCCCGCCGCGGCCGAGCGCCGGCCCGCCGCATCCCCCCCCCCCCCCCCCCTTCTCGGCCGCTGCCCGCCGGCCCCCGCCCGCCCGCCCGCCCTCAGGCCGAGCGCTCACCCAGCGCGCCGCCGCACGTCCCGGCCCGAAAGTCTTCCAGGCTGCCGGCGAAGGCTCCGCACCGCCACGGGCGCGGCGGCGCGCCGCGCGGGCTGGAAATGAACCCCACTTCCGGGGCCGTCTGCGTAACCCGTACGTGCGAGGCCGAAGCCCCGCCCCTAGGGGTCAAGCCGTTTCCGCGCACGCGCAAAAGCGGAATTGCGTCATACGCATGCGACGCCGCCGGAGACCCCGCCCCCTTTGGCTTCAAGCCGGCACTGCGCATGCGCTGCCCTTAGTTTTGCCAGTACTCCTTCTGCGCATGCGCAGAAGCGGAATTGCGTCCTCTCCAGGCGACGACTCCCCCCAGACCACGCCCCCTTTGGCTTCAAGCCCGGTCTGCGCATGCGCCGCCCTTACTCTGCAGGGCGGCGACGCTGCTGCCGCCTGGCGAAAAAATTTGGGTACTGCAGCCAGTCTAGCTAACAGACTGCACCCTTTATTAGACGAATGGAAGCGATAAGGGAACTCTGCCCACGGCCCCTTAACAAGTCGCCCGGCTTCACATCTCGCTGGATCAACTTCTTCCAGTGAACATATTCAATTCAACCAGTCTAGAGAAAAAGAGAAAAAAAAAAAGAAAAAACAAAAGAATCACTCGAGAGACCAGGCATACGCTTTTTTTTTTTCTTATAAAAACACCAGCAACATTGTCTTAACGATAAAAGAGGCAATGAAACCTTTTCTTGTAAAATGTAAGGGCATTAAAGAGAAGGTAATTCGACAGACAAGACATAAACCTCTCCAGCTCTTTCCCCACGTCTATTTGACATCCGTTTCCAAAAACTTTCTCGGGTGAACGTCTTTTGTCTTTGAGCAGTGCGACAGGCGGTTTGCAAACGGCACAAGTCTCTGCTTTTTAAAAATCAACTCAGACTCTGTAAGCACTTTAGATGGGGCACTTTGTGTTTCAGAGAAACAAAACCAACGCTGAGTCTTTCCTTGAACGACACAGGCCTGTTCACCTTTAAATCAGAGAAACAACGGACGTGGTTCTGATCTCTCAAGGAATCTTTACTTTCCAACAGACTGCACCGTCAGGATCAACAAAGCAGTTTCCTACCGTTTCGCCAGCGAGCCAGAGGACCGTCTCGAGACTCAGTTTCCTTGAACAAACACCCAAGAGATCTTCAAGACTCGGTCCAAATGGCTCCGTCAACCTTGAAATCATAGTCCCCTTCAGCTCCACACCGCTTCATTCTGGGAACGCCCGCTAGAAAAAAAAGAAACAGTTTATTCGGTGTAACGATTCGATTGGTATACAAGCCTTCAAGGCTCCCAAGACCAAGTCTAAGAGGGTCAGGACCGTGAATGTTTGTACTCGCAGTGAAGCTCAACACCTTATGCAGCCCTCAGCCGAGACAAAGGTGAAAAACTCACCGGCGCCGAACGTTTCCTCATCTGTAAGCTGCCCATCCTTAGCATGCAGGACTCCAAACTCAAAATTCACAGGTCCCGGAGAAAGAAAACCAAAAACTACAGGACAAACAGACAATCAAACAAAAGACCTCAAATAAGGTTTCCTCTAAGGACTGTTATATACATCTTTTGTACACGACCTACGCACGGCAACATACGCTTCGTGCCAGCTCCGTTACATGCTCAAGTAGCAGACGCCTCAGACTTTGCTTTCCATCACAGATTACGATTTTTTGATGACATTACTAAAGCTGGTCATCTATTAGTACGATAGGTTATGCCAGTGCCTGAAATGATTTTCGATCTCAGACGTTGCACAGAAACGCCGCAGTTTTTCACTGCAATAAGCAATTGATATCTAAGTCGGTATACGTCACCGAGTGAGCGCTAGGAGTGAAAAGTTTACATTTACCTCTCGCTCTTCGACAGCCAATAAATCCCGTAAACAAAACAACATCTTTAGCACACCGGTACCGAAGACACAGCGCGAAACCCCCCGTTAATGTGCTCCTGTATTTGTTTTAATTTCAAAGTAGCCACTTCAACTGATAAAGACAGCCGATTCTCTACCTGTAACTCTACTCCTCATTATTATCCTGCTACAGAAAGAAACAAACCGCTAGCATTTCTACGTAACGACTTATTTTTCCAGAAGAGAATAAAAAGCCACAACCGAACAAACAAAAAGAAAAAACAGAAACAAACGGACAAACAAACAAACAAAAAAACCCCACCAAAACCAAAACCAAACCCACTCAAAAAAACCCCCCCAAAAAACAACCCACCTCCTACCTTCTGTGTCCCAGGATGAAAAGTTTCCTTCGGGTTCTTCCCAAATCTGTCATGACCCACAGGACTGAAATGCAAACGAAATACTGCTTTAGAGGAGAGCAAGCATACACCTCGACATTAAACCATGAACTGGCTGTAGTCGGAACCGATTGCGAGAAGAATCGTTCAAAGAGCCTCGCTGACGTGGAATTTTTTGCGGAAGAGCCATTTATTTCCCACACGACTAACTGCTGAGACTTCTTAAACTTCTTTTTGATTTTAAAAACAGAAACAACTAGGACCCTGCACGGAGATCACTTTTAAGCGTACCGTATTTACTTAGAAAGCACAGAACTTTATTCCCTCGTCCTTCGCTTCGGCTTTCTACATAACTGCCGTGAGCGTTTTAGGAAGACTCAGTAACCTACCCTATTTCATAAGCTTCTCTTCCGTCCCTTTGAAAACAACTCCAGGCACGTCAAATGAAAAACGAGCTGCTCGGCGTCAGGCTCGTACCCCAAAGATCCACAAGCAAGATCAGCTGCCTCGCTCAACGGAAAGACCTCACGTATAGCATTTCTTCCCAACTCGTGTTTCTACGTGACTGTCATTTTCGCCCATTTTTTTTTCCCCTACCATGAATTTCTGGAGCTGCGCAGCGCGCCACGGAGTGCCAAATGCAGTCTGTCTGAGGCACACCGAGCTGACACGGAGGTCACATCCGATGCGCCTCTCCATCATCGCTTACGCTAGGCCACCACGCCGACAGGATCTCCTGTAGTTCCCTTCGAAAGCAATTAAAAGGCTGAGATTAATTTAACTGACAAAAAAGCAGGTTTGTCGTGCAGCTGAAATTCGTTGACATAGTCGGTACCGAAACTCACGCTGGCTGTGAACGGGGTGAAATGGCAAAGGACCATCAGCCAGGCCCGAGGGAAGGCTCAAAGGCTGTACAAGCTACAGAACAGCCAGCGAAGGGATTTTAGTCCGAGCCCAAGCGGGCAAAAGGAGATGACGTTAGTCCTGCTGCCTGCGGGCGTGTGGGAAAATCACCCTGAGGTGGGGGGGGAACTCGAGAAAATTGCGTCCTAACGGAAGCAGGGTATTACGGAAAGCTTTTTTTAGGGTAGGATACAGCCACAGCCTCGAGGACGGTCGGCACGCACACAGCCTGTACCGCCACCGTTCCCTAAGCAGCGGCTCGGCGCACGCCGACAGCGGTGACGGAGGACGAGCTTAAGGCAAAAAGCCAAAAGCAAACCCCTCAATGCCCAGAACCGTTCTCAGGAACGCAGGAGTTAAGCCTAAAAGCGGTTGAAAGCTGCCTCCTACCTCTTCCCCCTCCGACACCGGCACGTTTCCTCGCGATCCCTTTTCGCAAACAAAAGACGGACGCCTGCGGTATCAGCTTGGTCCCGAAGCACCACGACGCGCTTGCTGGCTACACGCTCTCTTCTGACAAGGCTGACAGCTTCTCCGCACGCGACAGCCGAGGCCCTGTGAAACACGAGGAAGGCAAACACCGGTAACGTCTCGCAGGGGTCAGGAGGAAGTCAGGATGCACTCCATTCGGAGCCCGACGCGTTACCCAAAGGAATTACCCCAGCAGAACAAGAGGCAGGAACGATCGGTAGACAGGCAGACAACATGCACGGCAGCGATACCCCCGTCGGACTTGCAGGGCGCTTCCAGTCCCAGCCCGCTGCCGCGGCTCAGGCCGGCGGCTGGGGGAAAGACAAAGCCCCGCGCAGAGCTGCGGCGGCTGCCCGGGCAGCCCAGAGGCGGCGGGGGGGGGCGGCAGGTCGCCGCGGGCCGACCCCTCCCTCTCCCGGGCCCCGCCAGGCCGCCACAAGCGGCGAGCACCGGGGCCGCCCCGCCGCCGCTCCTCGCCTCCTCGCTGAGGTAGCGGCGCAGCCCCGAGAGACAAAAAAAAAAAAAAAAAAAACCAGCCCAAAATAGGCAGCACCGTGAGGAGCCCGCTGACCACCGTCGCTGCCGGGGAGACGAGAACGGCCGGCAGCCCCGCCGGTCCCGGGCCGGGCCGGGCCGCCCGCCTCAGCCCGCCCGCCGCCGGCACCAGGCGCTCCCCGCCGCGGCCGAGCGCCGGCCCGCCGCATCCCCCCCCCCCCCCCCCCTTCTCGGCCGCTGCCCGCCGGCCCCCGCCCGCCCGCCCGCCCTCAGGCCGAGCGCTCACCCAGCGCGCCGCCGCACGTCCCGGCCCGAAAGTCTTCCAGGCTGCCGGCGAAGGCTCCGCACCGCAACGGGCGCGGCGGCGCGCCGCGCGGGCTGGAAATGAACCCCACTTCCGGGGCCGTCTGCGTAACCCGTACGTGCGAGGCCGAAGCCCCGCCCCTAGGGGTCAAGCCGTTTCCGCGCACGCGCAAAAGCGGAATTGCGTCATACGCATGCGACGCCGCCGGAGACCCCGCCCCCTTTGGCTTCAAGCCGGCACTGCGCATGCGCTGCCCTTAGTTTTGCCAGTACTTTTTCTGCGCATGCGCAGAAGCGGAATTGCGTCATATGCATGCGACGCCGCCGGAGACCCCCGCCCCCTTTGGCTTCAAGCCGGCACTGCGCATGCGCTGCCCTTAGTTTTGCCAGTACTCCTTCTGCGCATGCGCAGAAGCGGAATTGCGTCATCTCCAGGCGACGACTCCCCCTAGACCACGCCCCCTTTGGCTTCAAGCCCGGTCTGCGCATGCGCCGCCCTTACTCTGCAGGGCGGCGACGCTGCTGCCGCCTGGCGAAAAAATTTGGGTACTGCAGCCAGTCTAGCTAACAGACTGCACCCTTTATTAGACGAATGGAAGCGATAAGGGAACTCTGCCCACGGCCCCTTAACAAGTCGCCCGGCTTCACATCTCGCTGGATCAACTTCTTCCAGTGAACATATTCAATTCAACCAGTCTAGAGAAAAAGAGAAAAAAAAAAAGAAAAAACAAAAGAATCACTCGAGAGACCAGGCATACGCTTTTTTTTTTTCTTATAAAAACACCAGCAACATTGTCTTAACGATAAAAGAGGCAATGAAACCTTTTCTTGTAAAATGTAAGGGCATTAAAGAGAAGGTAATTCGACAGACAAGACATAAACCTCTCCAGCTCTTTCCCCACGTCTATTTGACATCCGTTTCCAAAAACTTTCTCGGGTGAACGTCTTTTGTCTTTGAGCAGTGCGACAGGCGGTTTGCAAACGGCACAAGTCTCTGCTTTTTAAAAATCAACTCAGACTCTGTAAGCACTTTAGATGGGGCACTTTGTGTTTCAGAGAAACAAAACCAACGCTGAGTCTTTCCTTGAACGACACAGGCCTGTTCACCTTTAAATCAGAGAAACAACGGACGTGGTTCTGATCTCTCAAGGAATCTTTACTTTCCAACAGACTGCACCGTCAGGATCAACAAAGCAGTTTCCTACCGTTTCGCCAGCGAGCCAGAGGACCGTCTCGAGACTCAGTTTCCTTGAACAAACACCCAAGAGATCTTCAAGACTCGGTCCAAATGGCTCCGTCAACCTTGAAATCATAGTCCCCTTCAGCTCCACACCGCTTCATTCTGGGAACGCCCGCTAGAAAAAAAAGAAACAGTTTATTCGGTGTAACGATTCGATTGGTATACAAGCCTTCAAGGCTCCCAAGACCAAGTCTAAGAGGGTCAGGACCGTGAATGTTTGTACTCGCAGTGAAGCTCAACACCTTATGCAGCCCTCAGCCGAGACAAAGGTGAAAAACTCACCGGCGCCGAACGTTTCCTCATCTGTAAGCTGCCCATCCTTAGCATGCAGGACTCCAAACTCAAAATTCACAGGTCCCGGAGAAAGAAAACCAAAAACTACAGGACAAACAGACAATCAAACAAAAGACCTCAAATAAGGTTTCCTCTAAGGACTGTTATATACATCTTTTGTACACGACCTACGCACGGCAACATACGCTTCGTGCCAGCTCCGTTACATGCTCAAGTAGCAGACGCCTCAGACTTTGCTTTCCATCACAGATTACGATTTTTTGATGACATTACTAAAGCTGGTCATCTATTAGTACGATAGGTTATGCCAGTGCCTGAAATGATTTTCGATCTCAGACGTTGCACAGAAACGCCGCAGTTTTTCACTGCAATAAGCAATTGATATCTAAGTCGGTATACGTCACCGAGTGAGCGCTAGGAGTGAAAAGTTTACATTTACCTCTCGCTCTTCGACAGCCAATAAATCCCGTAAACAAAACAACATCTTTAGCACACCGGTACCGAAGACACAGCGCGAAACCCCCCGTTAATGTGCTCCTGTATTTGTTTTAATTTCAAAGTAGCCACTTCAACTGATAAAGACAGCCGATTCTCTACCTGTAACTCTACTCCTCATTATTATCCTGCTACAGAAAGAAACAAACCGCTAGCATTTCTACGTAACGACTTATTTTTCCAGAAGAGAATAAAAAGCCACAACCGAACAAACAAAAAGAAAAAACAGAAACAAACGAACAAACAAACAAACAAAAAAACCCCACCAAAACCAAAACCAAACCCACTCAAAAAAAACCCCCCAAAAAACAACCCACCTCCTACCTTCTGTGTCCCAGGATGAAAAGTTTCCTTCGGGTTCTTCCCAAATCTGTCATGACCCACAGGACTGAAATGCAAACGAAATACTGCTTTAGAGGAGAGCAAGCATACACCTCGACATTAAACCATGAACTGGCTGTAGTCGGAACCGATTGCGAGAAGAATCGTTCAAAGAGCCTCGCTGACGTGGAATTTTTTGCGGAAGAGCCATTTATTTCCCACACGACTAACTGCTGAGACTTCTTAAACTTCTTTTTGATTTTAAAAACAGAAACAACTAGGACCCTGCACGGAGATCACTTTTAAGCGTACCGTATTTACTTAGAAAGCACAGAACTTTATTCCCTCGTCCTTCGCTTCGGCTTTCTACATAACTGCCGTGAGCGTTTTAGGAAGACTCAGTAACCTACCCTATTTCATAAGCTTCTCTTCCGTCCCTTTGAAAACAACTCCAGGCACGTCAAATGAAAAACGAGCTGCTCGGCGTCAGGCTCGTACCCCAAAGATCCACAAGCAAGATCAGCTGCCTCGCTCAACGGAAAGACCTCACGTATAGCATTTCTTCCCAACTCGTGTTTCTACGTGACTGTCATTTTCGCCCATTTTTTTTTCCCCTACCATGAATTTCTGGAGCTGCGCAGCGCGCCACGGAGTGCCAAATGCAGTCTGTCTGAGGCACACCGAGCTGACACGGAGGTCACATCCGATGCGCCTCTCCATCATCGCTTACGCTAGGCCACCACGCCGACAGGATCTCCTGTAGTTCCCTTCGAAAGCAATTAAAAGGCTGAGATTAATTTAACTGACAAAAAAGCAGGTTTGTCGTGCAGCTGAAATTCGTTGACATAGTCGGTACCGAAACTCACGCTGGCTGTGAACGGGGTGAAATGGCAAAGGACCATCAGCCAGGCCCGAGGGAAGGCTCAAAGGCTGTACAAGCTACAGAACAGCCAGCGAAGGGATTTTAGTCCGAGCCCAAGCGGGCAAAAGGAGATGACGTTAGTCCTGCTGCCTGCGGGCGTGTGGGAAAATCACCCTGAGGTGGGGGGGGAACTCGAGAAAATTGCGTCCTAACGGAAGCAGGGTATTACGGAAAGCTTTTTTTAGGGTAGGATACAGCCACAGCCTCGAGGACGGTCGGCACGCACACAGCCTGTACCGCCACCGTTCCCTAAGCAGCGGCTCGGCGCACGCCGACAGCGGTGACGGAGGACGAGCTTAAGGCAAAAAGCCAAAAGCAAACCCCTCAATGCCCAGAACCGTTCTCAGGAACGCAGGAGTTAAGCCTAAAAGCGGTTGAAAGCTGCCTCCTACCTCTTCCCCCTCCGACACCGGCACGTTTCCTCGCGATCCCTTTTCGCAAACAAAAGACGGACGCCTGCGGTATCAGCTTGGTCCCGAAGCACCACGACGCGCTTGCTGGCTACACGCTCTCTTCTGACAAGGCTGACAGCTTCTCCGCACGCGACAGCCGAGGCCCTGTGAAACACGAGGAAGGCAAACACCGGTAACGTCTCGCAGGGGTCAGGAGGAAGTCAGGATGCACTCCATTCGGAGCCCGACGCGTTACCCAAAGGAATTACCCCAGCAGAACAAGAGGCAGGAACGATCGGTAGACAGGCAGACAACATGCACGGCAGCGATACCCCCGTCGGACTTGCAGGGCGCTTCCAGTCCCAGCCCGCTGCCGCGGCTCAGGCCGGCGGCTGGGGGAAAGACAAAGCCCCGCGCAGAGCTGCGGCGGCTGCCCGGGCAGCCCAGAGGCGGCGGGGGGGGGGCGGCAGGTCGCCGCGGGCCGACCCCTCCCTCTCCCGGGCCCCGCCAGGCCGCCACAAGCGGCGAGCACCGGGGCCGCCCCGCCGCCGCTCCTCGCCTCCTCGCTGAGGTAGCGGCGCAGCCCCGAGAGACAAAAAAAAAAAAAAAAAAACCAGCCCAAAATAGGCAGCACCGTGAGGAGCCCGCTGACCACCGTCGCTGCCGGGGAGACGAGAACGGCCGGCAGCCCCGCCGGTCCCGGGCCGGGCCGGGCCGCCCGCCTCAGCCCGCCCGCCGCCGGCACCAGGCGCTCCCCGCCGCGGCCGAGCGCCGGCCCGCCGCATCCCCCCCCCCCCCCCCCCCTTCTCGGCCGCTGCCCGCCGGCCCCCGCCCGCCCGCCCGCCCTCAGGCCGAGCGCTCACCCAGCGCGCCGCCGCACGTCCCGGCCCGAAAGTCTTCCAGGCTGCCGGCGAAGGCTCCGCACCGCCACGGGCGCGGCGGCGCGCCGCGCGGGCTGGAAATGAACCCCACTTCCGGGGCCGTCTGCGTAACCCGTACGTGCGAGGCCGAAGCCCCGCCCCTAGGGGTCAAGCCGTTTCCGCGCACGCGCAAAAGCGGAATTGCGTCATACGCATGCGACGCCGCCGGAGACCCCGCCCCCTTTGGCTTCAAGCCGGCACTGCGCATGCGCTGCCCTTAGTTTTGCCAGTACTCCTTCTGCGCATGCGCAGAAGCGGAATTGCGTCATCTCCAGGCGACGACTCCCCCCAGACCACGCCCCCTTTGGCTTCAAGCCCGGTCTGCGCATGCGCCGCCCTTACTCTGCAGGGCGGCGACGCTGCTGCCGCCTGGCGAAAAAATTTGGGTACTGCAGCCAGTCTAGCTAACAGACTGCACCCTTTATTAGACGAATGGAAGCGATAAGGGAACTCTGCCCACGGCCCCTTAACAAGTCGCCCGGCTTCACATCTCGCTGGATCAACTTCTTCCAGTGAACATATTCAATTCAACCAGTCTAGAGAAAAAGAGAAAAAAAAAAAGAAAAAACAAAAGAATCACTCGAGAGACCAGGCATACGCTTTTTTTTTTTCTTATAAAAACACCAGCAACATTGTCTTAACGATAAAAGAGGCAATGAAACCTTTTCTTGTAAAATGTAAGGGCATTAAAGAGAAGGTAATTCGACAGACAAGACATAAACCTCTCCAGCTCTTTCCCCACGTCTATTTGACATCCGTTTCCAAAAACTTTCTCGGGTGAACGTCTTTTGTCTTTGAGCAGTGCGACAGGCGGTTTGCAAACGGCACAAGTCTCTGCTTTTTAAAAATCAACTCAGACTCTGTAAGCACTTTAGATGGGGCACTTTGTGTTTCAGAGAAACAAAACCAACGCTGAGTCTTTCCTTGAACGACACAGGCCTGTTCACCTTTAAATCAGAGAAACAACGGACGTGGTTCTGATCTCTCAAGGAATCTTTACTTTCCAACAGACTGCACCGTCAGGATCAACAAAGCAGTTTCCTACCGTTTCGCCAGCGAGCCAGAGGACCGTCTCGAGACTCAGTTTCCTTGAACAAACACCCAAGAGATCTTCAAGACTCGGTCCAAATGGCTCCGTCAACCTTGAAATCATAGTCCCCTTCAGCTCCACACCGCTTCATTCTGGGAACGCCCGCTAGAAAAAAAAGAAACAGTTTATTCGGTGTAACGATTCGATTGGTATACAAGCCTTCAAGGCTCCCAAGACCAAGTCTAAGAGGGTCAGGACCGTGAATGTTTGTACTCGCAGTGAAGCTCAACACCTTATGCAGCCCTCAGCCGAGACAAAGGTGAAAAACTCACCGGCGCCGAACGTTTCCTCATCTGTAAGCTGCCCATCCTTAGCATGCAGGACTCCAAACTCAAAATTCACAGGTCCCGGAGAAAGAAAACCAAAAACTACAGGACAAACAGACAATCAAACAAAAGACCTCAAATAAGGTTTCCTCTAAGGACTGTTATATACATCTTTTGTACACGACCTACGCACGGCAACATACGCTTCGTGCCAGCTCCGTTACATGCTCAAGTAGCAGACGCCTCAGACTTTGCTTTCCATCACAGATTACGATTTTTTGATGACATTACTAAAGCTGGTCATCTATTAGTACGATAGGTTATGCCAGTGCCTGAAATGATTTTCGATCTCAGACGTTGCACAGAAACGCCGCAGTTTTTCACTGCAATAAGCAATTGATATCTAAGTCGGTATACGTCACCGAGTGAGCGCTAGGAGTGAAAAGTTTACATTTACCTCTCGCTCTTCGACAGCCAATAAATCCCGTAAACAAAACAACATCTTTAGCACACCGGTACCGAAGACACAGCGCGAAACCCCCCGTTAATGTGCTCCTGTATTTGTTTTAATTTCAAAGTAGCCACTTCAACTGATAAAGACAGCCGATTCTCTACCTGTAACTCTACTCCTCATTATTATCCTGCTACAGAAAGAAACAAACCGCTAGCATTTCTACGTAACGACTTATTTTTCCAGAAGAGAATAAAAAGCCACAACCGAACAAACAAAAAGAAAAAACAGAAACAAACGAACAAACAAACAAACAAAAAAACCCCACCAAAACCAAAACCAAACCCACTCAAAAAAAAACCCCCAAAAAACAACCCACCTCCTACCTTCTGTGTCCCAGGATGAAAAGTTTCCTTCGGGTTCTTCCCAAATCTGTCATGACCCACAGGACTGAAATGCAAACGAAATACTGCTTTAGAGGAGAGCAAGCATACACCTCGACATTAAACCATGAACTGGCTGTAGTCGGAACCGATTGCGAGAAGAATCGTTCAAAGAGCCTCGCTGACGTGGAATTTTTTGCGGAAGAGCCATTTATTTCCCACACGACTAACTGCTGAGACTTCTTAAACTTCTTTTTGATTTTAAAAACAGAAACAACTAGGACCCTGCACGGAGATCACTTTTAAGCGTACCGTATTTACTTAGAAAGCACAGAACTTTATTCCCTCGTCCTTCGCTTCGGCTTTCTACATAACTGCCGTGAGCGTTTTAGGAAGACTCAGTAACCTACCCTATTTCATAAGCTTCTCTTCCGTCCCTTTGAAAACAACTCCAGGCACGTCAAATGAAAAACGAGCTGCTCGGCGTCAGGCTCGTACCCCAAAGATCCACAAGCAAGATCAGCTGCCTCGCTCAACGGAAAGACCTCACGTATAGCATTTCTTCCCAACTCGTGTTTCTACGTGACTGTCATTTTCGCCCATTTTTTTTTCCCCTACCATGAATTTCTGGAGCTGCGCAGCGCGCCACGGAGTGCCAAATGCAGTCTGTCTGAGGCACACCGAGCTGACACGGAGGTCACATCCGATGCGCCTCTCCATCATCGCTTACGCTAGGCCACCACGCCGACAGGATCTCCTGTAGTTCCCTTCGAAAGCAATTAAAAGGCTGAGATTAATTTAACTGACAAAAAAGCAGGTTTGTCGTGCAGCTGAAATTCGTTGACATAGTCGGTACCGAAACTCACGCTGGCTGTGAACGGGGTGAAATGGCAAAGGACCATCAGCCAGGCCCGAGGGAAGGCTCAAAGGCTGTACAAGCTACAGAACAGCCAGCGAAGGGATTTTAGTCCGAGCCCAAGCGGGCAAAAGGAGATGACGTTAGTCCTGCTGCCTGCGGGCGTGTGGGAAAATCACCCTGAGGTGGGGGGGGAACTCGAGAAAATTGCGTCCTAACGGAAGCAGGGTATTACGGAAAGCTTTTTTTAGGGTAGGATACAGCCACAGCCTCGAGGACGGTCGGCACGCACACAGCCTGTACCGCCACCGTTCCCTAAGCAGCGGCTCGGCGCACGCCGACAGCGGTGACGGAGGACGAGCTTAAGGCAAAAAGCCAAAAGCAAACCCCTCAATGCCCAGAACCGTTCTCAGGAACGCAGGAGTTAAGCCTAAAAGCGGTTGAAAGCTGCCTCCTACCTCTTCCCCCTCCGACACCGGCACGTTTCCTCGCGATCCCTTTTCGCAAACAAAAGACGGACGCCTGCGGTATCAGCTTGGTCCCGAAGCACCACGACGCGCTTGCTGGCTACACGCTCTCTTCTGACAAGGCTGACAGCTTCTCCGCACGCGACAGCCGAGGCCCTGTGAAACACGAGGAAGGCAAACACCGGTAACGTCTCGCAGGGGTCAGGAGGAAGTCAGGATGCACTCCATTCGGAGCCCGACGCGTTACCCAAAGGAATTACCCCAGCAGAACAAGAGGCAGGAACGATCGGTAGACAGGCAGACAACATGCACGGCAGCGATACCCCCGTCGGACTTGCAGGGCGCTTCCAGTCCCAGCCCGCTGCCGCGGCTCAGGCCGGCGGCTGGGGGAAAGACAAAGCCCCGCGCAGAGCTGCGGCGGCTGCCCGGGCAGCCCAGAGGCGGCGGGGGGGGGGCGGCAGGTCGCCGCGGGCCGACCCCTCCCTCTCCCGGGCCCCGCCAGGCCGCCACAAGCGGCGAGCACCGGGGCCGCCCCGCCGCCGCTCCTCGCCTCCTCGCTGAGGTAGCGGCGCAGCCCCGAGAGACAAAAAAAAAAAAAAAAAAACCAGCCCAAAATAGGCAGCACCGTGAGGAGCCCGCTGACCACCGTCGCTGCCGGGGAGACGAGAACGGCCGGCAGCCCCGCCGGTCCCGGGCCGGGCCGGGCCGCCCGCCTCAGCCCGCCCGCCGCCGGCACCAGGCGCTCCCCGCCGCGGCCGAGCGCCGGCCCGCCGCATCCCCCCCCCCCCCCCCCCCTTCTCGGCCGCTGCCCGCCGGCCCCCGCCCGCCCGCCCGCCCTCAGGCCGAGCGCTCACCCAGCGCGCCGCCGCACGTCCCGGCCCGAAAGTCTTCCAGGCTGCCGGCGAAGGCTCCGCACCGCCACGGGCGCGGCGGCGCGCCGCGCGGGCTGGAAATGAACCCCACTTCCGGGGCCGTCTGCGTAACCCGTACGTGCGAGGCCGAAGCCCCGCCCCTAGGGGTCAAGCCGTTTCCGCGCACGCGCAAAAGCGGAATTGCGTCATACGCATGCGACGCCGCCGGAGACCCCGCCCCCTTTGGCTTCAAGCCGGCACTGCGCATGCGCTGCCCTTAGTTTTGCCAGTACTCCTTCTGCGCATGCGCAGAAGCGGAATTGCGTCATCTCCAGGCGACGACTCCCCCCAGACCACGCCCCCTTTGGCTTCAAGCCCGGTCTGCGCATGCGCCGCCCTTACTCTGCAGGGCGGCGACGCTGCTGCCGCCTGGCGAAAAAATTTGGGTACTGCAGCCAGTCTAGCTAACAGACTGCACCCTTTATTAGACGAATGGAAGCGATAAGGGAACTCTGCCCACGGCCCCTTAACAAGTCGCCCGGCTTCACATCTCGCTGGATCAACTTCTTCCAGTGAACATATTCAATTCAACCAGTCTAGAGAAAAAGAGAAAAAAAAAAAGAAAAAACAAAAGAATCACTCGAGAGACCAGGCATACGCTTTTTTTTTTTCTTATAAAAACACCAGCAACATTGTCTTAACGATAAAAGAGGCAATGAAACCTTTTCTTGTAAAATGTAAGGGCATTAAAGAGAAGGTAATTCGACAGACAAGACATAAACCTCTCCAGCTCTTTCCCCACGTCTATTTGACATCCGTTTCCAAAAACTTTCTCGGGTGAACGTCTTTTGTCTTTGAGCAGTGCGACAGGCGGTTTGCAAACGGCACAAGTCTCTGCTTTTTAAAAATCAACTCAGACTCTGTAAGCACTTTAGATGGGGCACTTTGTGTTTCAGAGAAACAAAACCAACGCTGAGTCTTTCCTTGAACGACACAGGCCTGTTCACCTTTAAATCAGAGAAACAACGGACGTGGTTCTGATCTCTCAAGGAATCTTTACTTTCCAACAGACTGCACCGTCAGGATCAACAAAGCAGTTTCCTACCGTTTCGCCAGCGAGCCAGAGGACCGTCTCGAGACTCAGTTTCCTTGAACAAACACCCAAGAGATCTTCAAGACTCGGTCCAAATGGCTCCGTCAACCTTGAAATCATAGTCCCCTTCAGCTCCACACCGCTTCATTCTGGGAACGCCCGCTAGAAAAAAAAGAAACAGTTTATTCGGTGTAACGATTCGATTGGTATACAAGCCTTCAAGGCTCCCAAGACCAAGTCTAAGAGGGTCAGGACCGTGAATGTTTGTACTCGCAGTGAAGCTCAACACCTTATGCAGCCCTCAGCCGAGACAAAGGTGAAAAACTCACCGGCGCCGAACGTTTCCTCATCTGTAAGCTGCCCATCCTTAGCATGCAGGACTCCAAACTCAAAATTCACAGGTCCCGGAGAAAGAAAACCAAAAACTACAGGACAAACAGACAATCAAACAAAAGACCTCAAATAAGGTTTCCTCTAAGGACTGTTATATACATCTTTTGTACACGACCTACGCACGGCAACATACGCTTCGTGCCAGCTCCGTTACATGCTCAAGTAGCAGACGCCTCAGACTTTGCTTTCCATCACAGATTACGATTTTTTGATGACATTACTAAAGCTGGTCATCTATTAGTACGATAGGTTATGCCAGTGCCTGAAATGATTTTCGATCTCAGACGTTGCACAGAAACGCCGCAGTTTTTCACTGCAATAAGCAATTGATATCTAAGTCGGTATACGTCACCGAGTGAGCGCTAGGAGTGAAAAGTTTACATTTACCTCTCGCTCTTCGACAGCCAATAAATCCCGTAAACAAAACAACATCTTTAGCACACCGGTACCGAAGACACAGCGCGAAACCCCCCGTTAATGTGCTCCTGTATTTGTTTTAATTTCAAAGTAGCCACTTCAACTGATAAAGACAGCCGATTCTCTACCTGTAACTCTACTCCTCATTATTATCCTGCTACAGAAAGAAACAAACCGCTAGCATTTCTACGTAACGACTTATTTTTCCAGAAGAGAATAAAAAGCCACAACCGAACAAACAAAAAGAAAAAACAGAAACAAACGGACAAACAAACAAACAAAAAAACCCCACCAAAACCAAAACCAAACCCACTCAAAAAAACCCCCCCAAAAAACAACCCACCTCCTACCTTCTGTGTCCCAGGATGAAAAGTTTCCTTCGGGTTCTTCCCAAATCTGTCATGACCCACAGGACTGAAATGCAAACGAAATACTGCTTTAGAGGAGAGCAAGCATACACCTCGACATTAAACCATGAACTGGCTGTAGTCGGAACCGATTGCGAGAAGAATCGTTCAAAGAGCCTCGCTGACGTGGAATTTTTTGCGGAAGAGCCATTTATTTCCCACACGACTAACTGCTGAGACTTCTTAAACTTCTTTTTGATTTTAAAAACAGAAACAACTAGGACCCTGCACGGAGATCACTTTTAAGCGTACCGTATTTACTTAGAAAGCACAGAACTTTATTCCCTCGTCCTTCGCTTCGGCTTTCTACATAACTGCCGTGAGCGTTTTAGGAAGACTCAGTAACCTACCCTATTTCATAAGCTTCTCTTCCGTCCCTTTGAAAACAACTCCAGGCACGTCAAATGAAAAACGAGCTGCTCGGCGTCAGGCTCGTACCCCAAAGATCCACAAGCAAGATCAGCTGCCTCGCTCAACGGAAAGACCTCACGTATAGCATTTCTTCCCAACTCGTGTTTCTACGTGACTGTCATTTTCGCCCATTTTTTTTTCCCCTACCATGAATTTCTGGAGCTGCGCAGCGCGCCACGGAGTGCCAAATGCAGTCTGTCTGAGGCACACCGAGCTGACACGGAGGTCACATCCGATGCGCCTCTCCATCATCGCTTACGCTAGGCCACCACGCCGACAGGATCTCCTGTAGTTCCCTTCGAAAGCAATTAAAAGGCTGAGATTAATTTAACTGACAAAAAAGCAGGTTTGTCGTGCAGCTGAAATTCGTTGACATAGTCGGTACCGAAACTCACGCTGGCTGTGAACGGGGTGAAATGGCAAAGGACCATCAGCCAGGCCCGAGGGAAGGCTCAAAGGCTGTACAAGCTACAGAACAGCCAGCGAAGGGATTTTAGTCCGAGCCCAAGCGGGCAAAAGGAGATGACGTTAGTCCTGCTGCCTGCGGGCGTGTGGGAAAATCACCCTGAGGTGGGGGGGGAACTCGAGAAAATTGCGTCCTAACGGAAGCAGGGTATTACGGAAAGCTTTTTTTAGGGTAGGATACAGCCACAGCCTCGAGGACGGTCGGCACGCACACAGCCTGTACCGCCACCGTTCCCTAAGCAGCGGCTCGGCGCACGCCGACAGCGGTGACGGAGGACGAGCTTAAGGCAAAAAGCCAAAAGCAAACCCCTCAATGCCCAGAACCGTTCTCAGGAACGCAGGAGTTAAGCCTAAAAGCGGTTGAAAGCTGCCTCCTACCTCTTCCCCCTCCGACACCGGCACGTTTCCTCGCGATCCCTTTTCGCAAACAAAAGACGGACGCCTGCGGTATCAGCTTGGTCCCGAAGCACCACGACGCGCTTGCTGGCTACACGCTCTCTTCTGACAAGGCTGACAGCTTCTCCGCACGCGACAGCCGAGGCCCTGTGAAACACGAGGAAGGCAAACACCGGTAACGTCTCGCAGGGGTCAGGAGGAAGTCAGGATGCACTCCATTCGGAGCCCGACGCGTTACCCAAAGGAATTACCCCAGCAGAACAAGAGGCAGGAACGATCGGTAGACAGGCAGACAACATGCACGGCAGCGATACCCCCGTCGGACTTGCAGGGCGCTTCCAGTCCCAGCCCGCTGCCGCGGCTCAGGCCGGCGGCTGGGGGAAAGACAAAGCCCCGCGCAGAGCTGCGGCGGCTGCCCGGGCAGCCCAGAGGCGGCGGGGGGGGGCGGCAGGTCGCCGCGGGCCGACCCCTCCCTCTCCCGGGCCCCGCCAGGCCGCCACAAGCGGCGAGCACCGGGGCCGCCCCGCCGCCGCTCCTCGCCTCCTCGCTGAGGTAGCGGCGCAGCCCCGAGAGACAAAAAAAAAAAAAAAAAAAACCAGCCCAAAATAGGCAGCACCGTGAGGAGCCCGCTGACCACCGTCGCTGCCGGGGAGACGAGAACGGCCGGCAGCCCCGCCGGTCCCGGGCCGGGCCGGGCCGCCCGCCTCAGCCCGCCCGCCGCCGGCACCAGGCGCTCCCCGCCGCGGCCGAGCGCCGGCCCGCCGCATCCCCCCCCCCCCCCCCCCCTTCTCGGCCGCTGCCCGCCGGCCCCCGCCCGCCCGCCCGCCCTCAGGCCGAGCGCTCACCCAGCGCGCCGCCGCACGTCCCGGCCCGAAAGTCTTCCAGGCTGCCGGCGAAGGCTCCGCACCGCCACGGGCGCGGCGGCGCGCCGCGCGGGCTGGAAATGAACCCCACTTCCGGGGCCGTCTGCGTAACCCGTACGTGCGAGGCCGAAGCCCCGCCCCTAGGGGTCAAGCCGTTTCCGCGCACGCGCAAAAGCGGAATTGCGTCATACGCATGCGACGCCGCCGGAGACCCCGCCCCCTTTGGCTTCAAGCCGGCACTGCGCATGCGCTGCCCTTAGTTTTGCCAGTACTCCTTCTGCGCATGCGCAGAAGCGGAATTGCGTCATCTCCAGGCGACGACTCCCCCCAGACCACGCCCCCTTTGGCTTCAAGCCCGGTCTGCGCATGCGCCGCCCTTACTCTGCAGGGCGGCGACGCTGCTGCCGCCTGGCGAAAAAATTTGGGTACTGCAGCCAGTCTAGCTAACAGACTGCACCCTTTATTAGACGAATGGAAGCGATAAGGGAACTCTGCCCACGGCCCCTTAACAAGTCGCCCGGCTTCACATCTCGCTGGATCAACTTCTTCCAGTGAACATATTCAATTCAACCAGTCTAGAGAAAAAGAGAAAAAAAAAAAGAAAAAACAAAAGAATCACTCGAGAGACCAGGCATACGCTTTTTTTTTTTCTTATAAAAACACCAGCAACATTGTCTTAACGATAAAAGAGGCAATGAAACCTTTTCTTGTAAAATGTAAGGGCATTAAAGAGAAGGTAATTCGACAGACAAGACATAAACCTCTCCAGCTCTTTCCCCACGTCTATTTGACATCCGTTTCCAAAAACTTTCTCGGGTGAACGTCTTTTGTCTTTGAGCAGTGCGACAGGCGGTTTGCAAACGGCACAAGTCTCTGCTTTTTAAAAATCAACTCAGACTCTGTAAGCACTTTAGATGGGGCACTTTGTGTTTCAGAGAAACAAAACCAACGCTGAGTCTTTCCTTGAACGACACAGGCCTGTTCACCTTTAAATCAGAGAAACAACGGACGTGGTTCTGATCTCTCAAGGAATCTTTACTTTCCAACAGACTGCACCGTCAGGATCAACAAAGCAGTTTCCTACCGTTTCGCCAGCGAGCCAGAGGACCGTCTCGAGACTCAGTTTCCTTGAACAAACACCCAAGAGATCTTCAAGACTCGGTCCAAATGGCTCCGTCAACCTTGAAATCATAGTCCCCTTCAGCTCCACACCGCTTCATTCTGGGAACGCCCGCTAGAAAAAAAAGAAACAGTTTATTCGGTGTAACGATTCGATTGGTATACAAGCCTTCAAGGCTCCCAAGACCAAGTCTAAGAGGGTCAGGACCGTGAATGTTTGTACTCGCAGTGAAGCTCAACACCTTATGCAGCCCTCAGCCGAGACAAAGGTGAAAAACTCACCGGCGCCGAACGTTTCCTCATCTGTAAGCTGCCCATCCTTAGCATGCAGGACTCCAAACTCAAAATTCACAGGTCCCGGAGAAAGAAAACCAAAAACTACAGGACAAACAGACAATCAAACAAAAGACCTCAAATAAGGTTTCCTCTAAGGACTGTTATATACATCTTTTGTACACGACCTACGCACGGCAACATACGCTTCGTGCCAGCTCCGTTACATGCTCAAGTAGCAGACGCCTCAGACTTTGCTTTCCATCACAGATTACGATTTTTTGATGACATTACTAAAGCTGGTCATCTATTAGTACGATAGGTTATGCCAGTGCCTGAAATGATTTTCGATCTCAGACGTTGCACAGAAACGCCGCAGTTTTTCACTGCAATAAGCAATTGATATCTAAGTCGGTATACGTCACCGAGTGAGCGCTAGGAGTGAAAAGTTTACATTTACCTCTCGCTCTTCGACAGCCAATAAATCCCGTAAACAAAACAACATCTTTAGCACACCGGTACCGAAGACACAGCGCGAAACCCCCCGTTAATGTGCTCCTGTATTTGTTTTAATTTCAAAGTAGCCACTTCAACTGATAAAGACAGCCGATTCTCTACCTGTAACTCTACTCCTCATTATTATCCTGCTACAGAAAGAAACAAACCGCTAGCATTTCTACGTAACGACTTATTTTTCCAGAAGAGAATAAAAAGCCACAACCGAACAAACAAAAAGAAAAAACAGAAACAAACGAACAAACAAACAAACAAAAAAACCCCACCAAAACCAAAACCAAACCCACTCAAAAAAAACCCCCCAAAAAACAACCCACCTCCTACCTTCTGTGTCCCAGGATGAAAAGTTTCCTTCGGGTTCTTCCCAAATCTGTCATGACCCACAGGACTGAAATGCAAACGAAATACTGCTTTAGAGGAGAGCAAGCATACACCTCGACATTAAACCATGAACTGGCTGTAGTCGGAACCGATTGCGAGAAGAATCGTTCAAAGAGCCTCGCTGACGTGGAATTTTTTGCGGAAGAGCCATTTATTTCCCACACGACTAACTGCTGAGACTTCTTAAACTTCTTTTTGATTTTAAAAACAGAAACAACTAGGACCCTGCACGGAGATCACTTTTAAGCGTACCGTATTTACTTAGAAAGCACAGAACTTTATTCCCTCGTCCTTCGCTTCGGCTTTCTACATAACTGCCGTGAGCGTTTTAGGAAGACTCAGTAACCTACCCTATTTCATAAGCTTCTCTTCCGTCCCTTTGAAAACAACTCCAGGCACGTCAAATGAAAAACGAGCTGCTCGGCGTCAGGCTCGTACCCCAAAGATCCACAAGCAAGATCAGCTGCCTCGCTCAACGGAAAGACCTCACGTATAGCATTTCTTCCCAACTCGTGTTTCTACGTGACTGTCATTTTCGCCCATTTTTTTTTCCCCTACCATGAATTTCTGGAGCTGCGCAGCGCGCCACGGAGTGCCAAATGCAGTCTGTCTGAGGCACACCGAGCTGACACGGAGGTCACATCCGATGCGCCTCTCCATCATCGCTTACGCTAGGCCACCACGCCGACAGGATCTCCTGTAGTTCCCTTCGAAAGCAATTAAAAGGCTGAGATTAATTTAACTGACAAAAAAGCAGGTTTGTCGTGCAGCTGAAATTCGTTGACATAGTCGGTACCGAAACTCACGCTGGCTGTGAACGGGGTGAAATGGCAAAGGACCATCAGCCAGGCCCGAGGGAAGGCTCAAAGGCTGTACAAGCTACAGAACAGCCAGCGAAGGGATTTTAGTCCGAGCCCAAGCGGGCAAAAGGAGATGACGTTAGTCCTGCTGCCTGCGGGCGTGTGGGAAAATCACCCTGAGGTGGGGGGGGAACTCGAGAAAATTGCGTCCTAACGGAAGCAGGGTATTACGGAAAGCTTTTTTTAGGGTAGGATACAGCCACAGCCTCGAGGACGGTCGGCACGCACACAGCCTGTACCGCCACCGTTCCCTAAGCAGCGGCTCGGCGCACGCCGACAGCGGTGACGGAGGACGAGCTTAAGGCAAAAAGCCAAAAGCAAACCCCTCAATGCCCAGAACCGTTCTCAGGAACGCAGGAGTTAAGCCTAAAAGCGGTTGAAAGCTGCCTCCTACCTCTTCCCCCTCCGACACCGGCACGTTTCCTCGCGATCCCTTTTCGCAAACAAAAGACGGACGCCTGCGGTATCAGCTTGGTCCCGAAGCACCACGACGCGCTTGCTGGCTACACGCTCTCTTCTGACAAGGCTGACAGCTTCTCCGCACGCGACAGCCGAGGCCCTGTGAAACACGAGGAAGGCAAACACCGGTAACGTCTCGCAGGGGTCAGGAGGAAGTCAGGATGCACTCCATTCGGAGCCCGACGCGTTACCCAAAGGAATTACCCCAGCAGAACAAGAGGCAGGAACGATCGGTAGACAGGCAGACAACATGCACGGCAGCGATACCCCCGTCGGACTTGCAGGGCGCTTCCAGTCCCAGCCCGCTGCCGCGGCTCAGGCCGGCGGCTGGGGGAAAGACAAAGCCCCGCGCAGAGCTGCGGCGGCTGCCCGGGCAGCCCAGAGGCGGCGGGGGGGGGGCGGCAGGTCGCCGCGGGCCGACCCCTCCCTCTCCCGGGCCCCGCCAGGCCGCCACAAGCGGCGAGCACCGGGGCCGCCCCGCCGCCGCTCCTCGCCTCCTCGCTGAGGTAGCGGCGCAGCCCCGAGAGACAAAAAAAAAAAAAAAAAAACCAGCCCAAAATAGGCAGCACCGTGAGGAGCCCGCTGACCACCGTCGCTGCCGGGGAGACGAGAACGGCCGGCAGCCCCGCCGGTCCCGGGCCGGGCCGGGCCGCCCGCCTCAGCCCGCCCGCCGCCGGCACCAGGCGCTCCCCGCCGCGGCCGAGCGCCGGCCCGCCGCATCCCCCCCCCCCCCCCCCCCTTCTCGGCCGCTGCCCGCCGGCCCCCGCCCGCCCGCCCGCCCTCAGGCCGAGCGCTCACCCAGCGCGCCGCCGCACGTCCCGGCCCGAAAGTCTTCCAGGCTGCCGGCGAAGGCTCCGCACCGCCACGGGCGCGGCGGCGCGCCGCGCGGGCTGGAAATGAACCCCACTTCCGGGGCCGTCTGCGTAACCCGTACGTGCGAGGCCGAAGCCCCGCCCCTAGGGGTCAAGCCGTTTCCGCGCACGCGCAAAAGCGGAATTGCGTCATACGCATGCGACGCCGCCGGAGACCCCGCCCCCTTTGGCTTCAAGCCGGCACTGCGCATGCGCTGCCCTTAGTTTTGCCAGTACTCCTTCTGCGCATGCGCAGAAGCGGAATTGCGTCATCTCCAGGCGACGACTCCCCCCAGACCACGCCCCCTTTGGCTTCAAGCCCGGTCTGCGCATGCGCCGCCCTTACTCTGCAGGGCGGCGACGCTGCTGCCGCCTGGCGAAAAAATTTGGGTACTGCAGCCAGTCTAGCTAACAGACTGCACCCTTTATTAGACGAATGGAAGCGATAAGGGAACTCTGCCCACGGCCCCTTAACAAGTCGCCCGGCTTCACATCTCGCTGGATCAACTTCTTCCAGTGAACATATTCAATTCAACCAGTCTAGAGAAAAAGAGAAAAAAAAAAAGAAAAAACAAAAGAATCACTCGAGAGACCAGGCATACGCTTTTTTTTTTTCTTATAAAAACACCAGCAACATTGTCTTAACGATAAAAGAGGCAATGAAACCTTTTCTTGTAAAATGTAAGGGCATTAAAGAGAAGGTAATTCGACAGACAAGACATAAACCTCTCCAGCTCTTTCCCCACGTCTATTTGACATCCGTTTCCAAAAACTTTCTCGGGTGAACGTCTTTTGTCTTTGAGCAGTGCGACAGGCGGTTTGCAAACGGCACAAGTCTCTGCTTTTTAAAAATCAACTCAGACTCTGTAAGCACTTTAGATGGGGCACTTTGTGTTTCAGAGAAACAAAACCAACGCTGAGTCTTTCCTTGAACGACACAGGCCTGTTCACCTTTAAATCAGAGAAACAACGGACGTGGTTCTGATCTCTCAAGGAATCTTTACTTTCCAACAGACTGCACCGTCAGGATCAACAAAGCAGTTTCCTACCGTTTCGCCAGCGAGCCAGAGGACCGTCTCGAGACTCAGTTTCCTTGAACAAACACCCAAGAGATCTTCAAGACTCGGTCCAAATGGCTCCGTCAACCTTGAAATCATAGTCCCCTTCAGCTCCACACCGCTTCATTCTGGGAACGCCCGCTAGAAAAAAAAGAAACAGTTTATTCGGTGTAACGATTCGATTGGTATACAAGCCTTCAAGGCTCCCAAGACCAAGTCTAAGAGGGTCAGGACCGTGAATGTTTGTACTCGCAGTGAAGCTCAACACCTTATGCAGCCCTCAGCCGAGACAAAGGTGAAAAACTCACCGGCGCCGAACGTTTCCTCATCTGTAAGCTGCCCATCCTTAGCATGCAGGACTCCAAACTCAAAATTCACAGGTCCCGGAGAAAGAAAACCAAAAACTACAGGACAAACAGACAATCAAACAAAAGACCTCAAATAAGGTTTCCTCTAAGGACTGTTATATACATCTTTTGTACACGACCTACGCACGGCAACATACGCTTCGTGCCAGCTCCGTTACATGCTCAAGTAGCAGACGCCTCAGACTTTGCTTTCCATCACAGATTACGATTTTTTGATGACATTACTAAAGCTGGTCATCTATTAGTACGATAGGTTATGCCAGTGCCTGAAATGATTTTCGATCTCAGACGTTGCACAGAAACGCCGCAGTTTTTCACTGCAATAAGCAATTGATATCTAAGTCGGTATACGTCACCGAGTGAGCGCTAGGAGTGAAAAGTTTACATTTACCTCTCGCTCTTCGACAGCCAATAAATCCCGTAAACAAAACAACATCTTTAGCACACCGGTACCGAAGACACAGCGCGAAACCCCCCGTTAATGTGCTCCTGTATTTGTTTTAATTTCAAAGTAGCCACTTCAACTGATAAAGACAGCCGATTCTCTACCTGTAACTCTACTCCTCATTATTATCCTGCTACAGAAAGAAACAAACCGCTAGCATTTCTACGTAACGACTTATTTTTCCAGAAGAGAATAAAAAGCCACAACCGAACAAACAAAAAGAAAAAACAGAAACAAACGGACAAACAAACAAACAAAAAAACCCCACCAAAACCAAAACCAAACCCACTCAAAAAAACCCCCCCAAAAAACAACCCACCTCCTACCTTCTGTGTCCCAGGATGAAAAGTTTCCTTCGGGTTCTTCCCAAATCTGTCATGACCCACAGGACTGAAATGCAAACGAAATACTGCTTTAGAGGAGAGCAAGCATACACCTCGACATTAAACCATGAACTGGCTGTAGTCGGAACCGATTGCGAGAAGAATCGTTCAAAGAGCCTCGCTGACGTGGAATTTTTTGCGGAAGAGCCATTTATTTCCCACACGACTAACTGCTGAGACTTCTTAAACTTCTTTTTGATTTTAAAAACAGAAACAACTAGGACCCTGCACGGAGATCACTTTTAAGCGTACCGTATTTACTTAGAAAGCACAGAACTTTATTCCCTCGTCCTTCGCTTCGGCTTTCTACATAACTGCCGTGAGCGTTTTAGGAAGACTCAGTAACCTACCCTATTTCATAAGCTTCTCTTCCGTCCCTTTGAAAACAACTCCAGGCACGTCAAATGAAAAACGAGCTGCTCGGCGTCAGGCTCGTACCCCAAAGATCCACAAGCAAGATCAGCTGCCTCGCTCAACGGAAAGACCTCACGTATAGCATTTCTTCCCAACTCGTGTTTCTACGTGACTGTCATTTTCGCCCATTTTTTTTTCCCCTACCATGAATTTCTGGAGCTGCGCAGCGCGCCACGGAGTGCCAAATGCAGTCTGTCTGAGGCACACCGAGCTGACACGGAGGTCACATCCGATGCGCCTCTCCATCATCGCTTACGCTAGGCCACCACGCCGACAGGATCTCCTGTAGTTCCCTTCGAAAGCAATTAAAAGGCTGAGATTAATTTAACTGACAAAAAAGCAGGTTTGTCGTGCAGCTGAAATTCGTTGACATAGTCGGTACCGAAACTCACGCTGGCTGTGAACGGGGTGAAATGGCAAAGGACCATCAGCCAGGCCCGAGGGAAGGCTCAAAGGCTGTACAAGCTACAGAACAGCCAGCGAAGGGATTTTAGTCCGAGCCCAAGCGGGCAAAAGGAGATGACGTTAGTCCTGCTGCCTGCGGGCGTGTGGGAAAATCACCCTGAGGTGGGGGGGGAACTCGAGAAAATTGCGTCCTAACGGAAGCAGGGTATTACGGAAAGCTTTTTTTAGGGTAGGATACAGCCACAGCCTCGAGGACGGTCGGCACGCACACAGCCTGTACCGCCACCGTTCCCTAAGCAGCGGCTCGGCGCACGCCGACAGCGGTGACGGAGGACGAGCTTAAGGCAAAAAGCCAAAAGCAAACCCCTCAATGCCCAGAACCGTTCTCAGGAACGCAGGAGTTAAGCCTAAAAGCGGTTGAAAGCTGCCTCCTACCTCTTCCCCCTCCGACACCGGCACGTTTCCTCGCGATCCCTTTTCGCAAACAAAAGACGGACGCCTGCGGTATCAGCTTGGTCCCGAAGCACCACGACGCGCTTGCTGGCTACACGCTCTCTTCTGACAAGGCTGACAGCTTCTCCGCACGCGACAGCCGAGGCCCTGTGAAACACGAGGAAGGCAAACACCGGTAACGTCTCGCAGGGGTCAGGAGGAAGTCAGGATGCACTCCATTCGGAGCCCGACGCGTTACCCAAAGGAATTACCCCAGCAGAACAAGAGGCAGGAACGATCGGTAGACAGGCAGACAACATGCACGGCAGCGATACCCCCGTCGGACTTGCAGGGCGCTTCCAGTCCCAGCCCGCTGCCGCGGCTCAGGCCGGCGGCTGGGGGAAAGACAAAGCCCCGCGCAGAGCTGCGGCGGCTGCCCGGGCAGCCCAGAGGCGGCGGGGGGGGGCGGCAGGTCGCCGCGGGCCGACCCCTCCCTCTCCCGGGCCCCGCCAGGCCGCCACAAGCGGCGAGCACCGGGGCCGCCCCGCCGCCGCTCCTCGCCTCCTCGCTGAGGTAGCGGCGCAGCCCCGAGAGACAAAAAAAAAAAAAAAAAAACCAGCCCAAAATAGGCAGCACCGTGAGGAGCCCGCTGACCACCGTCGCTGCCGGGGAGACGAGAACGGCCGGCAGCCCCGCCGGTCCCGGGCCGGGCCGGGCCGCCCGCCTCAGCCCGCCCGCCGCCGGCACCAGGCGCTCCCCGCCGCGGCCGAGCGCCGGCCCGCCGCATCCCCCCCCCCCCCCCCCCCTTCTCGGCCGCTGCCCGCCGGCCCCCGCCCGCCCGCCCGCCCTCAGGCCGAGCGCTCACCCAGCGCGCCGCCGCACGTCCCGGCCCGAAAGTCTTCCAGGCTGCCGGCGAAGGCTCCGCACCGCAACGGGCGCGGCGGCGCGCCGCGCGGGCTGGAAATGAACCCCACTTCCGGGGCCGTCTGCGTAACCCGTACGTGCGAGGCCGAAGCCCCGCCCCTAGGGGTCAAGCCGTTTCCGCGCACGCGCAAAAGCGGAATTGCGTCATACGCATGCGACGCCGCCGGAGACCCCGCCCCCTTTGGCTTCAAGCCGGCACTGCGCATGCGCTGCCCTTAGTTTTGCCAGTACTTTTTCTGCGCATGCGCAGAAGCGGAATTGCGTCATATGCATGCGACGCCGCCGGAGACCCCCGCCCCCTTTGGCTTCAAGCCGGCACTGCGCATGCGCTGCCCTTAGTTTTGCCAGTACTCCTTCTGCGCATGCGCAGAAGCGGAATTGCGTCATCTCCAGGCGACGACTCCCCCTAGACCACGCCCCCTTTGGCTTCAAGCCCGGTCTGCGCATGCGCCGCCCTTACTCTGCAGGGCGGCGACGCTGCTGCCGCCTGGCGAAAAAATTTGGGTACTGCAGCCAGTCTAGCTAACAGACTGCACCCTTTATTAGACGAATGGAAGCGATAAGGGAACTCTGCCCACGGCCCCTTAACAAGTCGCCCGGCTTCACATCTCGCTGGATCAACTTCTTCCAGTGAACATATTCAATTCAACCAGTCTAGAGAAAAAGAGAAAAAAAAAAAGAAAAAACAAAAGAATCACTCGAGAGACCAGGCATACGCTTTTTTTTTTTCTTATAAAAACACCAGCAACATTGTCTTAACGATAAAAGAGGCAATGAAACCTTTTCTTGTAAAATGTAAGGGCATTAAAGAGAAGGTAATTCGACAGACAAGACATAAACCTCTCCAGCTCTTTCCCCACGTCTATTTGACATCCGTTTCCAAAAACTTTCTCGGGTGAACGTCTTTTGTCTTTGAGCAGTGCGACAGGCGGTTTGCAAACGGCACAAGTCTCTGCTTTTTAAAAATCAACTCAGACTCTGTAAGCACTTTAGATGGGGCACTTTGTGTTTCAGAGAAACAAAACCAACGCTGAGTCTTTCCTTGAACGACACAGGCCTGTTCACCTTTAAATCAGAGAAACAACGGACGTGGTTCTGATCTCTCAAGGAATCTTTACTTTCCAACAGACTGCACCGTCAGGATCAACAAAGCAGTTTCCTACCGTTTCGCCAGCGAGCCAGAGGACCGTCTCGAGACTCAGTTTCCTTGAACAAACACCCAAGAGATCTTCAAGACTCGGTCCAAATGGCTCCGTCAACCTTGAAATCATAGTCCCCTTCAGCTCCACACCGCTTCATTCTGGGAACGCCCGCTAGAAAAAAAAGAAACAGTTTATTCGGTGTAACGATTCGATTGGTATACAAGCCTTCAAGGCTCCCAAGACCAAGTCTAAGAGGGTCAGGACCGTGAATGTTTGTACTCGCAGTGAAGCTCAACACCTTATGCAGCCCTCAGCCGAGACAAAGGTGAAAAACTCACCGGCGCCGAACGTTTCCTCATCTGTAAGCTGCCCATCCTTAGCATGCAGGACTCCAAACTCAAAATTCACAGGTCCCGGAGAAAGAAAACCAAAAACTACAGGACAAACAGACAATCAAACAAAAGACCTCAAATAAGGTTTCCTCTAAGGACTGTTATATACATCTTTTGTACACGACCTACGCACGGCAACATACGCTTCGTGCCAGCTCCGTTACATGCTCAAGTAGCAGACGCCTCAGACTTTGCTTTCCATCACAGATTACGATTTTTTGATGACATTACTAAAGCTGGTCATCTATTAGTACGATAGGTTATGCCAGTGCCTGAAATGATTTTCGATCTCAGACGTTGCACAGAAACGCCGCAGTTTTTCACTGCAATAAGCAATTGATATCTAAGTCGGTATACGTCACCGAGTGAGCGCTAGGAGTGAAAAGTTTACATTTACCTCTCGCTCTTCGACAGCCAATAAATCCCGTAAACAAAACAACATCTTTAGCACACCGGTACCGAAGACACAGCGCGAAACCCCCCGTTAATGTGCTCCTGTATTTGTTTTAATTTCAAAGTAGCCACTTCAACTGATAAAGACAGCCGATTCTCTACCTGTAACTCTACTCCTCATTATTATCCTGCTACAGAAAGAAACAAACCGCTAGCATTTCTACGTAACGACTTATTTTTCCAGAAGAGAATAAAAAGCCACAACCGAACAAACAAAAAGAAAAAACAGAAACAAACGAACAAACAAACAAACAAAAAAACCCCACCAAAACCAAAACCAAACCCACTCAAAAAAAACCCCCCAAAAAACAACCCACCTCCTACCTTCTGTGTCCCAGGATGAAAAGTTTCCTTCGGGTTCTTCCCAAATCTGTCATGACCCACAGGACTGAAATGCAAACGAAATACTGCTTTAGAGGAGAGCAAGCATACACCTCGACATTAAACCATGAACTGGCTGTAGTCGGAACCGATTGCGAGAAGAATCGTTCAAAGAGCCTCGCTGACGTGGAATTTTTTGCGGAAGAGCCATTTATTTCCCACACGACTAACTGCTGAGACTTCTTAAACTTCTTTTTGATTTTAAAAACAGAAACAACTAGGACCCTGCACGGAGATCACTTTTAAGCGTACCGTATTTACTTAGAAAGCACAGAACTTTATTCCCTCGTCCTTCGCTTCGGCTTTCTACATAACTGCCGTGAGCGTTTTAGGAAGACTCAGTAACCTACCCTATTTCATAAGCTTCTCTTCCGTCCCTTTGAAAACAACTCCAGGCACGTCAAATGAAAAACGAGCTGCTCGGCGTCAGGCTCGTACCCCAAAGATCCACAAGCAAGATCAGCTGCCTCGCTCAACGGAAAGACCTCACGTATAGCATTTCTTCCCAACTCGTGTTTCTACGTGACTGTCATTTTCGCCCATTTTTTTTTCCCCTACCATGAATTTCTGGAGCTGCGCAGCGCGCCACGGAGTGCCAAATGCAGTCTGTCTGAGGCACACCGAGCTGACACGGAGGTCACATCCGATGCGCCTCTCCATCATCGCTTACGCTAGGCCACCACGCCGACAGGATCTCCTGTAGTTCCCTTCGAAAGCAATTAAAAGGCTGAGATTAATTTAACTGACAAAAAAGCAGGTTTGTCGTGCAGCTGAAATTCGTTGACATAGTCGGTACCGAAACTCACGCTGGCTGTGAACGGGGTGAAATGGCAAAGGACCATCAGCCAGGCCCGAGGGAAGGCTCAAAGGCTGTACAAGCTACAGAACAGCCAGCGAAGGGATTTTAGTCCGAGCCCAAGCGGGCAAAAGGAGATGACGTTAGTCCTGCTGCCTGCGGGCGTGTGGGAAAATCACCCTGAGGTGGGGGGGGAACTCGAGAAAATTGCGTCCTAACGGAAGCAGGGTATTACGGAAAGCTTTTTTTAGGGTAGGATACAGCCACAGCCTCGAGGACGGTCGGCACGCACACAGCCTGTACCGCCACCGTTCCCTAAGCAGCGGCTCGGCGCACGCCGACAGCGGTGACGGAGGACGAGCTTAAGGCAAAAAGCCAAAAGCAAACCCCTCAATGCCCAGAACCGTTCTCAGGAACGCAGGAGTTAAGCCTAAAAGCGGTTGAAAGCTGCCTCCTACCTCTTCCCCCTCCGACACCGGCACGTTTCCTCGCGATCCCTTTTCGCAAACAAAAGACGGACGCCTGCGGTATCAGCTTGGTCCCGAAGCACCACGACGCGCTTGCTGGCTACACGCTCTCTTCTGACAAGGCTGACAGCTTCTCCGCACGCGACAGCCGAGGCCCTGTGAAACACGAGGAAGGCAAACACCGGTAACGTCTCGCAGGGGTCAGGAGGAAGTCAGGATGCACTCCATTCGGAGCCCGACGCGTTACCCAAAGGAATTACCCCAGCAGAACAAGAGGCAGGAACGATCGGTAGACAGGCAGACAACATGCACGGCAGCGATACCCCCGTCGGACTTGCAGGGCGCTTCCAGTCCCAGCCCGCTGCCGCGGCTCAGGCCGGCGGCTGGGGGAAAGACAAAGCCCCGCGCAGAGCTGCGGCGGCTGCCCGGGCAGCCCAGAGGCGGCGGGGGGGGGGCGGCAGGTCGCCGCGGGCCGACCCCTCCCTCTCCCGGGCCCCGCCAGGCCGCCACAAGCGGCGAGCACCGGGGCCGCCCCGCCGCCGCTCCTCGCCTCCTCGCTGAGGTAGCGGCGCAGCCCCGAGAGACAAAAAAAAAAAAAAAAAAACCAGCCCAAAATAGGCAGCACCGTGAGGAGCCCGCTGACCACCGTCGCTGCCGGGGAGACGAGAACGGCCGGCAGCCCCGCCGGTCCCGGGCCGGGCCGGGCCGCCCGCCTCAGCCCGCCCGCCGCCGGCACCAGGCGCTCCCCGCCGCGGCCGAGCGCCGGCCCGCCGCATCCCCCCCCCCCCCCCCCCCTTCTCGGCCGCTGCCCGCCGGCCCCCGCCCGCCCGCCCGCCCTCAGGCCGAGCGCTCACCCAGCGCGCCGCCGCACGTCCCGGCCCGAAAGTCTTCCAGGCTGCCGGCGAAGGCTCCGCACCGCCACGGGCGCGGCGGCGCGCCGCGCGGGCTGGAAATGAACCCCACTTCCGGGGCCGTCTGCGTAACCCGTACGTGCGAGGCCGAAGCCCCGCCCCTAGGGGTCAAGCCGTTTCCGCGCACGCGCAAAAGCGGAATTGCGTCATACGCATGCGACGCCGCCGGAGACCCCGCCCCCTTTGGCTTCAAGCCGGCACTGCGCATGCGCTGCCCTTAGTTTTGCCAGTACTCCTTCTGCGCATGCGCAGAAGCGGAATTGCGTCATCTCCAGGCGACGACTCCCCCCAGACCACGCCCCCTTTGGCTTCAAGCCCGGTCTGCGCATGCGCCGCCCTTACTCTGCAGGGCGGCGACGCTGCTGCCGCCTGGCGAAAAAATTTGGGTACTGCAGCCAGTCTAGCTAACAGACTGCACCCTTTATTAGACGAATGGAAGCGATAAGGGAACTCTGCCCACGGCCCCTTAACAAGTCGCCCGGCTTCACATCTCGCTGGATCAACTTCTTCCAGTGAACATATTCAATTCAACCAGTCTAGAGAAAAAGAGAAAAAAAAAAAGAAAAAACAAAAGAATCACTCGAGAGACCAGGCATACGCTTTTTTTTTTTCTTATAAAAACACCAGCAACATTGTCTTAACGATAAAAGAGGCAATGAAACCTTTTCTTGTAAAATGTAAGGGCATTAAAGAGAAGGTAATTCGACAGACAAGACATAAACCTCTCCAGCTCTTTCCCCACGTCTATTTGACATCCGTTTCCAAAAACTTTCTCGGGTGAACGTCTTTTGTCTTTGAGCAGTGCGACAGGCGGTTTGCAAACGGCACAAGTCTCTGCTTTTTAAAAATCAACTCAGACTCTGTAAGCACTTTAGATGGGGCACTTTGTGTTTCAGAGAAACAAAACCAACGCTGAGTCTTTCCTTGAACGACACAGGCCTGTTCACCTTTAAATCAGAGAAACAACGGACGTGGTTCTGATCTCTCAAGGAATCTTTACTTTCCAACAGACTGCACCGTCAGGATCAACAAAGCAGTTTCCTACCGTTTCGCCAGCGAGCCAGAGGACCGTCTCGAGACTCAGTTTCCTTGAACAAACACCCAAGAGATCTTCAAGACTCGGTCCAAATGGCTCCGTCAACCTTGAAATCATAGTCCCCTTCAGCTCCACACCGCTTCATTCTGGGAACGCCCGCTAGAAAAAAAAGAAACAGTTTATTCGGTGTAACGATTCGATTGGTATACAAGCCTTCAAGGCTCCCAAGACCAAGTCTAAGAGGGTCAGGACCGTGAATGTTTGTACTCGCAGTGAAGCTCAACACCTTATGCAGCCCTCAGCCGAGACAAAGGTGAAAAACTCACCGGCGCCGAACGTTTCCTCATCTGTAAGCTGCCCATCCTTAGCATGCAGGACTCCAAACTCAAAATTCACAGGTCCCGGAGAAAGAAAACCAAAAACTACAGGACAAACAGACAATCAAACAAAAGACCTCAAATAAGGTTTCCTCTAAGGACTGTTATATACATCTTTTGTACACGACCTACGCACGGCAACATACGCTTCGTGCCAGCTCCGTTACATGCTCAAGTAGCAGACGCCTCAGACTTTGCTTTCCATCACAGATTACGATTTTTTGATGACATTACTAAAGCTGGTCATCTATTAGTACGATAGGTTATGCCAGTGCCTGAAATGATTTTCGATCTCAGACGTTGCACAGAAACGCCGCAGTTTTTCACTGCAATAAGCAATTGATATCTAAGTCAGTATACGTCACCGAGTGAGCGCTAGGAGTGAAAAGTTTACATTTACCTCTCGCTCTTCGACAGCCAATAAATCCCGTAAACAAAACAACATCTTTAGCACACCGGTACCGAAGACACAGCGCGAAACCCCCCGTTAATGTGCTCCTGTATTTGTTTTAATTTCAAAGTAGCCACTTCAACTGATAAAGACAGCCGATTCTCTACCTGTAACTCTACTCCTCATTATTATCCTGCTACAGAAAGAAACAAACCGCTAGCATTTCTACGTAACGACTTATTTTTCCAGAAGAGAATAAAAAGCCACAACCGAACAAACAAAAAGAAAAAACAGAAACAAACGAACAAACAAACAAACAAAAAAACCCCACCAAAACCAAAACCAAACCCACTCAAAAAAAAACCCCCAAAAAACAACCCACCTCCTACCTTCTGTGTCCCAGGATGAAAAGTTTCCTTCGGGTTCTTCCCAAATCTGTCATGACCCACAGGACTGAAATGCAAACGAAATACTGCTTTAGAGGAGAGCAAGCATACACCTCGACATTAAACCATGAACTGGCTGTAGTCGGAACCGATTGCGAGAAGAATCGTTCAAAGAGCCTCGCTGACGTGGAATTTTTTGCGGAAGAGCCATTTATTTCCCACACGACTAACTGCTGAGACTTCTTAAACTTCTTTTTGATTTTAAAAACAGAAACAACTAGGACCCTGCACGGAGATCACTTTTAAGCGTACCGTATTTACTTAGAAAGCACAGAACTTTATTCCCTCGTCCTTCGCTTCGGCTTTCTACATAACTGCCGTGAGCGTTTTAGGAAGACTCAGTAACCTACCCTATTTCATAAGCTTCTCTTCCGTCCCTTTGAAAACAACTCCAGGCACGTCAAATGAAAAACGAGCTGCTCGGCGTCAGGCTCGTACCCCAAAGATCCACAAGCAAGATCAGCTGCCTCGCTCAACGGAAAGACCTCACGTATAGCATTTCTTCCCAACTCGTGTTTCTACGTGACTGTCATTTTCGCCCATTTTTTTTTCCCCTACCATGAATTTCTGGAGCTGCGCAGCGCGCCACGGAGTGCCAAATGCAGTCTGTCTGAGGCACACCGAGCTGACACGGAGGTCACATCCGATGCGCCTCTCCATCATCGCTTACGCTAGGCCACCACGCCGACAGGATCTCCTGTAGTTCCCTTCGAAAGCAATTAAAAGGCTGAGATTAATTTAACTGACAAAAAAGCAGGTTTGTCGTGCAGCTGAAATTCGTTGACATAGTCGGTACCGAAACTCACGCTGGCTGTGAACGGGGTGAAATGGCAAAGGACCATCAGCCAGGCCCGAGGGAAGGCTCAAAGGCTGTACAAGCTACAGAACAGCCAGCGAAGGGATTTTAGTCCGAGCCCAAGCGGGCAAAAGGAGATGACGTTAGTCCTGCTGCCTGCGGGCGTGTGGGAAAATCACCCTGAGGTGGGGGGGGAACTCGAGAAAATTGCGTCCTAACGGAAGCAGGGTATTACGGAAAGCTTTTTTTAGGGTAGGATACAGCCACAGCCTCGAGGACGGTCGGCACGCACACAGCCTGTACCGCCACCGTTCCCTAAGCAGCGGCTCGGCGCACGCCGACAGCGGTGACGGAGGACGAGCTTAAGGCAAAAAGCCAAAAGCAAACCCCTCAATGCCCAGAACCGTTCTCAGGAACGCAGGAGTTAAGCCTAAAAGCGGTTGAAAGCTGCCTCCTACCTCTTCCCCCTCCGACACCGGCACGTTTCCTCGCGATCCCTTTTCGCAAACAAAAGACGGACGCCTGCGGTATCAGCTTGGTCCCGAAGCACCACGACGCGCTTGCTGGCTACACGCTCTCTTCTGACAAGGCTGACAGCTTCTCCGCACGCGACAGCCGAGGCCCTGTGAAACACGAGGAAGGCAAACACCGGTAACGTCTCGCAGGGGTCAGGAGGAAGTCAGGATGCACTCCATTCGGAGCCCGACGCGTTACCCAAAGGAATTACCCCAGCAGAACAAGAGGCAGGAACGATCGGTAGACAGGCAGACAACATGCACGGCAGCGATACCCCCGTCGGACTTGCAGGGCGCTTCCAGTCCCAGCCCGCTGCCGCGGCTCAGGCCGGCGGCTGGGGGAAAGACAAAGCCCCGCGCAGAGCTGCGGCGGCTGCCCGGGCAGCCCAGAGGCGGCGGGGGGGGGCGGCAGGTCGCCGCGGGCCGACCCCTCCCTCTCCCGGGCCCCGCCAGGCCGCCACAAGCGGCGAGCACCGGGGCCGCCCCGCCGCCGCTCCTCGCCTCCTCGCTGAGGTAGCGGCGCAGCCCCGAGAGACAAAAAAAAAAAAAAAAAAAACCAGCCCAAAATAGGCAGCACCGTGAGGAGCCCGCTGACCACCGTCGCTGCCGGGGAGACGAGAACGGCCGGCAGCCCCGCCGGTCCCGGGCCGGGCCGGGCCGCCCGCCTCAGCCCGCCCGCCGCCGGCACCAGGCGCTCCCCGCCGCGGCCGAGCGCCGGCCCGCCGCATCCCCCCCCCCCCCCCCCCCTTCTCGGCCGCTGCCCGCCGGCCCCCGCCCGCCCGCCCGCCCTCAGGCCGAGCGCTCACCCAGCGCGCCGCCGCACGTCCCGGCCCGAAAGTCTTCCAGGCTGCCGGCGAAGGCTCCGCACCGCAACGGGCGCGGCGGCGCGCCGCGCGGGCTGGAAATGAACCCCACTTCCGGGGCCGTCTGCGTAACCCGTACGTGCGAGGCCGAAGCCCCGCCCCTAGGGGTCAAGCCGTTTCCGCGCACGCGCAAAAGCGGAATTGCGTCATACGCATGCGACGCCGCCGGAGACCCCGCCCCCTTTGGCTTCAAGCCGGCACTGCGCATGCGCTGCCCTTAGTTTTGCCAGTACTCCTTCTGCGCATGCGCAGAAGCGGAATTGCGTCATCTCCAGGCGACGACTCCCCCCAGACCACGCCCCCTTTGGCTTCAAGCCCGGTCTGCGCATGCGCCGCCCTTACTCTGCAGGGCGGCGACGCTGCTGCCGCCTGGCGAAAAAATTTGGGTACTGCAGCCAGTCTAGCTAACAGACTGCACCCTTTATTAGACGAATGGAAGCGATAAGGGAACTCTGCCCACGGCCCCTTAACAAGTCGCCCGGCTTCACATCTCGCTGGATCAACTTCTTCCAGTGAACATATTCAATTCAACCACTCTAGAGAAAAAGAGAAAAAAAAAAAGAAAAAACAAAAGAATCACTCGAGAGACCAGGCATACGCTTTTTTTTTTTCTTATAAAAACACCAGCAACATTGTCTTAACGATAAAAGAGGCAATGAAACCTTTTCTTGTAAAATGTAAGGGCATTAAAGAGAAGGTAATTCGACAGACAAGACATAAACCTCTCCAGCTCTTTCCCCACGTCTATTTGACATCCGTTTCCAAAAACTTTCTCGGGTGAACGTCTTTTGTCTTTGAGCAGTGCGACAGGCGGTTTGCAAACGGCACAAGTCTCTGCTTTTTAAAAATCAACTCAGACTCTGTAAGCACTTTAGATGGGGCACTTTGTGTTTCAGAGAAACAAAACCAACGCTGAGTCTTTCCTTGAACGACACAGGCCTGTTCACCTTTAAATCAGAGAAACAACGGACGTGGTTCTGATCTCTCAAGGAATCTTTACTTTCCAACAGACTGCACCGTCAGGATCAACAAAGCAGTTTCCTACCGTTTCGCCAGCGAGCCAGAGGACCGTCTCGAGACTCAGTTTCCTTGAACAAACACCCAAGAGATCTTCAAGACTCGGTCCAAATGGCTCCGTCAACCTTGAAATCATAGTCCCCTTCAGCTCCACACCGCTTCATTCTGGGAACGCCCGCTAGAAAAAAAAGAAACAGTTTATTCGGTGTAACGATTCGATTGGTATACAAGCCTTCAAGGCTCCCAAGACCAAGTCTAAGAGGGTCAGGACCGTGAATGTTTGTACTCGCAGTGAAGCTCAACACCTTATGCAGCCCTCAGCCGAGACAAAGGTGAAAAACTCACCGGCGCCGAACGTTTCCTCATCTGTAAGCTGCCCATCCTTAGCATGCAGGACTCCAAACTCAAAATTCACAGGTCCCGGAGAAAGAAAACCAAAAACTACAGGACAAACAGACAATCAAACAAAAGACCTCAAATAAGGTTTCCTCTAAGGACTGTTATATACATCTTTTGTACACGACCTACGCACGGCAACATACGCTTCGTGCCAGCTCCGTTACATGCTCAAGTAGCAGACGCCTCAGACTTTGCTTTCCATCACAGATTACGATTTTTTGATGACATTACTAAAGCTGGTCATCTATTAGTACGATAGGTTATGCCAGTGCCTGAAATGATTTTCGATCTCAGACGTTGCACAGAAACGCCGCAGTTTTTCACTGCAATAAGCAATTGATATCTAAGTCGGTATACGTCACCGAGTGAGTGCTAGGAGTGAAAAGTTTACATTTACCTCTCGCTCTTCGACAGCCAATAAATCCCGTAAACAAAACAACATCTTTAGCACACCGGTACCGAAGACACAGCGCGAAACCCCCCGTTAATGTGCTCCTGTATTTGTTTTAATTTCAAAGTAGCCACTTCAACTGATAAAGACAGCCGATTCTCTACCTGTAACTCTACTCCTCATTATTATCCTGCTACAGAAAGAAACAAACCGCTAGCATTTCTACGTAACGACTTATTTTTCCAGAAGAGAATAAAAAGCCACAACCGAACAAACAAAAAGAAAAAACAGAAACAAACGAACAAACAAACAAACAAAAAAACCCCACCAAAACCAAAACCAAACCCACTCAAAAAAAAACCCCCAAAAAACAACCCACCTCCTACCTTCTGTGTCCCAGGATGAAAAGTTTCCTTCGGGTTCTTCCCAAATCTGTCATGACCCACAGGACTGAAATGCAAACGAAATACTGCTTTAGAGGAGAGCAAGCATACACCTCGACATTAAACCATGAACTGGCTGTAGTCGGAACCGATTGCGAGAAGAATCGTTCAAAGAGCCTCGCTGACGTGGAATTTTTTGCGGAAGAGCCATTTATTTCCCACACGACTAACTGCTGAGACTTCTTAAACTTCTTTTTGATTTTAAAAACAGAAACAACTAGGACCCTGCACGGAGATCACTTTTAAGCGTACCGTATTTACTTAGAAAGCACAGAACTTTATTCCCTCGTCCTTCGCTTCGGCTTTCTACATAACTGCCGTGAGCGTTTTAGGAAGACTCAGTAACCTACCCTATTTCATAAGCTTCTCTTCCGTCCCTTTGAAAACAACTCCAGGCACGTCAAATGAAAAACGAGCTGCTCGGCGTCAGGCTCGTACCCCAAAGATCCACAAGCAAGATCAGCTGCCTCGCTCAACGGAAAGACCTCACGTATAGCATTTCTTCCCAACTCGTGTTTCTACGTGACTGTCATTTTCGCCCATTTTTTTTTCCCCTACCATGAATTTCTGGAGCTGCGCAGCGCGCCACGGAGTGCCAAATGCAGTCTGTCTGAGGCACACCGAGCTGACACGGAGGTCACATCCGATGCGCCTCTCCATCATCGCTTACGCTAGGCCACCACGCCGACAGGATCTCCTGTAGTTCCCTTCGAAAGCAATTAAAAGGCTGAGATTAATTTAACTGACAAAAAAGCAGGTTTGTCGTGCAGCTGAAATTCGTTGACATAGTCGGTACCGAAACTCACGCTGGCTGTGAACGGGGTGAAATGGCAAAGGACCATCAGCCAGGCCCGAGGGAAGGCTCAAAGGCTGTACAAGCTACAGAACAGCCAGCGAAGGGATTTTAGTCCGAGCCCAAGCGGGCAAAAGGAGATGACGTTAGTCCTGCTGCCTGCGGGCGTGTGGGAAAATCACCCTGAGGTGGGGGGGGAACTCGAGAAAATTGCGTCCTAACGGAAGCAGGGTATTACGGAAAGCTTTTTTTAGGGTAGGATACAGCCACAGCCTCGAGGACGGTCGGCACGCACACAGCCTGTACCGCCACCGTTCCCTAAGCAGCGGCTCGGCGCACGCCGACAGCGGTGACGGAGGACGAGCTTAAGGCAAAAAGCCAAAAGCAAACCCCTCAATGCCCAGAACCGTTCTCAGGAACGCAGGAGTTAAGCCTAAAAGCGGTTGAAAGCTGCCTCCTACCTCTTCCCCCTCCGACACCGGCACGTTTCCTCGCGATCCCTTTTCGCAAACAAAAGACGGACGCCTGCGGTATCAGCTTGGTCCCGAAGCACCACGACGCGCTTGCTGGCTACACGCTCTCTTCTGACAAGGCTGACAGCTTCTCCGCACGCGACAGCCGAGGCCCTGTGAAACACGAGGAAGGCAAACACCGGTAACGTCTCGCAGGGGTCAGGAGGAAGTCAGGATGCACTCCATTCGGAGCCCGACGCGTTACCCAAAGGAATTACCCCAGCAGAACAAGAGGCAGGAACGATCGGTAGACAGGCAGACAACATGCACGGCAGCGATACCCCCGTCGGACTTGCAGGGCGCTTCCAGTCCCAGCCCGCTGCCGCGGCTCAGGCCGGCGGCTGGGGGAAAGACAAAGCCCCGCGCAGAGCTGCGGCGGCTGCCCGGGCAGCCCAGAGGCGGCGGGGGGGGGCGGCAGGTCGCCGCGGGCCGACCCCTCCCTCTCCCGGGCCCCGCCAGGCCGCCACAAGCGGCGAGCACCGGGGCCGCCCCGCCGCCGCTCCTCGCCTCCTCGCTGAGGTAGCGGCGCAGCCCCGAGAGACAAAAAAAAAAAAAAAAAAACCAGCCCAAAATAGGCAGCACCGTGAGGAGCCCGCTGACCACCGTCGCTGCCGGGGAGACGAGAACGGCCGGCAGCCCCGCCGGTCCCGGGCCGGGCCGGGCCGCCCGCCTCAGCCCGCCCGCCGCCGGCACCAGGCGCTCCCCGCCGCGGCCGAGCGCCGGCCCGCCGCATCCCCCCCCCCCCCCCCCCCTTCTCGGCCGCTGCCCGCCGGCCCCCGCCCGCCCGCCCGCCCTCAGGCCGAGCGCTCACCCAGCGCGCCGCCGCACGTCCCGGCCCGAAAGTCTTCCAGGCTGCCGGCGAAGGCTCCGCACCGCAACGGGCGCGGCGGCGCGCCGCGCGGGCTGGAAATGAACCCCACTTCCGGGGCCGTCTGCGTAACCCGTACGTGCGAGGCCGAAGCCCCGCCCCTAGGGGTCAAGCCGTTTCCGCGCACGCGCAAAAGCGGAATTGCGTCATACGCATGCGACGCCGCCGGAGACCCCGCCCCCTTTGGCTTCAAGCCGGCACTGCGCATGCGCTGCCCTTAGTTTTGCCAGTACTCCTTCTGCGCATGCGCAGAAGTGGAATTGCGTCATCTCCAGGCGACGACTCCCCCCAGACCACGCCCCCTTTGGCTTCAAGCCCGGTCTGCGCATGCGCCGCCCTTACTCTGCAGGGCGGCGACGCTGCTGCCGCCTGGCGAAAAAATTTGGGTACTGCAGCCAGTCTAGCTAACAGACTGCACCCTTTATTAGACGAATGGAAGCGATAAGGGAACTCTGCCCACGGCCCCTTAACAAGTCGCCCGGCTTCACATCTCGCTGGATCAACTTCTTCCAGTGAACATATTCAATTCAACCACTCTAGAGAAAAAGAGAAAAAAAAAAAGAAAAAACAAAAGAATCACTCGAGAGACCAGGCATACGCTTTTTTTTTTTCTTATAAAAACACCAGCAACATTGTCTTAACGATAAAAGAGGCAATGAAACCTTTTCTTGTAAAATGTAAGGGCATTAAAGAGAAGGTAATTCGACAGACAAGACATAAACCTCTCCAGCTCTTTCCCCACGTCTATTTGACATCCGTTTCCAAAAACTTTCTCGGGTGAACGTCTTTTGTCTTTGAGCAGTGCGACAGGCGGTTTGCAAACGGCACAAGTCTCTGCTTTTTAAAAATCAACTCAGACTCTGTAAGCACTTTAGATGGGGCACTTTGTGTTTCAGAGAAACAAAACCAACGCTGAGTCTTTCCTTGAACGACACAGGCCTGTTCACCTTTAAATCAGAGAAACAACGGACGTGGTTCTGATCTCTCAAGGAATCTTTACTTTCCAACAGACTGCACCGTCAGGATCAACAAAGCAGTTTCCTACCGTTTCGCCAGCGAGCCAGAGGACCGTCTCGAGACTCAGTTTCCTTGAACAAACACCCAAGAGATCTTCAAGACTCGGTCCAAATGGCTCCGTCAACCTTGAAATCATAGTCCCCTTCAGCTCCACACCGCTTCATTCTGGGAACGCCCGCTAGAAAAAAAAGAAACAGTTTATTCGGTGTAACGATTCGATTGGTATACAAGCCTTCAAGGCTCCCAAGACCAAGTCTAAGAGGGTCAGGACCGTGAATGTTTGTACTCGCAGTGAAGCTCAACACCTTATGCAGCCCTCAGCCGAGACAAAGGTGAAAAACTCACCGGCGCCGAACGTTTCCTCATCTGTAAGCTGCCCATCCTTAGCATGCAGGACTCCAAACTCAAAATTCACAGGTCCCGGAGAAAGAAAACCAAAAACTACAGGACAAACAGACAATCAAACAAAAGACCTCAAATAAGGTTTCCTCTAAGGACTGTTATATACATCTTTTGTACACGACCTACGCACGGCAACATACGCTTCGTGCCAGCTCCGTTACATGCTCAAGTAGCAGACGCCTCAGACTTTGCTTTCCATCACAGATTACGATTTTTTGATGACATTACTAAAGCTGGTCATCTATTAGTACGATAGGTTATGCCAGTGCCTGAAATGATTTTCGATCTCAGACGTTGCACAGAAACGCCGCAGTTTTTCACTGCAATAAGCAATTGATATCTAAGTCGGTATACGTCACCGAGTGAGCGCTAGGAGTGAAAAGTTTACATTTACCTCTCGCTCTTCGACAGCCAATAAATCCCGTAAACAAAACAACATCTTTAGCACACCGGTACCGAAGACACAGCGCGAAACCCCCCGTTAATGTGCTCCTGTATTTGTTTTAATTTCAAAGTAGCCACTTCAACTGATAAAGACAGCCGATTCTCTACCTGTAACTCTACTCCTCATTATTATCCTGCTACAGAAAGAAACAAACCGCTAGCATTTCTACGTAACGACTTATTTTTCCAGAAGAGAATAAAAAGCCACAACCGAACAAACAAAAAGAAAAAACAGAAACAAACGAACAAACAAACAAACAAAAAAACCCCACCAAAACCAAAACCAAACCCACTCAAAAAAAACCCCCCAAAAAACAACCCACCTCCTACCTTCTGTGTCCCAGGATGAAAAGTTTCCTTCGGGTTCTTCCCAAATCTGTCATGACCCACAGGACTGAAATGCAAACGAAATACTGCTTTAGAGGAGAGCAAGCATACACCTCGACATTAAACCATGAACTGGCTGTAGTCGGAACCGATTGCGAGAAGAATCGTTCAAAGAGCCTCGCTGACGTGGAATTTTTTGCGGAAGAGCCATTTATTTCCCACACGACTAACTGCTGAGACTTCTTAAACTTCTTTTTGATTTTAAAAACAGAAACAACTAGGACCCTGCACGGAGATCACTTTTAAGCGTACCGTATTTACTTAGAAAGCACAGAACTTTATTCCCTCGTCCTTCGCTTCGGCTTTCTACATAACTGCCGTGAGCGTTTTAGGAAGACTCAGTAACCTACCCTATTTCATAAGCTTCTCTTCCGTCCCTTTGAAAACAACTCCAGGCACGTCAAATGAAAAACGAGCTGCTCGGCGTCAGGCTCGTACCCCAAAGATCCACAAGCAAGATCAGCTGCCTCGCTCAACGGAAAGACCTCACGTATAGCATTTCTTCCCAACTCGTGTTTCTACGTGACTGTCATTTTCGCCCATTTTTTTTTCCCCTACCATGAATTTCTGGAGCTGCGCAGCGCGCCACGGAGTGCCAAATGCAGTCTGTCTGAGGCACACCGAGCTGACACGGAGGTCACATCCGATGCGCCTCTCCATCATCGCTTACGCTAGGCCACCACGCCGACAGGATCTCCTGTAGTTCCCTTCGAAAGCAATTAAAAGGCTGAGATTAATTTAACTGACAAAAAAGCAGGTTTGTCGTGCAGCTGAAATTCGTTGACATAGTCGGTACCGAAACTCACGCTGGCTGTGAACGGGGTGAAATGGCAAAGGACCATCAGCCAGGCCCGAGGGAAGGCTCAAAGGCTGTACAAGCTACAGAACAGCCAGCGAAGGGATTTTAGTCCGAGCCCAAGCGGGCAAAAGGAGATGACGTTAGTCCTGCTGCCTGCGGGCGTGTGGGAAAATCACCCTGAGGTGGGGGGGGAACTCGAGAAAATTGCGTCCTAACGGAAGCAGGGTATTACGGAAAGCTTTTTTTAGGGTAGGATACAGCCACAGCCTCGAGGACGGTCGGCACGCACACAGCCTGTACCGCCACCGTTCCCTAAGCAGCGGCTCGGCGCACGCCGACAGCGGTGACGGAGGACGAGCTTAAGGCAAAAAGCCAAAAGCAAACACCTCAATGCCCAGAACCGTTCTCAGGAACGCAGGAGTTAAGCCTAAAAGCGGTTGAAAGCTGCCTCCTACCTCTTCCCCCTCCGACACCGGCACGTTTCCTCGCGATCCCTTTTCGCAAACAAAAGACGGACGCCTGCGGTATCAGCTTGGTCCCGAAGCACCACGACGCGCTTGCTGGCTACACGCTCTCTTCTGACAAGGCTGACAGCTTCTCCGCACGCGACAGCCGAGGCCCTGTGAAACACGAGGAAGGCAAACACCGGTAACGTCTCGCAGGGGTCAGGAGGAAGTCAGGATGCACTCCATTCGGAGCCCGACGCGTTACCCAAAGGAATTACCCCAGCAGAACAAGAGGCAGGAACGATCGGTAGACAGGCAGACAACATGCACGGCAGCGATACCCCCGTCGGACTTGCAGGGCGCTTCCAGTCCCAGCCCGCTGCCGCGGCTCAGGCCGGCGGCTGGGGGAAAGACAAAGCCCCGCGCAGAGCTGCGGCGGCTGCCCGGGCAGCCCAGAGGCGGCGGGGGGGGGGCGGCAGGTCGCCGCGGGCCGACCCCTCCCTCTCCCGGGCCCCGCCAGGCCGCCACAAGCGGCGAGCACCGGGGCCGCCCCGCCGCCGCTCCTCGCCTCCTCGCTGAGGTAGCGGCGCAGCCCCGAGAGACAAAAAAAAAAAAAAAAAAAACCAGCCCAAAATAGGCAGCACCGTGAGGAGCCCGCTGACCACCGTCGCTGCCGGGGAGACGAGAACGGCCGGCAGCCCCGCCGGTCCCGGGCCGGGCCGGGCCGCCCGCCTCAGCCCGCCCGCCGCCGGCACCAGGCGCTCCCCGCCGCGGCCGAGCGCCGGCCCGCCGCATCCCCCCCCCCCCCCCCCCCTTCTCGGCCGCTGCCCGCCGGCCCCCGCCCGCCCGCCCGCCCTCAGGCCGAGCGCTCACCCAGCGCGCCGCCGCACGTCCCGGCCCGAAAGTCTTCCAGGCTGCCGGCGAAGGCTCCGCACCGCCACGGGCGCGGCGGCGCGCCGCGCGGGCTGGAAATGAACCCCACTTCCGGGGCCGTCTGCGTAACCCGTACGTGCGAGGCCGAAGCCCCGCCCCTAGGGGTCAAGCCGTTTCCGCGCACGCGCAAAAGCGGAATTGCGTCATACGCATGCGACGCCGCCGGAGACCCCGCCCCCTTTGGCTTCAAGCCGGCACTGCGCATGCGCTGCCCTTAGTTTTGCCAGTACTCCTTCTGCGCATGCGCAGAAGCGGAATTGCGTCATCTCCAGGCGACGACTCCCCCCAGACCACGCCCCCTTTGGCTTCAAGCCCGGTCTGCGCATGCGCCGCCCTTACTCTGCAGGGCGGCGACGCTGCTGCCGCCTGGCGAAAAAATTTGGGTACTGCAGCCAGTCTAGCTAACAGACTGCACCCTTTATTAGACGAATGGAAGCGATAAGGGAACTCTGCCCACGGCCCCTTAACAAGTCGCCCGGCTTCACATCTCGCTGGATCAACTTCTTCCAGTGAACATATTCAATTCAACCAGTCTAGAGAAAAAGAGAAAAAAAAAAAGAAAAAACAAAAGAATCACTCGAGAGACCAGGCATACGCTTTTTTTTTTTCTTATAAAAACACCAGCAACATTGTCTTAACGATAAAAGAGGCAATGAAACCTTTTCTTGTAAAATGTAAGGGCATTAAAGAGAAGGTAATTCGACAGACAAGACATAAACCTCTCCAGCTCTTTCCCCACGTCTATTTGACATCCGTTTCCAAAAACTTTCTCGGGTGAACGTCTTTTGTCTTTGAGCAGTGCGACAGGCGGTTTGCAAACGGCACAAGTCTCTGCTTTTTAAAAATCAACTCAGACTCTGTAAGCACTTTAGATGGGGCACTTTGTGTTTCAGAGAAACAAAACCAACGCTGAGTCTTTCCTTGAACGACACAGGCCTGTTCACCTTTAAATCAGAGAAACAACGGACGTGGTTCTGATCTCTCAAGGAATCTTTACTTTCCAACAGACTGCACCGTCAGGATCAACAAAGCAGTTTCCTACCGTTTCGCCAGCGAGCCAGAGGACCGTCTCGAGACTCAGTTTCCTTGAACAAACACCCAAGAGATCTTCAAGACTCGGTCCAAATGGCTCCGTCAACCTTGAAATCATAGTCCCCTTCAGCTCCACACCGCTTCATTCTGGGAACGCCCGCTAGAAAAAAAAGAAACAGTTTATTCGGTGTAACGATTCGATTGGTATACAAGCCTTCAAGGCTCCCAAGACCAAGTCTAAGAGGGTCAGGACCGTGAATGTTTGTACTCGCAGTGAAGCTCAACACCTTATGCAGCCCTCAGCCGAGACAAAGGTGAAAAACTCACCGGCGCCGAACGTTTCCTCATCTGTAAGCTGCCCATCCTTAGCATGCAGGACTCCAAACTCAAAATTCACAGGTCCCGGAGAAAGAAAACCAAAAACTACAGGACAAACAGACAATCAAACAAAAGACCTCAAATAAGGTTTCCTCTAAGGACTGTTATATACATCTTTTGTACACGACCTACGCACGGCAACATACGCTTCGTGCCAGCTCCGTTACATGCTCAAGTAGCAGACGCCTCAGACTTTGCTTTCCATCACAGATTACGATTTTTTGATGACATTACTAAAGCTGGTCATCTATTAGTACGATAGGTTATGCCAGTGCCTGAAATGATTTTCGATCTCAGACGTTGCACAGAAACGCCGCAGTTTTTCACTGCAATAAGCAATTGATATCTAAGTCGGTATACGTCACCGAGTGAGTGCTAGGAGTGAAAAGTTTACATTTACCTCTCGCTCTTCGACAGCCAATAAATCCCGTAAACAAAACAACATCTTTAGCACACCGGTACCGAAGACACAGCGCGAAACCCCCCGTTAATGTGCTCCTGTATTTGTTTTAATTTCAAAGTAGCCACTTCAACTGATAAAGACAGCCGATTCTCTACCTGTAACTCTACTCCTCATTATTATCCTGCTACAGAAAGAAACAAACCGCTAGCATTTCTACGTAACGACTTATTTTTCCAGAAGAGAATAAAAAGCCACAACCGAACAAACAAAAAGAAAAAACAGAAACAAACGAACAAACAAACAAACAAAAAAACCCCACCAAAACCAAAACCAAACCCACTCAAAAAAAAACCCCCAAAAAACAACCCACCTCCTACCTTCTGTGTCCCAGGATGAAAAGTTTCCTTCGGGTTCTTCCCAAATCTGTCATGACCCACAGGACTGAAATGCAAACGAAATACTGCTTTAGAGGAGAGCAAGCATACACCTCGACATTAAACCATGAACTGGCTGTAGTCGGAACCGATTGCGAGAAGAATCGTTCAAAGAGCCTCGCTGACGTGGAATTTTTTGCGGAAGAGCCATTTATTTCCCACACGACTAACTGCTGAGACTTCTTAAACTTCTTTTTGATTTTAAAAACAGAAACAACTAGGACCCTGCACGGAGATCACTTTTAAGCGTACCGTATTTACTTAGAAAGCACAGAACTTTATTCCCTCGTCCTTCGCTTCGGCTTTCTACATAACTGCCGTGAGCGTTTTAGGAAGACTCAGTAACCTACCCTATTTCATAAGCTTCTCTTCCGTCCCTTTGAAAACAACTCCAGGCACGTCAAATGAAAAACGAGCTGCTCGGCGTCAGGCTCGTACCCCAAAGATCCACAAGCAAGATCAGCTGCCTCGCTCAACGGAAAGACCTCACGTATAGCATTTCTTCCCAACTCGTGTTTCTACGTGACTGTCATTTTCGCCCATTTTTTTTTCCCCTACCATGAATTTCTGGAGCTGCGCAGCGCGCCACGGAGTGCCAAATGCAGTCTGTCTGAGGCACACCGAGCTGACACGGAGGTCACATCCGATGCGCCTCTCCATCATCGCTTACGCTAGGCCACCACGCCGACAGGATCTCCTGTAGTTCCCTTCGAAAGCAATTAAAAGGCTGAGATTAATTTAACTGACAAAAAAGCAGGTTTGTCGTGCAGCTGAAATTCGTTGACATAGTCGGTACCGAAACTCACGCTGGCTGTGAACGGGGTGAAATGGCAAAGGACCATCAGCCAGGCCCGAGGGAAGGCTCAAAGGCTGTACAAGCTACAGAACAGCCAGCGAAGGGATTTTAGTCCGAGCCCAAGCGGGCAAAAGGAGATGACGTTAGTCCTGCTGCCTGCGGGCGTGTGGGAAAATCACCCTGAGGTGGGGGGGGAACTCGAGAAAATTGCGTCCTAACGGAAGCAGGGTATTACGGAAAGCTTTTTTTAGGGTAGGATACAGCCACAGCCTCGAGGACGGTCGGCACGCACACAGCCTGTACCGCCACCGTTCCCTAAGCAGCGGCTCGGCGCACGCCGACAGCGGTGACGGAGGACGAGCTTAAGGCAAAAAGCCAAAAGCAAACCCCTCAATGCCCAGAACCGTTCTCAGGAACGCAGGAGTTAAGCCTAAAAGCGGTTGAAAGCTGCCTCCTACCTCTTCCCCCTCCGACACCGGCACGTTTCCTCGCGATCCCTTTTCGCAAACAAAAGACGGACGCCTGCGGTATCAGCTTGGTCCCGAAGCACCACGACGCGCTTGCTGGCTACACGCTCTCTTCTGACAAGGCTGACAGCTTCTCCGCACGCGACAGCCGAGGCCCTGTGAAACACGAGGAAGGCAAACACCGGTAACGTCTCGCAGGGGTCAGGAGGAAGTCAGGATGCACTCCATTCGGAGCCCGACGCGTTACCCAAAGGAATTACCCCAGCAGAACAAGAGGCAGGAACGATCGGTAGACAGGCAGACAACATGCACGGCAGCGATACCCCCGTCGGACTTGCAGGGCGCTTCCAGTCCCAGCCCGCTGCCGCGGCTCAGGCCGGCGGCTGGGGGAAAGACAAAGCCCCGCGCAGAGCTGCGGCGGCTGCCCGGGCAGCCCAGAGGCGGCGGGGGGGGGCGGCAGGTCGCCGCGGGCCGACCCCTCCCTCTCCCGGGCCCCGCCAGGCCGCCACAAGCGGCGAGCACCGGGGCCGCCCCGCCGCCGCTCCTCGCCTCCTCGCTGAGGTAGCGGCGCAGCCCCGAGAGACAAAAAAAAAAAAAAAAAAACCAGCCCAAAATAGGCAGCACCGTGAGGAGCCCGCTGACCACCGTCGCTGCCGGGGAGACGAGAACGGCCGGCAGCCCCGCCGGTCCCGGGCCGGGCCGGGCCGCCCGCCTCAGCCCGCCCGCCGCCGGCACCAGGCGCTCCCCGCCGCGGCCGAGCGCCGGCCCGCCGCATCCCCCCCCCCCCCCCCCCCTTCTCGGCCGCTGCCCGCCGGCCCCCGCCCGCCCGCCCGCCCTCAGGCCGAGCGCTCACCCAGCGCGCCGCCGCACGTCCCGGCCCGAAAGTCTTCCAGGCTGCCGGCGAAGGCTCCGCACCGCAACGGGCGCGGCGGCGCGCCGCGCGGGCTGGAAATGAACCCCACTTCCGGGGCCGTCTGCGTAACCCGTACGTGCGAGGCCGAAGCCCCGCCCCTAGGGGTCAAGCCGTTTCCGCGCACGCGCAAAAGCGGAATTGCGTCATACGCATGCGACGCCGCCGGAGACCCCGCCCCCTTTGGCTTCAAGCCGGCACTGCGCATGCGCTGCCCTTAGTTTTGCCAGTACTCCTTCTGCGCATGCGCAGAAGCGGAATTGCGTCATCTCCAGGCGACGACTCCCCCCAGACCACGCCCCCTTTGGCTTCAAGCCCGGTCTGCGCATGCGCCGCCCTTACTCTGCAGGGCGGCGACGCTGCTGCCGCCTGGCGAAAAAATTTGGGTACTGCAGCCAGTCTAGCTAACAGACTGCACCCTTTATTAGACGAATGGAAGCGATAAGGGAACTCTGCCCACGGCCCCTTAACAAGTCGCCCGGCTTCACATCTCGCTGGATCAACTTCTTCCAGTGAACATATTCAATTCAACCAGTCTAGAGAAAAAGAGAAAAAAAAAAAGAAAAAACAAAAGAATCACTCGAGAGACCAGGCATACGCTTTTTTTTTTTCTTATAAAAACACCAGCAACATTGTCTTAACGATAAAAGAGGCAATGAAACCTTTTCTTGTAAAATGTAAGGGCATTAAAGAGAAGGTAATTCGACAGACAAGACATAAACCTCTCCAGCTCTTTCCCCACGTCTATTTGACATCCGTTTCCAAAAACTTTCTCGGGTGAACGTCTTTTGTCTTTGAGCAGTGCGACAGGCGGTTTGCAAACGGCACAAGTCTCTGCTTTTTAAAAATCAACTCAGACTCTGTAAGCACTTTAGATGGGGCACTTTGTGTTTCAGAGAAACAAAACCAACGCTGAGTCTTTCCTTGAACGACACAGGCCTGTTCACCTTTAAATCAGAGAAACAACGGACGTGGTTCTGATCTCTCAAGGAATCTTTACTTTCCAACAGACTGCACCGTCAGGATCAACAAAGCAGTTTCCTACCGTTTCGCCAGCGAGCCAGAGGACCGTCTCGAGACTCAGTTTCCTTGAACAAACACCCAAGAGATCTTCAAGACTCGGTCCAAATGGCTCCGTCAACCTTGAAATCATAGTCCCCTTCAGCTCCACACCGCTTCATTCTGGGAACGCCCGCTAGAAAAAAAAGAAACAGTTTATTCGGTGTAACGATTCGATTGGTATACAAGCCTTCAAGGCTCCCAAGACCAAGTCTAAGAGGGTCAGGACCGTGAATGTTTGTACTCGCAGTGAAGCTCAACACCTTATGCAGCCCTCAGCCGAGACAAAGGTGAAAAACTCACCGGCGCCGAACGTTTCCTCATCTGTAAGCTGCCCATCCTTAGCATGCAGGACTCCAAACTCAAAATTCACAGGTCCCGGAGAAAGAAAACCAAAAACTACAGGACAAACAGACAATCAAACAAAAGACCTCAAATAAGGTTTCCTCTAAGGACTGTTATATACATCTTTTGTACACGACCTACGCACGGCAACATACGCTTCGTGCCAGCTCCGTTACATGCTCAAGTAGCAGACGCCTCAGACTTTGCTTTCCATCACAGATTACGATTTTTTGATGACATTACTAAAGCTGGTCATCTATTAGTACGATAGGTTATGCCAGTGCCTGAAATGATTTTCGATCTCAGACGTTGCACAGAAACGCCGCAGTTTTTCACTGCAATAAGCAATTGATATCTAAGTCGGTATACGTCACCGAGTGAGCGCTAGGAGTGAAAAGTTTACATTTACCTCTCGCTCTTCGACAGCCAATAAATCCCGTAAACAAAACAACATCTTTAGCACACCGGTACCGAAGACACAGCGCGAAACCCCCCGTTAATGTGCTCCTGTATTTGTTTTAATTTCAAAGTAGCCACTTCAACTGATAAAGACAGCCGATTCTCTACCTGTAACTCTACTCCTCATTATTATCCTGCTACAGAAAGAAACAAACCGCTAGCATTTCTACGTAACGACTTATTTTTCCAGAAGAGAATAAAAAGCCACAACCGAACAAACAAAAAGAAAAAACAGAAACAAACGAACAAACAAACAAACAAAAAAACCCCACCAAAACCAAAACCAAACCCACTCAAAAAAAACCCCCCAAAAAACAACCCACCTCCTACCTTCTGTGTCCCAGGATGAAAAGTTTCCTTCGGGTTCTTCCCAAATCTGTCATGACCCACAGGACTGAAATGCAAACGAAATACTGCTTTAGAGGAGAGCAAGCATACACCTCGACATTAAACCATGAACTGGCTGTAGTCGGAACCGATTGCGAGAAGAATCGTTCAAAGAGCCTCGCTGACGTGGAATTTTTTGCGGAAGAGCCATTTATTTCCCACACGACTAACTGCTGAGACTTCTTAAACTTCTTTTTGATTTTAAAAACAGAAACAACTAGGACCCTGCACGGAGATCACTTTTAAGCGTACCGTATTTACTTAGAAAGCACAGAACTTTATTCCCTCGTCCTTCGCTTCGGCTTTCTACATAACTGCCGTGAGCGTTTTAGGAAGACTCAGTAACCTACCCTATTTCATAAGCTTCTCTTCCGTCCCTTTGAAAACAACTCCAGGCACGTCAAATGAAAAACGAGCTGCTCGGCGTCAGGCTCGTACCCCAAAGATCCACAAGCAAGATCAGCTGCCTCGCTCAACGGAAAGACCTCACGTATAGCATTTCTTCCCAACTCGTGTTTCTACGTGACTGTCATTTTCGCCCATTTTTTTTTCCCCTACCATGAATTTCTGGAGCTGCGCAGCGCGCCACGGAGTGCCAAATGCAGTCTGTCTGAGGCACACCGAGCTGACACGGAGGTCACATCCGATGCGCCTCTCCATCATCGCTTACGCTAGGCCACCACGCCGACAGGATCTCCTGTAGTTCCCTTCGAAAGCAATTAAAAGGCTGAGATTAATTTAACTGACAAAAAAGCAGGTTTGTCGTGCAGCTGAAATTCGTTGACATAGTCGGTACCGAAACTCACGCTGGCTGTGAACGGGGTGAAATGGCAAAGGACCATCAGCCAGGCCCGAGGGAAGGCTCAAAGGCTGTACAAGCTACAGAACAGCCAGCGAAGGGATTTTAGTCCGAGCCCAAGCGGGCAAAAGGAGATGACGTTAGTCCTGCTGCCTGCGGGCGTGTGGGAAAATCACCCTGAGGTGGGGGGGGAACTCGAGAAAATTGCGTCCTAACGGAAGCAGGGTATTACGGAAAGCTTTTTTTAGGGTAGGATACAGCCACAGCCTCGAGGACGGTCGGCACGCACACAGCCTGTACCGCCACCGTTCCCTAAGCAGCGGCTCGGCGCACGCCGACAGCGGTGACGGAGGACGAGCTTAAGGCAAAAAGCCAAAAGCAAACCCCTCAAAGCCCAGAACCGTTCTCAGGAACGCAGGAGTTAAGCCTAAAAGCGGTTGAAAGCTGCCTCCTACCTCTTCCCCCTCCGACACCGGCACGTTTCCTCGCGATCCCTTTTCGCAAACAAAAGACGGACGCCTGCGGTATCAGCTTGGTCCCGAAGCACCACGACGCGCTTGCTGGCTACACGCTCTCTTCTGACAAGGCTGACAGCTTCTCCGCACGCGACAGCCGAGGCCCTGTGAAACACGAGGAAGGCAAACACCGGTAACGTCTCGCAGGGGTCAGGAGGAAGTCAGGATGCACTCCATTCGGAGCCCGACGCGTTACCCAAAGGAATTACCCCAGCAGAACAAGAGGCAGGAACGATCGGTAGACAGGCAGACAACATGCACGGCAGCGATACCCCCGTCGGACTTGCAGGGCGCTTCCAGTCCCAGCCCGCTGCCGCGGCTCAGGCCGGCGGCTGGGGGAAAGACAAAGCCCCGCGCAGAGCTGCGGCGGCTGCCCGGGCAGCCCAGAGGCGGCGGGGGGGGGCGGCAGGTCGCCGCGGGCCGACCCCTCCCTCTCCCGGGCCCCGCCAGGCCGCCACAAGCGGCGAGCACCGGGGCCGCCCCGCCGCCGCTCCTCGCCTCCTCGCTGAGGTAGCGGCGCAGCCCCGAGAGACAAAAAAAAAAAAAAAAAAAACCAGCCCAAAATAGGCAGCACCGTGAGGAGCCCGCTGACCACCGTCGCTGCCGGGGAGACGAGAACGGCCGGCAGCCCCGCCGGTCCCGGGCCGGGCCGGGCCGCCCGCCTCAGCCCGCCCGCCGCCGGCACCAGGCGCTCCCCGCCGCGGCCGAGCGCCGGCCCGCCGCATCCCCCCCCCCCCCCCCCCCTTCTCGGCCGCTGCCCGCCGGCCCCCGCCCGCCCGCCCGCCCTCAGGCCGAGCGCTCACCCAGCGCGCCGCCGCACGTCCCGGCCCGAAAGTCTTCCAGGCTGCCGGCGAAGGCTCCGCACCGCAACGGGCGCGGCGGCGCGCCGCGCGGGCTGGAAATGAACCCCACTTCCGGGGCCGTCTGCGTAACCCGTACGTGCGAGGCCGAAGCCCCGCCCCTAGGGGTCAAGCCGTTTCCGCGCACGCGCAAAAGCGGAATTGCGTCATACGCATGCGACGCCGCCGGAGACCCCGCCCCCTTTGGCTTCAAGCCGGCACTGCGCATGCGCTGCCCTTAGTTTTGCCAGTACTCCTTCTGCGCATGCGCAGAAGCGGAATTGCGTCATCTCCAGGCGACGACTCCCCCAGACCACGCCCCCTTTGGCTTCAAGCCCGGTCTGCGCATGCGCCGCCCTTACTCTGCACGGCGGCGACGCTGCTGCCGCCTGGCGAAAAAATTTGGGTACTGCAGCCAGTCTAGCTAACAGACTGCACCCTTTATTAGACGAATGGAAGCGATAAGGGAACTCTGCCCACGGCCCCTTAACAAGTCGCCCGGCTTCACATCTCGCTGGATCAACTTCTTCCAGTGAACATATTCAATTCAACCAGTCTAGAGAAAAAGAGAAAAAAAAAAAGAAAAAACAAAAGAATCACTCGAGAGACCAGGCATACGCTTTTTTTTTTTTCTTATAAAAACACCAGCAACATTGTCTTAACGATAAAAGAGGCAATGAAACCTTTTCTTGTAAAATGTAAGGGCATTAAAGAGAAGGTAATTCGACAGACAAGACATAAACCTCTCCAGCTCTTTCCCCACGTCTATTTGACATCCGTTTCCAAAAACTTTCTCGGGTGAACGTCTTTTGTCTTTGAGCAGTGCGACAGGCGGTTTGCAAACGGCACAAGTCTCTGCTTTTTAAAAATCAACTCAGACTCTGTAAGCACTTTAGATGGGGCACTTTGTGTTTCAGAGAAACAAAACCAACGCTGAGTCTTTCCTTGAACGACACAGGCCTGTTCACCTTTAAATCAGAGAAACAACGGACGTGGTTCTGATCTCTCAAGGAATCTTTACTTTCCAACAGACTGCACCGTCAGGATCAACAAAGCAGTTTCCTACCGTTTCGCCAGCGAGCCAGAGGACCGTCTCGAGACTCAGTTTCCTTGAACAAACACCCAAGAGATCTTCAAGACTCGGTCCAAATGGCTCCGTCAACCTTGAAATCATAGTCCCCTTCAGCTCCACACCGCTTCATTCTGGGAACGCCCGCTAGAAAAAAAAGAAACAGTTTATTCGGTGTAACGATTCGATTGGTATACAAGCCTTCAAGGCTCCCAAGACCAAGTCTAAGAGGGTCAGGACCGTGAATGTTTGTACTCGCAGTGAAGCTCAACACCTTATGCAGCCCTCAGCCGAGACAAAGGTGAAAAACTCACCGGCGCCGAACGTTTCCTCATCTGTAAGCTGCCCATCCTTAGCATGCAGGACTCCAAACTCAAAATTCACAGGTCCCGGAGAAAGAAAACCAAAAACTACAGGACAAACAGACAATCAAACAAAAGACCTCAAATAAGGTTTCCTCTAAGGACTGTTATATACATCTTTTGTACACGACCTACGCACGGCAACATACGCTTCGTGCCAGCTCCGTTACATGCTCAAGTAGCAGACGCCTCAGACTTTGCTTTCCATCACAGATTACGATTTTTTGATGACATTACTAAAGCTGGTCATCTATTAGTACGATAGGTTATGCCAGTGCCTGAAATGATTTTCGATCTCAGACGTTGCACAGAAACGCCGCAGTTTTTCACTGCAATAAGCAATTGATATCTAAGTCGGTATACGTCACCGAGTGAGCGCTAGGAGTGAAAAGTTTACATTTACCTCTCGCTCTTCGACAGCCAATAAATCCCGTAAACAAAACAACATCTTTAGCACACCGGTACCGAAGACACAGCGCGAAACCCCCCGTTAATGTGCTCCTGTATTTGTTTTAATTTCAAAGTAGCCACTTCAACTGATAAAGACAGCCGATTCTCTACCTGTAACTCTACTCCTCATTATTATCCTGCTACAGAAAGAAACAAACCGCTAGCATTTCTACGTAACGACTTATTTTTCCAGAAGAGAATAAAAAGCCACAACCGAACAAACAAAAAGAAAAAACAGAAACAAACGAACAAACAAACAAACAAAAAAACCCCACCAAAACCAAAACCAAACCCACTCAAAAAAACCCCCCCAAAAAACAACCCACCTCCTACCTTCTGTGTCCCAGGATGAAAAGTTTCCTTCGGGTTCTTCCCAAATCTGTCATGACCCACAGGACTGAAATGCAAACGAAATACTGCTTTAGAGGAGAGCAAGCATACACCTCGACATTAAACCATGAACTGGCTGTAGTCGGAACCGATTGCGAGAAGAATCGTTCAAAGAGCCTCGCTGACGTGGAATTTTTTGCGGAAGAGCCATTTATTTCCCACACGACTAACTGCTGAGACTTCTTAAACTTCTTTTTGATTTTAAAAACAGAAACAACTAGGACCCTGCACGGAGATCACTTTTAAGCGTACCGTATTTACTTAGAAAGCACAGAACTTTATTCCCTCGTCCTTCGCTTCGGCTTTCTACATAACTGCCGTGAGCGTTTTAGGAAGACTCAGTAACCTACCCTATTTCATAAGCTTCTCTTCCGTCCCTTTGAAAACAACTCCAGGCACGTCAAATGAAAAACGAGCTGCTCGGCGTCAGGCTCGTACCCCAAAGATCCACAAGCAAGATCAGCTGCCTCGCTCAACGGAAAGACCTCACGTATAGCATTTCTTCCCAACTCGTGTTTCTACGTGACTGTCATTTTCGCCCATTTTTTTTTCCCCTACCATGAATTTCTGGAGCTGCGCAGCGCGCCACGGAGTGCCAAATGCAGTCTGTCTGAGGCACACCGAGCTGACACGGAGGTCACATCCGATGCGCCTCTCCATCATCGCTTACGCTAGGCCACCACGCCGACAGGATCTCCTGTAGTTCCCTTCGAAAGCAATTAAAAGGCTGAGATTAATTTAACTGACAAAAAAGCAGGTTTGTCGTGCAGCTGAAATTCGTTGACATAGTCGGTACCGAAACTCACGCTGGCTGTGAATGGGGTGAAATGGCAAAGGACCATCAGCCAGGCCCGAGGGAAGGCTCAAAGGCTGTACAAGCTACAGAACAGCCAGCGAAGGGATTTTAGTCCGAGCCCAAGCGGGCAAAAGGAGATGACGTTAGTCCTGCTGCCTGCGGGCGTGTGGGAAAATCACCCTGAGGTGGGGGGGGAACTCGAGAAAATTGCGTCCTAACGGAAGCAGGGTATTACGGAAAGCTTTTTTTAGGGTAGGATACAGCCACAGCCTCGAGGACGGTCGGCACGCACACAGCCTGTACCGCCACCGTTCCCTAAGCAGCGGCTCGGCGCACGCCGACAGCGGTGACGGAGGACGAGCTTAAGGCAAAAAGCCAAAAGCAAACCCCTCAAAGCCCAGAACCGTTCTCAGGAACGCAGGAGTTAAGCCTAAAAGCGGTTGAAAGCTGCCTCCTACCTCTTCCCCCTCCGACACCGGCACGTTTCCTCGCGATCCCTTTTCGCAAACAAAAGACGGACGCCTGCGGTATCAGCTTGGTCCCGAAGCACCACGACGCGCTTGCTGGCTACACGCTCTCTTCTGACAAGGCTGACAGCTTCTCCGCACGCGACAGCCGAGGCCCTGTGAAACACGAGGAAGGCAAACACCGGTAACGTCTCGCAGGGGTCAGGAGGAAGTCAGGATGCACTCCATTCGGAGCCCGACGCGTTACCCAAAGGAATTACCCCAGCAGAACAAGAGGCAGGAACGATCGGTAGACAGGCAGACAACATGCACGGCAGCGATACCCCCGTCGGACTTGCAGGGCGCTTCCAGTCCCAGCCCGCTGCCGCGGCTCAGGCCGGCGGCTGGGGGAAAGACAAAGCCCCGCGCAGAGCTGCGGCGGCTGCCCGGGCAGCCCAGAGGCGGCGGGGGGGGGCGGCAGGTCGCCGCGGGCCGACCCCTCCCTCTCCCGGGCCCCGCCAGGCCGCCACAAGCGGCGAGCACCGGGGCCGCCCCGCCGCCGCTCCTCGCCTCCTCGCTGAGGTAGCGGCGCAGCCCCGAGAGACAAAAAAAAAAAAAAAAAAACCAGCCCAAAATAGGCAGCACCGTGAGGAGCCCGCTGACCACCGTCGCTGCCGGGGAGACGAGAACGGCCGGCAGCCCCGCCGGTCCCGGGCCGGGCCGGGCCGCCCGCCTCAGCCCGCCCGCCGCCGGCACCAGGCGCTCCCCGCCGCGGCCGAGCGCCGGCCCGCCGCATCTCCCCCCCCCGCCCTTCTCGGCCGCTGCCCGCCGGCCCCCGCCCGCCCGCCCGCCCTCAGGCCGAGCGCTCACCCAGCGCGCCGCCGCACGTCCCGGCCCGAAAGTCTTCCAGGCTGCCGGCGAAGGCTCCGCACCGCCACGGGCGCGGCGGCGCGCCGCGCGGGCTGGAAATGAACCCCACTTCCGGGGCCGTCTGCGTAACCCGTACGTGCGAGGCCGAAGCCCCGCCCCTAGGGGTCAAGCCGTTTCCGCGCACGCGCAAAAGCGGAATTGCGTCATACGCATGCGACGCCGCCGGAGACCCCGCCCCCTTTGGCTTCAAGCCGGCACTGCGCATGCGCTGCCCTTAGTTTTGCCAGTACTCCTTCTGCGCATGCGCAGAAGCGGAATTGCGTCATATGCATGCGACGCCGCCGGAGACCCCGCCCCCTTTGGCTTCAAGCCGGCGCTGCGCATGCGCTGCCCTTAGTTTTGCCAGTACTCCTTCTGCGCATGCGCAGAAGCGGAGTTGCGTCATCTCCAGGCGACGACTCCCCCCAGACCACGCCCCCTTTGGCTTCAAGCCCGGTCTGCGCATGCGCCGCCCTTACTCTGCAGGGCGGCGACGCTGCTGCCGCCTGGCGAAAAAATTTGGGTACTGCAGCCAGTCTAGCTAACAGACTGCACCCTTTATTAGACGAATGGAAGCGATAAGGGAACTCTGCCCACGGCCCCTTAACAAGTCGCCCGGCTTCACATCTCGCTGGATCAACTTCTTCCAGTGAACATATTCAATTCAACCAGTCTAGAGAAAAAGAGAAAAAAAAAAAGAAAAAACAAAAGAATCACTCGAGAGACCAGGCATACGCTTTTTTTTTTTTCTTATAAAAACACCAGCAACATTGTCTTAACGATAAAAGAGGCAATGAAACCTTTTCTTGTAAAATGTAAGGGCATTAAAGAGAAGGTAATTCGACAGACAAGACATAAACCTCTCCAGCTCTTTCCCCACGTCTATTTGACATCCGTTTCCAAAAACTTTCTCGGGTGAACGTCTTTTGTCTTTGAGCAGTGCGACAGGCGGTTTGCAAACGGCACAAGTCTCTGCTTTTTAAAAATCAACTCAGACTCTGTAAGCACTTTAGATGGGGCACTTTGTGTTTCAGAGAAACAAAACCAACGCTGAGTCTTTCCTTGAACGACACAGGCCTGTTCACCTTTAAATCAGAGAAACAACGGACGTGGTTCTGATCTCTCAAGGAATCTTTACTTTCCAACAGACTGCACCGTCAGGATCAACAAAGCAGTTTCCTACCGTTTCGCCAGCGAGCCAGAGGACCGTCTCGAGACTCAGTTTCCTTGAACAAACACCCAAGAGATCTTCAAGACTCGGTCCAAATGGCTCCGTCAACCTTGAAATCATAGTCCCCTTCAGCTCCACACCGCTTCATTCTGGGAACGCCCGCTAGAAAAAAAAGAAACAGTTTATTCGGTGTAACGATTCGATTGGTATACAAGCCTTCAAGGCTCCCAAGACCAAGTCTAAGAGGGTCAGGACCGTGAATGTTTGTACTCGCAGTGAAGCTCAACACCTTATGCAGCCCTCAGCCGAGACAAAGGTGAAAAACTCACCGGCGCCGAACGTTTCCTCATCTGTAAGCTGCCCATCCTTAGCATGCAGGACTCCAAACTCAAAATTCACAGGTCCCGGAGAAAGAAAACCAAAAACTACAGGACAAACAGACAATCAAACAAAAGACCTCAAATAAGGTTTCCTCTAAGGACTGTTATATACATCTTTTGTACACGACCTACGCACGGCAACATACGCTTCGTGCCAGCTCCGTTACATGCTCAAGTAGCAGACGCCTCAGACTTTGCTTTCCATCACAGATTACGATTTTTTGATGACATTACTAAAGCTGGTCATCTATTAGTACGATAGGTTATGCCAGTGCCTGAAATGATTTTCGATCTCAGACGTTGCACAGAAACGCCGCAGTTTTTCACTGCAATAAGCAATTGATATCTAAGTCGGTATACGTCACCGAGTGAGTGCTAGGAGTGAAAAGTTTACATTTACCTCTCGCTCTTCGACAGCCAATAAATCCCGTAAACAAAACAACATCTTTAGCACACCGGTACCGAAGACACAGCGCGAAACCCCCCGTTAATGTGCTCCTGTATTTGTTTTAATTTCAAAGTAGCCACTTCAACTGATAAAGACAGCCGATTCTCTACCTGTAACTCTACTCCTCATTATTATCCTGCTACAGAAAGAAACAAACCGCTAGCATTTCTACGTAACGACTTATTTTTCCAGAAGAGAATAAAAAGCCACAACCGAACAAACAAAAAGAAAAAACAGAAACAAACGAACAAACAAACAAACAAAAAAACCCCACCAAAACCAAAACCAAACCCACTCAAAAAAAACCCCCCAAAAAACAACCCACCTCCTACCTTCTGTGTCCCAGGATGAAAAGTTTCCTTCGGGTTCTTCCCAAATCTGTCATGACCCACAGGACTGAAATGCAAACGAAATACTGCTTTAGAGGAGAGCAAGCATACACCTCGACATTAAACCATGAACTGGCTGTAGTCGGAACCGATTGCGAGAAGAATCGTTCAAAGAGCCTCGCTGACGTGGAATTTTTTGCGGAAGAGCCATTTATTTCCCACACGACTAACTGCTGAGACTTCTTAAACTTCTTTTTGATTTTAAAAACAGAAACAACTAGGACCCTGCACGGAGATCACTTTTAAGCGTACCGTATTTACTTAGAAAGCACAGAACTTTATTCCCTCGTCCTTCGCTTCGGCTTTCTACATAACTGCCGTGAGCGTTTTAGGAAGACTCAGTAACCTACCCTATTTCATAAGCTTCTCTTCCGTCCCTTTGAAAACAACTCCAGGCACGTCAAATGAAAAACGAGCTGCTCGGCGTCAGGCTCGTACCCCAAAGATCCACAAGCAAGATCAGCTGCCTCGCTCAACGGAAAGACCTCACGTATAGCATTTCTTCCCAACTCGTGTTTCTACGTGACTGTCATTTTCGCCCATTTTTTTTTCCCCTACCATGAATTTCTGGAGCTGCGCAGCGCGCCACGGAGTGCCAAATGCAGTCTGTCTGAGGCACACCGAGCTGACACGGAGGTCACATCCGATGCGCCTCTCCATCATCGCTTACGCTAGGCCACCACGCCGACAGGATCTCCTGTAGTTCCCTTCGAAAGCAATTAAAAGGCTGAGATTAATTTAACTGACAAAAAAGCAGGTTTGTCGTGCAGCTGAAATTCGTTGACATAGTCGGTACCGAAACTCACGCTGGCTGTGAACGGGGTGAAATGGCAAAGGACCATCAGCCAGGCCCGAGGGAAGGCTCAAAGGCTGTACAAGCTACAGAACAGCCAGCGAAGGGATTTTAGTCCGAGCCCAAGCGGGCAAAAGGAGATGACGTTAGTCCTGCTGCCTGCGGGCGTGTGGGAAAATCACCCTGAGGTGGGGGGGGAACTCGAGAAAATTGCGTCCTAACGGAAGCAGGGTATTACGGAAAGCTTTTTTTAGGGTAGGATACAGCCACAGCCTCGAGGACGGTCGGCACGCACACAGCCTGTACCGCCACCGTTCCCTAAGCAGCGGCTCGGCGCACGCCGACAGCGGTGACGGAGGACGAGCTTAAGGCAAAAAGCCAAAAGCAAACCCCTCAAAGCCCAGAACCGTTCTCAGGAACGCAGGAGTTAAGCCTAAAAGCGGTTGAAAGCTGCCTCCTACCTCTTCCCCCTCCGACACCGGCACGTTTCCTCGCGATCCCTTTTCGCAAACAAAAGACGGACGCCTGCGGTATCAGCTTGGTCCCGAAGCACCACGACGCGCTTGCTGGCTACACGCTCTCTTCTGACAAGGCTGACAGCTTCTCCGCACGCGACAGCCGAGGCCCTGTGAAACACGAGGAAGGCAAACACCGGTAACGTCTCGCAGGGGTCAGGAGGAAGTCAGGATGCACTCCATTCGGAGCCCGACGCGTTACCCAAAGGAATTACCCCAGCAGAACAAGAGGCAGGAACGATCGGTAGACAGGCAGACAACATGCACGGCAGCGATACCCCCGTCGGACTTGCAGGGCGCTTCCAGTCCCAGCCCGCTGCCGCGGCTCAGGCCGGCGGCTGGGGGAAAGACAAAGCCCCGCGCAGAGCTGCGGCGGCTGCCCGGGCAGCCCAGAGGCGGCGGGGGGGGGCGGCAGGTCGCCGCGGGCCGACCCCTCCCTCTCCCGGGCCCCGCCAGGCCGCCACAAGCGGCGAGCACCGGGGCCGCCCCGCCGCCGCTCCTCGCCTCCTCGCTGAGGTAGCGGCGCAGCCCCGAGAGACAAAAAAAAAAAAAAAAAAAAACCAGCCCAAAATAGGCAGCACCGTGAGGAGCCCGCTGACCACCGTCGCTGCCGGGGAGACGAGAACGGCCGGCAGCCCCGCCGGTCCCGGGCCGGGCCGGGCCGCCCGCCTCAGCCCGCCCGCCGCCGGCACCAGGCGCTCCCCGCCGCGGCCGAGCGCCGGCCCGCCGCATCCCCCCCCCCCCCCCCCCCTTCTCGGCCGCTGCCCGCCGGCCCCCGCCCGCCCGCCCGCCCTCAGGCCGAGCGCTCACCCAGCGCGCCGCCGCACGTCCCGGCCCGAAAGTCTTCCAGGCTGCCGGCGAAGGCTCCGCACCGCAACGGGCGCGGCGGCGCGCCGCGCGGGCTGGAAATGAACCCCACTTCCGGGGCCGTCTGCGTAACCCGTACGTGCGAGGCCGAAGCCCCGCCCCTAGGGGTCAAGCCGTTTCCGCGCACGCGCAAAAGCGGAATTGCGTCATACGCATGCGACGCCGCCGGAGACCCCGCCCCCTTTGGCTTCAAGCCGGCACTGCGCATGCGCTGCCCTTAGTTTTGCCAGTACTCCTTCTGCGCATGCGCAGAAGCGGAATTGCGTCATCTCCAGGCGACGACTCCCCCAGACCACGCCCCCTTTGGCTTCAAGCCCGGTCTGCGCATGCGCCGCCCTTACTCTGCAGGGCGGCGACGCTGCTGCCGCCTGGCGAAAAAATTTGGGTACTGCAGCCAGTCTAGCTAACAGACTGCACCCTTTATTAGACGAATGGAAGCGATAAGGGAACTCTGCCCACGGCCCCTTAACAAGTCGCCCGGCTTCACATCTCGCTGGATCAACTTCTTCCAGTGAACATATTCAATTCAACCAGTCTAGAGAAAAAGAGAAAAAAAAAAAAGAAAAAACAAAAGAATCACTCGAGAGACCAGGCATACGCTTTTTTTTTTTTCTTATAAAAACACCAGCAACATTGTCTTAACGATAAAAGAGGCAATGAAACCTTTTCTTGTAAAATGTAAGGGCATTAAAGAGAAGGTAATTCGACAGACAAGACATAAACCTCTCCAGCTCTTTCCCCACGTCTATTTGACATCCGTTTCCAAAAACTTTCTCGGGTGAACGTCTTTTGTCTTTGAGCAGTGCGACAGGCGGTTTGCAAACGGCACAAGTCTCTGCTTTTTAAAAATCAACTCAGACTCTGTAAGCACTTTAGATGGGGCACTTTGTGTTTCAGAGAAACAAAACCAACGCTGAGTCTTTCCTTGAACGACACAGGCCTGTTCACCTTTAAATCAGAGAAACAACGGACGTGGTTCTGATCTCTCAAGGAATCTTTACTTTCCAACAGACTGCACCGTCAGGATCAACAAAGCAGTTTCCTACCGTTTCGCCAGCGAGCCAGAGGACCGTCTCGAGACTCAGTTTCCTTGAACAAACACCCAAGAGATCTTCAAGACTCGGTCCAAATGGCTCCGTCAACCTTGAAATCATAGTCCCCTTCAGCTCCACACCGCTTCATTCTGGGAACGCCCGCTAGAAAAAAAAGAAACAGTTTATTCGGTGTAACGATTCGATTGGTATACAAGCCTTCAAGGCTCCCAAGACCAAGTCTAAGAGGGTCAGGACCGTGAATGTTTGTACTCGCAGTGAAGCTCAACACCTTATGCAGCCCTCAGCCGAGACAAAGGTGAAAAACTCACCGGCGCCGAACGTTTCCTCATCTGTAAGCTGCCCATCCTTAGCATGCAGGACTCCAAACTCAAAATTCACAGGTCCCGGAGAAAGAAAACCAAAAACTACAGGACAAACAGACAATCAAACAAAAGACCTCAAATAAGGTTTCCTCTAAGGACTGTTATATACATCTTTTGTACACGACCTACGCACGGCAACATACGCTTCGTGCCAGCTCCGTTACATGCTCAAGTAGCAGACGCCTCAGACTTTGCTTTCCATCACAGATTACGATTTTTTGATGACATTACTAAAGCTGGTCATCTATTAGTACGATAGGTTATGCCAGTGCCTGAAATGATTTTCGATCTCAGACGTTGCACAGAAACGCCGCAGTTTTTCACTGCAATAAGCAATTGATATCTAAGTCGGTATACGTCACCGAGTGAGCGCTAGGAGTGAAAAGTTTACATTTACCTCTCGCTCTTCGACAGCCAATAAATCCCGTAAACAAAACAACATCTTTAGCACACCGGTACCGAAGACACAGCGCGAAACCCCCCGTTAATGTGCTCCTGTATTTGTTTTAATTTCAAAGTAGCCACTTCAACTGATAAAGACAGCCGATTCTCTACCTGTAACTCTACTCCTCATTATTATCCTGCTACAGAAAGAAACAAACCGCTAGCATTTCTACGTAACGACTTATTTTTCCAGAAGAGAATAAAAAGCCACAACCGAACAAACAAAAAGAAAAAACAGAAACAAACGAACAAACAAACAAACAAAAAAACCCCACCAAAACCAAAACCAAACCCACTCAAAAAAACCCCCCCAAAAAACAACCCACCTCCTACCTTCTGTGTCCCAGGATGAAAAGTTTCCTTCGGGTTCTTCCCAAATCTGTCATGACCCACAGGACTGAAATGCAAACGAAATACTGCTTTAGAGGAGAGCAAGCATACACCTCGACATTAAACCATGAACTGGCTGTAGTCGGAACCGATTGCGAGAAGAATCGTTCAAAGAGCCTCGCTGACGTGGAATTTTTTGCGGAAGAGCCATTTATTTCCCACACGACTAACTGCTGAGACTTCTTAAACTTCTTTTTGATTTTAAAAACAGAAACAACTAGGACCCTGCACGGAGATCACTTTTAAGCGTACCGTATTTACTTAGAAAGCACAGAACTTTATTCCCTCGTCCTTCGCTTCGGCTTTCTACATAACTGCCGTGAGCGTTTTAGGAAGACTCAGTAACCTACCCTATTTCATAAGCTTCTCTTCCGTCCCTTTGAAAACAACTCCAGGCACGTCAAATGAAAAACGAGCTGCTCGGCGTCAGGCTCGTACCCCAAAGATCCACAAGCAAGATCAGCTGCCTCGCTCAACGGAAAGACCTCACGTATAGCATTTCTTCCCAACTCGTGTTTCTACGTGACTGTCATTTTCGCCCATTTTTTTTTCCCCTACCATGAATTTCTGGAGCTGCGCAGCGCGCCACGGAGTGCCAAATGCAGTCTGTCTGAGGCACACCGAGCTGACACGGAGGTCACATCCGATGCGCCTCTCCATCATCGCTTACGCTAGGCCACCACGCCGACAGGATCTCCTGTAGTTCCCTTCGAAAGCAATTAAAAGGCTGAGATTAATTTAACTGACAAAAAAGCAGGTTTGTCGTGCAGCTGAAATTCGTTGACATAGTCGGTACCGAAACTCACGCTGGCTGTGAACGGGGTGAAATGGCAAAGGACCATCAGCCAGGCCCGAGGGAAGGCTCAAAGGCTGTACAAGCTACAGAACAGCCAGCGAAGGGATTTTAGTCCGAGCCCAAGCGGGCAAAAGGAGATGACGTTAGTCCTGCTGCCTGCGGGCGTGTGGGAAAATCACCCTGAGGTGGGGGGGGAACTCGAGAAAATTGCGTCCTAACGGAAGCAGGGTATTACGGAAAGCTTTTTTTAGGGTAGGATACAGCCACAGCCTCGAGGACGGTCGGCACGCACACAGCCTGTACCGCCACCGTTCCCTAAGCAGCGGCTCGGCGCACGCCGACAGCGGTGACGGAGGACGAGCTTAAGGCAAAAAGCCAAAAGCAAACCCCTCAAAGCCCAGAACCGTTCTCAGGAACGCAGGAGTTAAGCCTAAAAGCGGTTGAAAGCTGCCTCCTACCTCTTCCCCCTCCGACACCGGCACGTTTCCTCGCGATCCCTTTTCGCAAACAAAAGACGGACGCCTGCGGTATCAGCTTGGTCCCGAAGCACCACGACGCGCTTGCTGGCTACACGCTCTCTTCTGACAAGGCTGACAGCTTCTCCGCACGCGACAGCCGAGGCCCTGTGAAACACGAGGAAGGCAAACACCGGTAACGTCTCGCAGGGGTCAGGAGGAAGTCAGGATGCACTCCATTCGGAGCCCGACGCGTTACCCAAAGGAATTACCCCAGCAGAACAAGAGGCAGGAACGATCGGTAGACAGGCAGACAACATGCACGGCAGCGATACCCCCGTCGGACTTGCAGGGCGCTTCCAGTCCCAGCCCGCTGCCGCGGCTCAGGCCGGCGGCTGGGGGAAAGACAAAGCCCCGCGCAGAGCTGCGGCGGCTGCCCGGGCAGCCCAGAGGCGGCGGGGGGGGGCGGCAGGTCGCCGCGGGCCGACCCCTCCCTCTCCCGGGCCCCGCCAGGCCGCCACAAGCGGCGAGCACCGGGGCCGCCCCGCCGCCGCTCCTCGCCTCCTCGCTGAGGTAGCGGCGCAGCCCCGAGAGACAAAAAAAAAAACAAAAAAAACCAGCCCAAAATAGGCAGCACCGTGAGGAGCCCGCTGACCACCGTCGCTGCCGGGGAGACGAGAACGGCCGGCAGCCCCGCCGGTCCCGGGCCGGGCCGGGCCGCCCGCCTCAGCCCGCCCGCCGCCGGCACCAGGCGCTCCCCGCCGCGGCCGAGCGCCGGCCCGCCGCATCCCCCCCCCCCCCCCCCCCTTCTCGGCCGCTGCCCGCCGGCCCCCGCCCGCCCGCCCGCCCTCAGGCCGAGCGCTCACCCAGCGCGCCGCCGCACGTCCCGGCCCGAAAGTCTTCCAGGCTGCCGGCGAAGGCTCCGCACCGCAACGGGCGCGGCGGCGCGCCGCGCGGGCTGGAAATGAACCCCACTTCCGGGGCCGTCTGCGTAACCCGTACGTGCGAGGCCGAAGCCCCGCCCCTAGGGGTCAAGCCGTTTCCGCGCACGCGCAAAAGCGGAATTGCGTCATACGCATGCGACGCCGCCGGAGACCCCGCCCCCTTTGGCTTCAAGCCGGCACTGCGCATGCGCTGCCCTTAGTTTTGCCAGTACTCCTTCTGCGCATGCGCAGAAGCGGAATTGCGTCATCTCCAGGCGACGACTCCCCCCAGACCACGCCCCCTTTGGCTTCAAGCCCGGTCTGCGCATGCGCCGCCCTTACTCTGCACGGCGGCGACGCTGCTGCCGCCTGGCGAAAAAATTTGGGTACTGCAGCCAGTCTAGCTAACAGACTGCACCCTTTATTAGACGAATGGAAGCGATAAGGGAACTCTGCCCACGGCCCCTTAACAAGTCGCCCGGCTTCACATCTCGCTGGATCAACTTCTTCCAGTGAACATATTCAATTCAACCAGTCTAGAGAAAAAGAGAAAAAAAAAAAGAAAAAACAAAAGAATCACTCGAGAGACCAGGCATACGCTTTTTTTTTTTCTTATAAAAACACCAGCAACATTGTCTTAACGATAAAAGAGGCAATGAAACCTTTTCTTGTAAAATGTAAGGGCATTAAAGAGAAGGTAATTCGACAGACAAGACATAAACCTCTCCAGCTCTTTCCCCACGTCTATTTGACATCCGTTTCCAAAAACTTTCTCGGGTGAACGTCTTTTGTCTTTGAGCAGTGCGACAGGCGGTTTGCAAACGGCACAAGTCTCTGCTTTTTAAAAATCAACTCAGACTCTGTAAGCACTTTAGATGGGGCACTTTGTGTTTCAGAGAAACAAAACCAACGCTGAGTCTTTCCTTGAACGACACAGGCCTGTTCACCTTTAAATCAGAGAAACAACGGACGTGGTTCTGATCTCTCAAGGAATCTTTACTTTCCAACAGACTGCACCGTCAGGATCAACAAAGCAGTTTCCTACCGTTTCGCCAGCGAGCCAGAGGACCGTCTCGAGACTCAGTTTCCTTGAACAAACACCCAAGAGATCTTCAAGACTCGGTCCAAATGGCTCCGTCAACCTTGAAATCATAGTCCCCTTCAGCTCCACACCGCTTCATTCTGGGAACGCCCGCTAGAAAAAAAAGAAACAGTTTATTCGGTGTAACGATTCGATTGGTATACAAGCCTTCAAGGCTCCCAAGACCAAGTCTAAGAGGGTCAGGACCGTGAATGTTTGTACTCGCAGTGAAGCTCAACACCTTATGCAGCCCTCAGCCGAGACAAAGGTGAAAAACTCACCGGCGCCGAACGTTTCCTCATCTGTAAGCTGCCCATCCTTAGCATGCAGGACTCCAAACTCAAAATTCACAGGTCCCGGAGAAAGAAAACCAAAAACTACAGGACAAACAGACAATCAAACAAAAGACCTCAAATAAGGTTTCCTCTAAGGACTGTTATATACATCTTTTGTACACGACCTACGCACGGCAACATACGCTTCGTGCCAGCTCCGTTACATGCTCAAGTAGCAGACGCCTCAGACTTTGCTTTCCATCACAGATTACGATTTTTTGATGACATTACTAAAGCTGGTCATCTATTAGTACGATAGGTTATGCCAGTGCCTGAAATGATTTTCGATCTCAGACGTTGCACAGAAACGCCGCAGTTTTTCACTGCAATAAGCAATTGATATCTAAGTCGGTATACGTCACCGAGTGAGTGCTAGGAGTGAAAAGTTTACATTTACCTCTCGCTCTTCGACAGCCAATAAATCCCGTAAACAAAACAACATCTTTAGCACACCGGTACCGAAGACACAGCGCGAAACCCCCCGTTAATGTGCTCCTGTATTTGTTTTAATTTCAAAGTAGCCACTTCAACTGATAAAGACAGCCGATTCTCTACCTGTAACTCTACTCCTCATTATTATCCTGCTACAGAAAGAAACAAACCGCTAGCATTTCTACGTAACGACTTATTTTTCCAGAAGAGAATAAAAAGCCACAACCGAACAAACAAAAAGAAAAAACAGAAACAAACGAACAAACAAACAAACAAAAAAACCCCACCAAAACCAAAACCAAACCCACTCAAAAAAAACCCCCCCAAAAACAACCCACCTCCTACCTTCTGTGTCCCAGGATGAAAAGTTTCCTTCGGGTTCTTCCCAAATCTGTCATGACCCACAGGACTGAAATGCAAACGAAATACTGCTTTAGAGGAGAGCAAGCATACACCTCGACATTAAACCATGAACTGGCTGTAGTCGGAACCGATTGCGAGAAGAATCGTTCAAAGAGCCTCGCTGACGTGGAATTTTTTGCGGAAGAGCCATTTATTTCCCACACGACTAACTGCTGAGACTTCTTAAACTTCTTTTTGATTTTAAAAACAGAAACAACTAGGACCCTGCACGGAGATCACTTTTAAGCGTACCGTATTTACTTAGAAAGCACAGAACTTTATTCCCTCGTCCTTCGCTTCGGCTTTCTACATAACTGCCGTGAGCGTTTTAGGAAGACTCAGTAACCTACCCTATTTCATAAGCTTCTCTTCCGTCCCTTTGAAAACAACTCCAGGCACGTCAAATGAAAAACGAGCTGCTCGGCGTCAGGCTCGTACCCCAAAGATCCACAAGCAAGATCAGCTGCCTCGCTCAACGGAAAGACCTCACGTATAGCATTTCTTCCCAACTCGTGTTTCTACGTGACTGTCATTTTCGCCCATTTTTTTTTCCCCTACCATGAATTTCTGGAGCTGCGCAGCGCGCCACGGAGTGCCAAATGCAGTCTGTCTGAGGCACACCGAGCTGACACGGAGGTCACATCCGATGCGCCTCTCCATCATCGCTTACGCTAGGCCACCACGCCGACAGGATCTCCTGTAGTTCCCTTCGAAAGCAATTAAAAGGCTGAGATTAATTTAACTGACAAAAAAGCAGGTTTGTCGTGCAGCTGAAATTCGTTGACATAGTCGGTACCGAAACTCACGCTGGCTGTGAACGGGGTGAAATGGCAAAGGACCATCAGCCAGGCCCGAGGGAAGGCTCAAAGGCTGTACAAGCTACAGAACAGCCAGCGAAGGGATTTTAGTCCGAGCCCAAGCGGGCAAAAGGAGATGACGTTAGTCCTGCTGCCTGCGGGCGTGTGGGAAAATCACCCTGAGGTGGGGGGGGAACTCGAGAAAATTGCGTCCTAACGGAAGCAGGGTATTACGGAAAGCTTTTTTTAGGGTAGGATACAGCCACAGCCTCGAGGACGGTCGGCACGCACACAGCCTGTACCGCCACCGTTCCCTAAGCAGCGGCTCGGCGCACGCCGACAGCGGTGACGGAGGACGAGCTTAAGGCAAAAAGCCAAAAGCAAACCCCTCAAAGCCCAGAACCGTTCTCAGGAACGCAGGAGTTAAGCCTAAAAGCGGTTGAAAGCTGCCTCCTACCTCTTCCCCCTCCGACACCGGCACGTTTCCTCGCGATCCCTTTTCGCAAACAAAAGACGGACGCCTGCGGTATCAGCTTGGTCCCGAAGCACCACGACGCGCTTGCTGGCTACACGCTCTCTTCTGACAAGGCTGACAGCTTCTCCGCACGCGACAGCCGAGGCCCTGTGAAACACGAGGAAGGCAAACACCGGTAACGTCTCGCAGGGGTCAGGAGGAAGTCAGGATGCACTCCATTCGGAGCCCGACGCGTTACCCAAAGGAATTACCCCAGCAGAACAAGAGGCAGGAACGATCGGTAGACAGGCAGACAACATGCACGGCAGCGATACCCCCGTCGGACTTGCAGGGCGCTTCCAGTCCCAGCCCGCTGCCGCGGCTCAGGCCGGCGGCTGGGGGAAAGACAAAGCCCCGCGCAGAGCTGCGGCGGCTGCCCGGGCAGCCCAGAGGCGGCGGGGGGGGGCGGCAGGTCGCCGCGGGCCGACCCCTCCCTCTCCCGGGCCCCGCCAGGCCGCCACAAGCGGCGAGCACCGGGGCCGCCCCGCCGCCGCTCCTCGCCTCCTCGCTGAGGTAGCGGCGCAGCCCCGAGAGACAAAAAAAAAAAAAAAAAAACCAGCCCAAAATAGGCAGCACCGTGAGGAGCCCGCTGACCACCGTCGCTGCCGGGGAGACGAGAACGGCCGGCAGCCCCGCCGGTCCCGGGCCGGGCCGGGCCGCCCGCCTCAGCCCGCCCGCCGCCGGCACCAGGCGCTCCCCGCCGCGGCCGAGCGCCGGCCCGCCGCATCCCCCCCCCCCCCCCCCCCCCTTCTCGGCCGCTGCCCGCCGGCCCCCGCCCGCCCGCCCGCCCTCAGGCCGAGCGCTCACCCAGCGCGCCGCCGCACGTCCCGGCCCGAAAGTCTTCCAGGCTGCCGGCGAAGGCTCCGCACCGCAACGGGCGCGGCGGCGCGCCGCGCGGGCTGGAAATGAACCCCACTTCCGGGGCCGTCTGCGTAACCCGTACGTGCGAGGCCGAAGCCCCGCCCCTAGGGGTCAAGCCGTTTCCGCGCACGCGCAAAAGCGGAATTGCGTCATACGCATGCGACGCCGCCGGAGACCCCGCCCCCTTTGGCTTCAAGCCGGCACTGCGCATGCGCTGCCCTTAGTTTTGCCAGTACTTTTTCTGCGCATGCGCAGAAGCGGAATTGCGTCATATGCATGCGACGCCGCCGGAGACCCCGCCCCCTTTGGCTTCAAGCCCGGTCTGCGCATGCGCTGCCCTTAGTTTTGCCAGTACTCCTTCTGCGCATGCGCAGAAGCGGAATTGCGTCATCTCCAGGCGACGACTCCCCCCAGACCACGCCCCCTTTGGCTTCAAGCCCGGTCTGCGCATGCGCCGCCCTTACTCTGCAGGGCGGCGACGCTGCTGCCGCCTGGCGAAAAAATTTGGGTACTGCAGCCAGTCTAGCTAACAGACTGCACCCTTTATTAGACGAATGGAAGCGATAAGGGAACTCTGCCCACGGCCCCTTAACAAGTCGCCCGGCTTCACATCTCGCTGGATCAACTTCTTCCAGTGAACATATTCAATTCAACCAGTCTAGAGAAAAAGAGAAAAAAAAAAAGAAAAAACAAAAGAATCACTCGAGAGACCAGGCATACGCTTTTTTTTTTTCTTATAAAAACACCAGCAACATTGTCTTAACGATAAAAGAGGCAATGAAACCTTTTCTTGTAAAATGTAAGGGCATTAAAGAGAAGGTAATTCGACAGACAAGACATAAACCTCTCCAGCTCTTTCCCCACGTCTATTTGACATCCGTTTCCAAAAACTTTCTCGGGTGAACGTCTTTTGTCTTTGAGCAGTGCGACAGGCGGTTTGCAAACGGCACAAGTCTCTGCTTTTTAAAAATCAACTCAGACTCTGTAAGCACTTTAGATGGGGCACTTTGTGTTTCAGAGAAACAAAACCAACGCTGAGTCTTTCCTTGAACGACACAGGCCTGTTCACCTTTAAATCAGAGAAACAACGGACGTGGTTCTGATCTCTCAAGGAATCTTTACTTTCCAACAGACTGCACCGTCAGGATCAACAAAGCAGTTTCCTACCGTTTCGCCAGCGAGCCAGAGGACCGTCTCGAGACTCAGTTTCCTTGAACAAACACCCAAGAGATCTTCAAGACTCGGTCCAAATGGCTCCGTCAACCTTGAAATCATAGTCCCCTTCAGCTCCACACCGCTTCATTCTGGGAACGCCCGCTAGAAAAAAAAGAAACAGTTTATTCGGTGTAACGATTCGATTGGTATACAAGCCTTCAAGGCTCCCAAGACCAAGTCTAAGAGGGTCAGGACCGTGAATGTTTGTACTCGCAGTGAAGCTCAACACCTTATGCAGCCCTCAGCCGAGACAAAGGTGAAAAACTCACCGGCGCCGAACGTTTCCTCATCTGTAAGCTGCCCATCCTTAGCATGCAGGACTCCAAACTCAAAATTCACAGGTCCCGGAGAAAGAAAACCAAAAACTACAGGACAAACAGACAATCAAACAAAAGACCTCAAATAAGGTTTCCTCTAAGGACTGTTATATACATCTTTTGTACACGACCTACGCACGGCAACATACGCTTCGTGCCAGCTCCGTTACATGCTCAAGTAGCAGACGCCTCAGACTTTGCTTTCCATCACAGATTACGATTTTTTGATGACATTACTAAAGCTGGTCATCTATTAGTACGATAGGTTATGCCAGTGCCTGAAATGATTTTCGATCTCAGACGTTGCACAGAAACGCCGCAGTTTTTCACTGCAATAAGCAATTGATATCTAAGTCGGTATACGTCACCGAGTGAGCGCTAGGAGTGAAAAGTTTACATTTACCTCTCGCTCTTCGACAGCCAATAAATCCCGTAAACAAAACAACATCTTTAGCACACCGGTACCGAAGACACAGCGCGAAACCCCCCGTTAATGTGCTCCTGTATTTGTTTTAATTTCAAAGTAGCCACTTCAACTGATAAAGACAGCCGATTCTCTACCTGTAACTCTACTCCTCATTATTATCCTGCTACAGAAAGAAACAAACCGCTAGCATTTCTACGTAACGACTTATTTTTCCAGAAGAGAATAAAAAGCCACAACCGAACAAACAAAAAGAAAAAACAGAAACAAACGGACAAACAAACAAACAAAAAAACCCCACCAAAACCAAAACCAAACCCACTCAAAAAAACCCCCCCAAAAAACAACCCACCTCCTACCTTCTGTGTCCCAGGATGAAAAGTTTCCTTCGGGTTCTTCCCAAATCTGTCATGACCCACAGGACTGAAATGCAAACGAAATACTGCTTTAGAGGAGAGCAAGCATACACCTCGACATTAAACCATGAACTGGCTGTAGTCGGAACCGATTGCGAGAAGAATCGTTCAAAGAGCCTCGCTGACGTGGAATTTTTTGCGGAAGAGCCATTTATTTCCCACACGACTAACTGCTGAGACTTCTTAAACTTCTTTTTGATTTTAAAAACAGAAACAACTAGGACCCTGCACGGAGATCACTTTTAAGCGTACCGTATTTACTTAGAAAGCACAGAACTTTATTCCCTCGTCCTTCGCTTCGGCTTTCTACATAACTGCCGTGAGCGTTTTAGGAAGACTCAGTAACCTACCCTATTTCATAAGCTTCTCTTCCGTCCCTTTGAAAACAACTCCAGGCACGTCAAATGAAAAACGAGCTGCTCGGCGTCAGGCTCGTACCCCAAAGATCCACAAGCAAGATCAGCTGCCTCGCTCAACGGAAAGACCTCACGTATAGCATTTCTTCCCAACTCGTGTTTCTACGTGACTGTCATTTTCGCCCATTTTTTTTTCCCCTACCATGAATTTCTGGAGCTGCGCAGCGCGCCACGGAGTGCCAAATGCAGTCTGTCTGAGGCACACCGAGCTGACACGGAGGTCACATCCGATGCGCCTCTCCATCATCGCTTACGCTAGGCCACCACGCCGACAGGATCTCCTGTAGTTCCCTTCGAAAGCAATTAAAAGGCTGAGATTAATTTAACTGACAAAAAAGCAGGTTTGTCGTGCAGCTGAAATTCGTTGACATAGTCGGTACCGAAACTCACGCTGGCTGTGAACGGGGTGAAATGGCAAAGGACCATCAGCCAGGCCCGAGGGAAGGCTCAAAGGCTGTACAAGCTACAGAACAGCCAGCGAAGGGATTTTAGTCCGAGCCCAAGCGGGCAAAAGGAGATGACGTTAGTCCTGCTGCCTGCGGGCGTGTGGGAAAATCACCCTGAGGTGGGGGGGGAACTCGAGAAAATTGCGTCCTAACGGAAGCAGGGTATTACGGAAAGCTTTTTTTAGGGTAGGATACAGCCACAGCCTCGAGGACGGTCGGCACGCACACAGCCTGTACCGCCACCGTTCCCTAAGCAGCGGCTCGGCGCACGCCGACAGCGGTGACGGAGGACGAGCTTAAGGCAAAAAGCCAAAAGCAAACCCCTCAATGCCCAGAACCGTTCTCAGGAACGCAGGAGTTAAGCCTAAAAGCGGTTGAAAGCTGCCTCCTACCTCTTCCCCCTCCGACACCGGCACGTTTCCTCGCGATCCCTTTTCGCAAACAAAAGACGGACGCCTGCGGTATCAGCTTGGTCCCGAAGCACCACGACGCGCTTGCTGGCTACACGCTCTCTTCTGACAAGGCTGACAGCTTCTCCGCACGCGACAGCCGAGGCCCTGTGAAACACGAGGAAGGCAAACACCGGTAACGTCTCGCAGGGGTCAGGAGGAAGTCAGGATGCACTCCATTCGGAGCCCGACGCGTTACCCAAAGGAATTACCCCAGCAGAACAAGAGGCAGGAACGATCGGTAGACAGGCAGACAACATGCACGGCAGCGATACCCCCGTCGGACTTGCAGGGCGCTTCCAGTCCCAGCCCGCTGCCGCGGCTCAGGCCGGCGGCTGGGGGAAAGACAAAGCCCCGCGCAGAGCTGCGGCGGCTGCCCGGGCAGCCCAGAGGCGGCGGGGGGGGGCGGCAGGTCGCCGCGGGCCGACCCCTCCCTCTCCCGGGCCCCGCCAGGCCGCCACAAGCGGCGAGCACCGGGGCCGCCCCGCCGCCGCTCCTCGCCTCCTCGCTGAGGTAGCGGCGCAGCCCCGAGAGACAAAAAAAAAAAAAAAAAAACCAGCCCAAAATAGGCAGCACCGTGAGGAGCCCGCTGACCACCGTCGCTGCCGGGGAGACGAGAACGGCCGGCAGCCCCGCCGGTCCCGGGCCGGGCCGGGCCGCCCGCCTCAGCCCGCCCGCCGCCGGCACCAGGCGCTCCCCGCCGCGGCCGAGCGCCGGCCCGCCGCATCTCCCCCCCCCGCCCTTCTCGGCCGCTGCCCGCCGGCCCCCGCCCGCCCGCCCGCCCTCAGGCCGAGCGCTCACCCAGCGCGCCGCCGCACGTCCCGGCCCGAAAGTCTTCCAGGCTGCCGGCGAAGGCTCCGCACCGCCACGGGCGCGGCGGCGCGCCGCGCGGGCTGGAAATGAACCCCACTTCCGGGGCCGTCTGCGTAACCCGTACGTGCGAGGCCGAAGCCCCGCCCCTAGGGGTCAAGCCGTTTCCGCGCACGCGCAAAAGCGGAATTGCGTCATACGCATGCGACGCCGCCGGAGACCCCGCCCCCTTTGGCTTCAAGCCGGCACTGCGCATGCGCTGCCCTTAGTTTTGCCAGTACTTTTTCTGCGCATGCGCAGAAGCGGAATTGCGTCATATGCATGCGACGCCGCCGGAGACCCCGCCCCCTTTGGCTTCAAGCCGGCACTGCGCATGCGCTGCCCTTAGTTTTGCCAGTACTCCTTCTGCGCATGCGCAGAAGCGGAATTGCGTCATCTCCAGGCGACGACTCCCCCCAGACCACGCCCCCTTTGGCTTCAAGCCCGGTCTGCGCATGCGCCGCCCTTACTCTGCAGGGCGGCGACGCTGCTGCCGCCTGGCGAAAAAATTTGGGTACTGCAGCCAGTCTAGCTAACAGACTGCACCCTTTATTAGACGAATGGAAGCGATAAGGGAACTCTGCCCACGGCCCCTTAACAAGTCGCCCGGCTTCACATCTCGCTGGATCAACTTCTTCCAGTGAACATATTCAATTCAACCAGTCTAGAGAAAAAGAGAAAAAAAAAAAGAAAAAACAAAAGAATCACTCGAGAGACCAGGCATACGCTTTTTTTTTTTCTTATAAAAACACCAGCAACATTGTCTTAACGATAAAAGAGGCAATGAAACCTTTTCTTGTAAAATGTAAGGGCATTAAAGAGAAGGTAATTCGACAGACAAGACATAAACCTCTCCAGCTCTTTCCCCACGTCTATTTGACATCCGTTTCCAAAAACTTTCTCGGGTGAACGTCTTTTGTCTTTGAGCAGTGCGACAGGCGGTTTGCAAACGGCACAAGTCTCTGCTTTTTAAAAATCAACTCAGACTCTGTAAGCACTTTAGATGGGGCACTTTGTGTTTCAGAGAAACAAAACCAACGCTGAGTCTTTCCTTGAACGACACAGGCCTGTTCACCTTTAAATCAGAGAAACAACGGACGTGGTTCTGATCTCTCAAGGAATCTTTACTTTCCAACAGACTGCACCGTCAGGATCAACAAAGCAGTTTCCTACCGTTTCGCCAGCGAGCCAGAGGACCGTCTCGAGACTCAGTTTCCTTGAACAAACACCCAAGAGATCTTCAAGACTCGGTCCAAATGGCTCCGTCAACCTTGAAATCATAGTCCCCTTCAGCTCCACACCGCTTCATTCTGGGAACGCCCGCTAGAAAAAAAAGAAACAGTTTATTCGGTGTAACGATTCGATTGGTATACAAGCCTTCAAGGCTCCCAAGACCAAGTCTAAGAGGGTCAGGACCGTGAATGTTTGTACTCGCAGTGAAGCTCAACATCTTATGCAACCCTCAGCCGAGACAAAGGTGAAAAACTCACCGGCGCCGAACGTTTCCTCGTCTGTAAGCTGCCCATCCTTAGCATGCAGGACTCCAAACTCAAAATTCACAGGTTCCGGAAAATAATGTGAAAAGGGGATGTGTACGATCCCCCCAACCTTTTCATGTGGCTGACACAAGAGTTCTTGCTTTTACTTGAGCTAACTATAAATGACCACGCCTGCAGGTTATCATCAACTTCCCAGACCCTGCACACAAGAGTGACATTGTCCAACTCCGAGGTCCCAAAAATGAGGTGGAGAAGTGCACCGAGTACATGCACAAGCTGGTGGCAGACCTGGTAAGGAGGTCTTCTGCCTGCTGTTCCCTCCTACGTGCCTGGAGAACCCTGGGGCAAAGCAGAGCTCTACTGGCTTGGGTAGAGCTAAAACACCTCAAGAGGAGGGAGCTGTCGACGCTGTTTTGGCTGAATGGAGGCAGGGGGGTAGTACCTGTTATGTGAAGGCTATAGGGGAACGTACTTGCCTTTGCTTATTCTTACAAGTCCCTCGTATAGAGAACTTCCTTGGGTCTAAGCCTATTTTCAAAAGCTCGTATATCAGAGTTCCTGAAGTCGGGCCTGGCTTGCCACGACAGTGTAATCTTCAGTTCTCCCTTCCTTTCTCCCTTAGCTTGAAAACAGCTTTTCTATTTCTGTCCCCATCTGCAAACAGTTCCACAAGAACGTCGTAGGGAAAGGAGGTGCCAACATCAAGAAGGTGAGATATTGTTCCTAACTCAAGTGCTCGTGATGATCACTGCCTGCAGCAAAATCCCACTGGATGCTCTCTCCTGCTCATTGGTGATGTCAAATATAGCCTGCAAGGGCTTTTCTTCTGACGTGGGACACTTCTGAGATGATTTTTTTTTTTACTTTGTGTCAGATATGTAAAGAAAGCAATACCAAAATTGATCTCCCAGCAAAGAACAGCAACTCGGAGACAATTGTTATCACAGGCAAGAGGGCAAACTGCGAGGCTGCTCGACACAGGATAACATCACTTTGGAAGGACCTACAGAAGATGTGCATGTGGCTCAGGAACAGATTGAAGCCATGGTCAAGGAACTGGTGAGCTGGAGTTACTAGTTCCAGTAAGAAACTGGGGGAAGAAGGGGCAACAGAGCAGAGGGGATGAGGTGTTTGTCACATCCATATGATGTCTTGACATGCTTAATCGAACTTGCAGAAGACAAATTGTGTGGCAGGTGGATGACACCCCTTGGTTATGAAACTCATCCATAGCATTCTTGAAAAGTCAGCGTTAATTTTTTTGGTGCAGAGAGGGAAGGATTCTCTTTGTTATAGCTGGAGAGGCATAAAAGTAAGTCTTTTTGATGTTTCATGAGCACAATGCTCTCTTCTCAAAGCAGAGGAATGCTTGTGCTCTGCTTAATAGCAGAAGTGCTTGTAGCTGACCGCTGGTGAGTCAGTGCCAATACTGGCAGTAGGCAGTTACTTAGGGCACGAGACAGAAGCGGTGGCCTGTCCTACCTGGCCCTATATAATATAATATATAATATTGTACATACATACATGTGTATATATATATTAAAAATATAATTCTTTTTAGATCAACGGGATGGATTATGCAATAATCAAGGTTGACCACCAATTCCACCGACACCTCATTGGCAAGAACGGAGCTAACAGTAAATGGAGTGCCTTTCCAGTCCTTCCCATGCTCACGCTCTTTGTGTTTAGTAGAGCATATCAGGGGCTCTGTATCTCACCCAGTGTGCTGTCTCCATCACATTTCCTCTGCTTTTCTGGAGTGGTGGTGGTACAAGGAGAGAAATGGGCCATGAGGCCTTGCAATGGCTTTAACGTGTGAAAGTACCCTGGGAGCCTGAATAGTAGTGGAATTACTTTGATGTGTCCTGGAGGAATTTATTTTTTTTTTTCCCCCACACGTTGCTCTGTGCGAATGACATTTTAGCAGCCAGTTGTGGGTGGTGGAAATCTGCTTGGTGAGCTTCTCCCTGTAGAGGAATGAAGGCAGTGGGTTGATTAGCATTGATAACATGCAGCTGTGGCCTTGCCTCAGAGGCAGTGGGTTGATTGACATGGACGATGTGCAGGTGTAGCTGGTTCCTGCTAAGTGGTTAAATAGCCCTGTGGCTTGTGGGAGAGGGTGTCAGATGGAGGAGGAGCAGTGTGGTCTGGCTGCTGGGGGAAGGTGGTACAGCACTGGCAGTAGAATATGGCCAACGGTAAAGCCTTTTTGCGGTCTGCTGGTTTGATAGCACTGCAACATGTCTCCAGCAAAGAATTTGGGGTAGAAATGAATGATTATTCTTTGCTCGAAATGTGATACTGTTTGGGGACGAAACACACCTTGCTCTGACAAGTGAACAATTGGCTCTGTAGATGCCACAGTATTTACTTGTACAGGTTCTCATGTGGCACAGGTCTGCTCTCACTGAACTCCAGGGTGAAGAGGTAATTTCCCCTGTCTCAACCCTACCCCACTGAGCCCTTCCCAGAGGTGGGTTTCCTTCTTCAACAGCCTCTGAGCAGTGATAATCAAGGTGCCTTGCTTCCAAGTCTTTGCCTAGCAGACTGTGTCACCACAGTCCTTGCCTTGAAGTTAACAGGATTAAGGATCTGTACAAGGTGTCTGTGCGCATTCCCCCGGACAATGAGAAGAGCAACTTGATCAGAATTGAAGGAGTCCCACAGGCCAAGAAAGAGCTGCTGGAACTTGCTTCCTGTATGGTGAGTGAGTAGGATGTGATGTTTGGGAGACTGCAGGGTTTGGGCTCTTGTGTTCCCTTCTAACCTTCTGGTGCGGGTGTGTGCCCCTTGCCCACCGAGCACTTGGATCTCATGACAAGTGCAAGTTCCTCTTCACAAATGTCTTCCTCTGTTCCCTCGGGTAGCCCTTCTCTGTCAACGCAGAGTGAATTTTGTGTAGAGAAAAGAGGGACAGTGCTGGCAAGTAAACTGTCGGGCAGCAAGCCGCTAAGTAAAAGTAGATGGCTCTCCAGCTGAACACTCAGTGTGCCCTCTGTTCCCATCAGGAAAATGAACGCACTGCGGACCTAATCATTGAGCAGAAATTCCACTGGACCATCATTGGGCAGAAGGGTGAGCGGATCTGGGAAATCCGGGAGAAATTCTCAGAGGTAAGGCTTGTTAGGAGATGAGGAATCCAGAGGGGTTATTTCCTACGTGGGTAGCAGGCCTGTTGTCACAGAAGTAGTAATTTTAGTGGCTCTGTAGCGCAAGTGCCTGCGAAGATAGTTCTTTTAGCCAGAGGCCACTAACACGGTTACCCTTTTCTGAATGGGAAAAGGGGATGTGTACGATCCCCCCAACCTTTGCATGTGGCTGACACAAGGGTTCTTGCTTTTGCTTGAGCTAACTATAAATGACCACGCCTGCAGGTTATCATCAGCTTCCCAGACCCTGCACACAAGAGTGACATTGTCCAACTCCGAGGTCCCAAAAATGAGGTGGAGAAGTGCACCGAGTACATGCACAAGCTGGTGGCAGACCTGGTAAGGAGGTCTTCTGCCTGCTGTTCCCTCCTACGTGCCTGGAGAACCCTGGGGCAAAGCAGAGCTCTACTGGCTTGGGTAGAGCTAAAACACCTCAAGAGGAGGGAGCTGTCGACGCTGTTTTGGCTGAATGGAGGCAGGGGGGTAGTACCTGTTATGTGAAGGCTATAGGGGAACGTACTTGCCTTTGCTTATTCTTACAAGTCCCTCGTATAGAGAACTTCCTTGGGTCTAAGCCTATTTTCAAAAGCTCGTATATCAGAGTTCCTGAAGTCGGGCCTGGCTTGCCACGACAGTGTAATCTTCAGTTCTCCCTTCCTTTCTCCCTTAGCTTGAAAACAGCTTTTCTATTTCTGTCCCCATCTGCAAACAGTTCCACAAGAACGTCGTAGGGAAAGGAGGTGCCAACATCAAGAAGGTGAGATATTGTTCCTAACTCAAGTGCTCGTGATGATCACTGCCTGCAGCAAAATCCCACTGGATGCTCTCTCCTGCTCATTGGTGATGTCAAATATAGCCTGCAAGGGCTTTTCTTCTGACGTGGGACACTTCTGAGATGATTTTTTTTTTTTACTTTGTGTCAGATATGTAAAGAAAGCAATACCAAAATTGATCTCCCAGCAAAGAACAGCAACTCGGAGACAATTGTTATCACAGGCAAGAGGGCAAACTGCGAGGCTGCTCGACACAGGATAACATCACTTTGGAAGGACCTACAGAAGATGTGCATGTGGCTCAGGAACAGATTGAAGCCATGGTCAAGGAACTGGTGAGCTGGAGTTACTAGTTCCAGTAAGAAACTGGGGGAAGAAGGGGCAACAGAGCAGAGGGGATGAGGTGTTTGTCACATCCATATGATGTCTTGACATGCTTAATCGAACTTGCAGAAGACAAATTGTGTGGCAGGTGGATGACACCCCTTGGTTATGAAACTCATCCATAGCATTCTTGAAAAGTCAGCGTTAATTTTTTTGGTGCAGAGAGGGAAGGATTCTCTTTGTTATAGCTGGAGAGGCATAAAAGTAAGTCTTTTTGATGTTTCATGAGCACAATGCTCTCTTCTCAAAGCAGAGGAATGCTTGTGCTCTGCTTAATAGCAGAAGTGCTTGTAGCTGACCGCTGGTGAGTCAGTGCCAATACTGGCAGTAGGCAGTTAATTAGGGCACGAGACAGAAGCGGTGGCCTGTCCTACCTGGCCCTATATAATATAATATATAATATTGTACATACATACATGTGTATATATATATTAAAAATATAATTCTTTTTAGATCAACGGGATGGATTATGCAATAATCAAGGTTGACCACCAATTCCACCGACACCTCATTGGCAAGAACGGAGCTAACAGTAAATGGAGTGCCTTTCCAGTCCTTCCCATGCTCACGCTCTTTGTGTTTAGTAGAGCATATCAGGGGCTCTGTATCTCACCCAGTGTGCTGTCTCCATCACATTTCCTCTGCTTTTCTGGAGTGGTGGTGGTACAAGGAGAGAAATGGGCCATGAGGCCTTGCAATGGCTTTAACGTGTGAAAGTACCCTGGGAGCCTGAATAGTAGTGGAATTACTTTGATGTGTCCTGGAGGAATTTATTTTTTTTTTTCCCCCACACGTTGCTCTGTGCGAATGACATTTTAGCAGCCAGTTGTGGGTGGTGGAAATCTGCTTGGTGAGCTTCTCCCTGTAGAGGAATGAAGGCAGTGGGTTGATTAGCATTGATAACATGCAGCTGTGGCCTTGCCTCAGAGGCAGTGGGTTGATTGACATGGACGATGTGCAGGTGTAGCTGGTTCCTGCTAAGTGGTTAAATAGCCCTGTGGCTTGTGGGAGAGGGTGTCAGATGGAGGAGGAGCAGTGTGGTCTGGCTGCTGGGGGAAGGTGGTACAGCACTGGCAGTAGAATATGGCCAACGGTAAAGCCTTTTTGCGGTCTGCTGGTTTGATAGCACTGCAACATGTCTCCAGCAAAGAATTTGGGGTAGAAATGAATGATTATTCTTTGCTCGAAATGTGATACTGTTTGGGGACGAAACACACCTTGCTCTGACAAGTGAACAATTGGCTCTGTAGATGCCACAGTATTTACTTGTACAGGTTCTCATGTGGCACAGGTCTGCTCTCACTGAACTCCAGGGTGAAGAGGTAATTTCCCCTGTCTCAACCCTACCCCACTGAGCCCTTCCCAGAGGTGGGTTTCCTTCTTCAACAGCCTCTGAGCAGTGATAATCAAGGTGCCTTGCTTCCAAGTCTTTGCCTAGCAGACTGTGTCACCACAGTCCTTGCCTTGAAGTTAACAGGATTAAGGATCTGTACAAGGTGTCTGTGCGCATTCCCCCGGACAATGAGAAGAGCAACTTGATCAGAATTGAAGGAGTCCCACAGGCCAAGAAAGAGCTGCTGGAACTTGCTTCCTGTATGGTGAGTGAGTAGGATGTGATGTTTGGGAGACTGCAGGGTTTGGGCTCTTGTGTTCCCTTCTAACCTTCTGGTGCGGGTGTGTGCCCCTTGCCCACCGAGCACTTGGATCTCATGACAAGTGCAAGTTCCTCTTCACAAATGTCTTCCTCTGTTCCCTCGGGTAGCCCTTCTCTGTCAACGCAGAGTGAATTTTGTGTAGAGAAAAGAGGGACAGTGCTGGCAAGTAAACTGTCGGGCAGCAAGCCGCTAAGTAAAAGTAGATGGCTCTCCAGCTGAACACTCAGTGTGCCCTCTGTTCCCATCAGGAAAATGAACGCACTGCGGACCTAATCATTGAGCAGAAATTCCACTGGACCATCATTGGGCAGAAGGGTGAGCGGATCTGGGAAATCCGGGAGAAATTCTCAGAGGTAAGGCTTGTTAGGAGATGAGGAATCCAGAGGGGTTATTTCCTACGTGGGTAGCAGGCCTGTTGTCACAGAAGTAGTAATTTTAGTGGCTCTGTAGCGCAAGTGCCTGCGAAGATAGTTCTTTTAGCCAGAGGCCACTAACACGGTTACCCTTTTCTGAATGGGAAAAGGGGATGTGTACGATCCCCCCAACCTTTGCATGTGGCTGACACAAGGGTTCTTGCTTTTGCTTGAGCTAACTATAAATGACCACGCCTGCAGGTTATCATCAGCTTCCCAGACCCTGCACACAAGAGTGACATTGTCCAACTCCGAGGTCCCAAAAATGAGGTGGAGAAGTGCACCGAGTACATGCACAAGCTGGTGGCAGACCTGGTAAGGAGGTCTTCTGCCTGCTGTTCCCTCCTACGTGCCTGGAGAACCCTGGGGCAAAGCAGAGCTCTACTGGCTTGGGTAGAGCTAAAACACCTCAAGAGGAGGGAGCTGTCGACGCTGTTTTGGCTGAATGGAGGCAGGGGGGTAGTACCTGTTATGTGAAGGCTATAGGGGAACGTACTTGCCTTTGCTTATTCTTACAAGTCCCTCGTATAGAGAACTTCCTTGGGTCTAAGCCTATTTTCAAAAGCTCGTATATCAGAGTTCCTGAAGTCGGGCCTGGCTTGCCACGACAGTGTAATCTTCAGTTCTCCCTTCCTTTCTCCCTTAGCTTGAAAACAGCTTTTCTATTTCTGTCCCCATCTGCAAACAGTTCCACAAGAACGTCGTAGGGAAAGGAGGTGCCAACATCAAGAAGGTGAGATATTGTTCCTAACTCAAGTGCTCGTGATGATCACTGCCTGCAGCAAAATCCCACTGGATGCTCTCTCCTGCTCATTGGTGATGTCAAATATAGCCTGCAAGGGCTTTTCTTCTGACGTGGGACACTTCTGAGATGATTTTTTTTTTTTACTTTGTGTCAGATATGTAAAGAAAGCAATACCAAAATTGATCTCCCAGCAAAGAACAGCAACTCGGAGACAATTGTTATCACAGGCAAGAGGGCAAACTGCGAGGCTGCTCGACACAGGATAACATCACTTTGGAAGGACCTACAGAAGATGTGCATGTGGCTCAGGAACAGATTGAAGCCATGGTCAAGGAACTGGTGAGCTGGAGTTACTAGTTCCAGTAAGAAACTGGGGGAAGAAGGGGCAACAGAGCAGAGGGGATGAGGTGTTTGTCACATCCATATGATGTCTTGACATGCTTAATCGAACTTGCAGAAGACAAATTGTGTGGCAGGTGGATGACACCCCTTGGTTATGAAACTCATCCATAGCATTCTTGAAAAGTCAGCGTTAATTTTTTTGGTGCAGAGAGGGAAGGATTCTCTTTGTTATAGCTGGAGAGGCATAAAAGTAAGTCTTTTTGATGTTTCATGAGCACAATGCTCTCTTCTCAAAGCAGAGGAATGCTTGTGCTCTGCTTAATAGCAGAAGTGCTTGTAGCTGACCGCTGGTGAGTCAGTGCCAATACTGGCAGTAGGCAGTTAATTAGGGCACGAGACAGAAGCGGTGGCCTGTCCTACCTGGCCCTATATAATATAATATATAATATTGTACATACATACATGTGTATATATATATTAAAAATATAATTCTTTTTAGATCAACGGGATGGATTATGCAATAATCAAGGTTGACCACCAATTCCACCGACACCTCATTGGCAAGAACGGAGCTAACAGTAAATGGAGTGCCTTTCCAGTCCTTCCCATGCTCACGCTCTTTGTGTTTAGTAGAGCATATCAGGGGCTCTGTATCTCACCCAGTGTGCTGTCTCCATCACATTTCCTCTGCTTTTCTGGAGTGGTGGTGGTACAAGGAGAGAAATGGGCCATGAGGCCTTGCAATGGCTTTAACGTGTGAAAGTACCCTGGGAGCCTGAATAGTAGTGGAATTACTTTGATGTGTCCTGGAGGAATTTATTTTTTTTTTTCCCCCACACGTTGCTCTGTGCGAATGACATTTTAGCAGCCAGTTGTGGGTGGTGGAAATCTGCTTGGTGAGCTTCTCCCTGTAGAGGAATGAAGGCAGTGGGTTGATTAGCATTGATAACATGCAGCTGTGGCCTTGCCTCAGAGGCAGTGGGTTGATTGACATGGACGATGTGCAGGTGTAGCTGGTTCCTGCTAAGTGGTTAAATAGCCCTGTGGCTTGTGGGAGAGGGTGTCAGATGGAGGAGGAGCAGTGTGGTCTGGCTGCTGGGGGAAGGTGGTACAGCACTGGCAGTAGAATATGGCCAACGGTAAAGCCTTTTTGCGGTCTGCTGGTTTGATAGCACTGCAACATGTCTCCAGCAAAGAATTTGGGGTAGAAATGAATGATTATTCTTTGCTCGAAATGTGATACTGTTTGGGGACGAAACACACCTTGCTCTGACAAGTGAACAATTGGCTCTGTAGATGCCACAGTATTTACTTGTACAGGTTCTCATGTGGCACAGGTCTGCTCTCACTGAACTCCAGGGTGAAGAGGTAATTTCCCCTGTCTCAACCCTACCCCACTGAGCCCTTCCCAGAGGTGGGTTTCCTTCTTCAACAGCCTCTGAGCAGTGATAATCAAGGTGCCTTGCTTCCAAGTCTTTGCCTAGCAGACTGTGTCACCACAGTCCTTGCCTTGAAGTTAACAGGATTAAGGATCTGTACAAGGTGTCTGTGCGCATTCCCCCGGACAATGAGAAGAGCAACTTGATCAGAATTGAAGGAGTCCCACAGGCCAAGAAAGAGCTGCTGGAACTTGCTTCCTGTATGGTGAGTGAGTAGGATGTGATGTTTGGGAGACTGCAGGGTTTGGGCTCTTGTGTTCCCTTCTAACCTTCTGGTGCGGGTGTGTGCCCCTTGCCCACCGAGCACTTGGATCTCATGACAAGTGCAAGTTCCTCTTCACAAATGTCTTCCTCTGTTCCCTCGGGTAGCCCTTCTCTGTCAACGCAGAGTGAATTTTGTGTAGAGAAAAGAGGGACAGTGCTGGCAAGTAAACTGTCGGGCAGCAAGCCGCTAAGTAAAAGTAGATGGCTCTCCAGCTGAACACTCAGTGTGCCCTCTGTTCCCATCAGGAAAATGAACGCACTGCGGACCTAATCATTGAGCAGAAATTCCACTGGACCATCATTGGGCAGAAGGGTGAGCGGATCTGGGAAATCCGGGAGAAATTCTCAGAGGTAAGGCTTGTTAGGAGATGAGGAATCCAGAGGGGTTATTTCCTACGTGGGTAGCAGGCCTGTTGTCACAGAAGTAGTAATTTTAGTGGCTCTGTAGCGCAAGTGCCTGCGAAGATAGTTCTTTTAGCCAGAGGCCACTAACACGGTTACCCTTTTCTGAATGGGAAAAGGGGATGTGTACGATCCCCCCAACCTTTGCATGTGGCTGACACAAGGGTTCTTGCTTTTGCTTGAGCTAACTATAAATGACCACGCCTGCAGGTTATCATCAGCTTCCCAGACCCTGCACACAAGAGTGACATTGTCCAACTCCGAGGTCCCAAAAATGAGGTGGAGAAGTGCACCGAGTACATGCACAAGCTGGTGGCAGACCTGGTAAGGAGGTCTTCTGCCTGCTGTTCCCTCCTACGTGCCTGGAGAACCCTGGGGCAAAGCAGAGCTCTACTGGCTTGGGTAGAGCTAAAACACCTCAAGAGGAGGGAGCTGTCGACGCTGTTTTGGCTGAATGGAGGCAGGGGGGTAGTACCTGTTATGTGAAGGCTATAGGGGAACGTACTTGCCTTTGCTTATTCTTACAAGTCCCTCGTATAGAGAACTTCCTTGGGTCTAAGCCTATTTTCAAAAGCTCGTATATCAGAGTTCCTGAAGTCGGGCCTGGCTTGCCACGACAGTGTAATCTTCAGTTCTCCCTTCCTTTCTCCCTTAGCTTGAAAACAGCTTTTCTATTTCTGTCCCCATCTGCAAACAGTTCCACAAGAACGTCGTAGGGAAAGGAGGTGCCAACATCAAGAAGGTGAGATATTGTTCCTAACTCAAGTGCTCGTGATGATCACTGCCTGCAGCAAAATCCCACTGGATGCTCTCTCCTGCTCATTGGTGATGTCAAATATAGCCTGCAAGGGCTTTTCTTCTGACGTGGGACACTTCTGAGATGATTTTTTTTTTTTACTTTGTGTCAGATATGTAAAGAAAGCAATACCAAAATTGATCTCCCAGCAAAGAACAGCAACTCGGAGACAATTGTTATCACAGGCAAGAGGGCAAACTGCGAGGCTGCTCGACACAGGATAACATCACTTTGGAAGGACCTACAGAAGATGTGCATGTGGCTCAGGAACAGATTGAAGCCATGGTCAAGGAACTGGTGAGCTGGAGTTACTAGTTCCAGTAAGAAACTGGGGGAAGAAGGGGCAACAGAGCAGAGGGGATGAGGTGTTTGTCACATCCATATGATGTCTTGACATGCTTAATCGAACTTGCAGAAGACAAATTGTGTGGCAGGTGGATGACACCCCTTGGTTATGAAACTCATCCATAGCATTCTTGAAAAGTCAGCGTTAATTTTTTTGGTGCAGAGAGGGAAGGATTCTCTTTGTTATAGCTGGAGAGGCATAAAAGTAAGTCTTTTTGATGTTTCATGAGCACAATGCTCTCTTCTCAAAGCAGAGGAATGCTTGTGCTCTGCTTAATAGCAGAAGTGCTTGTAGCTGACCGCTGGTGAGTCAGTGCCAATACTGGCAGTAGGCAGTTAATTAGGGCACGAGACAGAAGCGGTGGCCTGTCCTACCTGGCCCTATATAATATAATATATAATATTGTACATACATACATGTGTATATATATATTAAAAATATAATTCTTTTTAGATCAACGGGATGGATTATGCAATAATCAAGGTTGACCACCAATTCCACCGACACCTCATTGGCAAGAACGGAGCTAACAGTAAATGGAGTGCCTTTCCAGTCCTTCCCATGCTCACGCTCTTTGTGTTTAGTAGAGCATATCAGGGGCTCTGTATCTCACCCAGTGTGCTGTCTCCATCACATTTCCTCTGCTTTTCTGGAGTGGTGGTGGTACAAGGAGAGAAATGGGCCATGAGGCCTTGCAATGGCTTTAACGTGTGAAAGTACCCTGGGAGCCTGAATAGTAGTGGAATTACTTTGATGTGTCCTGGAGGAATTTATTTTTTTTTTTCCCCCACACGTTGCTCTGTGCGAATGACATTTTAGCAGCCAGTTGTGGGTGGTGGAAATCTGCTTGGTGAGCTTCTCCCTGTAGAGGAATGAAGGCAGTGGGTTGATTAGCATTGATAACATGCAGCTGTGGCCTTGCCTCAGAGGCAGTGGGTTGATTGACATGGACGATGTGCAGGTGTAGCTGGTTCCTGCTAAGTGGTTAAATAGCCCTGTGGCTTGTGGGAGAGGGTGTCAGATGGAGGAGGAGCAGTGTGGTCTGGCTGCTGGGGGAAGGTGGTACAGCACTGGCAGTAGAATATGGCCAACGGTAAAGCCTTTTTGCGGTCTGCTGGTTTGATAGCACTGCAACATGTCTCCAGCAAAGAATTTGGGGTAGAAATGAATGATTATTCTTTGCTCGAAATGTGATACTGTTTGGGGACGAAACACACCTTGCTCTGACAAGTGAACAATTGGCTCTGTAGATGCCACAGTATTTACTTGTACAGGTTCTCATGTGGCACAGGTCTGCTCTCACTGAACTCCAGGGTGAAGAGGTAATTTCCCCTGTCTCAACCCTACCCCACTGAGCCCTTCCCAGAGGTGGGTTTCCTTCTTCAACAGCCTCTGAGCAGTGATAATCAAGGTGCCTTGCTTCCAAGTCTTTGCCTAGCAGACTGTGTCACCACAGTCCTTGCCTTGAAGTTAACAGGATTAAGGATCTGTACAAGGTGTCTGTGCGCATTCCCCCGGACAATGAGAAGAGCAACTTGATCAGAATTGAAGGAGTCCCACAGGCCAAGAAAGAGCTGCTGGAACTTGCTTCCTGTATGGTGAGTGAGTAGGATGTGATGTTTGGGAGACTGCAGGGTTTGGGCTCTTGTGTTCCCTTCTAACCTTCTGGTGCGGGTGTGTGCCCCTTGCCCACCGAGCACTTGGATCTCATGACAAGTGCAAGTTCCTCTTCACAAATGTCTTCCTCTGTTCCCTCGGGTAGCCCTTCTCTGTCAACGCAGAGTGAATTTTGTGTAGAGAAAAGAGGGACAGTGCTGGCAAGTAAACTGTCGGGCAGCAAGCCGCTAAGTAAAAGTAGATGGCTCTCCAGCTGAACACTCAGTGTGCCCTCTGTTCCCATCAGGAAAATGAACGCACTGCGGACCTAATCATTGAGCAGAAATTCCACTGGACCATCATTGGGCAGAAGGGTGAGCGGATCTGGGAAATCCGGGAGAAATTCTCAGAGGTAAGGCTTGTTAGGAGATGAGGAATCCAGAGGGGTTATTTCCTACGTGGGTAGCAGGCCTGTTGTCACAGAAGTAGTAATTTTAGTGGCTCTGTAGCGCAAGTGCCTGCGAAGATAGTTCTTTTAGCCAGAGGCCACTAACACGGTTACCCTTTTCTGAATGGGAAAAGGGGATGTGTACGATCCCCCCAACCTTTGCATGTGGCTGACACAAGGGTTCTTGCTTTTGCTTGAGCTAACTATAAATGACCACGCCTGCAGGTTATCATCAGCTTCCCAGACCCTGCACACAAGAGTGACATTGTCCAACTCCGAGGTCCCAAAAATGAGGTGGAGAAGTGCACCGAGTACATGCACAAGCTGGTGGCAGACCTGGTAAGGAGGTCTTCTGCCTGCTGTTCCCTCCTACGTGCCTGGAGAACCCTGGGGCAAAGCAGAGCTCTACTGGCTTGGGTAGAGCTAAAACACCTCAAGAGGAGGGAGCTGTCGACGCTGTTTTGGCTGAATGGAGGCAGGGGGGTAGTACCTGTTATGTGAAGGCTATAGGGGAACGTACTTGCCTTTGCTTATTCTTACAAGTCCCTCGTATAGAGAACTTCCTTGGGTCTAAGCCTATTTTCAAAAGCTCGTATATCAGAGTTCCTGAAGTCGGGCCTGGCTTGCCACGACAGTGTAATCTTCAGTTCTCCCTTCCTTTCTCCCTTAGCTTGAAAACAGCTTTTCTATTTCTGTCCCCATCTGCAAACAGTTCCACAAGAACGTCGTAGGGAAAGGAGGTGCCAACATCAAGAAGGTGAGATATTGTTCCTAACTCAAGTGCTCGTGATGATCACTGCCTGCAGCAAAATCCCACTGGATGCTCTCTCCTGCTCATTGGTGATGTCAAATATAGCCTGCAAGGGCTTTTCTTCTGACGTGGGACACTTCTGAGATGATTTTTTTTTTTTACTTTGTGTCAGATATGTAAAGAAAGCAATACCAAAATTGATCTCCCAGCAAAGAACAGCAACTCGGAGACAATTGTTATCACAGGCAAGAGGGCAAACTGCGAGGCTGCTCGACACAGGATAACATCACTTTGGAAGGACCTACAGAAGATGTGCATGTGGCTCAGGAACAGATTGAAGCCATGGTCAAGGAACTGGTGAGCTGGAGTTACTAGTTCCAGTAAGAAACTGGGGGAAGAAGGGGCAACAGAGCAGAGGGGATGAGGTGTTTGTCACATCCATATGATGTCTTGACATGCTTAATCGAACTTGCAGAAGACAAATTGTGTGGCAGGTGGATGACACCCCTTGGTTATGAAACTCATCCATAGCATTCTTGAAAAGTCAGCGTTAATTTTTTTGGTGCAGAGAGGGAAGGATTCTCTTTGTTATAGCTGGAGAGGCATAAAAGTAAGTCTTTTTGATGTTTCATGAGCACAATGCTCTCTTCTCAAAGCAGAGGAATGCTTGTGCTCTGCTTAATAGCAGAAGTGCTTGTAGCTGACCGCTGGTGAGTCAGTGCCAATACTGGCAGTAGGCAGTTAATTAGGGCACGAGACAGAAGCGGTGGCCTGTCCTACCTGGCCCTATATAATATAATATATAATATTGTACATACATACATGTGTATATATATATTAAAAATATAATTCTTTTTAGATCAACGGGATGGATTATGCAATAATCAAGGTTGACCACCAATTCCACCGACACCTCATTGGCAAGTGTGAAGAGGAAGATGAAGCCCAAGGCTCACAGTATTGGTGGATCTCATTTGATGGTGTGTCCGTGTAGTGTGGCTAGTCAGCTGAATACCTTAATGCCGGTTGGGATGGTGATGATTATAGTGGCGGAGATGAAGTATGCTTGCGTGTTTACGTCTATTCCTACAGTTAATATGCGGTGGGCTCATACGATAAAGCCCAGGAATCCAATCGATAGTATAGCTCAGACTATTCCTACGTAGCCGAATGGTTCTTTTATTCCTGCATAATACGTTACAACGTGTGGGATGATTCCAAAGCCGGGAAGGATTAAGATGTAAACTTCTGGGTGGCCAAAGAATCAGAAGAGGTGCTGGTAGAGAATGGGGTCTCCTCCTCCAGTGGGGTCAAAGAATGTAGTGTTTAGGTTTCGGTCGGCCAGTAGTATGGTGATGCCGGCGGCCAGGACTGGAAGTGAGAGCAATAGGAGTACGGCGGTGATGAGTACGGATCATACGAATAGGGGAGTTTGATATTGCCATAAGGCAGGGGGTCTTATTTTAATGGATGTTGTGTTAAAGTTGATGGCCCCTAAGATGGAAGACACACCTGCAAGGTGTAGGGAGAAGATGGCTAGGTCTACTGAGGTGCCAGTATGGGCTAGGTTGCCTGCTAGGGGCGGGTATACAGTTCATCCTGTTCCGACTCCAGCCTCTACTGTGGAGGACGCTAGGAGCAGTAGGAAGGACGGAGGAAGTAGTCAGAAACTTATGTTGTTTATGCAGGGGAATGTTATGTCTGGGGCTCCAATTATAAGGGGGACTAGTCAGTTTCCAAACCCTTCGATTATAATGGGTATAACTATGAAGAAGATTATTACGAAGGCATGGGCGGTGATGATGACATTGTAGATTTGATCGTCTCCTAGGAGAGTTCCTGGTTGGCCAAGTTCTGCTCGAATAAGGAGGCTTAGGGCGGTACCGGCTATGCCTGCCTGTGCTCCGAAGAGTAGGTATAGGGTGCCAATGTCTTTGTGGTTTGTTGAAAATAGTCATCGGTTGATGAAGGTCACGGGTAAGATGGCTGAGTGTTTAGGTGTTAGGCTGTAGTCGTTTTTACAGAGGTTTAAATCCTCTTCTTATCGACTCTGTGGTGAAGTTCATGTTGAGTAGCAAACTCATTGATGTACACTGAGAGTGTGCTGGAGTCTGGTAGACAGAAGCTTGTTGGTTTGAGCGTCTAGCTGTTAATTAGAAGTTTATGGGATCGAGGCTGTCTGTCTAGGCTTATCGCGGAGGCCCTAGCTTAATTAGAGTATCTGAGTTGCATTTAGATGGTGCAGTTTAGTGTCCTGCATGCTTTAGTGGTGTAGGCAGAAACTAAGAGGATTTAACTCTTATTTAAGGCTTTGAAGGCCTTCAGTTTGGTAGGCAGGTTATCCTAAGTTTCTTAGTAATGGTCAAGATCGCGGGAGAAAGGGGGAGCAGGAGGACTGACAGGGAAATTAAGGTAGCAATTGGTGTGCCTGTGGATTTGTTATTGTATCATTGTTTTATGAAGTTTGTAGTGTTTGGTGGGAGTGTGATTGTGGAGCAATATGCAAGGCGTAGGTAGAAAAATAAACCTAGTAGGGAGAGTATTGAAATAATTATGGCTGCGGTTGATCTCTCTTGCTTAGTTAGTTCCTGGATAATGAGTCATTTTGGTGAAAAGCCAGTGAGTGGGGGTAGGCCGGCTAGGGATAGTAGTGCTAGCATCAAGGATGCATTTAGTGATGGTACTTTTGTTCAGGAGGTTATTATTGTGGATAGTTTTGATGAGTTGGTTGTGTTGAGGGCTAAGAAAATGGAGGCGGTTATTATGGAGTATAGGTAGAAGGTTATTATTGTTAGCTTGGGGTTGTATATGAGGATGATGGTTATTCAGCCTAGGTAGGCGATTGATGAGAAAGCTAGGACTTTTCGGATTTGTGTTTGGTTAAGTCCTATTCACCCTCTGATGGCTGCGGATGCAATGGCCATGTTTGTCAGTAGAAGTGGGTTCAGTGAGCGGGCAGTTAAGAAAAGAATAGTGATGGGTAGGGCAGTGGTTATAGGTGAGCCTTGTATGACCTCTGGAAATCAGAAGTGAAAGGGTACTAGGCCTAGTTTTATTGCAATTGCTGTAGTTAGTAGTAGGGAGGCTGTTGGGTGGGTTTGTCGGGTAATGTCTCATTGTCCGGTGAATTGTGCGTTGATTGTGCTTGAGAAGAGGATTAATGCGGAGGCGGTTGCTTGGATGAGAAAGTATTTGGTTGCAGCTTCAATAGCTCGAGGGTGGTGTGATTTTGAAATGAAGGCGATAATGGCAAGGGTGTTGATTTCTAGTCCAGACCAGGCTAGTATTCAGTGGTTGCTTGAAATTGTGACGGTTGTTCCTAGTAGAAGGCTTAAGAAGATGTTAGTTTTGTGAGGGGGCTCATTTAGTAGAGGAAGGGGTTAAACCATCATTTTTGGGGTATGGGCCCGATAGCTTTTGTTTAGCTGACCCTACTAAGAAGTAATATAAGGGGAGTATGGAGGGCTTTGATCTCTTCTGTGCAGGTTCAATTCCTGTCTTCCTAAGGTTTTGCAAGGAAATGAGAGGGTTGGTAGACCTCTGTGTTCACTTTATCATAGTGACCCTTAGACATTCAGGCACCTTTCCTTATGTGGGTGTGTTTTTAAGCGGGGGGGAGACCTGCGTAGCAGATTGCTATGCTAGTGTGTCAGAGACATAGGGCTAATGTTAGTGGTAGGAAGTTTTTTCAGAGAAGGTGTATGAGTTGGTCATAACGAAATTGTGGGTACGAGGCACGGACTCAGAGGAAGCCAGAGGAGAGGAGGAGGGTTTTTGTGGCGAGGATTATTGGGAATAGTTCTAAGGGGAGGCCTAAGGAGCTGGGGTTGATGAATAGAATGGTGGTGAGTGCGTTTATTAGTATAATGTTTGCGTACTCAGCTAGGAAGAATAAGGCGAATGGACCTGCGGCGTATTCTACATAGAAGCTCGAAACCAGTTCGGATTCTCCCTCTGTCAGATAGAATGGGGCGCCGTTGGTTTTGGCAAGGGTAGAAATGTATCATATTATCGTGAGAGGTCAGGTGGAGAAGATTAGGTATAAGGGCTCTTGGGTGGTAGCAAGGGTGTTTAGGGTGTAGTTTCCGCTTAGTATGATTACGGAGAGGAGGAGGATGGCCAGTGTCACTTGATATGAGATGGTCTGTGCGACTGCTTGGAGGGCGCCGATCAGGGCGTATTTGGAGTTTGAAGCTCAGCCTGATCACAAGATTGAATATACTGCTAAGCTTGATATGGCTAAAAGGAATAGTAGGCCTAAATTCAAGTCTGCGAGGGAGAAGGGCAGGGGGAGGGGAGTTCAGATGGAGATTGCAAGAAGGAGGGCTAGTACTGGGGTCAGGGTGAAGAGCAGGGCGGAGGAGGTTGATGGTCGGACGGGTTCATTGGTAAATAGTTTTATGCCGTCTGCTACGGGCTGTAGAAGTCCAAAGGGGCCGACAATGTTTGGGCCCTTTCGGGCTTGTATGTAGCTTAGGATTTTTCCTTCTACTAATGTTAGGAAGGCTACGGCGATTAGGACTGGAAGACCATAGGCTGAAAAACATGATAAGGTGTATTATAGGTGTTGGTTGGGTCATGGTTGAGTTGTGGGGAGCTAGGGAGAGGATTTGAACCTCTAGTTAAAGGGCTTAAGCCTTTTGCATTTGCCAGGCTTTGCTACACTAGCGGCCCTTTTTTAGGGGTTTGAGGTAGGTAGTCCCTTGAGCAATTTAGTTGAGGTCATTGCTTGGGGAGAGGGGGCGTGCCTGGAAGTATTGGCCCCACCTTTCTGGTCCTTTCGTACTGGGAAGGGTTTGTCATAGATAGAAACCGACCTGGATTACTCCGGTCTGAACTCAGATCACGTAGGACTGTTAATAGTTGAACAAACGAACCCTTAATAGCGGCTGCACCATTGGGATGTCCTGATCCAACATCGAGGTCGTGAACCTCTCTGTCGATGGGGGCTCTTTGGAGAGATTGCGCTGTTATCCCTGGGGTAGCTTGGTCCATTGTTCAACCGTATTGGGTCTTGTTGCTGTTTGCACGTTGATGGGTGGATCTTGGTTAAGATAGGTGGTCTTATTTTTGGAGGGTGTGTTTTACTCCAAGGTTGCCCCAACCGAAAAATTATAGGCCAGTGTTGTGGGCGTAGTGTGCCTGATAGGTTTAGGTTTGGTGCATGGTGGCCATCGATTTTTTTTAAGTTCCACGGGGTCTTCTCATCTTATGGTTTTATTCCTGCTTTTGCACAGGAAGATCAATTTCGCTGATTATCTGTAAGAGACAGTTAAGACCTCGTTTAGCCATTCATACAGGTCTCGATTTATGGGACAATTGGTTGCGCTACCTTTGCACGGTTAGGATACCGCGGCTGTTGAATGTAGTGTCACTGGGCAGGCATCACCTCCGATACTTGTCAGGCTGGAGGCTATGTTTTTGGTAAACAGTCGAGCCTTGTGTTTGCCGAGTTCCTTTTACAGGTTTTAATCTTTCTAGTGGGTGCACCTGGGTTGGGTTAACAGCCTGCTAGAATGCTTGATCTTGTTGTAGTTGGGACATGAATTTTTCTGTTAATGGTATTTGGTATTAAGTTTGCGCTTGAGAGGTAGTAGATTACCTAGTTATTAATTTTAGCATTAGTTCTGCTATTGATGATAGATTGACCTGCTAGTTTTGAAGGGAGTCATGTTGGTTTTGGATTTTTTACATGGAGCTTTGACGAATTCTTTGTTGGTGGCTGCTTGAAGGCCTACAATTTTGAAAAAGTTTTTGAGTTATCCACTAGTGAAGGCTGCATTCTTTCTTAAAGGAGCTGTACCCCCTTTAAATGGCTCCTAGCTCACTTCACTTTGGGCTGTTGGGAGTCCCTAGGGGAGAGGCTAAGGGTGAACTTAGATTCGCTTCACAGGTAACCAGCTATCACCCAGCTCGGCTGGCTTTTCACCTCTACTGGCAAGTCATCCCACTCTTTCGCAACAGAGATGGGTTCGCTCAGGGGCAGCGGCTTATAAGTAGCTCGCATGGGTTTTGTGGGGGCAAGCTTAAGTTCGCTTTGCTTGGTTGTTCTTGCGAAACCACGATGCAGAAGGTAAAAGGGCGTATCTTTGCTGTTTATTGCTTGAGGTTTCACTTTTATTTCACCTATCCCTTGCGGTACAGAGCTCTATTGCACCGGTGGGCCTTTTCTATCGCCTACACTAAGGTAAGAAAATGTTTTAGTTCAGTGATGGAGGGGTGAATTTTTAATTAATTTTTTGGGTGTTGTGGTTGGGCTAGAGGAGGCTCAGGGCGATCTGGTTGGTGACAGACATCTTTCAGGTGTAAGCGGAGTGCTTTAGTCTTATAGCTACGCCCCGGTATACTAAGTATACCTTCGGGTACACTTCCCTTGTTATGACTTACCTCATCTTTGGCTATAGTGGTGGATTAGTTATTTGGGGTTGGTAGCTTGTGAGGAGGGTGATGGGCGGTATGTACGTGCCTCAGGGCCGACTTAAAGTAGGCTTATGTTATTCTGCTTTACTGCTAAATCCGCCTTCCGGAAACAATGTCATGCTTCATTCCATTGAAGTGTTCTATCTTAGAAAATGTAGCCTGTTACTTCCACTCCGTGGGCTATACCTTGACCTGTCGTGTTAACGGGGTGGTTATTGTGCTCACTGTGTATCCCTCAATTAGGGTGAGCTGCTGACGGCGGTATGTAGGCTGTTTCTGGCGAGGAGTGGTAGGGTGTAGCATGGGGTGTCGTTTACAGAACAGGCTCCTCTAGGTGGGTTTGGGGCACCGCCAAGTCCTTAGAGTTTCAAGCGTTTGTGCTTGTAATTCTCGGGCGGATGTGTTTTGGTATGGTGTACATCAGGATTTAGGGCTAGGCATAGTGGGGTATCTAATCCCAGTTTGAGCCCTAGCTTTCGTGGGGCCTGGTCCGTCAGGTTTACTAGGATCATCTTTAGGTTGGGCTTAGGGGTATCTTGGGCTTATGACAGCTTAGTTGTGTTTCGGTTTCCTAGTTATTATGACAAGCTCTTGTCATATACATATAATCTATATATATGATTGTTTTTTCAGTATCCCATTGCATCTAGATGATGCCCCAAAACTTGCCTTTTCCATTGCGAGCATCAATATGCAAGCTCTGTTGGAGAGATATCAGTGGGTTCGACTGCCACAAGGTATGAAAAATAGCCCTACAATGTGTCAATGGTATGTTGCAAAAATACTCGGTCCTGTCCGTAATGCTATGCCTACTGTGTTATTGTATCATTACATGGATGACCTTTTAGTGGCAGCACAACATCACGAAGTCATGGAGAAAGCTGTAGCTCTTGTCACAGATGCCGTGAATTCGGCAGGTCTCTCTATAGCACCAGAAAAGGTCCAAAAGTTTCCCTCTTGGAAATATCTGGACTGGCGAGTAAGAGCACAAACTATTGTTCCTCAACCGTTGCAGATCAATACCAATGTAAGAAACCTGCATGATGCACAGAAATTACTGGGAACAATAAATTGCGTTGGACCATTATTGGGAATTTCTAATACAGACTTGGGTCATCTGTTTGACCTACTAAAAGGGTACACTAATCTTTGTTCTCCACGTAATCTTAACTCTGAAGCAGATAGCTCTTTACAAAAGGTTGCCTCAGCTATCGCTTCTTGACAGGCCCACCGATGGGCCCCTGAACTGCCTTTTTACTTGATGATTTTAAACCCTGTACGACAGCCTCATGCCCTGATATTTCAACGGGACCTTCAGAACTCAGACCCCCTGTTGATTATTGAATGGATCTTTTTAACTAACCAGCCTACAAAACCTATTTTGACACAATGTGAAACGTTTGCGCCTCTGATTATTAAAGCTAGATCACGCCTGTTAACCTTATCAGGGAAGGATTTTGTCTCTATTTGTCTACCAATAACAACAGTATACTTAAAATGGCTTTATCGGCAATCAGACACCTTTGTTATGGCACTTGCCGACTATACAGGTCAAATAACTTCCCATCCACCTTCACACAAACTGTTTAACGTTGATTTTCGTCTGATGTTAAAACCCAGAAGCAGTGAACAACCCTTACAGGCACTCCCTGTGTTTACAGGTGGATCGGGCAAATCACGTAAGTCTGTTCTTCTGTGGTGGGATGATCAACGGAGACAATGGGATTCGCACATAGAGACAGTCTCCGGTTCCCCTCAAATAGTACAACTGAATGCAGTTGTTCGTGTTTTCCGAAAACGGAACGTACCCCTCAACCTTGTTACTGATTCTGCTTCTGTTGCGGGTATCGTTACACGAGCTGAAGCTTCTGTGCTGCGGAGTGTTTCGCATTCCCAACTTTTTACCCTGTTACAGGAACTTATTTTCCTGTTGGACTCTCGATCTGCGCCTTATTTTGTTATGCATATTGGGTCTCA